>NC_134534.1:97135000-98338073 GCF_050624435.1 Tenrec ecaudatus | reverse complement strand
TATTTTTGCCAAGGCCATGGATATTAAGCTCCTAATGACTTTTTTTGCTTTGTTATGTTAAAGCTTTGTTAATGAACCAGCTATGTGGTGGCTTATATTCAAAGTTAGGGGGAAAAAAACACAGCCTCGCAATGCCCGTATTTTTTTAATTTAATTTTTATGGGCTTTCTGTGTGTTCTGGTATTGTGGCTGTGTCACACTGTCCCCCAGGAAAGGGGGGTTACATTAGCTGAGTTGGTTTGGGGCTCACGGGGTCTCAGATCTCCTAGCTGCCCCCCTGACTCACTCCTGGCTCTATTCTACACTGCTCCATAAGCTGTGCTCCAGAGAATCTGTGATCTGCTGTGTTTAAATAGCCCAGGGCCTCTCTGATTATAGTGCATTCATGTCTAATTATCTTTCATCACACATACTGGCAGGTCATGCACAGATCTGGGAGAAGGGGAAAAGGAGTAGCCAATGTGGTCACTCTGTCCCTGGGTGGGGATTTGAGGAGCAAAGCCTGAGAATGCATGAGCAGAGAGGGAAGCACCAGAGTGAGCTCTCGTGGCCAGTTTCCAAAGGCTATCTGGGGGCTTGGGATTATGACCACCCTTAGACAAAAGTCTATGGAAATTATAGCACGCTGGTGGGTCTCGGACCTTGGGTGCAGAAAGCGGTGGCAAACGCCTTCCCCCTGGACCTGGCAAGGGATATGGGAAGCCCATGAGCAGGGACGGTGAACTCAGAGCGTTGCACTGAGTCCTTGAATCACTCCTTAGTTGAAAATCATATGGGAGATCTGAACCACAAACCCTAGGACACTGGGATTCTATTTCTACCACATGGCCTCCCCAGTATTGGCGACAACTGGAGTACTGGGCAGGATATTCTACCTGGATGCCATCTTGAGACTCCGCTCTCTCTTTTTGAAAGTCACTCAGACCACTATTTAGGTTTCAGGGATAAGGAATCTGGAGGGATTTTGCTTTGTTTATAAGGAAGAATTCTATTTTTTTACACAGACCATCTCAAGAAATGAAATCAACAACATCTTATTAAACCCATATATGTGGTCACTACATCCCCCTCTATCCTTCCTTGCTCCCCACTCAACCTATCCATGCCCCCTTCTTGTTCCCACCCCTGTCCCTGGCCCCCTCAAAGTCATCAAAATCTTATCTATAATCATGTTTCTTCTTTGTTTTTCCTTATAACAATGGTGTTATTAAATATTTGCATTTGTAACATTGACTGAGTTTGATAATGTGCTCTAGTTTTGTCCATGTCTTTTGGTGTTTAAGAGATTTGCCATTATTTTTTATTGATGCACAATATTCCATAGTATGAATATACCAGAGTTTGTTTATTCATTCTTCTATGGTTGGGGTTTTTGGCTGTTTTTGTGTTTTGCCTATTATGGAAATTGCTGCAATAAACATAGTTGTGCATATATCTGTTTGTGCTGTGTTCTTGATTTCTTTCAGGTAAATACCCAATATTGTTGGATCATGGGTACTTGTATTTGCATTTAAGGAAGTGCCATACTGATTTCCATAATGATTGTACAATTCTACAGTCCCACCAGTAATGTGAAAGCATCCCTCCCTCTCTGCATCCTTTCCTGCATATATTATTTTCTGCTTTATTGAATTTTGCTAAAAGTGTCAGTGTGAGGTGATATCTCATTGTTGTTTTAATTTGTGTTTCTCTTCTTGCTAATGATCACAAACATTTCTTCCTATGTTTGTTGGACACCTGGATGTCGCTTTCCTTTTGTCCTTTACCCTGCCTCCTTCCTGATATTGCGTGTCTGCCTCCAGGGTTGGCCCCATGTAGACTGCTGACTTTGGGAGCCAACATAAGATCTTTCAGAGCCCACTGACCTTGGATCCACTCAATTCTGCTTCTCACTTCACCTGTCTGTACCTCTGACCTGAAATTATATGAGTCTGAGGTGGTGGTGGTGGTGGTGGTGGTGGTGGTGGTGGTGGTGGTGGTAGGGGCTATTGTAAGGATTGGATCAATGAACACCACTTGACATATCTGTAAGCAGGGTCCATCCTATTCCTAGAACTTGCCCCAGTGTATCCAGTATCCACTGTAACAATATCCTCTAAGCACCCTAACTCAAAATCCACCCATCTCTGGAATGTTATCATTACAGACTTTTTCTAATACAGGCTAAAGCCACAATTTGAAAAATATAACTACCTACCTATGATCTGTTTTCCTTGCTGCTGTAAAGGATATATTCCTTTTGATTAAGACTAAAGTAAAAAGTGGGAAACTGAACCTATCTCACATTTTCTCAGGGAGGTAAGGGGATTTAAGGAGCAAATGGTTTATATTGCTCACCAGGGTCATCACGGTACTGATCACCTTTTAGAAGCCAATAGAACTTCAATATGAGCTGAACTAACTCCTTTCTTTCCCTAAGCACAAACCTCAATTTTATTCCACCCAAAAAACACCTCTCAAAAAAAAATTATCAGAGAGGACAAATTCCCCAAAGGAGTCGTTTTGTCCAGAAAGTGCTGGGGAAGTCTTTTTTTCCTCTGGAGGAAAGAGAGAGATCTGAACACATTGGCTTGTGGCTTGAGTGGTGTGGATCTTGGCCTGAGGCACCTGTAAGGTTTGACTCATGCAGGTGCGGAGTACATAGAATGTCGACCACCTAGAGTGGGTATATGAGGGCTGGCCTTTGAACTTCAATTGCTGGAGATATTTATTTGTCCCTATCCCTGAGTTGGCCAGAAGAGTTGCTATTTGTTTAATATAACAGAGCTCAATTCAACTCATTGCAATCAAGTTGTCTTTGACTTATAGCACCCCTAATGGATCAGGTAGAACTAGTCTTGTGTGTTTCCTAGACTACAACTCATTATGGGAATATAAAGCCTCATCTTTCTCTTGCAGGGCAGCTGGTGGTTTTGAACTGCTGAACTTGCTCTTACCAGCCCAATATGTAGCTATTATGCCATCAGGGAGTTAAAAGGATGATACTGGACAAGCCCTGTGTGTGTTTTCACTTTCCCCTTTTAAGTTTTTTCAAACTTAGTGTGGGTATAAAAGTGTTATTTGGGGCGAATGTTTCCTAATTCCATGCTTACACTGCAGTTTCTCATCTAGGAACGGATCTTTTAGAATTAGTTTCTAATCTTCAGTGGTCCCATTGAAAGTGGTTTCATTCCCACCTGGATCTCCACTCCGGATAGAGCATGGAGTTTTCCATGGAGCGCCCTTTCCCAGGGAACTTCTCACACTTTGGGTGTCATACTGCTATTCGGTTGTTGCAGAAAGCATTCCATTCTTTTATTAAAATTACTTTCAAGACATTGTCTCTTCTGCAACAATGATTGATGGCACTAGTTTTCAAAAGGCTCCTTGATTTTTTTCTCATTAGCTTGGGAGGTGATACTTTGGGTTTCCGCTGTCCCCAACTCTGTGTCTCCTCCCAACCACTCTTCTGTTTGGGGGTCTCTGAAGATTGACTCTCTTTCCGGTTGGTGGAAACATTTGAACCCTAAGGTGTTTCGGGGCCCAGGGCTCCCGGTGCTGTGCTATGCTGCCCTCTCTTTCTTCCGTGTGCATGTGGAGCTCCTGGGAAGACGCTGTGCACTCACTAGGGTCACTCCAAACGTATGTGAGTGAGTCTCAAGTTGAAATGATACTTTCCCTTTGGGAGTCCCCCAGTTCTCTGGTTCTTCTTGTGCTTCTAAATTGTGGTTCAAGAGGAGAAACGTCTTCAATATGGAATATCTCCCTTGACACACTGATCATAAATGAATATTTTAAATTATCTCTGCCATTTTTAAATTTTGGAAGTCTCCTTATGTATGCTCACTTTTTTTACACAAACATTTGTGTAAGTTAAGAATTTATTTGCATCAGTAGCACGGGATACCAAAATAAACACAAACACACACACACACACACACACAGAAACTAAACTCACTGCTCTTGAGTCAATGCCAACTCACAAGGACCCTTTAGGACAGCATAGAGCTGCCCCTATGATTCTCTGAGACTGCAGCTCTTTACAGGAGTAGAAAGTCTTCTCTTTCTCCCAGGAAGTGACTAATGGTCTCGAACTACTGACCTTGAGGTTAGCAACCTGACTTGTAACCACTACACCACTGGAGCTCCATAAAATGCGAGCCTGAATCAAAGTTACCCAGGATCATTATGACACTAGCAGTATAATTAATTTAAAGTTTTCAGGAAGTCCGGATTAAGTATGGATATAACCAGCACTGTGCAACTAAAGATATGTTATGTTTTAAAGCGCCGTCAATGTGGCGTCCCAGGACCTCAGGGGTGCTGCATATGTGCAGCAAAATGAAAAGGTGGAAAGGCAACCAAATTCAGACACAAGTTTATATGAGGACTTTCTAAGTATGCTAGCATTTGAATTTCAGAAACGGTTATAAATCAAGTCTCTGGCTTATGTAAGTCACCTCTAGCGTAAGTTGAATATCTGGTTGTTGCTAAGCTTTCATTGTTCTTGCTCTTTATTGTTAGACCTTTATGAACCTTGTGATAGTTAGGTTTATTGGCCCAACCTGGCCAGTAGGAACATGTGGGCTTAATCAGGTTGCAGTTTGACAATTGGGCAGAGATAAGTGGATTTCAAAGCCAGCCCCCATCTCTCTTGCTCTCTGGTGATTGGATCAGCATGCTGCTGCTTTAGTATTTCTCAGCCTCAACCTGTGAGCTACACTCCCTGTCAGCAAGCAAAGCTGTAGATCATGTTGCTAGAGCTTGAGACTCCTTCAAGGCCCGCTTTGCCATCACTTGATCTTGAGGCTGGTGGATCCTGTCATCTTGCATTGCTTGAGTTCGATATCCCAAATGGGCCTGCTTTGCTAAGCTCCCAAGCTACCGGCCGTTGCTGACTCACCCTGCTATCTGATGCCTGCAGATAGGCTTTGCCTGCCTTACTCAAGGGAGGACTCCGCTCTCTGCTTCCTTATCTTTGGGCCCAGCAGCCCATGTGAGATGAAGGACTTCCAGTATGCTCCATGGAAGTGAGTTGAACTGAGCCTCTGTTGTGCTTGTGTGTGTGTGTGTGTGTGTGTGTGTGTGAGAGAGAGAGAGAGAGAGAGAGAGAGAGAGAGAGAGAGAGAGAGAGAGAGAGAGAGAGAGAGAGAGAGAGAGTCTGGCTTGACTAGAGAAACAAATCGAGATACTCATATATGTATAAGAAGGTACTCTATATAAAAGAGTAATTGTATATTAAGAAAACTTCCCAGTCCAGATCCAGTCCATAAGTCTGATATTAGTCCATATGTCCAACACCAATCTACTAAGTCATCTTCAGACACACGAAACACAAGCAATGATGCCAAATACAGGAAGATCACAGGCCAGTGGGTGCAAAGTCTTATAGATCCAGTGGCGGTAGAAGCATCTCAGCTCTGGCAGGGGTCTCCACATGGCTCCTCCAGCTCCCAGGGCATGGGCTCTATCAGTGTAGTGCCATGTGTCTTGTTACAAGAGTGTCTCTCAGGGACTGAGTCTGTCTCCTGCTTCAAACAACCTATTTATCTCCTTAGCAGCTCTCAATGAGGTCATGAAGCTGCAGCCTGATTGACAGATTAATGCCACCTTTTCATTCTTAATACTCAAATTGGCAACAGATTATGTAACTACATCTATCTATCTATCTATCTATCTATCTATCTATCTATCTATCTATCTATCTATGTATCTATCTATCTATCTTTTGTTTCTTTAGAGAACCCTGCCTAACACAAGCTCATCTTTATGTTTGGGTTGGAAATATGGCATCTGTGAATGATAGTAGCAGCAAATTACACACTGCAACAGTGTATGTAGTACAAGTTAAGATGTACTGCCCTCCTCCAACGCCATAAAGGACAGACTTAAGTGTGGTTCTTATAGCTTGAACACACTGGAAGTTGAGGACTGCCTGGAATAGCTTTGTAAGGTTCACATCATTGACTATTGATCAAGGAAATTTCACATTATCCCTCTTAAATTAGTGCCCTTCCCACCTTAAATTTACAGGATCACATCTTAATACGAGCTAAGGAATGAATGGGAACTTGGATTTAGCAATGTCCTGTACAAGTAAAATATCACAAATAATTCTCCTCTTAAGTTTCTAGATTTGTGACTGCTATTACCAAGCCCCAATGTCCAGGAAAGTGGACGGAGGGAACAAAATTAGCAAAAAATATTTTTCACCTTAATATTGTAATACGGACTTATATGAAATATTTGGTGTCAATTGTTATTCTGTGCCACATCCTCAGGGTCATGACCCAAGTAACCAGTGTCCCCGAAAGGCCACAGCTGCATGCTGCGTCAGTAGTATACCTTCCTGTTGACTCTATCTCCAGGTATGAAGGTACCTATAGATATCGAGCCCCACAAGGTGCTGGAAACATACAGGGATGCAAACAGAGTTCTGGCTGCAGGTGGCCAACTGCAGCTCGTAGTAGTATAAGCTGGGATGTTGGATGCTGTCAGCCAAGGGCAAGTTGCTGTCTCCCTGCAGGTGGAGCACAATTATTTTGTGGTCGTCCACGTGCAGCAGCAGCCAATCCTCATGGACCTCACTGTCTTCAGCACCCAGCGCAGCCACAGCCAGGGCAGCCAACAGCAGCAGCAGCAGAGTGGACCCTCAACACGCAGCCAAGGTGGGTGCCAGGTGGAGACTGCAGCTTCCAGATGCTCATGATATATATCAGAGGAAAACTGACTGGCGTAAAGTAGTCCATAGAGGGCAGTCCATGATGGACAAAGGCGTTATCTTGTTTTCTCACAGTATTTGAGGATCAAGGGGATTGGAAACCATTTTGGTGCTCATCTTTATGTAGTCGGAGTAGTAGGTGCCTGCACAGAGCAGTAAACGTAGTGAGGAAATGAGAGGAGTCTCGATTTAAAGATTTCCATGGATTTTTGTACTCTTTGGAGAAAGTGGCATTCCTAGAGCTCATGGAAACATTGAATACATGTTTCAACCACTGTTTTGTAGCATAATCAATAAATGGAAGGGGCTGAAAGGTAGTCAAATTTCCCTCCTGTGATGGTGGCTTTGATTGGATGCGGGCACTATCTTCAACTTTAGGGACCTTACTTCATTGTTTTGTGTTTTCAAAAGTTCCAGTTTCAAGTAATGTTTCTCACCTAAGTTAACGTCTGAGCCCCTTGAGGTACACCCTGATAGATTTGTTCTGTGGCGTTGGGCTTGTTTTTAGATCCCAGCATAGTATTGGAACAGACTTTTGCTTCTTTTCATAGAAGATCTCTTAGGATATTGTCTGGGCTATGTCCCCATTCCTTTCTGCTGCCCTTCTCAAGATGAAGCATCACTAAGCTCCTCTCAAAAATGACTCTTGATATACCTGAAGCCCCCATTTTTAAACTCACGGATCCATGAGAGGCCCCAGGTCCCCTTTGGTTTTGATTCCTTAAATTCTGGAGGCTTTATCATAAAGCCTCTTGGGTCCTACAAGGCTGGCCCCACTGTTGTTGGATGAGCCTCTTTTTTAAGGTGTTGTTCTAACCGGTTTTGTATTTCACTACTGAGAGGAAAGTTGCCAGAAATGATAGTTATTGGCATTTGAGCCTGGTAGGGTTGCTAGCAATGAGGAAATGTAGGGACTGGAGCCAGACAAAAGGCTTCCTGAGACCTGTTTACCCCACAAAACTTCTAGTTGCTTCTAGGGCACGTGCCCCTCAAGATGGTAGATTTCATCTTGACTAAGAGATTGATGGGGAAAGGTACATAGGACTCAGACAGAGATGTAAACATTGGGTCTTCTGGAGGCCGTTCTGAAAGGGCCAGTGTTAAAGATGACGATTCAGTCGAAGGTACTTTATAGGTGATCCACAGGGTGACACACAGTAAATTCCATTGGCTCTACAAACAGGAGCTGACTCATCTCACCAGTTGTTCTATTGCACACCTCACAGGAGGAATCTGGACATAGCATTTGATGAAAGTAGATGGTATCATGATGTCGATTCAGTGCGTTGCAGAGATAGGAGGATCTCATAGAGAGTTGCCTCATAGAGTGGCATTGCCTGAGGCCAATAGCCTGTTCTCAAGACTTCTGTGGCTTTACAGTGCCCCCGCCCTACTTTTCTCTCCCCAAGACCTTCATTCACATACCCATTGTTACGACTATCTACTCTATGTGTAACAGACTACATGCTGTTAAGCTATTCAGACTCGTAATGACCCCATGGGCATCACACTGTAACTGTGTTCAATAGGTCTCTCAATGTCTGATATTTCAGAAGTAGGATTGCCAAGCTTTTTTGTCAAGGTGTCTCCAGGTGGACTTGAAACATTGCTTTTAATTTTATCACCCAAGCACTTTAAAGATCTCTAGCACCCAGGAACTCCTAGAATTACATCATCAGCCAAACCATTACCAGAGTCCATTAAGACTAATAGTGACCATATAGAACAGATTATAACCATCTCATAAACTTTCCAGCACTAATATTTATGGATTCAGACCAAAAACTTTCTGCTGAGGAATGATTTGAACTGGCAGTCTTTTGGTTAGCAATCAAGTGATTCTGTACCATGCCATATGGGCCCCTTTCTATTAAAATTGTCAACCTAAATCTATACCATCAAGCCAAATCCAACTCATCATGAACCTATATGGGGTTTATAAGGCTGTAAATCTTTAAGAGAACAGATAGCCTCTTCTTCCATGGAGTAGATATATTTTGAATAATCCACCTTGCAGTTAACAATCCAACACTTAACCAACATCACCAACAGGGCCTTATGAAAAAAAAAAGGGAGCAGGAATATAGGGGAAAGCGGAGTCACTTTTCTCAAAAAGTAGTTTTCTTGTCTTCTACCCTCTCTGGTAATTTGTGCACCTGAGAAACTGAGAGAGGATTGTATGTGATTGAAAGTAGCAGGAAACAAAGAGTGCCTTTATAGAAGATTTCTGAGATATTGGATTCTGAACACTTCAAGAATCAGTTGACAATTCAAAGTATCAGAAGTAATTCTAAAGTACTTAGAAGTATGCTGCTTTATTATTTATAAAATATTTTCCCATGCATTATTTCACATGATGCTCAAAACTAACATGTGTACAGATGTGTTCGACACAATGGATACAGGTATGGATTGTGATAAGAGCCCCCAATACAATATTTTTTAAAAAGCACTAATCTTTGAGGGCCACAGAACAGGGAGGCAGGGAAAGTGACAAATTAGAGGATAGACAAGTGTTAACTTTGATGAAAGAAAAGGCAATATACCTCTAGAAAATGACTAGTCATACAAATATATTCGCTAAAGGATTAATTTAAAAATCTATGGAAAATTACAATGTCAATAAGAAAAATAAAAAAAACTTCATCAAAAAGTGAGCAAGAGCCATGAATAGACATGAACATACAGAAGATGGTGTCCAGCAGCCAATAATCACAAAGTAATGCCCATATTCCTTATCCATAGGAGAAATAAAAATGAAAACAACAATGAGATACCTCACACTGAGACACTTAGAAACATTTTTGAAAAACAGAAAACAAGCAATGCTAGAGAGGATGTGGAACGACTGAAACTTTCATACATTGATGGTTGGATTGCAGAGCTGTACAACCGTTGTGGAATACAATATGGCCCTTCCTTTGAGAAATGCAAATACACATATCTGATGATTCTGTAATTTCTCCACTTGGTACATACCCTAAATTAGTAAATAAATAGACAGGAGCAGATGCATGCACACCCATGTTTATTGCTCCAATTTTCTATAATACTAAAAATAATTTAAAAACCCGGTCATTCACCATGTGTAGCAAGCAGCTAAGTTTGGCTTATGTTTGGGGGAGGCAACTTGGGAGAAATCTTTCTGGTTCCCACAGGTTAGAAATAAATCAGAGCGATCTACATGTGACCTCTTCCCTGGGGGACGGACAACAGAAAAGCGGGTGAAGGGAGATGTCGGACAGGGCAAGCTATGACAAAGTAATAATAATTTATAAATTATCAAGGGTTCCTGAGCGAGTGGGGAGTGGGGAGGGAAGGGAAAAATGAGGACCTGATGCCAGGGGCTTAAGTGGAGAGCAAATGTTTTGAGAATGATGAAGGCAATGAATGTACAAATGTGCTTTACACAGTTGATGTATGTATGGATTGTGATAAGAGTTGTATGAGCCCCTAATAAAATGATTTCCAAAAAAGTTAAAATAAAAAGATGAAAACGTTTGGGGATAAAAAGAAAAAAAATAATTTAAAAACCCATCTTAAGAGGAAAGAATAAACAAACTCTGGTACATATACACAATGAAATATTATTCATCCTTAAAAATCAATGGCCAGTCTGTCAAGCATCTCATGACATAGACAAAATCGGAGTACATTATGATCAGCAAGGTTAGCCAATTTCATAAAGATAAATATTTTATGACACCTTATTATAAAGGAAGAATGAAAAATAAAAATGGCACTCACACCAAAGGAAAAACCTTTGAAGATTAGGAGGAGGCCATGGCCAGGGGTGAGGGAGAGGGAGAGGGAAAGAAAAAAAATAACAGTATACGTGAATGGTTTACCTGGATACTGTCACTGTTTTGAAGAGACAGACTGTGCAACTGCATGTGGTTCTCCTTGTATGTATTATATGCCACCATAAATAAGTACACCCTAAATGCAAATACGTATGCTTGTACGTCAGCGGTTCTCAACTGGTGGGTCACGACCCCTTTGGAGGTTGAATGACCCTTTCACAGGGGTTGCCCACTTTATAACAGTAGAAAAATGACAGTTATGAAATATCAACGACAATAATTTTATGGTTGAGGGGTCAGCACACCATGAGGAACTGTATTAAAGGGTCGCGGCCTTAGGAAGTTTGACAACCACTGTTTTATGTGATATGGTGGATTAGTTAATAGCCCCCCCCCCCCAGCCTGTTTTAGAAAACATGTTTGTGTGAATTGAGTTAAGGTTAACAAAGCAGATATCAGGTTTACATTCAACAATTCATAGACATTATGTTTCATCTCAGTACACAAGCTCCTTAGGGTAATATCACTTATTAAACTTCCTCCTGATGTTTTCTGTTAGCATTCTTTTTTTTCTTAACACTGGCATTTTGCCCCTCAATAAAATGCTTCCCTTTTGATCTCAAAAGATTCATTCCAAGTTTGAGGCCTGACCAGTATTGTTTCCCATATGGCCTGCTGTTCCTGTAAAAATGAGTGATGGGGCTAAATTCATCGCCAGATCTGAATAGTGACTAAGAGCTGTCGTTTCAGGCCTTTCACCAGTTTCATCGGACGCAGTAAATCTGCACTCTTGCAGATTTTGAGTTTTATCCCACATTCTTCTCACATTCTGGCCAAGCCCTATTGTGTCTTTCAGAGCAGTTGGTAGTGGCTGCTCTGCCCCATCTAGTCCATCTAGTTCAAGGTCATGGAGGCTGATGTGCACATGGCCTATTAATCCATTGGACAAATTATTTCGGTGTGTCTTTGATTTTCATCACTCCTCTCTCCTCTAGCCAGAGAGAGAACAATTGTTTCTCATTAGATGGCTGCTCACAATCTTGTAAGACTCCAGTTGTGTAGCACTTAATGTCTGACGTTTGTGAAGTTTGCGTTGCATACAGACTTTGAGAAGACATATGGTAGACACACACACATACACATCTTTTGACAAAAACAATTTTTTATTTCAATCTTTCATTTGTTGTTTGATCCCGCTTAATCTTTTCCTAACTTTGTGCAGGAAGAGGAAGACACAATCGTTAGGAACTCAGTGAGGGGGCAAGGACTGTCCGTATTTTAGTCATAATAAGATTGAGATTAACACCTAAATTATTGAGATCTCAGTCCCGGCCATGGCTGGGTGGGGCGTAGGGTTATAAAAACTTCAGAACAAAATCTACTCTTGAACAGTTTCAACTGATTACCCTGTGGGCCATCTAAATGGGACTTTTGCCATGGAACACCATAAAGGTTGGGAACCTCTGCTCTAAATATTTACCCTGCCTATGTCCCAAACCAATGATTGTTACACTGAGATAGGTTAGTGGGATTACCTTGACTTTGATTCAATTTTATTTGGGCTAGTTAAAACAGAGGACCAACATCCTAAAATTTAAGCATATTATATTCAAGAAGCAAATAAGGCCACATAGTCTTTGTTTTAACACTGAGCACCCTCTTTTGTTAACAATGCATCATGTTAGCAGTTCTGCCCCACCCGTTAGTCTTCTAGTCCATCCCCGGCCTCCAGTGCAGCTGGGTGACACACTCAGCCTACACCGCTGCGTATCAGGGCCGTTGTGATATGCATAGTGGCATGCAAACTTCCCTGTTGAAGTGCTCTCCACACAATTGAGCTGAAGGAAATTGGTTGTTGCTTACATGAATGGTAGCAAACAATATGCATTATGGCAAGAAGATTTTCTGGCCCCAAGATGATTAAGTTGATTTGATAGTCCAAGCATGCTACCAACATAACCTTTAGGGGGGGCAGTGATCTGACCCACCCATGTAAGTATGGTATCCCAGTATAAGTTTTGCTCATAAGTCTGGGAAGCAACGAGATTCAGCTTGAAAGAACTACCTTGGCACACCTAACTAATATTGCCCTCTGATATGGGCTATTTTTCTGGGAATGCCTACTTACCCAGTAAATAAGCACAAGGTCCCTTCCCCTAACCTTTTAAAACTGTAACAACACTTTGGGGGAGGAGCTGAGGCTGAGCATCACATAGACCTACCTTGGGTCCATCTGCAGGCTCTGATTAACCTTCGGTGGTCTGGAGAAACTCTGCCTTTCCTGATTATTCTTAGTTGGCAAGAGGTAAGGTACTTCTTTAATAGTATGGGTTGGGAAATAGTATCATGGTAACAAAACTTTAATCATCATGTTCCTCTTGTCAGATTTAGTAACTCCCAATATTTTTGCTCTCTTTAAATCTTATTTTCTCAACTCTGTCATCATGACAATTATCCTCTGAACTGTCTCCTCATTCTCATCTTCCCTATATGCCCTTGCTTTGTGAAGGGGTAAGATAGATTTTCCAGCATTCTTAGTCTTCCTCCAATCATGCAGGAGGAAGGAAGTTGCCTTGAGGTGGACTCTACTTCTCCTTGATATGTAGCCTCAATCATGTCTTCATTTAATACATATTTACTGTTGGAAACTAGGAGACACGTTTTAACTGTGGGTCATGGTCTCAATCCTCAGGATTTCCTTGTGCTGATGTACATCGAAGTCCTAAACCAAGCAGGAGCTAGAGAGGAACAGAAAAGGCCCCCAGTCAGCATTTTGCTAATTGCCATGTGTTCCTTATAGAAGAGCCCTGGTAGTAAAGTGGGCTCCTTGTTGGGCTGCTAACCAGGAGGTCTGCACTTGAAACGAGTAGCCACTGGTTTAGAATATAGAAAATACCCCAGTGCTCAAATATGATTTAGAACATTTATTCAGTTTTAAACAGGACAAGAAAAAGATATACCATCCAGATGAGATCATAATGGTGGTGAAGGATCTACGGAGAACTGGATGCTTAAATAGGACATGAGAGGACATAGAATCTGTCAACAAAGAGTAATAGGTTGTAAATCAATGCATCATAGTTTGGGGATTATAGAATGGGAATGGGACCTTGTTTGGGATATGTACATTATGATAGACAGAAGAGGCTTCTAAAATTAGTCCAGGGTCTTCTGAAGACAGCAGCCAGGGCATGACTCATTGATAGAGATTCCCAGGAAGGCGGTCTCCATCAAAGACACACCCAAGCAAGCCACAAAGGTAAACTTCCTCTCCAAAGGCTGGTGAAGGGTGTGGTGAGATTCCACTTTCTAATGCACTCTTCCGGAGGGCAAGACTGTTCACATTCTTGGTTAGAAGAAATTCAGTGAAGGTTTAATCTACACAGAAAGTCTGCAAATGGATCTTGGGCTGGTGCTCAGAATGTAGGCTCTAGTACAACTCCAAGGGAGAAAGATGAGGCTTTCTGTTCCCACTATGATGCATGGGAACTGCCCGCAAGAGCAGCCCGACTTTGTCCCAGGGTACTATGAATCAGAACCAACTGATGACCTTGAGTTTGCTTGGTTGGTTTCAATATACCTGAGGAACAGGCAAGATAGAAAGAAGAGACAGACACTGTGGGTCTTATAATTAGTGGATAATTTATTCCTGCTCATTTTCTCTTTTCAGTATTTGCATGCTAATGAATAATTCCTTAGGAAGGTGGTCAAGGGACAGCTTTTCTGTCCATTTGTTGTCTAGATATCCTTAGATATAATTTATTTCACCTGAGTTAAAATTTCCAAGAATTTTTTTCATGGAGTTTTTTCTTCCAAATGTTAATCAGATTTCTCATAAGGTCATGATAGAAAGTCCTTCATCATTTAAATGCACGATGTAATAAAGGCACAATATTTTTGTCTCATTTGATTTTTGTAACACCAAAAAGAAAATAAACACCATGGATATTGAGCGAGAGACTCGTAATGCATGGCCTTTTGTTTGTTTAAAGTACTGTTTTAGAGTACAAAAGAGAAGTCACATCCTAAATATAACTTAAAGACAATATTTATTAAGAATCCAGAAGGAAAATATAAGGACAAAGACACACTATCAGGATGAGAGAGACCATTAGCACAGGTCATAATGGCATCCAAGGGTTTGTAGCACGTTGGAGACTTAAAAAGGACATGAAATGGCAACAGAAACTGCCACACAGCATATTGGCAGCATACCAGTGCAGCACAGTTATGTGTGAAACTATGGGAGCATAAATAGGATCACGATCGAAAGACATACATTATTTTAGACACAATAGCTTATAGGAGTGATTCAAGGCAGTCAGCATGTGACTCATGACCATGTGACCGTAACACCCTAAATTCATTAGATGAACACTCACGTTAGTCTCCAAGGGCTAAGCCACTTCTTTCCCGACTACCCAGAGGGATGACAGAAATCTACTCTCCAAAGCACTCCGCCTGAAGGCAAACCTATCCATACTGCTGGTTCATGGTCAGAAGAAATTCAATAGAGGCTGAATTTATGTAGAGACTCTTAAATTTATTTAGGACTTATATTATAAACATGGCCTTTTGCAAACAGTCCTTAGAAATTTAAGTTCGTATACATGTCCCTCTTCTGATCAGGAATTTATTTAAAATTCTTGCTCAAATACAGGCTGGTGCACTTCTTCCACAAGGCTGGTCAGCACCTTCCTAACATGGCCACTTTAGGTCCGGTCTTTTAAGATCTCAGCTGCTATTCTTACTGATTCCTGTGTACCATCTAATTTCTACAATGTACTATTGCTAATGGTACCCATCTATTCAGTTTTCCTCTCATGAGGGTAAGTACTGTTCTAATTTGTGTATATCATATTCAATTACTAATTCACAAGAATACACATGTCATAATATCAAAAGAGGGCTCTTAGAAAAAGAAATATATATACATATTTTATCTAATTAGCTAATAGCATCTAGAGGCAAAAATCACATATTTTTAGAAATATTTTTCTTTAGAAAGACCTTGTTGTTCCTGTAAAAAATTAATAGATTTTTCTGTGGTGTCCTCTTTAAAAGCACTGTCTAATCAAAACCATAAAGGGTGGCGTGTTAGGCCAGATTGATTAGAGAAACAAATCCAGTGACCCTAGTGTATGTATAAGAAAGAGCTTTATATCAAGGAACAATTATATATCAAAGAAGCATCCAGCCGAGTCCAACTCAAATCCATTAGTCCAATGCTAACTTGCCCATAAGTCCCTCTCCAGACTCACGCAGCCACATGCAATGATGCAGAATGCAGGAAGGCCACAGGCCAGTGGATGCAATCATGTGATTCTGGGTCAATGGCAAGAGTCCTGGTGGGCCAGAAGGTAAAGGGACAGAGGAGCAGGAGCTTCCCAGGTTCCTCTTTATAAGAAGACCACACCCTCAGGAAGGCATCATCAGGTATGAATGCAGGTTGAATTCCACTCCTATATTTTCATACATCTTCAAGTTGACATAAAATCACCTTCTACCACAAGTGGTTTGTTAAATGGAGGGAAGAAAAAAAAAGCCCTAATCTCAAAATAGGATGTTCTTTAAGTTGAAAGAGAAGTTCATGGTGGACTCTCATCTGCCATATTTAGCTGGTTCAGAAACTGTTTCACTCCAAGCGGGTACCATTTTGGGTGAACTTTCCTAATGCTGCGACCCTTTAATACAGTTCCTCATGTTGGGGTGATCCCTCATCCATAAAATTATTTGTGTTGCTACTTCATAACTGTAATTTTGCTATTGTTATGAATCGGGCGACCTTTGTGTAAGGGTTGTTTGACAGCCAAAGGGGTTGCGACCCACAGGTTGAGAACCGCTGCTCTAAACAAATATAAGTTTATTTACTGCCTGCTTTTTCCTCTTGTGATATTGCTACTGTACAATATTCTTGACAAAGCATAGAAATTATAAAAAACACACAAGAATGCAAAGGTAGCTACATAATTCCAAGTTGTTTTAGTATGTTAACTGGTCTTAAAATTACTCAAAGTATTTTTTCAAGGTGGCCACCGATACCCTAAAGCAGAGGTTCTCAAGCTGTGGGTCGCAACCCCTTTAGGGGTTAAATGACCGTTTCACAGGGGTCGCCTGATTCATCACAGTAGCAAAATTACAGTTATGAAGTAGCAACGAAAATAATTTTATAGTTGGGGGTCACCACAATATGCAGAACTGCATTGAAGGGTCATGGCATTAGGAAGGTTGAGAACCACTGCTCTAAAGCAGGGGCATCAACCTGATGGCCATTGGGCTGCATGGGGCCCCTGAGGTAATTTTTTGTACCCCACGATGCTCTCAAATAAAATGAAAAAAAATTTAATTGTTATTAAGAAAATAGCACTTAGGGGAGATCAAGGCAATGCCGTACACACAATCTCCTCGTTACATTTTGTTTCAGAGCATGTGGGCCACAAAAAATTACCTCAGGGCTGCATGTGGTCCAAGGGCTGCCAGTTTGACACCCCTGCTCTAAAGGATCTTTGGTAATAAAGATAATGCTAGTTTCTACTGCATGCATAGCAAGGAGGCACTCTCCCCTACCAAGAGTTGGCTTGACACCCAAAGCCAAAGAGGAAATATATATATATATATATATATATATATATATATATATATATATATACATATATATATATATTCATTCAAAAACCCACTGCCACTGAATGAATTCCAGTAGTTGTCTTTAGGGCAGGGTGGAACTGTCCCTGTAGTTTTTCAAGAATGAAACTCTTTATAGGAATGAAATGCCTTATTTTTTTCCTTCAGAATGGCTGGTGGGTTTGAACCACTGACCTTGTGGTTAGCAATAAAAATGGTCAGCTCTAGTAGCCCAATGCTCTTTGAAAATAGAATTACCTCCCTAAATATCTGAATCCATAAAGTTTCTAAATCGAGAACTGCTTTCTGTTTTGTTTTTTTTTTCCCCTTATGTTACAAAAAAGAACCTACCAGAGCTTCTGTTACGCATATATACATAGCTTTTGCTCCCTGATCACAAATCTACCAAACCGTAACGTGATCCCAGAGCTCCCTAAAAAAGAATTAGCTCTGGTAAGTGCTGAAACAAAACATCTATTTTTTAGACAATTTCTTTGGGTAACACGGAGCCTCGGCAAACAAAACTGGTGTCCCAGAACAAACTGCAAAGTAGGAAGTCAAAAGAATTTGCAAAAAAGACCAGGAGAAATCAAATGAGAAACCTAGAAAAACTGTAAGGTGTTGTAATAAGACAGAGGGAAAATAAACACGCTTTTAATAATTCGCACCTGAGAAAACACACAGAAGCCTTAGTAAAATTCGGTAAATCTTCTGAAAGTCCCAAAACCTGGTTTGTAAGTTACAAGAGTGCTGATGATTGCTGAAGTCTCCAATGGTCCATGAATGGGGAGTTAAACACCCCTCTCGCTGGTACCAGTCTCCTCCACTCACCATAGAGCCTGCCAGGAAAGACAGCTTCGGGATCCTGTTCACAAGAGACTATGCAATTTGTTTTAAGCTACAAAAGAAACCCCACATCTTTAGTATATTATAAGAGAACATTTATTAAGTCTTAAACAGGAAATGACACATCATCAGGATGAGGGAGACTTTTAACACAAGGCTATCATGGCCTCCAAGCATCTTCAGAGACTCAGAGACTTAAACAGGACATGGGAAGGCAAAGGACCTAGTCACAAAAGCATGACTGGTGGCAGATCAGTACATCACAGCTAAAGGTGAGACTATAGAGTCAGGGACATGATTGGGGTGCAAACATTACGTTATAAGAGCTCACAAGACAGGTTCAGCCCACCAAGGCAGTCAGGATGTGACCCCTGACCATGCAACCCTAGGACCTCAAACTCCAATAAAGGCAAACAGGCAAGTAAATACCTGAGGGCTTTACAGAGTCTCCACAGAGCAACTGGGCAAAGACTGCAATCGACTCCCTAATGCACACGGCCTGAGGGCAAAGCTGTTCCTGCTGCTGGTGCAAGTGCTGAAAGAATTCAAGGGAGGACTGATTTATGTGGAAATTCATAAATGGATCTAGAGCTCCTACTATACGAGGGGGTACCCAAAAAATAGAGTTTTTCAGTGCTATGTATTTAATTTTATTTTTTTACAAAACAACCCTATCACCTTCAAAGTACTCTCCATTATACTTAATATATTTGTCAAATCTGCTATCCCATTCTTGGAAACATTTTTCAAACTCATCTGTTTGGATGGCTGACAGCACCTCCCTCTTTTTTTCCTTGACCTCTTCTATGTCATCAAACCACGGTCCTTTCATGTTCCCCTGCATATCACACAACAAAAAGAAGTCCCACAGTGTGACTTCAGTTGAGTAAAGTGTGTGGGGCAAGAGAGGCATGCTGTTTTTTTGTCAAAAACTGGGGCACTGAAATGGCTGTGTGAGCAGGTGCATTGTCATAGTGACAAAACCAGTCACCTATATGCCACATACTAGGATTTTTATATCACACTATTTTGCAATCTTTTCAGAACCTCTAAATCAGTGGTTCTCAACCCTATAACACAGTTCCTCATGGTGTGGTGAACCCCAACAATAAATTATTTTTGTTGCTACTTCATAACGGTACTACTGTTATGAATCATAATGTAAATATCTGATATGCAGGATGTATTTTAATTGATACAAATTGAACATAATTCAAGAATAGTGATTATTCACAAAAACAATATGTAATTCTATATTGTGAAATATTTATTTTTAATTACAAATAAAAAATTTTGTCTTGAAGCATTGTGCAGCATGAGTAACAGTCTTAATATAACAACAGTAAACTACATCGCTATATTTTGCAACAACATGCATAAAAAACCAATGTCAGTGCCAAGGTTGAGATAGCTTCTTTCTCACCAAATCAGAAATTCTCAGGAAAGTCTCTGCAAGAACACAACAAAGATAATCTTCCACAATAAGCCTACTTCTGTATTTAGACTTGTTAACCAACTAGCTGTAAACCCTGTTTCACAAAGATAAGTTGTTGGAAATGGAAGAAGGTGCAACACAGTCTCAGACAGAACAAGCTATGAGTGAAAACACTTGATCCAGAATTTTTTAACTAGCAATGTAGAGAAATTAGTTCTTTTTGCATCGCTGTTAATAAGTTAAATGAAGTCCTCTTGTGCTGTCTCAGGAACATCTTCAACTTTCTGAATGGGCTTTTGGCAAGTGCAAATGGGGTATCAGGTATATTGGAAGGTACGATGAAATTTCGTCTGCAAGCATGTGCAAGTCTTCTTTCGCAGAAATTATCATTGCAATCATTTTGTCTGGTTCAATGTCATGTTCCTCAAAGAAAGCAGATAAGGTAGGCAACATGTAATTTTAATTTTCATCCAATATTTTGTCAAAGCTGAAGTTTCATTTGCAATGATCAGATTTTTTCAGATAAATTGAGGCATGTTGCATTTGGTCCTTGAAGTGATCAATTGAACTCATTTTGGCCATCTAGTTCAAAAGCAATAAAGCCCACATGGAAGAAACACACCAGCCTGTGTGACCACGAGTTGTAGAAGGGATCAGGTATCAAACATCAAAGAACAAAAAATAATACCATTGTAAATGTGGGTGAGTGCAGGGTGGGGACTCAAAGCCCATTGGTAGGCAACAGGACACTCCCTGACTGAAGGGTTGTAGAGAGGAGATGAGCCAGTCAGGGTGCAGGATAGCAATGATGAAACATACAACTTCCCTCTAGTTCTTTAATAATCCCCCCACCCCACTATGACGATCCCAATTCTACCCTACAAATCTGGCTAGACCAAAGGATGTACATTGGTACAGATAGGAACTGGAAACACAGGGCAGATGATCCCTTCAGGACCAGTGGTGAGAGTGGCAATGCCTGGAGGGTGGAGGGAATGTGGGGTAGAAAGGGGGAACCAATTACAAGAATCTACATATATCATCCTCCCTGAGGGATGGACAGCAGAGAAGAGGGCATGGGGAGACATTGGACAGTTTGACATGACAAAATAATAATAATTTATGAATTATGAAGTTTGTGCGGTAGGGGAGTGGGGGGGGAGGGGGAAATGAGCAGCTGGTATTAAGGGCTCAAGTAGAAGGCAAATGTTTTGAGAATGATGATGGCAACAAATGTACATATGTGCTTGACAAAATGGATGTATATATGGATTGTGATAAGAATTGTATGAGTCCCCAATAAAATTAGCAACCTCTGTTTGGCAGGAAGTAATCAGCAATCACAAACAAAGTGATTGGGTTCAGCTGCTCCAGAATAAGGACCTAATTTTGGAGGTAACACAAAGTCCTAGACATCTTCCCAACTGGCTTAATCATCCACACAGAAGTTCTAGCCCCAGGTATCACATTGTTTCTATGGGAAAGTATTATCTAAACATTTTACTATGGTATGTGTTTCTACTTGAGAAAACTCAGTCTAATTTTCATTGGTTTTGAATTTTCATATATCCTCAGTTCAGCATCGATTCAAAGGCAGTGAGTTTTGGGCTGGTTTTATATGGACTGTCCTGGTTGGGCAGTCACTGCCATCCACAGCATTACTAATACTACATTTCTGGAAGGCACGTCGCACCATGTCTTCTGGAATGTCTTCCCATGCATCTCGAACCCACTTTGCGATTAACTTATGTCAGGCTTCATGAGATTTCCTCCTTTTGTTAGTTGGACTTGACCAGATGACATCCATTCATGCCACATCCTTCACACATGGTCTTTAAAAGGCTTATTCAAAGATACACATCATAGGACGGCTCTGATTGGTTAGATGTGAGGAAACAAACATTCAAAGCCCTGCAGTGTCAGCGGGGCTTTGAATGAACAGTGGAGGAACAGCAATCACCTGCAAGGTGTTACACTTTGCTGGGGTACCACTGACCCGTGTATAAGCCTAACCCCAGTTTTTCAGCACATTTTTTGTGCTGAAAAACTCAGCTTATACACGAGTATATACAGTAATTCACATATCATACATTTCAATCATCTACTCACTCACTGCCATCAAGTCAATGCTGATTCATACAGACTGGAGAGGACAGGGTAGAAATGCCCCTGTAGGTTTCCACGACTGTACATTTAAATAATTCAATAACATTAAAAAAACCTGTAATCATCACCACAATCAATCACAGGACATTTCTTCTGCTTTATACTAATTGTCATCGGCTCCCCATTTCCCACCACCTTCCCAGATATCTCTCTTTGAGGACAAATTAATCCCACACATGGAATAGCATCTTAATATTTTTAATACTTTTGTCTAAAACAGCAATGCCCAACAGATATTTTTTCAGTAATGGGAAAGTACTGTATCTCTGCTGTTCAATATGGTAGCCACTTGTCACCTGGGACCATTGATCACTTAAATGTGGCCAATGAAATTGAGGCACTCTTTAGCCTTATTAAATTTTAATTTAATTCACACTTAAAATTAAATAGACACATATGGCCAGTGGCTATCATATTGGACAATGCAGCTCTAGGAGCATCCATTTCCTAATCATTTTATTTAGCTATCATATTCCTCAAATACAAAAAGTAAGAACCCAATTGATTCCCAAAGCTGAAATATTAGATTTGACACATAGCACACGGTACTAATGAGTCCAATAACATGGATCTGATTCCTATGGGGGCATAGTATCTTTACAAAGATAATTAAATGTAAGCACCATCGTAGTCTGGGTGAAATTAGTGTATAATTATTTACATACTTAGAAGATATCATATCAAAAGTTTGCCTTTGCCAATAAAGATTGGATTTGGAAACCATCAGCTTTGTTGCCCAACATCAGTATGGGTTGTTAAATCCTTAACTCCTTTTTATTACACATGTACATAAAAGCAGTAAAGAATTTCTTTTCTTGACATTGAGATCCCCTTCCCCTCTTAACTGAATTCATCTGAATAAATCCCCATTGAGTTGCCCAAAGAATGACCACGGTGGGGTTTCAGTCAACTAATAATTAATCTTATATTGACACTGAATCATTGCAAATCTCATTGTGAACTAGGTATAAATCCACTTATCTCTAATGCAATTTAAACTTTTTCCAGGAATGCAGACACAGGACTACATCTGTCCTTTAATTTGTATTAATATAATTTACGAAGCACTGTTCCAGGTGCTGGAAGAACGTGATGTAAAACATAGTCCCCAATCTAAAGTGGTTTAAACCACATTCATTAAACCCACCATTACTTAAAACACACCATTGTACACTAAATCATCAAAGATATCAGGACTCTCTTTAATTATCTCTTTTTTCATTGTCCAATTACCACAGTTTATATTGATACATCTTAAGAAATCATTGGATTGGTAACCCGAGCTTAATTGTATAATACTTGGAATTCTTAGTACTTCTTCCCAGGAATTCTATTGTCAAATTCTTCTATAATGTCATCATTCTAAATTACTCCCAGCCCCCTTAACAGAATTATTCTGTTTTTCAAATGAACTTAATCTTTAAACATTTAAAAGTACTCCTGGTCCTTAATTTTATGGAGACAAAAAGACACGTATGGCTTAGAGTTCAAATTTCCACTACTATTTTGTAACTTTCCTCTACACTTAGAAAAAGTCAGTAAAACAGAAGAAACGTGACTTAACCTTACTGTATTAAATAATTATTCTAAACTTTTAGTCATACATTTTGTACACAAATAACAATTAACGTTATCATTTGTGAGGCCTCACTTGGTCTTCATACCATCTCAAATGCTCTCACTGTGACTGTGGCCCTCTCATGGCATACATTACGGACACTATACTGTAGAAGTGGAGGCTCTTTCCCAAGAGGTTGCCTGTAAGTTATGGTTTAGAACATCTGCTCACACTGTCTCCAATAGATTTGGCTTGCTGTAAAGCAGGAAACACTGGATAGTGCAGAATCTTCTTGAAATCTCATAAAACACATGATCAGATTTAAGTGTTTGAGAGGTACCGCATTAAAAGAAATCTGTTTAACCTTATGAAATTAAGCTTTCCCCATAATTATTTGTCAATAAATTTGTATTGTTCTACTTAATAGCCTTTGAAATATATTTACTAAGAAAAGATGCCCTTAAAATATCAAGCAAATAGAATATTGGTCAGCTGAATAAAACTTTTCAACTCCCACATCTTTTAGGGTGAAAATCTCATTGTTGTGACCTCCTCTCCACATATCCTCAGTTATAGTTTCTAATGTTATAGCGGTGACAGGTGAATAAGGAAAAACTATGATTCCATTAATACTCAGGAAATATAACAACTATGTTTGTTTCTGAATGGGAAGGCCAAAAGCTAAAATGAAGGTATAATTGGATGGGCTGTTTCTACCATCTTCTGACACAGCGTCTCTTCACAAGGCCGTGTTCCCAAAGCTTCAGACTATCACTCAGCCCGCAGGCTGACCTCACTGGCGTTCTGGTGATGACCCCTCACTGACGTGCCCCTGCTTCAAGATGAAGCAGCAGAAATCTTCTCACTTGCCCAAGGCACTCAGACCTGATACTTTCCTTGGCTTTTGATTAAGTTCCTAAATTAGTCCAGTTAACCTGGTAATCGCAAAAAATAGTAAACTCAGACAAGCACCAGTTCTTGAATGATCTGAAAATTTGCCACTTCCTAAATCAGTGTTTTTAAGGAAGAAAAAAAGATTGTACAAGAGAATACCAAAGGGCACATCTTCTCAAAAAGGTAAGACGCATGAAAATCAAGGATGAAATATAATGATTGAAAGGTCAATTCAATAAGAGTCTATAGCCATAATAAATACCTATGCACCAAAAGAAAGTCTAAAAAGACGTGAAAGGTGAAGGGAGACATCGGTCAGTGAAAAACATGAAAAAATATTTTTAATTATCCAGGGTCCAGGAGGGAGGGAAGGGTGGGAGAGGGAGGGGAAAAATGAAGAGCTGATACCAAGGGCTCAAGTAGAAAGAAAAGGTTTTGAGAATGATGATGGCAACACATGTACAAATGTGCTTGACACGATGGATGGATATGTGGATTGTGATAGGAGATGTACGAGCTACAAAAAATTATTTTTTAAAAGAAAACAATAATGGCACCTTGTACAAAGATGCTTGATGCAAGTGATGGATGGACTGTTGTAAGAGCCCCCAATAAAATGATCTTTTAATTAAAAATTAAATTAAAATTTTAAAGATATTAAAATAAAAGCTGGTGTGAAGTGGCATTGAATTGGTTCCGATTATAGCAACACTTTGTACAGCAGAATGACACACTGCTCAGTTCTGTGTCCTGCTCACCATTATTAGTTGGCGCCCATTGTTCATCTCACTGAAACTCTTCCCTTGTTTGCTGACACTACTTTACAAAACATAATGTCTTTTTGCAGAGATTGGTCTCTCCTGATAACATGTTCAAAGTATGGGAGACAAAGCCTCACCACTCTCTTCTAAGGAACAATTTGGCTGTACTTCTTCCAGAATAGATTAGTTTGTTCTTCTGGAATTCCATGGTTCTTTTAAAATTCTTCACCAACATCTCCGTGGTGCTGCAGCATACGTATTGGAATACTAACCACAAGGTTAATGTTTCAAATGCATCAGGATAAGATGATGCTATATGCTCTTATAAAGATTTACAGCCTTGGAAAACCTATACAATGTTGCTATAAGTTGGAATAAACTCAATGGCAGAATTATTTTTTCAAGAACACTGGTATTAGAGACCAGGCTTCAACCCAATGCACCAAGACTTGAATACAATATACCGGCAAGTACCATGGAACCAATAGAGAGGTCTGCGGGGCTGGCCCCAATCCCAACTATGTGGACATGCCCCCCGGGCACTCAGAAGAATGCACTTCAGAGGACAGCACTGGAGTCACTGCTTGGGGACAGAGGTGCATCCGAGTAGAGTGCACAGGAGACATGCAAAGGGATGGAGAAGGGGCAGGCCACCTGGTTCACCAAGCCACAAGGATGATGTTCCAGCTCAGAGCAGACAACACACAGGGAGGACCTTGGGGCTGGTCACACCACAGGACATGGCATTCCACACTGAACCATGACTGGACACAGCACAGGAACAGTGCACCATCTGGCCCCATCATGCTGGGGCGAGGCACTGAGGGAGTGCAGCAGAGCAGCAGTGGGAGCAGACTGACGAAACCCCGGGGGGAATACCAAAAATAGATTTGGGAGACAGAGTGTGGCACCCCTTTTGACTCAATTGGAAAACACTCCTAAAGGCCAACAAACAGAGCTTGAACTATTTGTAGGCTTTTTTGGTCAGTGGCTTTCTTTTTGTTATTGTTATTTTGTTTGTTTTTTTGCTATTGTTGTTATTGTTTTGTTGGTTTTGACTTCCTTTGTTGTTTTATTTGGCTTTTCCTGGTTTTTGCACTTATTAATTTATCTGATGTCTATTTAGATAAGATAGGCAGGATAAATAATTCAGAGATGAAAAGTACAAGACCAATGGTTCCAGAAGGATATGGGAGAAGGGGAGGTGGGAGAAAGGAAATTGGGGTGGGGGGAAACCAACCCAGAGACTATGGAACAACAAGCGAACTAAAATCAGTAGAAGGAAGGCCGTAGGATTCCTAGGCGGTGGAGGCTCAATCAAGGGCAACATAGCAGCAAGATATTACTAAATCCAAATGAAGGCTGAACATGATGGTGGGACAAGTGGGAAGTAAAAAGGAGATGGAGGAAAGAACCAGGAGCAAAGGATATTTATAGAGGCATATGTGTGTGTGTGTTTGTATGTGTGTATATATATATATATATATATATATATATATATATATATATATATATATATATATATATATATATATATATATAGAGAGAGAGAGAGAGAGAGAGAGAGAGAGAGAGAGAGAGAGAGAGAGAGAGAGAGAGAGAGAGAGAGAGAGTGGAGTAGAACTATGTACTCATAACTCTATGTTAAGAATTAAGGTTGCAGATGGACATGGGGCCTCGACTCACGTACTCTCTTAGCACAAGAACATTTTGTTCTAACAATCCAGCATCCTGTAATGCTCACCTTCTCGACACAATCATTGAAGACAAAATGTGTGCATAAGTAAATGTGGTGAAGGAAATGGATAGTGGACAGATATCAAAAGATATAGCCTCTGGGGTCTTAAAGGCTTAAAGGTAAACAAGTGGTCATCTAGCTGAGAAGCAACAAAGCCACATGGAAGAAGCACACCAACCTGTGTGATCATGAGGTGTCGATGAGATCAGATATCTGACATCTAAAACCCAAAATAAAATGATACCCAAGGTTAATGGAGGAGGGGGGGGGTCATAGAGAGGATACTCAATGCCCATCTGTAGATAATTGGACAACACAGGGAAGAGATGAGCCAGTGAGAATGCAGTATAGCACTGATGAAACACACAACTTTCTTGTAGTTTTTTGGTGCTTCCTTCACCCCACTATCATGACCTCAATTCTATCTTACAAATTGGATTAGACCAGAACATACACACTGCTACAGATAAGAGCCTGCAACACAGGGAATTCAGAATAGATAAACCCCTCAATAACAACAAGGAGAGTAGAGATACCAGGAGGATTAGGGGAGGGTGGGGGGAGAAAGGGGGAACCAATCACAAGGATCAATCTAGAACCCCTTCCAAGGGGACAAATAACAGAAAAGTGGGTGAGGAGTGATGTACAATGATGTAAGATATGGAAAAATAATCTATAAATTATCAAAGGTTTGTGAGGGAGAGTGGGTAGGGAGGGAGGGGGAAGAAATGGGCAGCTGATATCAGGGTCAAGTGAGAAGAGAATGCTTTGAAAACGATGATAGCGGCATATGTGCAAATGTGCTTGACACACTGGATGAATGTATGGATTGTGATAAGAGATGTAAGTGCCCCCCAATAAAAGTATTTTAAAAATATATATCGGAAGGGAAAATATACAGTAAATATAGGAGATTTTAATACACTACTTTTGATGAAAGACAGAATAACTAGAAAGAAACTCAATAAAGACACAGAAGAAATAAACAATACGGTGAACCAACTTTACAGACAAATACAAGAAACTCCATTCAATAAATGAACAGTATACATTCTTTTTCAGTACACAAGGAAAATTCATCAGAATAGACCACATCTTTTTGTTTTGTTTTTTAATTTTAACAATTTACTGGGGCTCATACAATTCTTTTCACAGTTCATATATATACATACATCAATTGTATAAAGCACATCTGTACAGTCTTTGCCCTAATCATTTTTTTCTCCTCTTTTCTTTTTTTACATTTTATTAGGGACTCATACAACTCTTACCACAATCCATACATATACATACATCAATTGTATAAAGCACATCCATACATTCCCTGCCCCAATCATTCTCAAGGCATTTGCTCTCCACTTAAGCCCCTTGCATCAGGTCCTCTTCCCCCCCCCCTCCCTCCCCATTCCCCCCTCCCTCATATGCCCTTGGTAATTTATACATCGTTGTTTTGTCATATCTTGCCCTGTCCGGAGTCTCCCTTCCCCCCTTCTCTGCTGTCCCTCTCCCAGGGAAGAGGTCACATGTGGATCCTTGTAATCAGTTCCCCCTTTCCAACCCACTCACCCTCCACTCTCCCAGCATCGTCCCTCACACCCTTGGTCCTGAAGGTATCATCCACCCTGGATTCCCTGTACCTCCAACCCTCATATGCACCAGTGTACAGCCTCTGTCCTATCCAGCCCTGCAAGGTAGAATTCGGATCATGGTAGTTGGGGGGAGGAAGCATCCAGGATCCGGGGGAAAGCTGTGTTCTTCATCGATACTACCTCACACCCTAATTAACCCATCTCCTCTCCTAAACCCCTCTATGAGGGGATCTCCATTGGTCGACACTTGGGCCTTGGGTCTCCACTCTGCACTTCCCCCTTCATTTAATATGATATATATACATATATATACATACATATATACATATACACATACATACACACACTTATATCTTTTTTTTTTTGCATGATGCCTTATACCTGGTCCCTTGGGCACCTCGTGATCGCACTGGCCGGTGTGCTTCTTCCATGTGGGCTTATTTGCTTCTGAGCTAGATGGCCGCTTGTTCACCTTCAAGCCTTTAAGACCCCAGACACTATCTCTTTTGATAGCCGGGCACCATCAGCTTTCTTCACCACATTTGCTTGTGCACCCATTTGTCTTCAGCGATCCTATCATGGAGGTGTGCAGTCAATGGTATGATTTTTGTTCTTTGATGCCTGGTAACTGATCCCTTTGGGACCACTCACTCACTCAGGCTGGTGTGTTCTTCCATGTGGACTTTGTTGCTTCTGAGCTAGATGGCCGCTTGTTTATCTTCAAGCCTTTAAGACCCCAGTCACTATCTCTTTTGATAGCCGGGCACCATCAGCTTTCTTCACCACAATTACTTGTTCACACACTTTGGCTCCAGCCGTTGTGTCGGGAGAGTGAGCATCATAGAGTTCCAATTTAATAAAAGAAGGTATTCATGCATTGAGGGTAGACCACATCTTAGACCACAAGCATGCCTTAATAAATTTAAAAACATTGAAATACTACAAAGAAGCTCTTCAGATTGCAGCACTATAAAATTAGAAATCAAAAACAGCAAGCTCAAACTCAGACCAATTCACTACCATTGAGTAGATGCCAACTCATAGTGACTGTAAAGGACAGGGTAGCCTACATTCCTTGTGAGTTTCTGAGACCATAAAATTTTATGGGAGTAGAAAGACGCATATTTCTACCCAGATCATCTCAATGGAGGAAAAAGCAAATACATGCAAACACCCTGCTAAAAAGCTAATGGATAATAGATAAGATAAAACCTAACAAATCAAAGGATAATGAAAACTCACATACCAAAACATGTGTGACTCAGCGTAGACAGTGCTCAGAAGGCAACTTACAGTAATAAATGCACACATCAAAAAAAAAGAGAGAGAAGAAAACATAATGAACATTTTCACCTAACGTCTCCAAGAATTACAAAAAGAGTGTGTTAGTCTGGGTACTTTAGAGAAACAAATCCACAGAAACTCATGTATAAGAGTTTTATATAAAGGTTAAGTGCACATCAAGAAAATATCCCAACCCAGTGCTGGCCAAACCCACAAGTCCAACATTAACCCATATGTCCAACACCAATCCACAAAGTCCTCCTCCATCTCACAAAACAGACACAATGATGCTGACTGCAGGAGAAAAGCCGAGTCAGTGAATGTGTAAGCATCTCAGCGCTGGCAGGTGTCTCCACACGGGTGCTCCAGTACCCAGGGCTACATCAGTGTAGGTCCATGTGGTTTCTTCTTGGAGATGTCTTGCAGGAAGTAAGCCTTGGCAACTAAAGCAGCGAACTGGCTAAGGCAGCTGCACCCTGGTCCGACCATGAAATAGCAAGAAACCCAAGAACTCCAAAAGTGAGGCTCACTGAACGATTTATCCCCCCACCCTTCCATTAACCCCACATGTGTTTATCGGCCAGGTTGGCACAATAAATTACCTCAAAGAAATAATCGAGTCAATAGACTCCACTGACAAGTAAAATAATAATACATCACAACCAAGTGGGATTTATACCAGATATGCAAACATAATTCAACAAGAGAAACAGAATTAGTGTAGTGCACCACATAAATAAAAGACAAGAAAAGAAACATGATTATATCGATAGAGAGAAAAGGCATTTCAGAAAATACAACACCCCTTCCTGATAAAACACTCAACCGGGAGGGAGGGGAAAAAAAAAAGAGGACCTGATGCAAAGGGCTTAAGTGGACAGCAAATGCTTTGAGAATGATTGGGGCGGGGAATGTATGGATGTGCTTTATACAATTGATGTATGTATATGTATGGACTGTGATAAGAGTTGTATGAGCCCCTAATAAAACGTTTAAACCAAAAAAAAAGAGCTATAAGAGCCCCCAATAAAATTTAATTAAAATGTAATAAACAATGGAAACAAAATATGGCAACAAAAAAAAACACTCAACCAAATAGGAATGGAAGGGAAGTCTCTCAACATCAAAAAATATATATTAATTGAGTAATTAAATTATTTATTTTAAATTGTATTTAGTTATTAAATAATAGCATAATTAATTAATCATTTTACGACTAAATTGACTTATTCTATTATTAGTTATTTAATTAAATAATTTCATTAAAATGACCAGTGATGTAATGAAATTGTTAATAATTAATAATAACAAAATTAAATATATATTCAAATGCCAACAGTGTTCTTTCTCAATGGAAAAAAACTAAAACTATTCCCCTCGCCCAATATATAGATTATAAATAGTATTTCAGAACGGTACCAGATTATTAATTTTGCCACAATTTCTATCTGACATGTTTTGAGCCTGCCTCTGCTACAGTCCAACCACAGTATGACCCTACATTAAGTTTTAGTTATCTTGACGCTCCAGGAAGATTTGAAAAAGTCAACAAGAAAATTGAGGCAATGAACCAGTTCCCTCTGTCAGGGTGCCTTATGCCTGCTTGCAAGGCACAGCTGTGTGTGAGAAGGAAGGAAAGTGATGTGATTAACAGGGCTGATGAAATGCAGTTTCTCTGTTCCTTCCACACTGAATATTGACTAAATGGTCTCTTTATTTGTCTTATAATTTTCTAAACCATTACATACACTCCCATTCAATGAGAAACATAAATAATTTTACTTATCCACACCTGAGATTTTCCACCACACGTTTTAATTCCATTAATGCCGAGAAAATGAAAATGAATGGCCACCAACAGGAAATCAAACAACAGTCAATTCACACATTTGGCTCTTACTCTCACCTCATATATACTGTTGTCCCCACCATCATTACATCATTACACACACACACACATACACGCACACACACACTGAAACCTGTATGGTTAGTGCCACACTAATTCAAGATCCAGAGTGGAAATAGAACAAACCAAAATGAACAAGATATGAGATCTGGCCAATTCTGTTCTGCTATGTGCTAGTGAAATGACCCTTGCCAATGGACTTCAATTTTTTGAGTCACAATTTCTTCATATATAATATACGTTTATCTGCCCTATCCCCTGCCCCTTTATCCAATGCTGAGGTCAAATTAAGATGAAATATACGAACAAAAAAGCCAGTATTGATCATCTTTAAAACACAAACTGAGACTCCCCCCTGAAGCAGTGTTTTCCAAAGTGGGCCATATCGCCCCTGGGAGGAGGGCAGTGCCCCTCTTCAGGGGAGATGCAAAAAGCAGTTACCTACATTTTATCCTGGATTGCAGGCTCTCACACATATTATTTTCAGTTACCAGCAGTTCTAATCTTTTTTCTTGTAAAGGCACCAGTAGGCCAAAAAAGTTTGGGAACCTATGTAGGATTCAACAAAAGCCTTAATAACCCCAAAGCCCAACAGTCTAGCCTGAATGGATCATGAGAACTCCAAGGAAAAATATGTCAGAGTAAAGTAGTAAACATGGTCTGCCTTGAGCATTGTTATTTTTTCCTGAACTTTAAAAGTTATAACAACACCTCATATGGTTAGATAGAAACCTTGAAGAACAGGGAGTTTGTTTTAATGATTGAAAAACAATTTAGAACAGTGAGAATGGCTTCACAACTCAAAGAATGATGGTTAAACTGGTGTATGTTTTGTTGGATATATGCTCAACAACAACAAAATAACATCTTTGGAAAGCCAGTATTAAGTCATTTGTTACAATTTTTGCCCCCTAAATATCATCAGGATCACAGTAATAAAACAGCTGTTTAACCAATGTAAAAGAAGCAAGCAATCGGATAAAATAGGTTGGTTTTCTTATTAAAATGTCTAAGTGTCAATCCACAGCTCAGACATCGCCCTTCCTGGGACTCCTTTGGTGGTTCTCTGCTCCAGTGCCTTTCTCTCCTCGGCCGTAATGTCCTTGTGCCTATGACTGTTGCCTCTGCATCTTGTAGCTGCTTTTTGCTTCACCAACCCCAAGGCAGGATTGTTGTTTGTTTGCTTCTCTGTCTTCCCTGCTTAGTGTGAGCTCACTGAGCACTGGAGACATGTCTGTAGCCCAACCTTCACCTAGTTCAGTGCCTGACACATAAATCCCATGTTAGGTCTCTTCAGAGGCAACAAGATACGGGAAATTGTCTGAATCACGTTCTTTCTTCAGCTCTGCACTCCATTAATTCCATGAGCATGGGCAAATCTCTTTTCTACTGTGACATGAGACCATCAGATGATGATGCTAATTTTGCAAACTGCTATCCCACAAATTCAGTCTTATCCCAGACATAATTGTTGCTGTACAGAGTATTGTCATATGTAAAACTCAATAAATTATAAGCAATTAGATGTCAAAATATGCACATGAAATTATAACTTCTTTAAAAGATCTCACAGCACTAGGATGGCACTGTGTCATACAAGAATCACTGGCGCTAGCAGGTCTGAGGTACTCAGCCCACCACAGGCCCTGTTACTTCCTAGCCTGGCCCCATTTACTCCTCTATGTTGTCTGCCCTGGTGCCATGGGCATTACATGCGGGCCTACTAACTACAAGGTGGCAGAAAGGTCAGGTTTTCTATTCTCACAAAGAGTTACAGTCTGAGAAACCCATAGGGCAGTTCTGGTCATCTTACAGGGTCGCCATGAGTCAGAATTAACTCAGGGCAGTGAGTTTGGTTTGGGCTTTGGTGCTTGCATGCATTTGAAACTGCAAAACCTGGATTTGACTGTTCTTAAGGTGCGGTAGCTCCAAGAACACCACTCTCACTTCCTACGAATCCCCTCCCAACTAAATACAAATGGGCGTACACACACATGAACACATGCACGCACGCAGGCGTGCTCACGTCTCTTACCAGAGGCGCCGGAGGCTGTAAGGCTCTCTTCTGCAATACCACTACTTCCTGTCCTCACTTGGACTGAACTGCCTTAGCCATGGATAAGGAAATCAAAGGGAACACCAGACAGCAGAAAATGAGAAGGAAAAGAGGAAAGGCAGTAGCAAGAACAACACAAATGCTACTAGAGGTATTAGGATATCATGTGAGGAAAATTAGCTACTTTCACACTGTCGGATTTTTCATATAGCAAAGTAATCATTTTGTCTATGATCCAGGAAATAAAAATAGAGTTGATTTGGAGAACTGGAGGTTAAACATGAGAAATTCTTGTGGCTTTGGGGCCACTTCCATGGGGTTCCTCCTTCCACTGCTCATAGCCCAATGTCTGCGGGCGGCAACTAGCGATTTGACATTTACACACCTGCACAGGTGGGCTGCCCCTATCTGTAGCCTCTCCAAACACTCCCCTGGCCAAGCTGCCCTCATTTAGAGTATAATCAGCAGCCCAGCGGGCACAGAGAGGAGGAGACAGCTAGGTACATATTACTAAGAAGTCCGATGAGTCCAACACACTGCTCTTCTCTAACAAATACTGGCCCCAGGAAATTTAAAATAGCACATCTCAGTCTGTGTGACATACATCTGCTTTAGCCATGTGGTCTTTGATTAGACAGATTTATCTCTGCATTTTCTCTCTAGCTTCTTTAATACACTGGCTAGATCAGTCAGCACACGGAGCCTAACTTCAGAACCTTCAGCCAACCTCTTACAAAACTAGCTACATGCCAGATCCCCAGATCCCCAGGTTATCCCCCTAAGTTTATAACTGAAAGACAAATTCTTATTAGCCATGCTGCATCTTAGTATTCTTATTCATAATAGGGTTGTTTGTGTGTGTGTTTTCTTAATATTTTAAATAGTTTTATAGGCATATACTTCACATCATATAATTTAATAGTTCAATCATATTAAGAAGTTTGTGCAATCATCACCACCATCAATCTCAAAACATTTTCTTCTCATACTCAGTGTTGTTAACTCCCGATTCCCTCTTCATCCTCCTCTGCCATGCCCCTAGGTCAGTGGTTCTCAACCTGTGGGTCACGACCCCTCTGGGGGTTGAACGACCCTTTCACAGGGGTTGCCTGATTCATAAAAGTAGCAAAATTGCAGTTCTGAAGTGGCAATGTAAACAATTTTGTGGTTGGGGGATCACCACAACATGAAGAACTGTATTAAAGGGATCACTACAACATGAGGAACTGTATTAAAGGGTTGTATTAAACTGTATTAGGAAGGTTGAGAACCACTGAGCTAGGTAGTGTTACAACCAGTTAGTATCGCCAACGATATACCTATCCAGGATTTCCTGTACAGAAAACCATACAAATCACAAACAAGAATCAAACAAAAACATCCATCAACAATGACTAAACGACATAGAAAGCCCTCCATGAAAAAGAAAGCAGAAAATATTAAAAAATGGAAACAACTTTAGAATGGGTTCAAAGGGAGGTCAAATGAGAAACCGTGACATTTCAATCTAACTACATCTGCAATAACCAGCTTTACAATGCTGTCTGATAGTAAGGCTATGCACATCCCATACTAGGGCTTTGTGACATGAGGTCATCAGCTAATAAAGAACAGTAAAGTTTTAGTTCATAATTTTTCATGAAAATTTGTGCTTTGGGGATGGAGACATTTTAGTAATGAGCTCAGTAAAAGACAATGAAGTTACCAAGGTACAATTCTCTCAAAATAGTCACAGGAATCTGAGTGCACTTTTTAACCAATTTCTCCCTTTCGTGACCATTACTTTCCACAGTCTGGATCTGGAGAGAAAGCTGGATTGCCCCAAATTCACTCACCACATTTGAAACCATCTCAGATGCAAATCAAGTTGCACATACTGTTACTATTGACAGTAGATACACACCTGAACTCACTGTATAAAAACAATATGCAGACCTTAAGGAAGATGCACAAGTTTAGAATTCGAAAATTCCGGCTTCGCTCAATGAAATTGGAACCCTAAACAAAACCTTTAGTGTCTCTGGATTTTAACAACAGCGAAGTAACATAAATAATCTCTAAAGCAATAATTCTCAAATATTAACAAACAAATGAATCACCCAAAGAGTACGTTCAAACACAGCTTCTCCATCAGTTGGCGTAAGATGAACCTGACATTGGGTCATTCTAACAAGCTCTCAAGTGATGCTGATATTACAGGTCTATGGACCACATTCTGAGTGTAAGACGCTAACGCACTGCTTCTCAAGTTTGGTTGTGCATTGGAATCACCTGGGGATTCTTAAAAAAACACCAGCACATATTACCACAGCCAGAGTTTGGTTAATGACCATGAGATGTCTGTGGTTTGTGGAAATGTTTAAAGCTCCCCAGGTGAGTCATTTGAGAATCCCTGCTCTGTTCCTCTAGAAATCTGAAATGATGCCCTTTATTTTTCCATCACATTAAATTTGTACAGAAATCCCTTATATTTATTACCTCAAGACAATCCGGAGGGATAAGCAAAGGAAACATGGTTATAGAAGTGATAACCGAGCACTCAAGAATCAGGTGACTTACCCAATCACATACATGCAAAAAAGGGCAGACCCTGTACTACTAGAACACAGTGTTCCTGAAATCGAACTTGGGCTTTCTCCTGCTTTCTTTGTACTGATTTGTACAAACCAGTGAGGACAAGAAAAGAGGGAAATGGTGGCAGCTTCTCTTTCCCAAATTATACTAGAAATGGTATGAATGACAATGTAACCGAAAAATGTATGCAACTAAAGAAAAGATTGAGTGTGGAGTTGGTGGAGGCCCCATTTGGCTGCTAGGGTTGCAGGTGGTAAACCATCAATCAGGTTGCAAAATTTATGTCAGCAGGACCAGTCATCAGCTCTCCCGTGAACACAGCTAGATGGACTAATGCAGCTTTCCAAGGATGAGAAAATGTACTGGGCATGTGCCATACCGTCCTGGGCAAGAAACCAGACAGGCTGCTATATGATCAAATAATTCACTGAAACTTACTTAGCTAGCCACTCCGCCTCAAAACATTCTCTCCCCTCTAACTGCCACCAAGTCTATGCAGATGCAAACCCTGTAGGCCAGCGGTTCTCAACCATTGGGTTGTGACCCCTTTGGGGACCAAGGGACCCTTTCACAGGGGTCACCTGAGTCATAACAGTAGCAAAAGTATAGTTATGAAGTAGCAATAAAAATAATTTTATGGTTGGGGGTCACCACAATATGAGGAACTGTATTAAAGGGTCTGGCACTAGGAATATTAAGAACCGCTGTTATAGGCCGTGGTAGAAATGTCCCTATGAGTTTCTGATACTAGAAGTCTTTATGGGAGTAGAAAGCCTTACCTTTATTCTGCAGAGTCATTGCTAGTTTTTAACTCCCGACCTTGTGATTTGAAGTCCAAAGGGTAACCTTTACTCCATGTGATGCAAATCTATAAAGAAACAAATAAATACAAGAGTTCTGGTTTAGGAAATAAGGCAAATGTGGAAGTTATTAAACACCTAGGTAACTAGGGAGTGAAAAGAAATGGATATTTTTAATGCTTTCTATCACCAGCCATTGACAGAGATCATCTGTCATTATTCTTACTTGTGAGACAAGCAACTGATAATGTAATAAAAATTTAGATGGATGAATGGATAGATGGATGATAGGTGGATGGAGAGCGAGAGGTGACAGATAAATAGATGAATGATGAAAATAATAGGGAATGTGAGATTTGTCACTATGTCATCATGACAGATTTTGAGGTTTATCCAGGCACCTTATTAAAAAAGATGAAAATTGAGAGATAAAACTGTAAATAGAGTGATCTCGCATTGGGTTGTGATCTGCACGATTGACAGTTCAAGCCACCAGCAGCTCCATGGGAGAAAGGCTGGGATTTCTACACCTCTGAACAACTACAGTCTCAGAAACCTGTGGGGCATCGCTATGAGTCAACATTGTCTCCATGGCAGCAAGTTTGGGTTTTTGTTTTCAGTTTGTTTTGTTTTGGTGTGTGTGTGGGGGGGGGGAGGTGTTCAAGTAAACATTTGAACCTGTACTAATTGTAACTGTGTTTCATTTATCATTGAAATTACATGTTCAGCACTCATATTTCCACAAACTAAATGATTGCTCATTTAAAATGAAAAAGCTTTAAAAATAATCATAAAGAAGTTTTCTGAGAGTCATCTGCCCACAAAATTATATGCAGTGGAATTTTGGCTTTCTAAATAACGTGTTAGATTTCTGAGTTGCCTTCAACTTACAATTCACAATTTCCACTAACTGATTTATAAGTATGAGGCCATAAGCTCAATTCTTGCGCTAGCTAAGAAACTGGCAATTGTACTAAGCATTTCTCTGTGTCATGCTATCCTCATAATAACTCTGTGGTGTGAATACTATTCCATTTATAAATTAATATGTGATAAATATCTTTATAACCTGTCCGTAGCATTAAAAAGATAAATATTATATTTGAAATACCAAGAACCATAGACTTAAGGTACTAAAGGCAGAAAACAGCTATTTATGAACCATTGCTAAATAAAGCAAAAGATTTGTTCCTCATATTTGTTTGCTCTTTTGGAGCATTCATTATGGCCAAAGCTATAATTATTGATAAATGAGCTTCAAAATCATCCTTTGGCACAACAAATCAGTAATAACATCTGTGTAAATGTAATATCACAACATAAACACTCAAAGCCACAGAGAAGAAAACAATGCTGTTTGGTTTCATTTCATTTACTGGAGCTTATTATATATATTTTGAACAAGCAGTTCACTCTATAAAATTCAGCGAGCAAATCTGCATTGCCGATTCTCATTGTGAGGATAATGTAGCAAGCAGATGGAGGGTTTCATACAATTTGTTGAACTAAATTTAACAGGTTTGGCTGTAAGTGTTAACTTATTTTTATATTCTGTTTGTGCTGTGTTTGTAATAGATGCACACACATGAATAAAACAGAAGATCTGTACACACAGTGCAGCTGGTTTGATAATGTTTCCATTCTAATATCACATAATCATAATTAGAAGATTTTATATTTGGACAACCAGGACACTTTGGCTCTAGTGCTGCTTGGGTGGCATTCACATGGCAAAAATATCTTCATCAAAACTGTAGAAATATTTGAAACTTTCTTCCACTTATGACACCATGTAAGAGAAGGAAGTAGGACCAGATTGTTAAATTCATAATTTTCTACTAAATAAATGAGCAATTGAATAATGTGCCTCAAAATGTAATGGGTGTATTTCATATGACCCAGAAGTCCAAGTAAGATTTTACCTATGACGGATGAAACATGCAGCACTGTGCCAGAAGTACGACTTGGGAAAACTGAGTGCCAGGAAATGCTAAATGACATCATGAGTCCTCAAACTTCCACTCAACTTTACAACAGGAATTGACTAGTGAAGGGAGATTTCATTTTATCCACACAAGGAACCAACCGGAACATAATTGAGAAACCATTAAAGGCATGTCCACCTAAAATTGGTTATTAACTCCCAGCCGCCCTGTGATCATATGTCTTAGTCATTGAAACAGCAGGATGAAAATGATGAAAGCGATGTATGTGATGGTTACTAGAAATGAAAAGTGCTGGTCATCAGGAACCTCTTTTCTGAAAAGTGAATGTAGATACATAGAATAGACACTCACATGCAGGAACCCTGGTGGCATAGCTGTTTCCCATGGGCTGCTAAGCACAAGTCAGCAGTGACTAGGTGGAAGAAACAGGAATTGTTCTACTCCCTCAGAGTTACAGTCTTAGAAGCCTACAGGGGCGACTCTATGCTGTCCTATAGGGTCACTGTGAGTCAGAATTTACTCGATGGCAGTAAGTTTGGTGAGTTTTTATTGAAAACATATAGAAAGACATCACCTACAATCTCATCATATAACACAAAACACCTCAGAAAACCCAGCTAAGAAAAAAAATGACAAGGTATGGGTCCAAGTTTCAGAATCCTAGGTTCTTCGAGAACATCAATATAAAATAGGCCATTGGCTTGTGTTGGGTAAATCTGCTGCCCAAGACCTCTTTATAATATCGAAAATCAAGGATGTTACTTTGCGGATTGAGGTGAACCTAACCCATGGTTTTATAATTGCCTGATAGGCATGTGAACGTTAGACATTGAATAGGGAAGCACAAAGAAGAATTGCATGTGAATTGTGGTGTTGGATAATATTATTGAAAGTACCATGAACTGTTCAAAGGATAAATCTGTCTTAAAAGAAGTATGACCAAGGAGGCTCCTTGGAACCAAGAATTGCTAGGCATCATCTCATGAACTTTGGGCCTGTTGTCCACTGTCCGACGTCTCCCTTCACCCACTTTTCTGTTGTCCGTGCCCCAGGGAGGAGGTTATATGAAGACTAGAACCTGGAAAAGGACATCATTCTGGGTAAAGTATAGGGGCAGTGTAAGGGAGGAAGGCCTGGAAGAACATGGATTGACACAGCGCCTGCCACACTGGGTTCAAGCATAAGAATAATTGTGAAGATGGTACAGGAGCAGGCAGTATTTCTTTTTTCTTTCTTTGTTTTTTTTTCAATCATTATATTGGGGGCTCATACAACTCTGATCACAATCCATCCATCCATTGTGTCAAGCACATTTATACATTTGTTGCCATCGTCGTTCTCAAAACATTTTCTTTCTACCTGAGCCCTTGGTATCACCTCCTCATTTTTTCACCTCCTTTCCACCCTACCTCCCAAACCTTGATAATTTGTGAATCATTATTATGCTGTCATGTCTTACACTGTATGACATCTCCCTTCACCCACTTTTATGTTGTCCATCCACCAGGAAGGGGGTTATATGTAGATCATTGTGATTAGTTGCCTCTTTCTCCCTGACCTTACCCTTACCCTCCTGGTATCGCCACTCTCATTATTGGTCCTGAGGGGTTTATCTACTCTGGATTCCCTGTGTTTCCAGCTCTGTTCTGTACCATTGTACATCCTCTGGTCTAGCCAGATTTGTAATAGAATTGGAATCATGATTGTGGGGGTAAGGAAGCATTAAAGAACTAGAGGAAAGTTGTATGTTTCATCAGTGCTATACTGCACCCTGACTGGATCTTCTCCTCCAAGACCCTCTGTAAGGGGATATTTAGTTGCCTACAGATGAGCTTTGGGCCTCCACTCTGTACTCCCCCTCATTCACAATGTTATTTTTTGTTGTTGTTCTTTGATGCCTGATACCTGATCCCATCGACACATCATGATCACACAGACTGGTGTGCTTCTTCCATGCAGGCTTTGTTGTTTCTGAACTAGATGAAGGCTTGTTTACCTTCAAGACCGCAGACACTGTATATTCTGATAGTCGGGAGTCATCAGCTTTCTTCACCACATTTGCTTATGCCCCCACTTTGACTTCAGCGATTGTGTCAGGAAAGTGAGCATCATGGAATGCCAGTTTAATAGAACAAAGTGTTTTGCATTGAGGTAGTACTTGAGTAGAGGCCCAATGTCCATCTGCTACCTTAATACTATACCTATGAATATGTGCACATAAATCTATTTCCCCATCCTCATATATAAATATATTTGTATATGTACATGTCTGTATTTAGACCTCTATAAATGCCCTTTGTCTCCTACTTCTTTCCTCTATTTCCTTTTACTTTCTTCTTGTCCCACTATCATGTTCAGCCTTCACTTGGTTTTCAGTAATTCCTAAGTTACATTGCTCTTTTTTTAATCTTTTTATTGGGGCTCATAAGGCTCTTATCACAGTCTGTACATACATCAATTGAGCAAAGCACCCTTATACATTCGTTGCACTCGTCATTCTCATAATTTGCCTTCCACTTGGGTTCCTGGAATCAGCTCGGTTTCCCTTTTTTTCCCCGTCCCCCTCCCTCCCTGATCCCACCCCTGGTCCCTTGATAGTTTATAAATAGTTATTATATCTTATCTTACACTCCCCGGCGTCTCTCCTCACCCGCCTCCCCATTGCCCATCTCCCAGAGAGGAGGTTACACATAGATCTCCAAGATCGGTTCTCCCTTTCTACACCCCCTTCCCTCCTGGTATCGCCACTCCCACCGCTGGTGTTGAGAGGTTCATCTGTCCTAGATTCCCTGTGCCTCCAGATCCCCACTGCATTGCTGTACATCCTCTGGTACAACCAGGTCCTCAAGGTAGAATTGGGGTCATGATGATTGGGAGGGAAGGAAGCGTTCAGGAACTAGAGGAAGATTTTTAGTTTCATTGTTGCTACATTGAACCCTGAGTGACCCATCTCCTCCCCACTACCCCTCTGGAAGGGGTGTCCAGCTGTCTACAGGTGGGCATTGGGTCCCCATCATGCACTCCCCCTCTTTCACGGTGATGTGATTCTCACCACCACCCCACCTTTGTTGTTGGAGACCTGGTCTCCTCTGCCCTTCACGATCACCTATGTTGGTGTGCTGCTTCCATGTGGGCTTGGTTGCTTCTGGGCTAGATGGCCGCTTGTTTGCTTTCAAGCCTTTAAGTCCCCAGACGCTATATCTCTCAGTAGCCGGGCACCATCAGCCTTCTTCACCACACTTGCTTATGCACACTTTTGTCTTCAGCGATTATGTGAGGAAGGTGATCACACAATGATTGTTTTTGTTCCTTGGTGTCTGCTACATGGTTCATTCAACACCTTGTATTCGCTTAGGCCTTGGGCTTCTTCTCTGTGGGCTTTGTTGCTTCTGAGCTAGATGGCCGCTTATTTGCCTTCAAGCCTTTAAGACCCCAGACGCTTTATCTTTTTGATAGCCGGGCACCATCAGCTTTCTTCACCACGTTTGCTTACACACACATCTGTCTTCAGTGATCATGTCGGGAAGGTGGGTATCCTGCAATGACTGTTTAGCAGGGTGAGGTGCTATAGTTACATTGCTCTTAATGAAGCCCTACCAGGCCTCCTACTCCCCTCTTTGCCACTGATTTTGGATCACTTGTTGTTCCCTTGTACCTGGGTTTGTAAACATCCACTTCCTTTCCCCCACCTCCTCCTCTCCCATCTCCCCTTGGAACCATCGGTCCTGTTGTTTTCTCCTCCAGATTGTTTATCCCCGCCTATCTTATCTAGATAGACCTGCAGAGATAATAGTGTGCACAAAAACAAGACATCAAAACAAACCAACAAAATAAAACAAAACAACAACAACAAATGACAAAAAATAGAAAAAAAAGAAAAACTTGTAAATAGTTCAAGGTCTGTTTGTTGATCTTTAGGAGTGTTTTCCAGTTGAGTCTGATGGGTTGCCACCCCCTGGCCCCACAGTCTATTTTTTGTATTCCCTGGGGAGTCCATTGCTCTGTTCCCCTTGCTGTTCTGTTGCACACCTTTAGTGTTTTCACCTCAGTGTGGTAGAGTCAGATCGGACGCTATTCCTGCACTGTCTTCAGTGTTGTCCCCCTTTAGCACTATGGGTCAGTGAGGGACACCATGTCTCGTAGTGGGGGTGGCCCTATGGTCCTCGTTGTGCTTTGGCTGCTCTAAGCAGGAATATCGTCCTCAGGGCTTGGTGGGCCAGAATATATACCACTATCTCTTCCTTTCCCTTTATTTGCTCCTGTGTGCTCTGATTAGACATGTCCCTCTCCCTGAGCTGTAGCTTCAGTGCTGTCCCCTGAAGTAAATTCTCTGCAGGGAGGGAATTCTTCTGTCCACATAGTTGGGATTGGGGTCAGTCCCTCAGACCTCTCTCTTGGTTTCCTGCTTCATACCACTATGTTGCAGTCACGTCTTGGAGCACCAGGTTGAAGTCTGTTCCTTCTTTCCCTGTGGAGATATAAACACTAACCTCCCCTTGGGTGGGTTAGTTCCCTCTTCCCCTGCTACCCATTTCTTTCTTTCTCCCCACTTCCCCCTTTTAGTTGGCTACCGTATTTATCCCTGGATTTGGTCTGGTCCCTACCATACTACCTGGACCTCACCCCAGGAATGTTTGCATATAGTAGCTTTTTTCCCTATACCCCTTTGCAATTTTAAGCTTAACTCAGTGGACTCATGTTGTACTTGTCTTTTGTGTCTTGGCTTACTTCGCTTAGTATAATTTCCTCCAGTTCTTCCCATGCGGCGATGTGCTTCATGCATTCATCACTGCTTTTTAGCGATGCATAGTACTCCATTGTATGTATGTACCACAGTTTTTTCATCCATTCATCTGTTGATGGAAATTTGGTTGTTTCCAACTCTTGAAATTGTGAACTGTGCCGTGATGAACACTGGAGCACAGATGTCTGGCTGTGTTTTGTTTCTTGCCTCTTCTGGGTATATGTCCAGTAGGGGGATTGCTTGATTGCACAGTAGCTCAATTTCCATCTGTTTTAGATATAACCAAATCACTTTTTATAGAGTTTGTACATACCTACAGGTTCACCAACAGTGGATGAGAGTTCTTATCTCACCACAGCCACTCCAACACTTGTTACTTTCTGATTTTTTGAATTGGGCTATCTTTGAGGTGGTATCACATTGTTTTAATATGCATTTCTCTTTAGGCTAATGATCGGGAACATTTTCTCATATTTTTATTGGACATTCGGATTTCTGCCTTTGTGAAACTTCTGTTCAGTTTCTTTGCCCAGATCCTTGGTGGGCAAATAGTTAGTTTTTTTTTTTTTTCTTTTTGGAAGCTGGCAGAGTATTGTAGATTTTAGTGATAAGGCTTTTGTCTGATGTGTCATCGCTAAAGATGTTTTCCCACTCTGCGAGATCTCTTATTACTCTCTTGGTGAATTCATTCAATGTACACAAATGTTTTATCTTCAGTACATCCCATTTGTCCATATGTGACTTATCTGTCTGTATTATGTCCTGAGAACTATGGCTATCAGAAATAGTGAAGGACATAAATACAGACAGATAAGCCTCAGGCTTGTCTCAATTGATGGTCCTAATAGTTTGGGGTTTTGCCTTGAGGTCTGTGATCCAGCTTGAGTTTATCCTGGTGCATGGGGTGAGATAAGGGTCTTGCTTCATTTTTCTGCAGGTAGATATCCATTTTTTCCAGCACCACTTGTTGAAGAGGGCATCTGCTTCCCATTTGATTTTTTGGGCCCTTATCAAAGATCAATTGTCTGTATGTTGATGATTTTATTTCTGGGTTTTCAATTTTTTCCATTGGTCTGAGTATCTGTCATTATTCCAATACTATACATTTTTGCCAACTGTGGCTGTATAATATGTGCTAAAGTCAGGTAAAGCAAGTCTACCCACTCTGTCCTTCTTCTTGAGAAGTTATCTGCTAATTCTGGGCTTCTTCCCTCTCTATATGAAGTTGATAATCAGCTTTTCCAATTCTTTGAAGAAATATGAGGGTAACTGTATTGGGATTGCATTAAACTCATATAGTCCCTTGGGCAGAACTGACATATTTACTATATTGAGTCTTCTAATCCATGAGCATGGGCTATCCTTCCATTTGTTGAAGTCACTCTTGGTTTCTTGTAATAGTGTTCTGTGATTTTCCTCATACAAATCTTTTGTTTTTTTAGTCAGGTATATCCCTACATATTTCAAGTTGCGCTTGGCTATTGCATAGGGTACCACCTTTTCGATCTCTTCTTTTGTTGTCGTGTCCAATGTATATAGCAGTCTGATAGACTTCTGTTTGTTGTATCCTGCCGCTCTGCCATATTCTTTTATTGTTTCCAGTACTCCCCTTGTGGAACTTTTGGGATTTTCCATATATAAAATAATATCATTTGCCAAAAAATGATCGTTTCACCTTTTCCTTCCCCAGGCAAATATTTCGGATGTCTTTTCTTTGCCTTATGTTGTCAACTAAGACCTCCAGTACGATGTTAAATAAGAGTGGGGACAAAGGGCATCCTTGTCTGGTCCCCTTTTTCAGTGGGATTGTTTAGATCTTTTCTCCATTGACTGCCACATTGGCTGTTGGTTTTTCATACTTATCTTGTATAATATTGAGGAATTTTCCTTTAATTTGTATCTTCTTGAGTGTCTTAAACAGGAATTGGTGTTGGATATTGTCGAATGCTTTCTCTGCATCTATCTATATAATCATGTGTTTCTTATAGTTTTTCATGTCAGTGTGGCAAATGATACTAATGGTCTTTCATATGCTGACCCATCTCTGCGTCCCTGGTATGAATCCTACTTGGTCATGGTGAATTATTTGTTTTATATACTTTTGTAGTCTATTGTCCAGTTTTTGTTAAGGATTTTTGGATCAATTTTCATTAGGCAAGTATTGGTCTGTAGCTTTCAATTCTTGTGGGATATTTTCCTGATTTCAGTATCAGAGTTATACTAGCTTTATAGAAAAGTTTAGAAATTTTCCATCTCTTCCTATGTTCTGGAAGAGTTTGTGTAGGATTTGTGTCAGTTCTTCCCTGAATGGTTGGTAGAATTCTCCTGTGAAACCATCTGGTTCAGGGGATTTTTTTTGTTGGTAATTCCTTGATAACCTTGTCTATTTCATCTATTGCTATGGGTCTTTTGAGATTCTTGACGTCCATTGGGGATAGTCTAGGGAGGGATTTTTTCCCCCAAGAATTTGTCCAAGTTGTTGAATTCATTGGAGTTCAGTCATTTTTAGTACTATTAATTTTATTAGGGTCTGTTGTAATGTCGCCTCTTTCATCCCTCATCCTTGCTATTGAAAGTTGTTCCTTCCTTATTTTGGTTAGGTTTGCCAGCAATCTGTCGATTCTGTTTATCCTTTCAAAGAATCAACTTTTAGCAGCATTATTTTTTCTACAGTTTTCTTATTTTCCCTCTCCTTTATCTCAGACCTGATTTTTATTATTTCTTTTCTTTTGCTATTAGTATGATTGTCCTGTTGACTCTTCTCTAGTTGCTGTAAATTTGGTGCCAGCATATCAGTTATAAGTCTCTCTTCCTTTTTCATGTGTACATGTTTTGCTATGAAACTTGCAAGCAGTGTTTCTTTCTATTGCGTAAGGTCCTTATTTGTCATAACTGACTCAATATCTCCTAACAACAATAATGATTTGCTTAAGCAAAAGTCTTTATATTTCTTTGGAGTAAATGGTTCTTTATAAATGGGCTATCATCGGTAATGTAAGAGCCCTGGTAGGCTATAGGTTTGATTGCAAGCCACAAGGTCAGCAGTTCCAAACCACCAGTGGCTCTGATACAGAAAGATGAGGTTTTGTGTTCCCATGAAGTGTAACAGTTTCAGAAACCCATAGGGGCAGTTCTACTATGTTCCTTACATTTGCTATGAGTTGGAATCAACTAAATGGCAGAATTGTTGAATTATGAGTAATTTCTAAGGACTTTCAATGCTTTTGGATGGGCATTTCTGATATATAAAGGGACAGGCGGCTCTAATTAGAAAGCAGGGCCTTACCCTCAATTAATGTCCCTATGCACCTTGTCAAGGCATCCAGTCTCTCCTCCTCTTATGCTTGAGAAGGCAAGAGTCACTGATTTTACTCTCACTAGACTTTCCTTCGGTGCAAACCTTACCTAGGCATTTATTCATGGCACAGTTTCTTTTATGCTATTTTCGCTTGAATATTTGTGGTGTCTTAAACAAAGCTAAAGGAATGACACAAATCAGATGCAAACCACAAAAAGATTATGTTTCTGAAGACTGAACAAAACTTAGATGTTTAACAGTTTCTGAAGCAACTCAATATCTTAGAAAGAACAGCGGGAATGTGATCATTTTAACTATCTGGAGACAGGTTGTGACATATGAATATTAGACAAGCAGTGAGAAAACAACATATAGTCTAAAAATAAAACAAATTGAAATGCTTCTTTGACAAAGTTATCATCATAGCTGTAATAAAAAACTAACATATTAAATTGAGCTTATCTACTTTCACACAGTAATAATTACCCATATTCAGTCCATAATCAATATCTTCTCTTTGAGTTGTTGCTTGGTGCCATTCAGTCTTCCTTACTGAGTGTCTAACTTCACATGTATATGAGGCAAATGAAAATACCATGGTTTGGGCTAAGTGAACATTAAAGCTTTCTGCCTTTTGACACCCTAAAGAGGCCTTGTGGAACAGACATACCTACTGCAATACATCTTCTGATCTTTGGGCTGCTGCGTCCATGAGCATTGATTGTGGATCTAAGCAAGACAAGATCCTTGACATCCTCAATGTCTCCATTTATCATTATGTTACCGATCAGTCCAGTTGTGAAGATTTTGGTCTCCTTTACATTGAGTTGCAATCCACAATAAAGGTTTCAGTTCTTGATCTTTATTAGCAAGTGCTACAAATCCTCCTCATTTTCAGCAAGCAAGGTTGTATCATCTGCATATGTTAGTTAGTAAGCTTCCCTCCTATCCTGATGACACATTTTGTTTTAAATTAAAACATCATCTTATTGACAGCTCTTTCATCTCATAACAATCCATACATCAATTGTATCAAGCATATTCATACATATGTTGCCATCATTATTTTCTATACATTTATTTTCTATTGAGCCCTTGGTATCAGATCCTCTTTTTTCCCTCCCTACCCCCTCAACCTCATGACATTTTGATAAATTATAAATTATTATAATTTTCATATCTTACACTGACTGCTGTCTCCCTTCCCCCATGGTTTCTGTTGTTCATCCCCCACAAGGTGGGGGGCGGGGGACAGTAATGTGTCGATCATTGCAATCAGCTCTCCCTTCTTCCCCTCCTCTCCCCACCTTTTCCCTACCCTCCTGGTATCACTACTCTCATTCTGGTTCCTTGATTCTGTTTGTCATGGCCTCTTTTATTTGTACCTATGCACATGCTCCGGTCTAATCCACAGTGAAAAAGCAGAACTGGGGTCATGAGAATGGGGGTTAAGGAAGCCTCAAGGAATCAGATGAATATTATGTGTTTCATTGATGCTATACTTCACACTGGTTGACTCATTCCTTCCTTCCTTATTACCCTTCTGTGAGGGGATGTCCCATTGTCTACAAATGGGTTTGGGATCTCTGCTCCAACCCCCTCATTCTCAACAATATGGCTTTCTTTTGTTTATTGGATTGTTTGTTTGGGGTCTTCTGATACTAGTTACCTGATCCCGTCGACCCCTCATGATCATACTGGCTGGTGTGCTTCTTCCATTTTGGCTTGTAACTTCTCTACTAGATGGCCTCTTGTTTAACTTCAAGCCTTTAATACTCCTGACACTATATCTTTTGATTCCCAGACACCATCCACTTTCTTCGCCATATTTGTTTATTTACCCTTTTGTCTTTAATGATTGTACCGGTACGGTGAGCATCACATAATGCCAGTTTGTTAGAACAAAGTGTTCTTGCATTGAAAGAGGGCATGAGCAGAGCTCCAAACATTATGTGAACATTGTTGTTCACATAATCCAGTTTCTCTTATTCTTTGCTCAGCATACAGATAGAATAAGTTTGGTAAGAGGATACAACCCTGGCATGAACCTTTCTTGATTTTAATCCATGCAATGTTCCCTTGTTCTGTACAAATAGCTGCCTCTTGTAGATTTCACAAGAGCACAGTGAAGTCTTCTGGAATACTCATTCTTCTCAAAGCTACCCATGGTTTGTTGCAATCCACACAGTCAAATGCCTTGGCATAGCTAATAAACAAAAGTAAACATCTTTCTTCTCTTATCTGCTCTCAGCCAACATCCATCTGACATCAGCAATCACATATCTTCTTCCATGTCCTCTTCTGAATCCATCCTGAACCTCTGATCCTACCATGTCAATGTATTGTTACAACTGCTGTTGGATGATCTTCAGCAAAATTGTATTTGCCTTGGATAGCAAATATATTGTTCAATAATTTGAGTATCCCGTTGGGTTACCTTTCTTTGGAATGGTTACAAATATGGATCTTTTCCAGTCAGCTGATCAAATAGTTGACTTCAAATTTCCTGGCATAGACAAGTGCTTCCATTCTTTCATTAGCCTGTTGAACAGATTTCAATTCCCGAAGACCTGTTTTTGGTGAATTCTTTTATTGGAGCTTGAACCTCTTTCTTTACCACCATTGACTCTTGTACGAATGCTACCTTCTGAGATGGTTGGAGATGCGGAGAGTGTTCCTTCTCTTCTGGTTTTCTATTTGGGTCTTTGCACATTTCATTATAATATTTGACTTTGTTTCTTGAGCTGTCCTATGAAATGTTCTGCTCAGAACTTTGACTTCATTATTTCTTCCCTTTGCCTTAGCTACTCTATGATTAAAAACAAGTTTTAGAGTTTCTTTCGATATCCATTTTGACCTTTGCTTTCTTTCCGGTGTTTTTAATGACCTTTTGTTTTCTCCACAAATGTTATTCTTGATGTCCTCCCACTGCTCATCAGGTTATCTGTCACCAGTGTTCAATGTGTCAAATATGTTCTTAAGATGGTCTCAAAATCAGGTGAGAGATACTAAAGGTCATATTTTGGCTATTGTGGATAGTTTTTAATTTTCTTCAGCTTCAACCTGAACTTACATATGAGCAATTGATGGTCTGTTCCAGAGTCAGTCTTTGGTTGGTTTTAACTGATACTAGTAAGCTTCTCCATCATCCTTTCCCACAAATATATTCACTTTGATTTATATATATCCCATCTGGAAAAGTTTATGGGTAAAGTTGCTATTATTGTTGTTGGAAAAGGTATTTCCTATGAGCAAGTCATTGATCTTTCAAATTTCTATCACATGATCTCTAGCTTCATTTCTATCACCAAGACCACATTTTCCAGTGTGGTTTCTTCATCTCTGTTTCCAATTTCTACATTCAAATCTCAAATAATTATCAATGCACCTTGATTGTATGTTTTATCAGTTTCTGAATGAATATATTGATAAAATGCTTTGATTTTCTAACACTGATTTTGTGGTTGGTGCATAAATCTAAATAACAGTTGTATTGTTTGGAATTCCTTGAAGGCAGATAGACAGAATTCTATAACAGAAAGCATTGTACTTCAAGATAGATATCGAAATGTACTTTCTAACAATGAATGCAATGGCATTCCTCTTGATTTTGTCATTCCTGGCTTAGTAAACCATAAGACTTTCTGAATCACAATAGCCAATATCAGTTAATTTCAACTTGCTAAAACCTATGATATTTACCTTTCTTCATTCCTTTCATTTTAGACCACTTCGATTTTCTTAGATTCATATTTTGTACATTCTAAGTCCCTATTACCAGTAAATGCCCCTGGTTTTAAAGGACAGGATTTTTTAAACCAAAATCAACTAATTTAACCCCTTATTTAAGCACCCCAAAATTCTCTAAATGTGTCATTACAAATACTTTCATTTAATAATTTTAAAATTATAATCTTAAAAATAAAACCCATCTTAGTGATAGTTCTTTTTTCTCAATTTGTATTGTTGTTTTTAAGAATCACTGTGTTGGTTCCTACTCATAGCATCCCTATGTATAAGAAATCACTTCCAGGTCCTGTGCCATACCCCAAATTGCTGCTATGTTTAAGCCTGTTATTGAAGCCTTTATATCAATCCATCTCATTGAGGGTCTTTCTCCAATCCCCCCCCCCCTACTTTACCAAACATGATGTTCATTTCCAGGGACTGATCACTTTTGATAACGTGTTTAAGTACATGACATTTAGCCCTAATTTCTAAGGAGGATTGTGGTCGTACTTTATCTGAGACAGAGTAGTTTGTTATTTTGAGAATCCACAATATAATCAAAATTCTTTAAAAGCACCCTCAGGGTGTAGGAGGCCTGGGAGGGCATGATCAAGGGTAATGTAACCAAGAGGAATTACTGAAACCCAAATGAAGGCTGAGCATAATAGTAGGACAAGAAGAAAGTAAAAGGAAATAGAGGAAATAACTAGGAGGCAAAGGCCATTTATAGGGGTCTAAATACAAGCATGTACATAGTCAAGTATATTTATATATGAGGATGGAGAAATAGATATATGTGCATATATTTATAGGTTTAGTATTAAGGTAACAGATGGACATTGGGCCTCCACTCACATGCTTCCTCAATACAAGAGTACTCTGTTCTATTAAACTGGCATTCCATGATGCTCATGTTCCCAACACAATCGCTGAAGACAAAGTGGGTGAATAAGCAAATGTGGCGAAGAAAGCTGATGGTGCCCGACTAACAAAAGATATAGCATCTACGGTCTTACAGACTTGCAGGTAAACAAGCAGACATCTAGCTGAGAAGCAACAAAGCCCACATGGAAGAAGCAAACCAGCCTGTGTGATGACAAGGTGTCAAAGGGATCAGGTATCAGGCACCAAATAAAAAAAAATCAAATCATTGTGAATGAGGGGGAGTGCAGAGTGGAGAACCAATACCCATCTGTAGGCAACTGGACATCCCCTTACAGAAGGATCGCAGGGAGGAGATTAGACAGTCAGGGTATAGTATAGCAATGATGAAACATACAATTTTCCTCTAGTTCCTAAATGTTTCCTCACCACCCACTACCCCACTACCATAATCCCAATTCTGCCTTGCAATTCTGGCTAGACAAGAGGATGAACACTGGTACAGATAGGAACTGAAAACACAGGAAATCCAGGACAGATGATCCCTTCAGGAGCAGTGGTGATAATGGCAATACTGGGAGAGTGGAGGGAGGGTGGTGTGGAAATGGGGAAGTTATTATATGGATATACATATAACCTCCTCCATGGGGGATGGACAACAGAGGGGTGGGTGGAGGGAAATGTCATACAGTGTAAGATAGGACAAGATAATAATAATTTATAAATTTTCAAGGGTCCATGAGGGTGGGAGGTATGGGAAGGGAGGGGAAAAATGAGGAGCTGATATCAAGGGCTTGGGCAGAAAGCAAATGTTTTGAGAATGATGATGGCAACAAATGTACAAATGTGTTTTACACAATGGATGGATATATGGATTGTGAAAATAGTTGTCTGAGCCCCAATAAAGTGATTTTTAATCACCCTAATTCAAAGACCTAAATTAATTTTTTGTCCTTCAGTCATAATCCAGCTTTCACATGTGTATAAAGAGACTGAATGTACCATGGCTTGGGTCAACACACTTTGGGCCTCAAACTGCACCTTAATACGTAATTTTTTTCATTCTCTCTTTTCTTAATAAATCATTTCACTGGAGGAACTTAGAGCTATTATAACAATCCATACACCAATTGTATCAAGCACATTTGTGCATATGTTGCCATCATCATTTTCACACCATTTTCTTTCTATTTGAGCCATTGGTATTAGCTCCTCTTTTTTCCTTCTCGCCCCCACCCTCACACTCTCATGAGATTTTGATAATTTATAGTTTATTTTTCTTTTCACATCTTACACTGTCTGCTGTTTCCTTTAATCCACGTTTCTGTTGTCCTTCCCCTCCCCTCTAGTGGGGGTGTTGTACATTGATCATTGTGAATGATTCCCCCTTTCTCCTTTCTCACTCCATCTTCCCACTCCCTTTATAGTATTGCTACTCCCATTATTGAGGGCCTTATCTGTCCTGGATTCCGCATGGGACGAGCTCTTATCTGTACCAGTGTACACGCTCTGGTCTCGCCAGATTTGTAAGGTAGAATTGGGTTAATGATAGTGGGGGGTGGGAGGAAGCATTAAGAACGAGAGGAATGTTGTGTGTTTTGTTGGTGCTATACTGCACCCTGGCTGACTCGTCCCTTCTTTGTGACCCTGAGCTTTATTACTTTAAATGAGGGTTTTTTGGTAGCAAATTTTCCCAATACAATATCATTTGAATTCTTGACAATTCTTGAATTGTTTCCTCAGACATTGATTATAGATCCAAGTAAAAATTAAATCCTTGACAACTTCTATTTTTCCTCCATTTATTATGATATTGTTTATTGGCATAGTTGTGAGGATATTTATTTTCATTCAAGTTAAGCATAATCCATATTGAAGACTAGTTTTGGTCTTCATCCAGAAATGCCCTCAGTTCCCTTTGCTTTCAGCAAACAAGTTTGTGTCATCTACATCATGAAAGTCGTTAATGAGACTTCCTCCAGTAATGATACTGTGTTGTTCTTCATATAGTGTGCTTATCAGATTATCTGCTAAACATACAGAGTCAATAAATATGGTGAAAGGATACCACATTTATGCACAAGTGGCCTTATTTTAAATCATGTAATATCCCTTCACTCTATTTGAAACAATTGACTCGTGGTCTATTTATAGGTTTCGCATGAGCACAATTGAGTGTTTGGAATTCCTATTTTTCTCAATGTTAACCAGAGTTTGTTATGATCCACACAGGTGAATGTCTTTGTATAATAAATACCACCCAGGTAAAACTCTTTTGTTTATTCTCTGATTTCAGCCAACATCCACCTGACATGAACAATAATATCCCTCATTACATGTACTCTTCTGTACCTAGGTTTAATTTATGGTAGCATCCTGTCAAAGTACTGATGCTATTATTGTTTAATTGCTCTCAGCAAAATTTACTTGTATGTAATATTAATGATTTATCATTTCTGCATTCTTTTAAGGCATCTTTTTTTAAATGTTCACAAATGTTTATTTCTTTTACTTAGTTGGCTAGGAAGCTGTCTTCCAAATTTCTTGGCCTAGACTAATGATTGTCTTCAGTGCTGCAACAGTTTTTAAAATATATTTCAATAGGTAAATCCATAACTTTCCACAACCTTGTTTTTCAATAGTACCCTCAGTGTAGCTTGGGCTTCTTACTTCAATACCATCACTTCTTGATAATATGCTACCTCTTGAAATGATTGACTTTCAACCAATTGTTTTTGGTACTCAATCTGTGTATCCATTCCATCTTCTTCTGCTGCTTCCTGCATCATGTAACATTTTGCCCATAAAATCCTTCATATTGCTACTTGAGGTATGAATTCTTTCTTTAGTGTTTTTTCAAATTGTGTTTGTGCCAAAAATGAAATCACATCACGTCCCTATCCTATGACTTTCCTTATATCCATGGATTCTATTCGTCTCCTGACTTCTAAGTATTCTCATGGGGGTAAATCCATCTTTGATAAAGTCCTCTGAATTTTTTAGATTTAGTCAATTTTCTAAAATATTCTTTATTGAATTCATTCTCTTATCTGTCTTCAGATTTTAAAGAAAACTTGCAAGTTTTTTATTTCCTAATTTCTGCCTAGCTCTGTATTAAGCACTGTGGGAAAATAAAATACATATAAACATAGTCAATCACAGTTCACAGAGAAGATCAAGAAAAAAAGACAGCAAGAAATATTTGAACAACAAATACCAAAAAGGGTTACTCTGAAGAAGAGGCTCAATAAATACCAGAAATAGAATTCAGGAGAATGATGTTTATGTACTTAAACATATGGAGGAAAGACTAGAAAAACTAGAAACCTTATACCAAATAGATTTCCAGAAGATAAACAAAAAGATAACACAATGTGACAATTTTTTTAACAATTTATTGGGGTGCATACAATTCTTATCACAGTTCATACATATACATACATCAATTGTATAAAGCACATCCATACATTCCCTGCCCCAATCATTCTCAAGGCATTTGCTCTCCACTTAAGCCCCTTGCATCAGGTCCTCTTTTTTTTTCCCCTCCCTCCCCTTTCCCCCCTCCCCACAATGTGACAATTTGTTAAAAGAGCTGAGTAATAGAAAATCAAAAGGGAAACAGAATTAGTGAGTTGTAAACAATATAATAGATAAAAGAAATAATAAACAACCAAAAAAATGAAGAAAGCCTAGAAATGATGTGAGACACTATCAAATGGAACAATCTCTGTCTGGTTGGAAGGAGCTCTGGTGGTTTATGCATTGAGCTGCTGACCATACGTTGAGCAGTTTGAAACCACCAGCTGCTCCAGAAGAGAAAGATGAGGCTTTCTACTACTGTAAAGATTCACAGTCTTAAAAACCCACCAGGGCTGTTCTACTCTGCCTTGACCCATTGAACACTAATGACAGAACAACTGATTGGATGTGGGAGGACAGCAAGGATATCATGGAGAAAGGAAATGGACATTAAAAACACAGGAAAGAAAAGGTTAAAGTGGACATCAGAAGAGACTCTGATACTTGCTCTTAATCATAGAGTAGCGAAGGCAAATGGAAAAAAATGATGAAGTCAAAGTGCTGAACAGAACATTTCAAAAGCAGCTCAAGACAAATCATATATTATCGTGAAATACACAAACACCTAGATGGAAAATAAAACTCTTGGCATATCTGAAACTGAAAAAATTCAAGCTTTAAATTACAATCGTGAAAGATTCTATGGGATAAATACTGAACGATGCAGAAATCCTAAAGGAAAGATGGACAGAATACCTAAAATCACTATATCAGAAGTAAGCAGTCCACATTCTACTCTTTCAGGAGGTAGCATATGAGCAAGAATGGTGCTGAAGCAGTTTAAGCTGAACCAAAAGCATTAGCCTAAAACAAGACTCCAGGAATTGATGGAATACCAACTGAAATCTACTCAACAGGTGAGGAAGTCCTCAAAGCACTCAGTCATTTATGCCAGGAAATTGGGAAAACAGCTATTTAGCCAACTGACTGGGAGAGATCCATATTTGTGCCCATTCCAAAGAAAGTGACCCACCAGAATACTCAATCGATAGAACAATATTGATACTACACACAAGTAAAATTTTGCTCAAGATCATCCAATAAAAGTTGCAGCAGTACAATGACAGGGAACTTCCAGGTGTTCGGGCTAGATTCAGAAGAAGACTTGGAGCAAGGGATATCATTGTAGATGCCAGATGGATCTTGGCTGAAAGCAAATGAGACCAGAAAAAATGTTTACTTTTATTTTATTGGCTATGCCAAGGAATTGGACTCTGTGGACCATAATAAACTATGGCTATTCTTGAGAAGAATGGGAATTCCAGAACACATCATTGTGCTCATGGGAAACTTCTAGTTGGATCAAGAGAGTAGAGTATGTGAACAGAACAGGGGAATGTTGCATGGATTAAAATCAGCAAAAATGTCTGTCAGGGTTGTATCCTTTTACCATACTCATTCACTGTATGCTGAGCAGTTAATCAAATAAACTGGGTTATATGAAGAAGAATGTGACTTCACGACCTGTCTTGCTGAAAATGAGGACATGAAGCACTTGCTGATGAAGATAAAAAAATTCAGCCTTCAGTATGGATTGCAACTCAATGTAAGGAAAACCCAAATCCTCACAATTGGACCGATCAGTAACATCATGAAAGATGGAGAAAACATTGAAAGTTGTCAAGGATTTTGTCTTGCTTGGATAAACAATCAATGCTCATAGAAGCAGCAATCATGAGATCAAAAGCTATGTTGCATAATGTCAACTGCAAGAAACCTTGTTAGATAGTGAAAAGCAAGGATATCACTTTACAGTCTAAGGTGGGTCTGATCTAAGTTACATTATTTTACGCATTGAATAAGGAAGACTAAAGAAGAATCAATGCATTTGAATTGTGCTAAAAAGACAAACTAATCTGTCTTGAAAGAAGTTGGCCCAGAATGCTCTTAAAGGAAAGGATAGCAAAATGTTGTCTTACATACTTTGAGCAAATTGTCCGAAGATAACACCACTTGAGAAGGAAATCATGCTTGGTAAGTTGAAAGGGCAGTGAAAAAGAGGAAGGCCCCCAGGAAGATGCCTGACTGTGGCTACAACAATGAGCTTAGGCATAGGAACAATGGTAAGGATGGCACGGGGCCATGCAGAGTTTCATTCTGTGGATCATCGGGTCACTAAGGGTCATGTGTTAGTCTGGGTACTTTAGAGAAACAAATCCACAGAAACTCGTGTATAAGAGAGAGTTTTATATAAAGGGTAAGTGCGCATCAAAAAACATCCCAACCAAGTACTGCACAAGTCCAATACTAACCCATTAACCCATATGGCCAACACCAGTCCACAAAGTCCTCCTCCATCTCACAAAACAGACACAATGATGCCAACTGCAGGTGGAAAGCCGAATCAGTGAATGTGTAAGCATCTCAGTGCCGGCAGAGGTCTCCAAACAGCTTCTCCAGCACCAAGTGCTGCATCAGGGTAGGTCCATGTGGCTTCTCCTTGGGGATGTCTTGCAGGAAGTCAGCCTTGCAAGCTGAATCAGGGAACTGCTAAGGCAGCTGCACCCTGGTAGGACCATCACAAATCAAGAGACCTGAGAACTCGAAAAGTGAGCCTCGCCTTTCCATTTATCCCTCCGCCATTCAATCAATCCCACATGTGTTTATCGGCCAGGTTTACACAGTAAACTAACTAACTCAGGTCAGAACTGACTGGATGGCACCTAATAACAACAGGCCCCATCACAACTACTCTTTTCAACCTTGTTTTAGTCCCCATTTATGTGTATGCTACATTTTAGTTTCATGGAAGGTCTCATCATTTCCTGTACACATCATGAGTTTTCATGACGCTAAGCTTCCACTCCGCCTATTCCATTTGTCCAGAATGACCTTCCATCACTTGTCATGGATCCTTATAGCTTTTTCAAAATGAAATTCCAGTGAGAAGCTATTCACACAGTATCCAGCAAGAATTAGTCTCACCTTGCTTGTATTTAAAAGCATTGTGCTGTAATTAATAATAATCATTAAAAAATTGGATGTAAAGTAGTATTCATATAAGAGGGAAGTTCCTCAATCTGACTTGGTGCATAGAAAAATATTGAGAGATTTCTCTCTTGAAATTAAGAATAAAACAAGGGTGCTAAATCTTACCATTTCTACTCAATATTGTATTAAAATTTCAGATCTCATAGTTTGATTTTGTGTCAATTTGACTATGCCAGGCTTGGCAATTATGGCATAGTAATAGTCCATAATATTATCTTATACAGCATAATCAACTCTGTAATGAGATCTGTTGTGAGCAGCTAACGAGTTGTAGTTTAGAATGGACCGCATCTTACATTATTGAGGCCACAGTCCTGTTGAAACTTCCTCAGGAGTAAGTCCTACAACCATCTAAGTAGACTTGTGTTGAGCTGGTTTTCTTATTGGTGGGTTTGGATCCTACATCAGACTCATTGACTTTCATTTCTTTGGACTTGAGCTATTGCGCCACCATATTGCCTACTGACCTCGGGAGTCATAAGGAGCTTGCCATTTGATCTGCCGTCTGACAGGTTGGCCTTGGGTTCATTGGCCTACAGCCAGAAGCTTGGACTGCAAACTTTGGATCCATCTCTTTCTGCATTGATTTGCCTGTAGTCGTCCTGATTTGTCTTTCTGCTTCCTTATTGGTCTTCTTGCTTCCTGGTTTACCAGTCCCACAGTTACATGAGAAAGGGGCAATCTCCAGCCTAACATCTGACTCACAGACTTGAACTGGACTGAACTTACCAGTTTCCAATGCTGGTGGGAATGCAACAGGGTACATTTAATGTACAAAACAATTGGGTATGTGCTAGGCTGGGTTGACTAGAGAAATAAATCCAGAGGCTCTCATATATGTGTAAGAGAGAGCTTTATATCAAGAAGTAATTATAGGTCAAGAAAACATCCCAGCCCAGTCCAGATCAAATCCATAAGCGTGATACTAGTCCATAAATCCCTTTTCAGACTCACAAAGCCACATGCAACGATGAAGAAAGCAGGAAAAGCATGGGTTGGTGGGTGGATACAATGGTGGTGTCCACATTACAGGGCTTGTACACATGTCTGCATGGCCTGTTAATGGGGTGGTGACAGCAGAGAGAGAGAACGAGGTTTACAGGACCCTCTTTATGAGAGACTATGGTACCATCACGTTAGACTCCATCCCTACACTTTAATATGTCAAGTTGATATGAAATTATGTAACTACCACATGGTGCTTCCTCAAAGGAACTAAAAATGGAATTACCACATTGCTTACAAATTCTATTCCTAGGTATTTACTCCAACAACTGTACACCGATATTCACTGAAGCACTTTTCCCAATAGGCACAACACAAAGCACCTAAAAATAAATACTAACTACCCACCAAGGAATGAAGAGATAAGCAAAATATAGCACATATTTACAATGGAATCCTACTCAGCCAGTAAGAGAAAGTAATTGTTAATGCACACTACAATGTGGATAGATCATAAAAACATTATTCTGAGTAGAATATGTTAATCACAAAGGGAAAATATTGTATGACTTCATTTATATAAGAAGACAAGGACAGACAAATATTTACTAGTGCTTACCAGGAGTGGGAAGAAGAGGCAAGGAAGAATCATTGCTGATGGAGTACTGAGTTAAAATTTATGATGATGTAAAAATCGCATTGGCTAAGGGTATGATTGTACAGCTGATTAATGTAGTTGTTGTAAATAAATTGTTCTTATAATTAGGTGCTGAGGAATGAGTTCAAACCCACAGCAACACTATGCACAACAGAACAAAGCATTTCCTGTCCTGTCCCAACCTCACAATTCTTCTTATGCTGGAACCCATTGTTGCAGCCACTCTGTCAATTTTTATGTGATCTATTTCATTTTTGGTGACTTCCAATTTTCCTAGAATCATAATTAACTACATTTCAGATTCTGAGTATTAGTAGATTTTTTCAGCTGTTTCTTCTTAACTCCAGCAGCTGTAGATCTGGAAGGATTTTCTCCCATTCATGTCATTGTGGTAGACTCTATATTGAGAAAACCGCTCCTCCTCAGTCATATCTCAAGTGCCTTCCACCTGAGGGACTCATCCTCTGGTGCTATTTCCGACACCGATCTGTTTCCATTCATTGGCCCTTCAGAAGCTGTATATCAAATTTTCAGTGATTACTTCCTCTGAAATGAGCAGTCAATTCCTTCTTCATATTCTGTCCCTATTCTCAAAGTTGTGCTGAAGCCTGTTCATTTGGGATGGCCCTGATTGCATTTGAGATATCGGTAACATAGCTTCCAGCATCAAAGCAGAACATAGGCTACTGCAGTATGACAAACTGACAAGTGGTAGTCAGTAAATTGCATATCTATAAGAGTTGGATTGACAAATGCTGCTTGGTGTATATATCTATAATTTACAGCAAGGGCACGGAAAAAAAGGAAAAAGAGTCATGTCTGAGGTTGCTTTTGTACAACCAAACACCTTTTAATGATTTGGTTTGGATGTCCCTTTGCTTTATGGAATGTCCCAGTTCATCCTCTTAATCTGATCAGTGCTTCTGTTTTCTCTCTTATTTCATTGTATAGTATCTTTTTTTACAATAATTTTATTAGGGGCTCATACAACTCTTCACAATCTATATATACATCATTTGTGTCCAGCACATTCGTACATATGTTGCCATCATCATTCTCAAAACACCTGCTTTCTACTTGAGCCCTTGGTATCAGCTCCTCATTTTCACCCTCCTTCCCCAGTCCCCCCTCCCATCTTCCCCCTCCCACTTGGTAATTTATAAATAATTATTATTTTATCATATCTTACACCATCCGATGTCTTCCTCACCCAGTTCTCCACTGTCCATCCTCCAGGGAGGAGGTTATATGTAGACCTTGTCATCTGTTCCCCCTTCCTCCCTCACCCTCCCTCCACTCTCCCGATATCACCACTCTCACCACTGGAGTGATAGCATTGAGTAGTATCTTAAAAGCTAGCAACAGAGGAAGGAGATGTGTCATAAACAGGAGGAGAAAATAGAATGTGAAACTAATTGGCTCTATGAACTATTGCCCCCCTTTGCCAAGAGATCAAAACTGGATGGTGCCCTAATACCATTATCAAAGATTTTGATTAAAGATTTTATAAAAGAATCCTGAAATAAAGGGGGGGGGGGAATGCCACACAAAATGTCAACTTTTCCTGGAGTCCACATTTTCTGGAGTTACGGAAACTGGGTAAACCCTCCAACCTTTTCCCTGAGATATCCTTAAGACCTGAACTGAAAATGTCCCTGAAGTCTTCTCAGAACCCTAACTCGCCGTAACTAGGAAAGGAACTCAGGGGAATAGTGGGCTGACTGTTGGACTGCCGACAGGAAGGCCAGCCTTTCCTTCTCTCACCACTTGATCCAGAAGAGAAAGAGGAGGCTGTTGGCTCTCTCAAAGATGGAGCACCCTGGGAAGCCCTAAGCCTTCTACTCTGTCCTATGACTATGAGTCTGAGTCAGCTTGAGGGAAGTGGGTTTATAACAACTATCTTTAGTTGAACATTGAGCTCTTTTAAAAATCTACCTATATAGCCCCAAACTGACAACAGTAACTCAAAAGATCAAATAGGAAATTTAGGGAGTAAAAGGGTTTATATTAACAGGAGAGGAATAACCTACAAAAGGAATATAACAATGGTTCCATGACTGGAAGAATGTAATTGTACACAGCACAAAATATAAATTTTAAGCAAATATACAAATAAGTTTTAAATGTGAGAACAAGAGGAAAAACGGCAGATGGCTGACCCAAGGAAACACAATAAATAGGACTACACCTAAGATGGACAGACAGTACCCAAGAGAGATGGTCATCTTGAGACTACACCCAAGACAGATGGCCGACCTAGTAAGAAAGAAATAGACTTAAACTAGAAAGGTATAAAAATGCACAACACTAGCAGTCAGCACTCCACTATGACTTGTGCGAGAGAGCTCCTGCTTGCTGCTAGTAAGCTTTCTTATTTCTTGGTTTGTGATGTATGTAGGTTTTACATATGGACAGTTATTTGCATAGATTTGAAATGTATTTGATTGTTTGAACTGGGACTATGTGAAACTTAATGTGTATATCAAAGCACCGCTAAAAGACACTTTCTGTCTTGACCTGCAATGGTCTCTATAGAGAAGCACTCAACAGTATTCAATGTCCCTGAACAGTACAGGCAGAAAGTAAAACGGATGTAGTTTTACCACGTATATTCTCAATCACCACAACAAAAATAAATTATAAAACAAAAATTTTAAAAGCACTGATTTCATGTCTCTGCAGCATTTACATATATTTACATATACAAATATCATTTCTAAGTTTCTCAAATATATAAATTGTGAACATTACCTATAGATCACCAATATCTACAACAGTGCCTTGCATAGTACCTCACCAAAAAATGTTGAATGAATAAATGAATGAGTTATAGATAACATTAAGAGGGGATGTGGGTCCTCTAGTTTATGTCACTAGAAGTGAAATATTTGGCCTGGTGAACAGTCTACAAATATACAGAACCCCCTCAGAATAAACTGCATTTAAGAAATGGTTCATCGAAAGGTTTTTCAATGTACTGAACTAAAATATCAGTGCTCTTTGCGTTGATTATAACCAGTTTTCTAAATTCAAGCTGGGTAACAGTCAACCTTGAGTACTATAAAGATATAATGAATGAAAAGAGAACAGAATTCTTCACAGGTAATTGAATCTTTCATCAAGTACAAATTATGCTTGAGACACCCCATCTATTCCCATCAACTTCAGAAAAGAACCACTGGGATTACCCAACCTCCAAATGCAATGCAAAATATTGTAACATTTAGTAATACCAAAAAGCTTGGAAGGAACAGAACGGAAGACAGGTTAGTGTATGGGATTTTTCTCATTTTCTTGTGAATTCACAGCACACTCGGTTACTTGTCAATTTACTTCTCAGCAACTGACCACCACCTCTACTTCACTTTGGCTCTTTCAGATATTTGATTTGGGAAGAAAAGAGTTGGAGAGGCAATAATTTATATTTAAACAAAAGTAATGAACATTTTGAGATTTCCTAAGAAAGAGTGTCTGTTATAATAATATTTAACCGGAGCACTAATTTTATGCAAGACAACAAAAGTTTGATTTGATTTTAGTGTTGTCCAATAATTTCCTAGAAAGATTTGCCCTTGAAACTTGGGTATGATTTATGTCCTTTTTGCTGAACTATATATGGTAAGCCCTGAAACGGAGTTAAATGTGGCCTTATGAGATGAGTAGAATAAACAGGCTAATTGTATTGAGTAGGCAGCGAAGACCATGGCAAGAAAGTGACATTTTATTTTTAAACTGACTTTAAGATAGGGATTTAGGACTAAAAATTTCAAAGACCCAGGAAATCACAGTCCCAAGGTCGAGAAGGGAGAACTGATCCTGTCAAAGGAGCAGAAAAGGAAGAGGACAGGATAGGAATGCCGCATCGATGGTTGTCAAAATGTGGTCCCGGTAGATCTGTGGATTCCCCAGACTTTACAGGGCATCTGTCAACTAAAAACTACTTCCTTATAAATAAGAGACGATCATTAGAGTTTTACATATTGATATTACAACAGATTGAATATAGCACAGTTATGAAAATCCAGATGTCTTTGATTGTGCCAGACGTTAAAGATTTGCAAAAATGTAAAAACAATGCAACGTTTTTTACTAAATATTTTTGTTTGAGAAAATAGTGATTTTTCATAAAAATATGTTACTTATAATAACATTTAATCGGGATTAATTTGGGATTTCTAAGTGAATTAATAAGTTGATCTTTTTTGTTTGCTTGTTAGCTTTAATTTTTATATGATAAATATTGACAGATGCAACCGACATAAGCACAAGCTTTGGGGCTCCTCAAGCATTTTTAGCAGCATTAGAGGGTCATGAGGCAAAGCAAGAAAAACAAAGAGAGAAGGGACAAGGAAGAAAGAAAATATTTTAGATGAAAGCACTGATTAAACAGAGGTTAACCTGACAATTCTTGTATCTTAGTTCAATTATTCAAATTACTCTTGGAAATACCTATCTCTAGTAGAGCTTCTGAAAAGATCTGGCTTCAAAATTTAACTTTGCCAATAACTTGCAGGATAAATTGGGTTGTGTCAATGTGCATCATGTCAAGTTCTTTTTACCTCTAAAATGAAGATAGTGTATTAATAACCAATATTTATTTTTAATAAGTGATAGTCATTATCTAAGTGCTTCATATGTATTAATTAATTTTGTGCTCATAGAAGCTCTATGAGGGAGGTACTTATTACCCATATTTTACAGAAGGGAAAAAAACTGAAGCAAAGAGAAGTAAAATAACTTGTTAATGGTTATACACCTGAAGTAGTTAGTTAGTTTATCGTGCCAACCTGACTGATAAACACATGTGGGGTTAATTGAAGGGTGGAGGGATAAATGGCTCAGTGAGCCTCGACTTTCTAGTTCTCAGGTCTCTTTCTTTGTGATGGTCGAACCAGAGTGCAGCTGCCTTAGCCAGTTCCCTGCTTTAGCTGGCAAGGTTCACTTCCTATAAGACATCTCCAAGGAGAAGCCAACATAGACCTACCCGGATGCAGCCCTGGGTGCTAGAGAAGCCATGTGGAGACCCCTGCCAACACTGAGATGCTTACGCATTCACTGATTTGGCTTTCCTCCTGCAGTCAGTATTGCATCTGTTTCGCGAGATGGAGGAGGACTTTGTGGATTCATGTTGGACATATGGGTTAATGGGTTAATGCTGGACTTGTGGGCTTGGGCAGCACTGGGTTGGGATGTTTTCTTGATGCACACATAACCTTTATATAAAACTCTCTCTTATATATCAGTTGCTGTGGATTTGTTTCTCTAAAGTACCCAGACTAACACAACACCTAATAAGCAAATAGACCCATGCAACATGGCATCTTCAGTATATACACTCCTTTGTAGAACCCTGTACACTATATAATAAGATGGCTCCCCCTACTTTGAAGGCTGTGTAAGTTCTTTCTCTCAATGTTGCTTTTCAGCTAAAAACTGTGGGGTATATGAAAATAAACACATAATATTATTCCAGATTTTTGCATTAAATTTCCCAAATAGTAAAATTCTGAAGGGACCAAATAAAGCATGTCTATGAACTGAATGAGATCCATAAGTTGCCAGCATGCAAACTGATATCATGGGATCAAGTCAATTTTGCGGCCTGTGATAAGATAGATCCCATTTCATCTAATACTAAATTGTTGGAAACATTATTTGCTTATAGAATGAGATTACTTGAACAAACAGAAACCACCAAGAGAGCATATTACTCAAAACAATGAAAAACTAAATATTTGGTGCCTAAGAAAGCACAAGGAGAAAATGGCAGAAGGAAGAAAATGTAGATAATGTTATTCTGGAATGTGAACCACTTTTGTGATTTCCAAATATTCAAACGCCTAACCCCAATCTACAACACTGCAGTCTTGCCTCATGTCACTCTTGCCCTGTCTGCTGCAGGCAGACCTCCTTTCTACTCCTTCAACATACTAAACACATTCCCACTTCACAGCCTCTGGACCGTGATACCTCAGATTGAAAAATGTCTTCCATGATTTCAGCTCAAAGTCATTTCTTAAAAAGATCTTCCTTGGATACCTCAGCCCTGGTGGCCCCTCAACGCACATTAAAATATTTCCTGTCATCTTTTAAGGTTTATATATAGACCACTACAAATAGTCTCATTTATTGATTGATTAACTTGCTTATTTTCTGTCTTTTCCCACTAAAGTCACGTAAAACAGCAAATAATTTTCTTGTTCTAACCTCAGTGCCGCCTGGCATCTAGAAAGCATTTAATAAATGCTTTTTGGAAACGATTGGATGGATGAAGGACTGTGAAATATGTACTGGTTGTACATAATACTAATAGAGCCATTGGCTGTAATATATGTGGGGCCGCTGCAGAAATATGCTTCATTCCTCTGGGAGTATTTCATTCCTTTCACCGTCCAAGAAAGGAAGTTCAATGCAGCCACGTTTCCCTATACTGCTTGAAAAATCAGCTAGAGAGGCAAGATTTTGAGAGACAAAATCTAATAGGTCCTCTGAATGAAGAGATAGTCTGGATGCATTGCTAAATATTTGTGCATCCAACCTCTTTCTGGCTTGCACCAAGGATCAACTCTGTATGGATATTGCTAAAACCATCTGAACAGAAGGAATTTATTCCAGCAAGTAAAACTATGGTCATGCAATTAATGAAGGGGAAAAGAGGGGTGCAGGCTGTTTATCTAGTGGAGTTCTTAATGAGTTCTATTAAACTTTGCTTTTTGAGATGAGATTTAGACTTAACAAACTAGATAACATCAGGCCATATTTTATGAGAAATTGACATTTCTCTTGAATATTGGTGTACAGTACATAATTGGAATAAAAATATATTAGGCAAAGAAATTATGAGATAATTATAGCTTTTGATCTGGGAAATTTACTAATTCTTGATGGTATCATATGTAAATAATATATTAGGGAAAATATTCATCTCTCTGCTTAACTTTTTTATTAGGAACTTTCCCACTTTATTTGAATAAAAAAGTAAGATATTAAAATGCCTTCTCCACTCTAAATTCACAAATATGCCTTCTACACTTTAGGATTAATTTATTGTCTTTCTCATTTTTTTGTGCATAGCATTATTTGAATGCAGTATTTCTGAGCTGCCTCTATAGAGTGTTGATCTAGAGCTTACTCTTCTGAAGTGCTTCCTGAAAATGCAACTTCAAAAAGAAATTGCGTTGCCTTGGAATTGCCCATGCAAATTAACTTTTACCATCACCGGTTTACTGAGATTGTCTCATTAAAGATTATATATCACTTCTAAATAACCATATCTAGGATCCTTTACCTCTTTCCTATTCTTGCACTCATACCCCTGGTATGTATAATTTTGAAGTGAGATATGGGGGCAGCATCAAGAACCCAGAAATATCCTCTCTATTCTGCAGGAACACCTTTGTATCTAGACTTGGGTTTTACATCTGTTTGGTACCCAGAGTTTATGTAACATAATTACATTTATTAATTGATTTTTATCCTACTGCAATTGTGACTGGGCTGTTAATATTATCCTTAATTTACAGTTAAGGAACCAAGGAATGTAATGATTTTATAGCCGAAGTCCTCAGTTGTCACATGTTAGAATTCAAGTTAGCAACCAAATCTTCTTTCTCATCGCATTTCGCTAGTCACATCATTTCATATCATTACAGATTTCCGTTTTTGTGAGAGTAAGTTTCACATTCTCTCAAGTGAGAGACCCAGGGTTGAACCTACACTGATCTCTTACTTCATAGCCAAAGCTCCTCACCCATCCAACGTCAAGAACAATGCGCTCCCGCAGAGGAGGTGGATACTGGCACATGCCCACTTCCCAGGTACACTAACCCTCACGTTTGGAATGTCACGCTAAAGAATACTGTTTCTCAGTTCACAGAAGCTACCTGCAAAGGATCTGTCAGTACCAGAACTAGACAGGATATAAGACCTAATATTAAAAATGAGCCCCAAGTTTTAAAAATAAAAATATGATTAAGAGTGTGGGCAAGAAACTACAAGTTAGAGAATGCTATGGAAAGAACGCTTTTGAATGGTGAATTGAGCTAGCAAACTTGTGGCCATAAATAAAAATATCTGGAGTCTACTTCCAGATCTGTCACTCACTAGGTGATTTGACATGAGAAAATTCTCTCCATCCCACTTAATTTGTCTATGTAGCTAATGAGTGACCCGACAAAAGCCACATTAGTTGTCTGTTTAACTCTGTTTATATGATTTCTCTGATCAAATGTTGCAACTGCTTTTCAACCTCGGCATGCCCCCTAATCTGTCATGGGATCTTCTCTCACCTGCTGTATTAGATTCTGGGCTGCTGAGCAAGTCACCACAAACTCTATGTCTTAAAATAATAGAAATTAATTATCCCATAGTCTCGAAACTAGAAACTCTAATTCAGAATGTCAGCAAGGCCATGTTCTCTCCAAAGCCTAGGAAATATTCTTTTGTGTTCTCTCCCAGCTTCCTATAGTCCAGGCATTCCTTGATTTGTGGTTGTATAACTCTAATCTATCTGTGTCTTTGGTTTCTCGTGTCTTTCCTGTGTGTATTTCTTTGTCTCTTGACCTCCTATTATAAGGACATTATTCATACTGGGCTAGAATCTACCCCACTCAATTATGACAACACGTGAACTTAATTAATGACATCACCAAACATACTATTTCTATATTATAGGTGGAGAGGTGATAGGATTTGAACATACGTTAGGATTCTCATGAGAATCGAAAGTAATGAGAGATAAAGAGACTGGGACAGAGAGAAAGTAAATGGTTCACAAATGTGTAGAAGCAGGCACGTACCAAGTCCATGGATCAGTTGTCAGCCTGGAGGCTTTTTATGACTCAGGAATCTGCAGTGGCTGATGAATCCAATAGCAGTAGATCAGACAGCAGGCTTCTCTCTGCAGAGGCAAACAAATCCAAAGTCAGCAGTAAGATGACAGGTGTCTAGAACACACCACGGCAGGCCTCTGGCTCAAGTCCAAAGAAAAGGAGGTCAAATTGACAGTTAAATGCAGGATCCAGAACCAGCAAAAAGCAAGTAAACATTTACATATTGTCAACATTTATCAGAAATGGGTTACACCCCCCAAGGTAACTTCCTTTTAATTGATTGGCTCTTTATAGTGCATCCCATCGCAGTGTTAAATCCTATCATGGGGATTACAACATCTTAACTGCCAAACCACAAAGAGTCATTACTCAGCCAAATTGACACAAAACCTTCATTGTCACAGACAAAACAACCCAATTAATTTGGGTATCATTCAGTGACTCCTATCCCAATGAATGGTACCACCATATATCTTTTCAAGCTTTGAAACTCGAATAAATATTTGATACTCCCTTTCTCACACATTTAGGCACAATTTAACTAATCATCAGCTCCTGTGGATTTTATCCTATAAATAACTCTCACCTTGTTTCCCTTCTCTCATGCCCAATGTTGCTATCCGAACAAAATCTGCCATGGTCTCACTAGACTATTTATTTTAGTTTTCCACTTGCATGTGTTCTGGTCCTCCATTCAATATGTTGTTGCTGTTACTATTGTGAGGTTCTGTTAATTCCTCTCCAACTCCTAGTAACCCTATGAAACCAGAACAAAATATTGCCTTTCCCTGAGCCGTCTTCACAATGGTTGTTCTATGTATGTCTATATTGTCCTAGCCACTGTGTCAGTCTGTCTTGTTGAGGGTCTTCCTCGCTTTCCCTGACCCTGGAATTTACCAAGCTTGGACTGTGATACGAGACATCAGCATTTCAAAACTACCAGTAACTCTGCAGGAGAAAGACCTGGCATTCTACTCCCATAAACAGTTAGTCTCAGAACCTCACAGGGAAGTTAACCATGTCCTAGAGAATAACTATGAGTCAGCATTGATTTGATGGCAGGGAGTTCTGTGTTTTGGTCTCTTCAATCTAATTAGTCTCAAATAATCTTTAAACTGCAAATACAAGCGTGTAATTCTCTCCACAATCCACCCAATCCTTCCCTAAGGGCTGGTGTTAAGTTCCACAGCACTGTCTCTTTTTTTGTGTGTGTCACTCTCTTTCAAAGTTGGTCTCTCTCTCTCTCTCTCTCTCTCTCTCTCTCTCTCTCTGTGTGTGTGTGTTTATTGTTCCTTTTTGCAATTTTACATTTATTTCTGTGCTTACTTTATTAATATCTAAATAGAATACATATATTTTTATCAGTATAGAATCATTGGTATAAGTCACATAGAACTTGGTATGTATTCACAAATAAATGGATACCCTCATATGAAAATTAATAAAATGGGACATTTTAGACTTCTAAATAAATAAATTAATCCTGAACCTTAAATCACCCCACCCCAATGACCTCTAAGGTTGCTGAAAGTCCATAAAACTTCTCGATTTTCTGCTGTTTTATCTAATCTGTGTTTCTAAAAGGCTACTGTAAACAGAAAACACCCTTCCATCAGCAATGAGACAAGATAGAAAAAAACTGTGTGAGGAAATGCTAAAAGAGAGACTAGGAACATTGGAGCTGGTGATCAAGGCCCAGAGCCAAACATATTTACAGGGGAGAGAAGAAAAATAGGTAAGAACATGCAAATTATGGAGACTAGAGCCAATAGAGTATGAGCTGGGGTTGAGAATACGCTACCCACTGAGGGAAAGAGTGACTTTCTAGGATAGAGCATAGGAAAAGCAAGAAGTAGAACAGCCCAGAATAATTACAATCAGAGCAAGAAGATAGATAAGCCACTGTTTCGAGGATGTCTAAATAAAGGATTCCCCATATTTAGAGCTATTAAAAACTAGATTGGCAGACTTTCAACAAATAAAAATTTGGCAGTATAAGGGAAAGAAAACTTGCCAGATTAATATACCAACCACTGACAAGAAATCTGTCCATGTTAATTAACCATATTAATATACATATATGGTAGAGTTTCTGTCCTGTATATCAGATAAACCCAGGACAGTTGGGAAAGGGCAATATAACTGCCCTACCATATTCCAAAAACACAGAGACATCTGGATAGTAGTACTGCAGTATGAATATATCATTCATATCCCAGTAAATGCTAAATCAGAAAAAAAAAATCTTTCTTTTAAAAGAAACAGTTGAACATACACCAAATACAGAGGTTACCTGCACCAGTTAAACAAGAGAATCTTTTCATCAGTTAAACAAGATAGAATAATTGAATACCACCAGGGTAGAGAATATATAAAGGTAGAAATTTTCTTTTTTGAAGAGTAAGGGAAGGAGAAAATGTTTGGATGAAAGTATAAAGCTATTACTACACATTCCCCTCTCTTCTTTCTCCAGAACCTTTTAACATTAAAGTGATGGAAGGATAGTTTACTTAATATTTATATGAAACTAGACAATGAAAATGGAAAACAGAAAATTTATTCAATTGAATTGTGATGTCAAAAAATATTGGATATGCTGTCGATTGGCAAAAAAATGAATAAAAAGCAGTCTTAAAAGAAATAAAACTATAGTGTTCTTTAGAATTGAGGATGGTAAGACTTTGGTTCACGTACTTTGAACATGATATAGGTAAAATTTATTGTGCCAACCTGGCCGTTAAACAAGCACATGTGGGTTAATTGCCTTTCTAGTTCTCGGATCTCTTGTTTTGTGGTTGGACCAGGGTGCAGCTGCCTTAGCCAGTTCCCTGCTTCAGCTGGCAAGACTCACTTCCTGCAAAACATCCCCAAGGAGAAGCCTCATGGACATACCCCGATGCAGCCCTGGGTGCTAGAGCAGCTGTGTAGAGTCTCCGCCCAGTGCTTAGATGCTTGCTTACATGTTCACTGATTTGGCTTTCCACCTGCAGTCAGTGTCATGGTGTGTGTTTTGTGAGCTGGAGGAGGAATTTGTGGATTGGTGTAGGACATATGGGTTAATGTTGAACTTGTGGACTTGGGTAACACTGGGTTGGGATGTTTTCTTGATGTGCACTTACCCCTTACATAAAATGCTCTCTTATACATGAGTTTCTGTGGATTTGTTTCTCTGAATTACCCAGACTAACACAGCACACATCATCAGAAAAGACTAATCACTAGTTAAAGGCATCACATTTGGTAAATTAGAAGGTAAACTAAAACCCTCAATGAGATACATTGACTAAATAGGTGTAACAATAGGCTCAAAAATATCAAAGAGCATGGGGATGGCATGGGATCAGGCAATAGTTTATTCTGTCATACTGAAAGTCGGCATCCATTGGATCTTCAAGAGCAACTAACAACAAAACATCTGTATCTTCTGCTTGGGAGAAGTGAATTTCAATCAATATCTAGGGTGGAAAATAAAATTGTACATGTCAAGAAGTGAAATGGAAAGGAAGAAGCTGCAAACCTGAATACTTACAAAGGATGTTGAAGTGATGGGGGAAGTGGAATGCACTAGGACTCTTTAGTGAAAAAGTCAAAGACCAGATCATGAGAAAAACACTTCTAAAAATCTTAAATGTTTAATCAATTGTTTCAACTGTAAAGCTTAAAAACTCTTCTAGAATGTGCAACAACAAAGGAGAACAACAGCAGAAAATTGAGAGAAACAAGCGATAGAAAAAGAACCAACCTAAGAGATCAAATATTTAGTGACAGAAATCCCAGAGAGAGTTAATAATAAAAGAAAATTATCCAGAATTTGAAAGATAGAATATTAAATACTGAAAGCATATAACAGCTAACGACAGAGGTACATGCTTAAACAAATGTTTGCAAATTTTAAGAACAAAGGATAGAGAAACCTACTCTGTTAGGGAAAGTTATCTGGAAAGGCCAGAGGGAGAAGGAGACAGAGTGTACAAAACACAGACCCAGGATGAAATGAGTGAGTCAGATCGCCATCATATGTCTCTTTTGAGGGAGGGGAAGCTAGTAGATAGCTATGCAAAATCTTCAACACTGAAGGAAATAGTTTGATCCTGGAACCCTATACCCACACTAATTATCATTCAATGATAAATGTAAAATAATCCCAGTTTTTTGTGAGATCTCAGAAATTCTACTCTTATTCTGAGAAAGACCCTTAAAGATACCCTCCAGCAAAATAAGAGTAAAAACCAAAGAGAAAATATAAGCTGCAAAGAGCGGTGTCACAAACAACCAAATATATGAAAAGAAACCCCAGGATGACAGCCTACTGAGAAATCTGTGCCAATTAGAACCAGCATCATTTGGATCCTAGGATATTTTCAAGAAAAAAAAAACTGGAATGAACTATAAGCACTAGTGAAAATAAATTAAAAGTCATGAAGTATTACAGGTGTAAACATTAATTTTTTCTGAAAAAAGGATAGAGTAATCACAAACCCCAAGGGAGAAAAATGAAAAAAAGAAGTGATTTAGTATAATCTATATTAAAATGAAATGGTGTTTAAGTCTTTCATTGCGAGTTGGAGGAAGTTTTGCAGAGAAAACCACTTTTCAATCACTGATTAGTCGACAATGTATTTTATGCTATGGATTGCAATCCCTACAATGTAACATCTTAAATCCCACTGCCTCCTTGTCCCCATTCGGCTTTCTTCTCTAGCCCTTTCTGTCTTTTGCCTTTGTCCTTGGGCAAATGCTGGCCTTTTGATCTCCAAGTATTGATGACTCCCAGGAGTGACCACCCCCTTAGAGTTCTTGTTTACCTTATAAACTAGTCTATTGCTTGATTAAAAATTGAGCCACAGGGGACCAGTTAAATTCTAGGCCAAAAGAATCTTGGAATTCCATGGTCTCTATCTGAGAAATAAGCTGGTCCTTTTTGTGATTTTAAGTTTTGTTCCACCATTTTCTCCTACTCTGGGCAAGATAGTCTAAGGTGATCATCCTTTTGAGTAGTAGAAGTCGGGCACAATCTACATGTTCTAGTTTGAATGTCATGGAGGCTGTTTCCTGGATTAATTGTGTCCATACATCTTTGATTTTTCTTACTCTGTTTCGAACAGGGAGAGGCCAATTGTTGCACCTTAGATGACTGCTCACAAGCCTTAAGACCCCAGTTCCTTCTCACCAAAATAGATGTAGAACATTGTTTTTGTAAACGTTATGCGCACTGATCTTGAAGTCCCCAAACTACCATCTTCAGGTTCACTTACTCTGAGAACTTCTATTCTGCCCTTTAGGGTCACTATGAGTTTGAATTGACACAATGGCACCAAGAAGTTTTCATAATTTTACCCCCTATATGCTTGACTGTATTCATGGATATATTTAAAGCATGGGTAAATAAATATGCAGAAATTCCTCGGTCAAATCTATGTATGTTCATGGTTGTACTTCCATTCTCCTTTCTGCATCTCATCAACTTCCATGTCTATGCATCCATGCATAGATTATTGTTATTGCAGGATTGTGTATATATATTGTGTGTTCACTTACTACTTTTAATTCTTGTATTTATTTCAGTCAGTATATTTTCCTTCATTATTTTTGATGACCTTTGTTTTGTTATATATTGCCTTTCCCTTCACAAAAGGCAATATATGTCTACCCTCCACTTTGTGATTTATACCCTTTCCCTCTTCTGCTCCAGGTAACAATTAAAGAATATTTATTTTTATTTGAAAACCTTTCCCTGACTTTTTATAATAGTCTGATAAAATACTGGCCTGTTTATGATTATCTTATTTACTCAGGATAATATCCTTCTGGTTCATCTATGCTATGAGGTATTTCAGAGATTATTGTTTTTTTAACTTCGTGTATTATTCCATTGTGTGCATGTATCATAGTTTATTGATTGAATTTTGTTAATAAGCATTTAAGTTGCTTTTTTGCCTTTGTAAATGGTGCTATGATGAATATTGGCGTGTATATATCTATTCATGTCACAGCTCTTATTTCTCTTATATATCTAACATCAGGTTTGGGGTTTGTGAATCTTATGGTATTTCTACTTCCAGCTTTTTAAAGACATGTCAGATTCATTTCTGTAGTGATTGTATCAATTTGCAATCTCATCAGCAATGTATCAGGGGCCTGTCTCTCCAAACCCTTGCCAGCGTATGTTTGTATGTTTTTGTTTTTCTGCACTTTAAAGCTTTACTACTGGTATTGGATGACCATTGTTGTTTTTATTTGTTGGCTGAAGATCAAGTATTTCTTTATGTGTTTGTTGGCACACACTTTGCACTCTGCTCAGTTTAAATGAGATTATTTGTCTTTTTGTTCAGGTGTTGAAACTTTCTACGAATTTTAGAGATTAGTCCCTTCTCTTCACCATTGTCAAAAATGTCTTTTCCAAACTATAAGTTCTTCTGGGTGAAATCATTTGATGGGCACAGTGTCTAATTTGAGGCAGTCATACTCAAGTTTTTCCTCTATTATTTATGTGTTTTGATTGTGTATTTATGAGGGGGTACCCCAAACAATGGAATTTTTCCCAAGCTAAGTATTTAATTTGTTTTACAAAAAGTCATATCACCTTCAAAGTAGTCTCTGTTACACATAATGCATTTTTCAATTCTGTGATTCCATTCTTGGAAAACTTTTTCAAATTCATCTGTTTGGATAGCTGACAGAACCTCCCTCATTTTGTTCTTCACCTCGTCCACATCATCAACTTGCTGTCCTTCCATGTCCCTGTGCATTAGCAGAAACAAAAAGTAGTTGCACAGAGTGAAGTCGGGTAAGTAAGGTGTGGGGGACAAGAGAGGCAGGTTGTTTTATGCCCAAAACTGGTGCACTGAAATAGCTCTGTGAGCTGGTGCATTGTTGTGGTAACAAAACCAGTCCCCTGTCTGCCACAAATCAGTCCTTTTTGTCAAACTGTTATGCAATCTTTTCAGAACCTCTAAATAGACTAAACTTGATTAACAGTCTAACCTGATGAAAAAAATCTCTATATGCACTCTCCCCTCATCTAAAAAACAAATTAACATAGTCTTGATATTTGATTTCACTTGATGAGCTTTTGGGGGGCTAGGTGAGAATGGCATCTTCCTCTGGCTTGATTGATGTTTGCGTTCAGGGTGATAAGAATAGAACCATGTAGCAAATGAACATTGGGTCTCTACTCAAGTACTTCCTCAATGCAAGAACACTTTGTTCTAATCACATGGCATTCCATGATTCTTACCTTACCGACATGATCACTGAAGAAAGACAAAGTGGGTGCATAAGCAAATGTGGTGAAGAAAGCTGATGGTGCCTGGCTATCAAAAGATATAGCATCTGGGGTTTAAAGGCTTGAAGATAAACAAGCAGCCATCTAGCTGAGAAGTAACAAAGCCCACAGGGAAGAAGCACACCAGCCTGTGTGCTCAGGATGTGTAGAAGGGACCAGGTTTAAGTCATCAAAGACCAAGAACAAAAAAATCATATCAATGTGAATGATGGGGAGACCTAAAGCCCATCTGTAGACAATTAGACATCTCTTACAGAAAGGTCACAAGGGAGGAACAAGCCAGTCAGAGTGCAGTATAGCACCAACAAAACATACAACGTCCCTCTAGTTTTTTAATGTTTCTTCCCCCCACCACTATCATGGCCCATATTCTACCATACAAATCTGGCTGGACTAGAGCATGTACACAGGTACAGATATGAGCTGGAAGCACAGGGAATCAAGGACATATAATTCCCTCAGGACTAATAATGAGACTAGCAATACCAGGAGGGGAAGGTGGTGATACATATAACCCACTCCCTGGTGGATGGATAACAGAAAAGTGGATGAAGGGAGATATTGGACAGTGTAAACATGACAAAATAATAGTAATTTATAAGTTATCAAGGGTTCACGAGGGGCATGGTTGGGAGGAATGGGGGAAAATGAGCTGATACCAAGGGCTCACATAGAAAGAAAATGTTTTGAAAATGATGTGTACAAATGTGCTTGACACAATGGATATATATATGGATTGTGATAAAGTCTGTATGAGCCCCCAATAAAATGATTTTTTTAAAAAGAATAGCACCATTTCTCATCACCAGTAATGACCTTGGGGGGAAAGCCTGGGCTGCTTTGGAGTTGTTCTGTTTTTTTGTGTTGTTTTTTTTTTTTTTTGCACTCGACATTCTTTTTGGCTAGTCAGTCAGAATCCGAGGCACAAATTTCACAGCGACCCTTCTGATTCCCAAGTCTTCCATTAAAATTTACTGAACCAAACTCCAAGATAGTCCAGATAACTCTCCCATCTCATCAATGGTCTGTTGGTGTTTGAGCACAAGTGTATGGATTTTGTTGACATTTTCATCCATTTGGGAAGTCGATGGACATCCAGAATGAAGTTTCTCATCAATCAACATTTCTCCCTTTTAGAATTGAGAAAACCACTCATACACTTGGGTTTTGCCCATAGTGGTGTCCTTGTAAGCTGTGTTCAATATCACAACAGTTTCTGTGCCTTTCCCCTCCCCCCCCCACCCTTACCTGAGAAGAAAAAAAAATTTCACAGCCGCACACTTAAACCAGCCATCACAAAAAGGTTTGAGAGAAACTGCTTTAACGAAAAATTCAGTGACCAAAGAGAACCTTCCCGGCCATGCCACTAGGTGAAACTAACTCAGAGTGAGTTGCTTGATGCTCACCTAGTGGGGAAAATTGTGCCACTGTCGTAGGAAAGCTCTACTTAACAGAACTTTGCTGGCTTTTTCCTGTTGTTTCTGGGGAGGTTGGGTATCCCTCGTGTGCTGTGAATTAGGGCCTCTTCATGTATCCCTATTGTTTTTCTTTGATGATCTTTATATATTTTGGTTTTACATTTAGATTTTTAATCCATCTTGACTTCACATGTATTGGGTGTGAGGCATGGGTCGGTCCTCTTTTGTTTTTTTCTGCGTCTGTATCTACCGTTTTACTAAAGAAACGATTTCTTCCTCATTTGTCAGAGTCCAGCTGTCCATAGTTGAATGGATTTGTGAATTTCCAAGGCTGTTCCATTGGTCTATGTGTCTGTCATTGTACCAGTAGCAGGCTTTGACTAGGAAGGCCTTGTAGAAGTTTGCAAGAAGGAAAAAGATGAAATTTAGTCTAGGCCACCCACAGAGGAAGTTACAGTCTATCGTACAGTGTTGCTATGAGTTGAAATCAACTCCATCACACTGGGCATATGTCCTCCTATGTAAGTGACCCTTCAAACATTATATAATGTCCTTCCTTATCTCTGATACTGGTTTTTGCCTTCAATAACTATTTTATTAGAAATAAATATTGAGACTTCTGATTTTTTAAATTAGGGGCTCATACAACTCTTATCATAATCCATACGTACATCAATTGTGTAAAGTACGTTTGTACATTCATTGCCCTCATCAGTCTCAAAACATTTGCTCTCCACTTAAACCCCTGGCATAAGGTCCTCATGTTTCCCCTCCCTCCCCACTCCCCGAACCCTCATGAACCCTTGATAATTTATAAATTATTATTTTGTCCTATCTTGCTCTGTCCGACGTCTCCCTTCACCCATTTTTCTGTTGTCCGTCCCTTAGGGAGGAGGTCACATGTAGATCGTTGTAATCGGTTCCTCCTTTCCAACCCACCCTCTCTCTACCCTTCAAGTATCGTCACTCACACCACTGGTCCTGAAGGGATCATAAGCCCTGGATTCCTTGTGTTTCTGGTCCCCATCTGTACCAGTGTCCAGACTTGCAAGGTAGAATTCGGATCATGATAGTGAGGGGGGGGAGGGGGGGGAAGGGGAGGAAGCATTTAGGAACTAGAGGAAAATTGTATGTTTCATTGTTGCTACATTGCACCCTGTCTGGCTTATCTCCTCCCTGAGACCCCTCTGCAAGGCGATCTCCAGTGGCCTACAAATGGGCTTTGGTTCTACACTCCACACTCCCCCTCATTCACAATGATATGATTTTTTGTTCTGATGATGCCTGATAACTGATCCCTTCGACACCTTGTGATCACACAAGCTGGTGTGCTTCTTCCATGTGGGCTTTGTTGCCTCTGAGCTAGATGGTGTGACTTCTGATTTTTAAATTGCCATTTGCTTAATATATTTTTATCTTCTAATCTTGGAGGGGGGGTCTAGTTTTATCTTTGTGTCTAATGTGTAGCTCTTGTAACAACATATTGGTAGTTCCTAGTTACTTAATGTTTTAAACTACCTCTGTCTCTTAACTGATGTATTTAATTCATTTACGTCCTGTGTAAGTTTCAGTATATGTGAATTTATAACTATTATTTTGCTGTGTATTTTTTGTGCTGTTAGATTTTTTTGTACCAAGTAACTTTCTATAAAGAGTTAATTATATTTTTGAGTCTTCTTATCATTTTCTTGGTTGTAATTTTTAATGTTAACCAAATATCATGATTTCTCTTTTATTTTTGAGAATGTTTAATGATTTTCTTATACACTAATAATACAATTATTATTTTCTTTCTCATTTTAAAAGTTTGTTCTATTTTGATATTATTGTGACTTCCTGTTTATCTGGAGGACACAGAAATATATTATTTATTCCCTCTTTTTACATTATAAGTGTCCTTCCTCATTTACAAATTAATATCTTTAGGTTACTATTTTTAATCTTGTAGATTGATTTTTGATACATCAATATCTGGCTTGGCTTCTGGACAACATTATCATTTGTGCTAATCCTAAATTGTAATCTACCATTAAGATTTGTCTGGTTTTCACACATTTCCTTAATTTGTGTTTACCTGAAAATTTTATAATTCACACTTGTATTTGAAGGACAATTCTAATGCATGTATAATTCTTTGTTGGCAATTTTTTACTTCAGTTTTATGTACCATATACACTCGTGTATAAATGTGCTGAAAAACTGGGATTCAGCTTATACATGTCTCAGTGGTACCCCAGCAAGGTGTAACATCTCGCTGCCTGCCTCCCTTCCCCCCTCACCCCCCAGGTAATGGGACAAGAGCCCTTTATCTCGCGGGTGATTGCCGTTTCTCTGCTGTTCATTCAAAGCCCCATGACACTGCAGGGCTTTGAATGTTTGTTTACTCACATCCAACCAATCAGAGCCATCCTATGATGTGTACCTTTGAATAAGCCTTTTAAAGACTGCATGCGAAGGATGTGCCATGAATGGATGTCATCTGGTCAAGCTCGACTAACAAAAGCAGGAAATCTCATGAAGCCTGACATTGAGTTAATAGCAAAGTGGGTTCAAGATGCATGGAAAGACATTCCAGAAGACATGGTGAGACGTGCCTTCCAGAAATGTAGTATTAGTAACACTATGGATGGCAGTGAAGACTGCGCTTTGTACGAAAATGACAGCAGTGATGGTGATGACAGCAATCTCAGTGAGGACAGCATCTATGATGACCTCACACCAGCTGAAGTTCTGCATTGGGATACGGATGATGATGAAAATCCAGTTTTGAAGGATTTTAACTCTACATTTTAGCTTGGTTGCTGATTGAGCTCAGGGAATAGTACTCTTAAGGTATCATTGTTGATACCTTATTGTTTTTGTTTAACCTATTTTCCACTTACTGTGCTGGTTGGCTAATGTTAAATGATTTGTTGTCCTTTTATTTATGTTTTTATTTAAAATAAATATTTAAATACATTTACCCCACTGATGTCTCAATTTTTAGTAATTTTACTTTCGGTTTGATTATTGAAACTCACCAATAGCATCTGCATTTTCCACCCTAGGCTTATACTCGAGTCAATCAGTTTTTCTGGTTTCCCAGGTAATAATTAGGTACCTCAGCTTATACTTGGTTGGGCTTATATTCGAGTATATACAGTATGTCTTCCCATTGCCTTCCCGCCTACCTGTCAGTGGAGAAGTCAGTGGATGGTCGTATTGTTTCTCCTCTTAGGGGAACTTTTCATCTTACCCAAGTTACTTTCAGGATTCTTTGTCTTTGGTTTGGAAGAGTTCAATCACAATATGTCATGATAATTTTGGGGGGGAGTTTCTCCTGTTTGGTTTTCACTGAGTTTTTAAATTCATATCTCCTTTTCTTTCATATTACAAAGAAGTTTCTCTCCAAAACATCTTCCACAATTTTTCTGTACTTTTTTGTATCTTTTCCTAGACTGAAATTCTGATCAGATGGAAATGAATCCTTTTGATGGTATTCCACATAATTCTTTTATTTGTTATTTTATTGGGAGCTCTTACAGCTCTTATCACAATCCATACTTATATCCATTGTGTTACACACATCTGTACATATGTTGCCATCATATCAAACATTTTCTTTCTACTTGAGCCCTGGCATCACCTCCTCATTTTTCCTACCCCCTCCCCCACCCTCCCTCCCCAATGTCCCCTTGATAATGTATAAATTATTCTTTTTTTGTTTTTTCCATGTCTTACAATGACAGCTGTCTCATTCCACCCAATTTTATGCTGTCTGTCCCCTTGGAAGGGGAGGCATACGTTGATCATTGTGATTGGTTCGCCCTTATTCCCCCACCTCTTACCCTCCTAGTATCACTGTTCCCCTTATTGGTCCTGAGGGGTTGATCTGCTCTGGATTCCCTGTGTTATGAGCTCTTAACTGTACCAGTATACATGTTCTGGTGTAGCCAGACTTGTAAGATAGAATTGGGGCCATGGTAGTCAGAGGGGAGGAAGCACTGAAGAACTAGAGGAAGGTTGTGTGTTTCATCGATGTTATACTGCACCCTGACTGGCTTTTCTCTTTCTTGTGGCCCTTCTGACAGGGGGTGTCAGCAATCCTGTCAGGAAAGGTGAATATTACAGAGTGCCGTGCTAGTGGAACAAATTATTCTTGCATTGAGGGAGTACTTGAATGGAGGCCCAATGGCATCTGCTACCATATTATATTATAAATAAATATATGTACATAGATCTATTCCCTTGTCATTCCACATAATTCTTAAGATTTTTAGGTTTTGCTTTTCATTCTTTTTCTCCTTATTCTTATAGTAAATTTGGCAATAATTCTGTCTTACATTGATTTGAATCTTGTCCTTTGCCCTTTACAAGTGTTTGTATTTCTGAAATCTTAGTATTAGTCTTATGGATTTTTATTTGCTATTTTTGTATGGTTTCTAGTTTTATGAGCTTGTTCTTAGAGCATTTTGCAGAAATATTTTGTAATGTTGTCTATCCTTTTATTGATTTTTTTCTGGAGATCCCTTGTTATTTCTCTCAATCAATTAAAGGTACCTAAATATGATTGTAATGATTTACTTAGCTCCAATGCCACTTCTTCCAGAATGTTTTCTGGTTTGTATTTTGATCCCTTACTTGAGCCACTCTATATTGTTAGCTTATGTGAAGTGAGATGGTCTATTGTATCTGAGACATTGTGATACATTTATTTCTTGCTTTTATATTGGTGTGTTTTACTCAGGTTTGGTTTTATTTTATTAATCTTATTGTATTACATATATGTAATATATAACACAATATTATTATATATTAATACTTATATTAGTAATGATATTAATATTTAATTAAAACATTAGTGTGGGTTAATAGAAATATTTAAAATATGTTATTAAGTGTATCATAATATATTGTGTATATTAAATGTTAATAATATGTATCATATATTTTCAATATATCTGAATGAGAAGAGTAAATATATTACTCTGCTTGCTAGTTTGGCAGACATTGGGTACTCATTCCATGTCTACTAGTAAGTGTAGTAGAGGATGGGGGAGTGTGTGTAGTTTTCTAATCTTGGTTCATGTAGAGGAGTTAAGGATGGGTTGGGCTGACCATATATTGTTGGTCAGGTAATTTAGGATCAATTGAAGATCTTTCCCCAGTGAGTCGGGCTGCCGGAGGTGAATTTGTGACCAGGCATTGTGGGCACCATGGTTAATTCCTCTTGGGTGATGGTGGGGAGGTGATTAAAAAACAAGCAGAAACAAGAACAACAACAACAAGAAATTTGGAAATTAAAAAAATACAAAGAGGATAATAGAAGCAATAAGAAAAAGAATAGGCTCTCCTGCTTTGATAAAGATTAAAGCCATGGAAGTCCTACACAGAATCACCATGAGATGAATGGGCTTAACAGCAGTAAAGTTTGGATTATATATAAATGTATATGTAAGAAATGTGAGTTCTTATAAGTCAAGCAATTAAGGAGTCCTGGTAGCACTGTTGGAAGCATTGGACTGCTAATAGCAAGGTTGATAGCTAAAGTCACCAGCCATTGTGCAAGAAAAAGATGAGGCTACTTATTCCCCAAAAGATTTATAGCCTGAGAAAACCTATGGCAAATCACGATGAGTTGACATCTACTCAATGGCAATAGATTCTTTTTTATTTTGTGTAAAGCAATTAAGAAAGTGCCTGGCATATTGTAATTCTCATTAAAATTAGTGATTGTTATTTTAAAAACACATATACTTAAATAGCATTTATTAATTTTTAGCAGCTCAAATTACCCACAAAGTACAGATGATTCAACTTTTGAAGTAGAATAGAATGAAAATATTAACAGTCTTGTGAAAATGTAGCTCTCAAAAGCTGGGGGATAGGGTAAATAGATTCGTCATATAAGTGAGGAGTCAAACCATCCTGTCAAATGCTTTTTAAAAAGAATAACAACAACAACAAACAGACTCCAAACCAAAGCTGCTGCCAGCTAGTCTCCTCTGGCACACAGGGAGAGACACAGATCGAGGGTTCCCGGGGCTGCCATCTGTGAGTGCAGGTAGCCTCAATTCTCTCCTTCAGACGTGGCTGGTGGGTTTGAATTCTAAGTGAGGTGCATTTCATGGCAATTAATATAAGAGAGGGGAAAACCCTCTGCTTGGTTTATGTTCTTTACATCCCACCCGCTCTCATCCCATAAATTCCTCTCCTACCACCACGTTTTTCCCTCTGTGGCAGAGTGCAAAGAGCTTCAACTTAGCACAAGACATTTGACTTTATGCTCCTCTTGCTACTTGCTCTCTGTGGCTATGGTTTGGCTACTTCTCTTCTTGGAAAAGCAAAGCTTCTCTCACTGGCTATCTTGCTGGTTTAAATTAAACAGGATAGATCCATTGCCTTGCAATGAACGATTGTTTTGTAAACAGTAGCTCTCTGATTAGGGAAGGACAACTTTTTAAATTGTTATAGTAAAGTAATAATCTCAATACAAAAGTATAGGAGATACGAGCTTTCTACTCTGTTTAAAATGGTGATTAGCTGCCTAAGCTTTCAGGCCCATAAAAATAAAGGTCTCTGGATAATTATGATGGCAACATTTTTATTTGTGTAATTTCATGGGGTGAAAAAATCCCAGTTTTAGAACCACTAAAGTACATGTTTAACAGTAATTTATTATTTTCATTTGCCCGCTTTGAAGGCCCACTTCCCAGGGCTATGATACAGAACCAGAAACACCACGCTCTATTTTGTTGTAGGGTCTTATAGAAGTTCTATGCTCAAAAGGAAATAAATATGCCACCATTTTGAAAATCTTTCCTCAGAGATCTGTACTTCGTCCAAAGATTCTATCACACACTGACTTCCAGGCCCTGACACAAGGCACAATGAGTTAATTTCTCCCCACCCACCAAATTCAACAAACATTTAAATTTTGTAATCAGTTAAACTTATCACCTTTCCCTAGTCATGGCACATTTTTATTTGCTTTTATCTCAGATTGGAAAAATGACAAGTTTTCTACTCAAGGAGTATCATTTTATTTTTCTCTCTTACTCCTTTTAGAAAAAAAAAAGACAAATGATTTTTCAAAGAAAAATGCAATACCATAACTAGCTTTTTTTCCCAATAAGTCTGTTATTCAAAATTGAATGGTACACATCGGGAGAAACACTTAATTGTACAACTGCCATGTTTCCTCCCATGGAGACAAAATGCAAGGCAACGATGTCTGACACACAAACCAAAGGAAGGCAAATTTGAAAAAGCACTTTTGTCTACATTTGTCAGAAACTCAAGGGAAATACATATATATATTGGACGCCCACAAGTAAGTAAAATACAAAAGTATTACCATTTTGTCATAGTGATTTAAATTCTTGAACTTTAAATGTGAACAAGGACACAGAAATTCCAGGAGGAATAAATAAATCAGTGGTGCTCTCTCCATCAACATAACCATTTAGCTCGTGAACATCATTAAAACACAACAGGAAGTCTATGGAAATTGTCCTAAGTGCAATAACGAAAGTGGAGAAATATTTATTCGAGAAAATCTAGTGCCTCTTAGTAATTACAGAAAGAGTCTTGTAGGGTTTGAGCCATGACGCGTTGCATTATGCACTAACCCCTCAAGTTCCACCTTACAGAAGCTCAACCCTCAGCATGAGCAGCTGAGAAGACAGGGGATTGCCTATCTGCAGCCCCACCCCACCCCAGCTCCATCTGTGGGGGTCACAGTTTTGTTCTTGAAGGAGAAAGCTGGTGAATTTCCACTTTTGAGAACATTTTGGTGGCTGTGATGATTGGGGTTTATGTCAACTTGGGTGGGCCAGGATTCTCCTATAATGTGAGCTAGCAGAGTGCGGTAAACTCCATGATAGGATCTTCTCCAAGCAGTTTGAAGAAGAATTTCAAACTCTCTCTCACAGCCATAGAGTCCATTTCATCTCATAGTGACCCTGTAGGATAGAGAAGAACTATCCTTATGGGTTTCCCAGACTTTAGCTCTTTACGGGAGTAGAAAGCTCCATCTTTCTCCCTAAGAGTGGAATGTCTGGTGGTTTCAAACTGCTGACTTTGTTGATTAGCAGCCCAACTGATAACCACTATGCCACCCAGAATTCCGTAAGAAAGAACTAGGTAGATTACCAGTTGCTTAATCTCAGAGTTTGGATACAATTGAGAGAAGTTTTCATTCAGCATGTGACCTTCTTTAGTACAGATGGCCAACCTTGGATTCATTTGAAAAACCTTGGATCTATTCAGCTCTGCATCCGCCAGCCTGTGGTATTCCTGCTTCCTGATTTCACCTTCCTTGTTCCCGTTAGTCAGTCCCATGCAGTTACAGGAGTCAGGAGCCGCTTCCAGCTTATACCCGACCCTTGGATTTGGACCAAACTAGACTAACACATTTCTACAAGTGTGTGAATAATTTCTTGATATATGTCTCTTTCTCTATGAACTCACTGTCATTGAGACATTACTGACTCATATTGATCCCTGTGGATTTCTGAGACGGGAACTGTTCACAGGAGTTACCGGCTTTCTCCTGCAGAAGGCTGATGGTTTCCAACTGCCAATATTTCAGATCGCAGTGCAACTAGTAACCACTGCACCAGAAAGCCTCCTCTTTATCGACATATCCATAGAGCTATCGCTGGTTTTGCTTCTGTTGAGAATCCAGGCTAACAGTGTTTCTTCAAAAAGTAAATAAATGCAATTGTCACTTAACCCAATAATAGTACTCCTAGGTTGATATACAAAAGAAGTGAAAATATATATTCACTGAAAATTTTGTAAGTGGATGTTCACAGTAGCATTATTCATGGCAGCAAAGGTGGAAACAGTCGTCAACTGCTGAACTGATAAAAGTATGGTATTTGCAACAGTGCGATTATATTTGTCAATAGCAAGATCTGAAATACTGATAAGTACTGCAACATGGATGAACCTTGAAAATATTCTGCTAAGTGAAAGGAGTCAGTTACCAAATGACACCAATACGATTCCATTTACATGACATATCCACCATAGGCATATCTCTAAAGAGAAAGCAGAATCTTGGCTGTTCCAGGATCCCGGAAGGTGTGAAGAAATCCGTAGTGACTGGTAATGAGTACAGAATGTGAGAACAATTAGAGCACCTGTTAGTTTAAGTCTGGTCGAAAGAGAAGGCCCCAGATGCACACCTTTCCTGAGGGTAAACCACCCAGTATCCCCTGGTTCTGTTGGAACTCAGCCTCAGGATTGAACGAAGGCTTATTACAACCTTTGATATGCAGATAACGCAATCTTGCTTAATGAAAGTGAGGGGTCTTGAAGCACTTGCTCATGGAGACGAATGATTGAACCCCTTAATATACATTTCAACTCAAAGTAAAGAAAACCAAAATTATCACTACTGGACTGTGGGAAGCAGAGAACAGGAAGAGAGTGTAGACGGATGAATCCTTTATTCTCATATAGTAATAAGCCTGGTAGGCTGGGGTTCTGGGCTGGAGGGAGGCCTTCACCCTTGCGAGTTAGAGCTCCCAATCACATTCTCATAATCAATATTGTTGCCCACTGTACCCTCCCATAATAATGCTACCTTCAGATTACCTCTTACAAACACTTGTCTGATTGCCATTAGCCGGCAGCTTTAACTATAGCAGCAGACATGTGCTATTGCTCTCTAGGCTCTGAGGACAGCCACTCCCCCTTACCTGCCCTGAGAACTGATGTCTGGCTACTACTCCTATGTACTCAGGGAACCTTAGGATTAGGGTACAGCCCACTTTGTTATGCATGTGGTTACCTGTAATTAGGGGGGCTTGCACATACACACACACACCCCAAGAGTATATAACCGTCTGTTGAAAATATTTTCTCTGTGTTGTGCAGACTTGGCTTCTGAAGTCGTGGCCTTGAAGGTGAACCTTTGCATGCTTTATCTTCTCTCGTGTCTCTTAGTTTACCCCTTAATTACAAAACCACCCCTTGGAGCCAATTTATTCTGGGGGCTGGTACCCCATACTGGACCAATAGTCCTCATCATGAAGTGAGAAAAGAGTGAAATAAATTGTCAAGGATTTTGTCTTGCTTGGATCCACAATCAACGGTCATGGAAGCAGCGTTAAAAAATCAAGGGACTCCTGGTGTTGAGTAAATTGCTGCCCGGACCTCTTAAAAGTGCTAAAATGGCAAGATTGTCATTTTGAAGGCTACATATGACCCATGCCATCGTCTTTTCAATCACCTGCAAAAAATATTGGTTATCAAATAAGGAAGACCAAAAGATAACTGCTGCAATTTAGTTTCTGGTGCTGATGAGAAATATTGCAGGTTCCATGGACAGCCAGAACAACCAAATTTGTCTTTGAAGAAGTCAAGGTAGCCCGCACGCTAGCAGCAAGGACAGTGAGACTTCATCTCCCCTACTTTGAACATGTCATCCGGAGAGACCATTGCCTGGAGAAGAACCGCATGCTTTGGAAGTGGAAGGGCATGAGAAAAGAGGAAGACCATCAACCAGATGGGTGAACACAGGGACTGCAACAGGAGACTCAAACAACAATTGGGAGCGTGGCATTTCCATCGGTGGTGTTTCTCTTGTTAGGCACATTATGAGTTGGACCTTACTTGGGAGCACCTATTAGCAACATTGGTAGGCAGCATTTAGGAACGTTCTAAAAGCCAGACTTGCCTCCCTGGAGCAGATTCTGAATCAGAACAATTCCACACAAGTATGAGGTTTGCAGTGGACTGATTTTCCCCCAGGACTTTCTTCTGAGAAGTGGACTCCAATCTCCGATCTTTTGATTTATAACAGGGCATATTCACTTTTTGTGCCACCAGTGACTTCAAAATAAAAAGGTCAATAAAATATGAGAGGGCTTTAAAAAGGTTCAGGGCAAAAATAATTTAATTAAAAGAGAATAAAAAGGTAAAGCCCCTTCAATAAAATATCTTAGTGTTTTTAATATCTATTGAGATCTGCTAAAATAAAGTATTTTACCAGAAATGGTTTATACAAGTATATTTCACCAAGAAATCTTTAACCAAGTTTTTTTACAATTATGTTTTTAAATCACTTGAATCTACATCTCCCAAAACACAATTTGGCAAGAGCTTTCTGATAACCAAGTTCATTTTCAAGCACTTGGATTAGATCTATAAACAGGAAGCCACGTTTCATCATGAGGAAAAGTCACTGAATATAGAAGAACTGGTTTTGATTTCTTGTGTCCAGTTCTCTGTCTGAATGACTTCCAAACTTGGCTCTTTCTTTCTTTCCTTTTGTCCCTTTCCTATTTATTTTTATATCTCTTAAAGGACTCCTATGAACTGAAGCTTGAAGAGACAAGAGAAAGCTTAGGAATGACCTTTAATGAAAACTTTTAAAGTAAGCACGCCAAGGGAGGGAAGAAAATAAATTCCTGTCTGGACCCAGTCAGCTGTGCTGACCTAGTTGTAGTTAAATGAAATATCAATGGGAAATTCAAGGTAAGCTAATGAGCCAAAGTTCTGCAGGAGGTGGCTCTGATGACTTGAAAAGAATGACATCTGATCCTTTTAAAGAAAACACATTTCTCATGGCTGTCAGCATCCTACTAAGGAAGAAAGGAGAATAAGCTGAAGCATAAATATTACTATTCCTTGAGGATGTTCTTCAAGAAAGGAAGGCTTTGTCTTGGCTGTGTTTATATAAATCTTTGGAATATTTGGCCAAAAAAATTCACATAAATGCAAGTGACAGCCAATGACATAGAAACTAGCTCAGTGTGTCCAAACACAAACTCTAAGCAACCACAGAAGAAATATTATGTTCTCTTGGAACTTCCATAGTAAATAAATAATGAAGATGACATTGCTAAGATTATACAACTGTGGTCAAATGGAACTCAGTTAATTGGCTGACTACACAGGAAATAAAGCAGGTGTTGGAAAAGACTCGCTATGAGATGGGTTAGTACAGATTTATTTGTGAAAACAAACCAAGCACTTCTAGTGAGTGAAATTAAAAACTCTAAACTGGGTAAAGCTAATGAAACCATGAAATATACTGATGTGATCAGTTTTTTATTAATAATTCCCTTGTCCCTCCCTCCAAAATTATGTAGATAATAGAGACAATTGCTTAATTCAGCCCAGTAGAACAATAGCAAAAACAACTTCCACTTCCCCAAAACTTATTCATGTGTAATTTAGATTTTAGTTATGTGGTTCACCTCACCAAACACTTTTTTAGAAATTAGAAAAGATTTCTTGGAGTACACTTAACATATCTCATTTACAGAATAAAACAAAAACTGTCTATAATGCAAGTGTACTGAACATACCGGTAAATATTATGAAATGTGATTATGCAAATAGTGTCTCTAAAATCATAAACATAGATAAAATCCTATCAAAATAATCCATTTGCCAAAAAGTTGCTATAAAATAATAGAAATATTTTTAAATTTAAATTGTGTAGCTATTGATTTTCAATATAGCTAGGTTTATGTGTACACTTGTTTGTATTTTCTTAGGGGATTTTAAATTTTTATAATAATTTTTATTGCAGATTAGGTAGGTTTACATTTCATGCCATTAACTTTGTATCCATCAGTTTAAACCACTAATTAAAACCCCATTAGTTTACCCTGCATCCACTCCTGGATTTCTCTTTCCATTTTATGGATTGCTATATCTATTTCTTCTTTTGCTATGGGTTTATTGAAATTTTCTACAATAGTGTGTATAGATTATGTGTTCTAGAAATTTAACAGACTGTTAAAGTTGGGATCTGAGCCAGAATTTCAATGAATTTATAGACTGCTTTGAGTAGTATTGATATTTTCACAATATAAAATCTTCCTATCCATAAACATAGAATATCCTTCCATTTATGTAGGTCTGTTTTATTTCTTGTAGTGATGTTCCATAGTTTTATTGGTGTACTGTTTTCTTTCCCTGGTTACATTTGTTGGTAAGTATTTCGTTTCGTGGTGTGGCTATTATAAGTGCTATTTTATTTCTTGATTTCTTTCTCAGGGCTGTTTTTGTTACTATACAGGAATCAGATTGATTCTTTTATATTACTTTGTATCCTGCCAACTTACCAAATCTGCTTATTGTTTTCAACATTATTTTTTAGAGTTTCAACTCCATCTTTAGAGTTTTCATTGTAAAAATCATCTCATCTTCAAATAGTGAGAGTTTCAGTTCTTTGCTGATCTGGATTCCCTCTATTTCCTTCTGTTGTTTAATGGTTCTGACTATGACTTCTAGCACCATGTTAAATTAGAGTGGTGATAAGAGAACCTCCTTGTTTGACTTCTGTTCCCAAGGAGAATATTTTCAATTTCTCTCTGTTGAGCACAATGTTGGCCATTAGTTTTGCTTATATGACCTCTATTGTGTTGAGAAATTCCCCTTCTATTTAATTCGCTGAGTGTCTGAAATCAGGAATGGGTTTGGGATAATGTCAAGTGCCTTTTTTGAGTTCCTTGATATGTTCAAATAGTTCTTAACTTTTATTTTGTTTCTGTGGTGGATTACCTAGTTGTTGTCTTTTTAATGTTGGAACCCTCTGTGTGCCTGGTATAGATCTCATTTGATCCTGGTGTATTACTTTTTTTTTTTATGCTGTCCTGGGAGCAGGCCCATGGAGTGAGGCCACCAAAAGTCTGACCAATCCGCTGGGCAAGGCTCCTAGAGTGATCTGGTCCACAAGCGAGTGTATTACTTTTTATATATATTATTGGATTCTATTGGGTTTGTATGAGAATTGCTGATCTATATTCATGGGGCGATGTGGCCTGGTATTTTCTATCTTGTTACTGTCTTCACCTGGTTTGGGTATCAGCATTATGCTTCTTTTATAAATGAATTATTGAGTTTACCGTCCTTTTCTATATTTGATAATAGTTATTATGATGAAGCCTTCAAGCCCTATACACTTTGTTGTATTTTTTAATATCCTGATATATTTCTGCTTTTGTTACGCTTTATTGAGGTTTTCTACCTCAGTCTGAGTTAATTTTGGTAGATAGAGTTTTTCTGGAAAATTTTCCCTCTCATCTTGGTTTTCAAAATTGTTGGAGTGTTTTCTTTCATAGTAATATGTTGTTGTTTCATGCCATCTGGATTTGTTGTGATGTCACCTATTTCATTTCTTTATGCTTTCATTTTCTTTCTTTTCACTTGTTAAATCTGTTTGTGGTTTGCCAATATTTTTAATCCTTTCAAAGAATTAACTTCTTGTCTTGTTGATTTTTTTCTGTTGTTTTTCTGTTTTCCAAGTCATTTATTTCTGCTCTAATTTATTTTGTTCTTGTTCTAGGTATTGATGATGATGGATTAAGACACTGATTTTAGTTCTATCTTCTTTTTCCAGGTGTACATTTATTGGTAAGGACTGCCTTTTTAAGGCAATTATATCTATTTATATGTATATATAATTATATATAAAGTAAGGATTATATATAATATATGTAATATAGATAAATATTTAATTTCAAGAATGGTATGAACAAAACTCTGAGAAACCATTCATAGAAACCACGGAAAAAGGGGATGCGTAATGCACATTTTCTCAAGACTTTACAAGGAAAGTCTTTACATGAAGCAAATGTAAGTTTAGGCTTAGCTCTACTTTTGAACGCAAGGACAACTTGAACATTTGGCTTCCATTGATTATATTTCCAGAGCCTTCTTAGCAAGATATATCTTTTTACATGAGTGCATTAATCAGGACAAACTCCAACACAACTGTTGCCACTCATTTCTTGCCATGTGCTGTGTAGTTTACCCACAGCCTACTTCAAAGGACTGTCATTTCAGTTTTTCATCACTTCAGCATTTCATCTGTCAGTCTGTCAATATTTGATGCTTCTTTTGTCCTTCAGGTTTCCCCCCTCCATATAACCTGTGTGTGTGTGTGTGTGTGTATGAAAACACGTATGTCTCTTTTAGACTCTCATCACCGTCTTGCCTGCACTGCTACTTTTGCATGCAGCATGCAATAAATTCAGTGTGAATGGTCTAAATTATGGAAAAGCCAAATGTGATTGGACAGATTCATAAAATGTAGTCAAGTTGTACACTCCTAGATACATAATTCTTTCTCCATCTTCTAAACTCACACACAAAAATAGTATGTTTACATTTGTACTTCCTCCATCAGAGAAGTCATTGATACACATAAATAAGTTGATAAATGTCAAGAGTCATATAACCCTTGCCAGACACTGAGTTACAGATCATGAATCAGAAAGAGAGAAATGTAAATCAGTGGTCATGGGTTCATTACTGTAATGGCTATGGGCCTTTTCCAGTGACTGCTCTTTAATCTAAAAATAATGATAATATTGAAAAGGCTGTTTTAAGTATTTTGTGTCAAGGGAGTAACTGTCCCTATCAGCTGCTCTTTTTTATCCCCCTCAAATCAGGACTAGTTGCTATTACATAAAGGCCAGGGCAACCAGTCTGCTGAGTTTCTGGATTATAATTTCACCTTAATGTCAGACAAAATAACCCTTATATAACCCTGTTTTAATGATGTATAATTCCTAGGTTCCTATTCACTAATTTTCTGAAATAAAAGTGCAATTCTGTTATAAAACTAATCGCATATATTTAGCTGATTGTTTTACTTTCTGAGAACCATTCTATTTCCATGATTCTTATCTTCTGCTCCTTCTGCAGTATATTTGTCAGAACTCTTTTGGTTACAAATGACAGTAATACGACCTGAATTAGTTTAAACAGAAAGTCAACTGATTGCCTTACACACTTCCTTTTTCTGATGGTGCTCCAATTTAGAACAGGACTTTGAAGAACCCATTATGACCTCCCCCTCTTAAATGGAGAATCTAAGCTTTACCCTTCCTGAATTTTGTCAGGTGTTCCAGTAGGTACTTCTAAGCTTTTGTCCTTGAATAGCCAAGGGATGTAAATCCTTTATATGAGAACTTTAGGATAGAACATTCAGAGAGCTGTAGGAGAATTATGTCCTTGCCTCTTGTGGGAGGAGATGATCCTACCCTATTTTATCAAAGTCCATGTTGAATTTAAATAAATTACACACGTACTGGGTATTTTAAGCTGTAGGAATGAAAATGTGACAGTTCCTTTTTTTCATTAAATAACCAAAAATTTAAAGGACGTAGCAGTTCCATGAGAGTGTGTGATTACACTAATTTTTATACCTTTTAGTCTTGTGTTGTCTCTTTACTTTATATCCAGAACAGATATTTACATGTCTCTATATATCTGATAACATGTTTGGTTTCCATTGGTTTTTATTAAGTATTACTATGATAAATTACAGAAACATTTTTAGATATATGGTAAAGGAGCGGGGAAAGTACCCTAGTTTGGGAGCAATGTCAATAGATTAGGAGAATATGTAACAGAAAAGAAAAGAGGGAAATTCTGCAAAAACCTCAAGGATGTTATATTTAGCACATCTATTAAGGAGTGTATGAGAACAAAGAAAGTATTGCTCTTAGAATGCACAGGGGGTTCCACATAGGCTGCGGGCTTCAAGATGGGTAGGTCAAACTTACTAGCAACTCTGCTGGAGAAAAGTGAGGCTGCCTGCTCCACTAAACATCACAGTAGCACAAACCCACAGATGCAGTTCTACTCTTTTGTTGTTGTTGTTGTTGTTGTTTTTTATATTATCAATAAATCATTTTATTTGAGGCACTTACAGTTCTTTTTCAAAAAAATCATTTTATTAGGGGCTTATACAACTCATCGCAATCCATATATACATCAATTGTGTAAGGCACATTTTTACATTCATTGCCCTCAACCTTCTAAAAAAATTGCTCTCTAATTAAGCCCCTGGCATCAGCTCATTTTCCCCTTCCCTATGCACTCCTCCCCTCCCTCATGTACCATTGATAATTTATAAATTATTTTTTCATATCTTGCCCTGTCTGACAACTCCTTTCACTCATTTTTCTATTCTCTGTCCCCAGGGAGGAGGTTATATGTGGATCCTTGTAATCGGTACCCTCTTTCCACCCCACCCTCCAGCTACCCTCCCAGTATTGCCACTCTCACCACTGGTCCTGAAGGGATCATCTGCCCTGGATTCCCTGTGTTTCCTGTACCTGTCTATACCAGCGTACATTCTCTGGCCTAGCCATATTTGTAAGGTAGAATTGGGATCGTGATAGTATGGGGATGGGAGGGCAGGGAGGAAGCATTTAGGAGCTAGAGGAAAGCTTTATAGTTCTTCGTTGCAACACTGCACCCTGACTGGTTCATCTCCTTCCCGTGACCTTTCCGTAAGGAGATGTCCAATTGCCTACAAATGGCCTTTGGGTCTCCACTCCACATTCCCCCTCATTCACTCACGATAATATGATTTTTTGTTCTGATGATACCTGATCCCTTCGACACCTCGTGATCGCACTGGCTGGTGTGCTTCTTCCATGTGGGCTTTGTTGCTTCTGAGATAGATGGCTGCTTGTTACCTTCAAGCCTTTAAGACCCCAGCCACTATATCTTTTGATAGCCAGGAACCATCAGCTTTCTTCACCACATTTGTATCAGTTTTGTCTTCAGTGATTGTATCAGGAAGGTGAGCATCATGGAATGCCAATTTAATAGAACAAAGTATTTTTGCATTGAGGAAGGTTTTTGTTTGTTTTGTTTTTTTAATTTAAAATTATGACTATGCATCTGCTCACTCCTATGATAGGGCTATTGTAAGAGAATTTCATTGGGAAACTTGACCCCATCCACCTTTCTGCCCTGATATTGTATCTTGAGACTTCTTTTTGTTCACAAACCTAAAAGGAACATTATGTTAGTCCCTCCAAACTGCCATTTTGAGGTGGCATACATTGAAGAGTGCAGGGTTGTTTGGGAGCGGGTTAGAGAACTGAAGCACTGAGTTCAGAAGTGTAAAGACCTAGCTCAAGGGTACATCATGGAAAAAATAGCTTCATGCTTTGATATTTTTGTATAGTAAATGTCTCTATGGTTTTGGAGCAATTCTTTTTTTAACTTATTTTCATATATGATAAATCAGGACTCTCATAATTAGATTGTTATGGCTAAGAGATACAGAATCATGTTGGAAAGTATTTATTAGACATGTTTCTTCTAGTCAAAGAGTAAATAAATTAGAAACACAATTTCCCTTCTTAGTGCCACACGGTGATCACACTAAAATATGTGTGACAGTAAATATCTTTCATTTGTTTAAATATTTATATTTTACAAAACCTGTTCTCATTCATTGTTTTGTTTAATCTTCTTGCTTGTTCCCATATTGTAGGAAAATGAATTTAGAGAAATCACTGAATAAAAGGTCATTTGTCCAGAACTATATACTTCATTATGAAAGAAAAAAATGTAAAACTGATTATTTCACCCATAAGATAAACACTGAGTATGTATTATTACATGCTATTATATAAGAATAGAGAAGGTTGAAAGTAGAATACTTGCTATATGTTACGCAGCACTTAATAATTTCCAATCTATTAATTCACTTAGTTATCTTACTCTATGCAGTGAGAATTATTATCCATATACACAAATAAAAACACCAAAGTAGAAAGAATTTTATACAACTTTCCTAAAGCTAGATTAGGATGAAAACTTACTTGAGCCTATTACTGAAAAATAGGCTTTTCCACTTCGAGCAAAATCACTTGTATGGCAACACTTAGGTAGTTCTGTATACAGTTGTTTTTTATGACAGACGAAAACAAATTAAGGAGAAAAATCCACTTTATTTTCATAAAATTACTCTATCAGTAGTTAATTAATAAGAGCCAATTAGTGGTTTAGCGTTGGGATTAAAAATGTAGGAAGAAGCGTAAATCAAACTTCCTTTTCCCAAAGAGATTTTATTATACTTAGAATAAGTGTTGAATGCCAAAATTATTTTTTAACAAGGTAACAATAAAAGTGTCGTTATAAAATCATAGGAACCTTTTTTAAAACAGAACCCTAAAATGTGAAGCTATTATTTGTCAACATATCTTCCAAACAGGCAGGTCTATACACTTGCAAATTACTGTTTTGGTTTTTCTAACTTTTCACCAAAGAATTCGGCTCTCTTTAATGTATACCATGTTAAAATGGTAGCTTGGGCATCTTCAAGAAAGTCAAATCATAGTCTGACTGTTCTTTGAAAACAAAAGCCTGCAAGAGCAAAATCAGGACTGTGGAGTGGATGGAGTAAGTCTTCCTAAGGAAATCCTTGTAGTAGAGCTCTGCTACACTGAAAGAATGAGCGGGTGTGTTGTCGTGATAAAAGACACTCCCCCAGCACAAACTCCTTGGTCTTTTCCTCACCAACCCAGTTTTCAATTTACATTTTAAAAAAAGCTTTCTAATAAGTCCCCACGATCACCTTGTATCCTTCAGTAAAATCTATCAAGATCATACCAACCTCAAGATCATACGAACAAACAATTACCATAAAATTCTGAGCAGACTTTCTGCCTTGAATTCCTCTTTGAGCTCTTTCCACCCTTGCTTAAAATGCCAGATTCATCTAGACATTGCTGTCTTATAATGAGATAGCATTCCTGTAAACTTGTTTCAAAACTCTAGGACGGTGTCTGCCTAAGTTTGTTAAAATTTTTATATTGACCTTGACTTTAAAATCATTTTATATGATACAAAATGTATTTTAAGGCCTTCTAATGAGGCAAAGACAAGTTTATTTCTGTCCATCGCCATTCACTGATCTCATAGACATGTTTAGACATGTTGTTTAGAATAAATGCATGCATGTATGAATTAAAGTTGTACGAGCAATATTTTTACTTGCCCTCATCTAACAATATTAAGGAACATTTCATGCAAACCAAGTAGGGAAATGTGTTAATAAACTTAACAAAGCAATCACTCTTTTTAATGTAAGCAAACACCAGAAATATTACATGGGTTGGTAGATATTCTCTGATGATGATTTCAAAAGTGTGAAGGATAGATAAATGATACAACGTTGCTTGCTGACAATAAAGCAGGCTTGATGCACTCAGTGAGTGACATTAAAGACTAGATAGTCTTCGATATAAATTGCACCTCAACGTTCAGAAAACAAAACTCACAATTGGATCAATAAGTGGTATCGTGAGAAACAGAAAAGATGAAAGATAGTCGGAATTATATTTTACTTGTATCCATGATTAGCACCATATAAGCAGCAATCAAGAAATCCAACAATATGTTGCATTTTGCAAACTGCTACAGAACACCTAAAATATACAATGGAAATAAAGGTCATTTTGAGGGCAAAGGTGAGTTAAGCCTAGCAGTGGTTGTAGTATTATTAATTTCCTCATTGGCATCTAAAAACAACCACATAGAAGAAAGACCAAAGAGGAATTGGTTCATTTGAATAATGGTGTGGATAACAAATACTAAGCAATATTCAATGGGCTGCCAGAAGAATGAATAAATCTATACTGGAAGAAGTATACCTAAAATGTTTCTTTGAAGGGGAGATGGCAAGACTTTGTCTCACTTACACTGGGCATGTTCTCAGGAGGGATCATTCCATGCATGGCAAATAGGGCATCCGTGATGAAGGAGAAGACTTTCAATGAGATGCATCGACATACTTGACACAGGAATGGGCTCGAGCATAACAGCAATTGTAGCTATGGTAAAAGACTTGGCAGCATTTTGCTTTGTTGTACACGGGGTTGCTATGGCTCAGAACTGACTAGGTGGCACCTAACAGCAACAACATTTCATCTAAAATTTGAGGACAGTTCTAAGTAAATTCTGGATTCATTTCCCATTTTACCTGTGCTTTCTATCACATTATAACTAAAAAAGAGAGGGTCAGGTAGTCAACGTTAATTTTCCGGTGAATAAGGGATGCCTATCACAGGCCTAGTAATGACACATGGGCTCATAATGGCAAAGTTAGCACTTCAACATGACCGGTCACTCTTTGGAAGAAAGATGAGGACTTTTTACTCCTGCAAAGAGGCACAGTCTTGGAAACCCACAGGGCCAATTCTACCTGTCCTCTATGGTCACCATGAGTTGGCATTGACTCAAGGGCAATGAAATCGGTTGGTTTATCATATGTCAGGGAACAGACTAGGCATCATGGGCAAAGTAAGGAAAGATAGGATCAGTTCCAGCCAAGGTCACACAGAGTAATGTTCCCTGCAATGAACTATATTTCTCTATGAGGACAAAAAGTCTGAGTTTAATATAAGATCTGAGTTTACTCCCTGATACACTATTTGCATGAACTTGGGCAATATAAGTGTTACTTTAAAGCTCAATTACCTCATCTGCAAAAAGGATTAAAATAGTACCTAGTTTTGAAATGTATGCATCCATTACTAGAGATAGTGAATAAATTGAATAATTCTATCAGTGTTTTCGATCTGAAAGACATCAAACATCCCATCACGATGCACTGATAATTATTGTCAATTGGAATGCAAAAGTTGGAAGCAAGAGGAAGGGATGGCTGAAAAATATGGTCTTGGTGATAGAAATGAAGCTGGAAATCACATGATAGCATTTTGCAGGAGCAACTAATTGTTCATAGCAAATACTCTTTTTTTCACAACACGGATGGAGACTCTATGAACGGACTTCTCCAGATGGAATACAGAGATATCAAATGGACTACAACTATGGAAGGGGATGAAGCAGCAGCACAACATCTGCAGCTAAAACTGGGCGAGGGGCTGACTGTGGAACAGGACATCATTCAGGTTGAAGCTGAAGAAAATGAAAATAATCCCATGAAATCCAGAATATGACCTTGAGTCGATCCCACCTGCATTTTGAGAACATTTCAGGAACAGATTTGACAAATTGAATACTAATGACAGAAAACTTCATGAGTCTTGGGAGAACATCGAAAGCAACTATGAAGAAAGCAAAAGTCATTAAAAAGGAAGAAATAAAAGGTCAAATTAGATGTCAGAAGAGGCTTTGAAGCTTGCTCTTTATCACTAAGTAGCTAAGGCGAATGGAAGAAATGATGAAGTAAAAAAGCTAAAGGGAATATTTCATAGGGCAGCTTGAGAAGACACAGTAAACTATTACAGTGACGTGTGCAATGACCCAGAGAGTTAGAAAAACAAACTGGAAGAACATGCTCAGCATATCTTAAGCTCAAAGAACTAAAGAAAAAATTCAAGCCTAAAGTTTCAGAACTGGAAGATTCTGTGCATAAAGTATTGAGTGATGAAACATTTTTAAAAAGATGAAAAGCATACACAGAGTCACTGTACCCAAAAGAAGCAGTTGACATTGCACCATTTCAGGAGGGAGATATGCTATCTCGGAAAAAGTTCAAGATGCACTGGAAGAATTATCCACAAACAACACTCCAGGAATTGATGGAATTCAAATTGAAATGTTTCAACAAGCTAATGAAGCACTTCATGCTTTTTCTCGTCTATGCCAGGATTTTGGAAGATAGCTACTGGCCAACTTGATAGAAAGGATGCATATTTGTGCCCATTGCAATGAAAGGTGACCCAACAAAGTGCTCAAGCTATGGATCAATATCACATGCAAAGAAAAATTGGCTGAAGATCATCCAACAATGGTTGCAGTAGTATGACAGGAAGCTGCCAGAGATTCAGGCTGGATTCAGGGGAGGACGTGGAACAAGGGACGTCATTGCTGATGCCAGATGGATCTTGACAGAAAGCAGAAAATACTAGAAAGGTATTTACTTGTGCTTATTGACTATGCTTAGGCATTTGACTGTGTGGTTCATAACAAACGATGGCTAGCCTTGAAAAGAATGTGAATTCCAAAACACCTAATTGTGCTCCTGCAGACCTTGTTGTACACGGATCAAGAGGCAGTTGTGGTAGCAGAATAAGGGAATGCTTCATGGTTTAAAATCAGAAAATGTGTGCATCTCAGTTGCGTCATCTCACCATACTTATTCAAACTGTGTGTGAGCAAATCGTCCGAGAAATTGGATCACATGAAGAAGAATGTGGCTTCATAATTGGAGGATTTATCAACAATCTGCAATATGCAGACTGCACCACCTTGCTTGCTAACCGTGAGGAGGGCTACACATGCTGATGAAGATCCAGGAGTGCAGTCTTCAGTATGGATTACAGTTCAACATAAAGGAGATCAAAAGTCTTTCCAACTGGACCAAGGTTAATATCATGATAAGCAGATAAAAGATGGAAGTTGTCAAGGATCTTTCTTGGATCTACCATCAATGCTCATGGAAGTAGCAAACAATCAAACAATGCATTGCATTAGGTAAATCTGCGCAAGGCTTCTTTAAAGTATTGAAAAGCAAGGGTGTTACTTTGAGGATGCAGGTGTGCCTGATTCAAGCCATGGCATTTTCTATTGCCTACTATGCATGAAGATTGAATAAGGGAGACCAAACAAAAATCAATGCATTGGCATCGTGCTGCTGGTGAACATTATTGTAAGTACCACAGATTGCTAAAAGAACCAACAAATCTGCCTTGGAAGAAGACAATCTGAATGCTCTGGAGACAAAGATAAAGAGACTATGTCTCATACATTTTGGACATGTTTTCAGGAGACACCAGTCCTTGGAGAAGGACATTATGCTTGATAAACTAGAGAGGCAGCAGTGAAGAGGTGGCCCCTCAACAAGATGGAACAACAAAGTGACTGTTACATGGGATCAGGCATAGGGACAATTGTACGGATGGCACAGGACTGGGTGAGGTGGTGGTTCTATCTGCTGCACATAGGATCGCTATGAGTTGGTATGGATTGGATGGCACCTAACGACAGCAAACATGTGCGCACCTGTGTGGGCCCTTCTCTGCCTCCTTCCTTTTCTTCCACCCTGGACTTGTCTCCATTACATGATCCCATCCTGGTTCTGGCTGCAGTCAAAAGATTCCATCGTTTGTCTTTTCCTACTCGGTTGCTGACATTCTTTGCTTTCTGGGATAGATTCCATAGTCTCAGACCTTGTTCATTCCATTCCATGGAAATAAAAGGTATGCAATATACAATGTGAAGGATTGCCTTGCAAGTTAAGGCTTCCCCCTCTTGTATAACGCTATAAATAAAAGAGCAAAACGTTGCTCTCTAGTTCTGTGTCTAGGACTAGTTTGCCAACCCCATTCCTGCCTGTTTAATATCCTCCACACAGCATCTCTGGATGACACAAACCCTTTCTAAACCCTTCTTTCTTGATTTCGCATATATAAAATCATGCCTCCTCTTTGCACACACAGAAAGCAGCATTATTTTTTAATTGGCTCATTTTCCTTTGGATTCAGACTCCTTCTATGAGGCCCCGCTTTCACCTTCATCTTGTCCCATAACCTTCTTGGCTTTCTCCTCCTATGCCTTCCCCTGGGTCATGGCCTCTTCTTTCACAGCAAACTAAGTCATGTGTCACCACTGTTTGCAACCTTTAGCTAGAAGCCAGCACTGGCAGTTGCAAAGTAGTAAGAAATGTATGTACCTCCTTCTTTTAAAGATTGGTTGCAGCACATGCAAAAGCCCTAACACATTCCTATGCAAAATTTTATTCAGAAGACAAAGCTATACTTTAGGATTCAAACAGCTCAAGTTACTTTTTTCCCAATATGTGATGCTGTTAAGTTGACTTTCCTAGAGAAATAAAACCAGGACTCATGTATATATAATAAAGAAATTTATATCAAGAGTGAAATGTATAATAAGAAAGCAGCTCACAAAACTGCAGTGTAGGAAAGCCCAATCCAACTCCAGTGCATGGGTCAGATCATGTGTATTTCATTTCATGGATTTCCTGACTCTCACATCTTCCAACCAATGAATAAGGAAAATGAAGCAGGAGTTGGTAAATTGAAGGCTGGTGGATACTAAGCCAAGTAGATCCAAAGGAGGGAACATGACATACTGCCAACAGCTCCAAAGGTCCGCAAGCATCCAGTGGCCACTAGCCCTAGTCTCAGAAAGCCAAACAAAGGAACCAGGCCAGCAGGAAGAGGGAGTTTGTTCTCTACAATATCTCTATAGATATAAAAATACACCACACCCTCAAGGAGGCATCATCAGGATGTTATCTAATTCAGAGAGTTTGGAATCCATTCATATCTATTCTCAGGTGCAATCAATCTTCTACACTGGATTTTGTCTTTTCAGGGTTAATATTTACATCTCTTTTTAAGTGCCATTGTGTCAGCTCTAACTCATAGCAGCCCTATGTTTAATAGAAGGAAACTATCCCCGGTACTGTGGCATGATCACAATCATTGTTACAGATGATCCCATTGTTGTTGTGATTGTGTCACTCTATCCCATGATGGTCTTCCTGTAAGATGCTGTGTTAGTCCAGTTAGAATAGAGAAGCAAATTCATAGTCACTCATATGTATATAAGAAAGAACTTTATATACAAAAGTAATTGAATATTGAGAAAACATCCAGCCCAGTCCAGATGAAGTTAAGTCTGATACCAATCTATAAAGTCCTCTTCAGACTCACAAACCACATACAATGACACCAAATGCAGGAAGATGCCAGGCCAGTGGGTGGGAAGCCTTGTGGATCCTGTAGTATTGTAAGCATCTCAGCACTGGCAGGGATCTTCATGTGGTTTCTCCAGCTCCAGAGGTCTGACTCCATCAGCCTCTCTCCATGTGTCTTCTCCACAGGGATGTCTCACAGGGAGTGAGCATGTGTCCTGCCTCCAGCGAGCTATTTATCTCCTCAGGGCCTCCAAATGAGGTCATCGAGCTACTCCCTGATTGACAGGCTACACTCCACCCCTTCGTTCTTAATCCTCAAATTGACACCAGATTATGTAACTACCACCGATGCGGTTCTAATTGAATTAGCATGTTGTCCTTTTCCAGGGACTGGTCTTTCCTGATAGCAAGCCCAAATAAGACTCATCATCCTTGCTTCTAAAGAACAGTCTCACTCTATTTCTTCCAAGACATATGTGTTTGTTCTTCTGGAAGCCCAAGGCACTTTCAAATTTTTCACCAACATAGTAATTCAAATGCATCGATTCTTCAGAAGCCTTCTTTTATTATCCAATTTCACATGCATATGAGTTCATATAAATCACCATGGCTTGGATCAGGTGTGCCTTAGTCTTCAAACTGACATATTTCCTTTTTAACAAGTTAAAGAGATTGTATGCAGATTTGCCCAATGAAATACATAGCTTGGTTTCTTGACTGCTTCTTCCACGTGCATTAATTGTGGATCCAAGCAAAATGACATCTTGACATCAATCTTTATTTGTTTATCATAATGTTACCTACTGGTCAATTGGGAGGATGTGAGTTTTCTTTGCACTGAATTGTAATCCACATTGAAGGCTATAGTTCTCGATCTTTATCAGCAAGTGCTTCAAGTTCTCTTTCCACAAGCAAGATTATATTATTTGGTTTTTGTATAAATTGTCTTATTGGGTTCTCGTAGAGGTCTCAGATCAATCCATACATCAATTATATCAAGCACAGTTGTACATATGTTGCCATCATCATTTTCAAAACATTTTCTTTCTACCTGAGCCCTTGGTATCAGCTAACCTTCCCCTCACCTTCACCCTCACCCGCGTGAACCCTTGATAAATTATAAATTACTACTGTTTTCATATCTTACACCATCTGCTGTCTTCCTTCACCCACATTTCTGTTGTTCTTCCCCTGGGAATGAACCCATCATCAACCCTTGCAATCAGTTCCCCCGTTCTCCCTCTTCTCTCCCCCCTTCCCCCTCCCCTCATGGTAGTGCTACTCCCAGTTCTGCTTCTGGGGGGTGGGTATCTGTCCTGGATTCCATGTGTTGAGAGCTCTTATCTGTACCAGTGCGCATGCTCGGTCTAGTTGGGTGTGCAAGGTAGAACTGCAAGACACTGTTATCTGAATGCCGCACTTTGTTAATAATCCTTCCTCCTATCCTGATGCCATGTTCCTCTTCATATAGTTCAGATGACCAAATTATTTGCTAGGCATATGATTAAATAAGAATTGTGAATGCATAGAACTCTAATGCACACTTTCCCTGATTTAAAAGCATGTCATATTCTCATGTTCTATTCAAATGCCTGCTTGTTGGCCCATGTATAGGTTCTGCATAAGCACACAGTCTAATGGCTTTTCATAGTCCATAAAACAAAGTAAACATTTTTATTCTGTTATTTGCTTTCAGCTAAGATCCATCTGACATCAGCAATAACATCTCTCATAACAGTCCTCTTCTGCGTCCAGCTTGAATTTCTGGCAGGTCCTTGTTAATGTTCTGCTGAAAACTTTGTTGAATTGTCTTCAGCAAAATTTTACTTTCACATGACATTAATGATATTGTTCAATACTTTCCCCATTCTCTTAGGTCACTTTTCTTTAAAATGGGCATAAATAATGGGTCTCTATCTGTTAGGTGGCCCGGTATTTGACTTACAAATTTCTTGGCATAAATGGGTACTTCCAGTGCTGAATCAGCTTGTGGAAACATTTCAGTTGATATTCTATCAATTCCTGGAGTTCCCAGTGCACTTGGACATCTTCCTTTAGTACCACTATTCTTGATAATATGCTGTCCCTTGAATGGTTGAATGTCAACTCGTTCCTTTTGGTACAGAGACTGTATATTCCTTCAATCATCATGTGATATTCCCTGCATCATTCAATATTTTGCCCATAAAATCTTACTATTACAACTCAAAGCTTGAATTTTTTTCATTTCTTTCAGATCTCAGCTTGAGTGTCTTCTTCTTTTTCTCTCTTCTACTCCAGGTCTTTGCACTTTTCATTTTAACACTTTGTCTTCTTGAGCTAACTTTTGAAGCTTTCTATTCAGTCCTTCTACTGCCTCAGTTCTTCCATTTGCTTTAACTACTTTGCCCAAGAGTAAATCTCAGGATCTCTTCTGACATTAACTTTGAATGTTTATTTTTTTCTTGTCTTATCTTTTTAATGATCCTTTACTGACTTCATGCGCAATGTTCTTGATGTCACCCCAAAGCTCATCAGATCGTCTGTCACTAGTGTTCAGTATTTCAAATCTGTTCTTGAGATTTTTTTAATTTGGGTGTGATATATTTGGCTGTATTTTGACTGTCATTGTTTGTTTTAATTTTCTATTTCAACCAGAACTTACATGTGTAATTGATGGTCTGTTCCACAGTCATTTCCTACTTTGGTTTTCACTGCTCATATTGAACTTCTTCATAATCTCCTCTCTCAGATGTAGTCCATTTGATTCCTGTGTACTCTCTTTGGTGAGTTCCATCTGTACAGCTGCTCTTTGTGGTGTTGAAAAGTTATTTTCAAGGAAAAAGTCATTGTCTTAAGTGAATTGATTTTGAGCTTGCACTTCATTCTAGCCCCAATCCAAAAACAGGTAGTTATTAGGGCATGGCCCTGTTTGTTGCTCACCATCGTGAAGAGATCACAGAAGATCTCTGGGCACTGCAGCAAAGTGTGGTGAATAAACCAATGGTGTCCAGCTATCAGAAGGAATAGTTTCTTGGGTCATAAAGGCTTGTATACAAAGAAACAGTCATCTGAGTAAGGCATCACCTAAGTCCACATGGAAAACGCATGCTGGCCTGTGTGATCCAAGGTTGATAAATAACAAAATCCAAATCTGAAGGCATCTCTGGGTACACTCAAACCTCCAACCTTTAAGTTAGTAGCCAAGCATATTAACAATCTGAAAACCCATAGACTCCTAATGGAAACTTATTCATTGGCAAATTCAGATAAAATTATTTTATTTTAAAAAATTATTTCAGGCCTGAAATTTTCCCTTCCCAATAATTTAAGACAATTAATTCCCTTTTCAGTTGTTTAAGTTTTATAAAATTAACTAATTCTCTTGTCCCTTCAATACTATGTTAACAAATTATTCAGGGATATTACCTGGAGCAGGACTTTGGGGGAAGAATTATATATATAGTCTTTGCCTTCACAATATTCATCTAATGGAGGGATATTTCCCTAGAGGCAGACAACAAACCACAATGAAAGATTTTCTCGCTCTCACTATCAGTACAAACTCAGAGTCCAGTGGATGCTTGGCACAGGGTATGCAACAATAAATATTGAATGAATGAAAGATTGATTGGATGAATGAATAAATAAAATCTTCAGCACAAGAAAATCAGAGTATGTTTCAGGACCCAGGAATAAATGTGAGAAAGCCTCACAATCTTGTTCTTAACTGTCAGTAGCACACAAGAGAGAAATGGCCTTAGGTACACAAATCCTTTGCTTAGATGTGTCCTAACCTGACTACTTTAAATGAGTTTTTGTAAAAGAAAATCACAGCAATCAAATGTCACTGTATACCTAAGTAAATCAGATTGTTTTTAGGACAGGGACATACCCAGAACGCCTGTTTTGAGTCCATTCTGACCCCTGGGGATCATACAGGGGAGAGTGGAACTGCTCCTTGAGTTTTCTGAGGCTGGGTGATTTTAAGGGAACCAACAATCTCATCTTTCTTCTGAGGAGTAGCTGGTGCGTTTGAACAGATGACCAGGTCATAATCATCCCAACCACGCCATCAGGTCTCTGTGAGAGGAAGGAGAGTAGTAACATAACTAACAAGATGCATGTGGCCAGGAAAGACAAGTCCCTGAAGAAGGACATCACGTTTGGTACAGTAGAGGGTCAGCGAAGGAGGGAAGGTTCTCAGGGAGATGGACTGACACTCTGGCTGCAACAATCCGCTCAAGCAAGAATAAGAACCACTATAAGGATGGTTCAGGCAATGTGTTTGTTCTGTTGTGCCTAGGGCCACTACGGGTCGGATCAAATTCAACGACACCTAATAACAACAACAACATGCATAAGAAAGAATAAAAGTGAATTCATCTCAGAGGTGTGAAGCCCACCTTGCTCCTATCATCCACTCATCTCAGAGGTGTGAAGCCCACCTTGCCCCTATCATCCACAAAATTTAAGCTCCCAGTGGTATGGTATTCTAGGAGAGTATAGGTCCAACTGGTTTGCATAAATAAATTTCACAATCTACAGCTCACTACAGAGGTGTGATATTAGTGTCCTAGTTTTAAAAAAAATAGATGGGTAAATGTTTAACTGAATTCATTGACCGAATAAATGAATACTCTAGTGATACTATTTTGGAATTTGATTTCAAAGTTAAAGTTTTTTTAAGTCATTTTGACTATATATTTTCTGCAGTCGCTAACATTGTCAGTAAATACCGATGAGGCCCATTTTGACACATTCTTATGGTTTACTATCCAAAGATTAGGAAAATTCCGTTTTGATAGCTCTTGGTATTAATCACACAGAGTCAGTGTAAATCTAGTACATTCTATAATGAGCTTAGTCGATTATAATTTTTACAGCAACTTCATCATTTTAAGAGGGACTCAAAACATCTGATGTCTTAGTTTTTTTAATGAGATAATTATAAAAACTATGAGAAAAATTTTATTTTCATGATGAAATGTGTATTTTCCAAGTCCCTATTCCATTCTCTAATCATTTGCTTTTGAGAGGATTCTAATGATTTTATATCTAGAGCCTTTTAATTAAGACATCATCACACATTTTCATCTCATTTTTTCCACAGAACTATTAGGTGCAAAGGTATTCATGTAATATGAATAATACTCAGAAGTAGATCTCAAACTATTATGGTCTGCAGATCTTACTGGCTAGTTAGAGTCATTTGAGTTCTCAGTAGAGCTGACAATGGGGGGCGGGGAATTCCAGAAAATCTAACATAAAAGTACATTTAATGAAAAGGCAGTCATTTTCAATAAGGTAGCTCTCAGAAGATAGTTAGAAAAGCTTGACATTTGGCTTATGATCAGGAAATTTGATCATATCCTGATACTCTAAATGAAAAAGAAAGGCATTTGATGTTCTCCTTCAGGACTGAATTCCAACTGAAACCACTAATACAATAACTACCACCAGAAGCAGCACCATAGCTTTTCCACCAACAAATATTTATCAAGCTCCTTTCATGTGGACTACATGGACTGGTGAAAATAGCGTGGCTTTTAGAATTTAATTGATACAAATAATAAATACCTACCATAGGCCAAAAGTTGTTCTAATTGCTGTACCCACATGAACACATTTAACTGAATCAACAAGTCTGTAATGTAAATACTACATCAATCCCATCTTGTAGTTAAAAAATAACAAGCAAAATTATACATGTTGCCCTCATTTTATAAATAAGAAAACTGAGCATCAGAGGGATTCAGGACATTTTACAAGATCAAAGGTGTTGTAGAAATGGAATTTACACCCAAATGTGTGCAAAATTTTAAAACCCGTGCTCTTAACCATTGAGCTGGACTATTCCTCATAGAATATGTATAAGTATTCATGTAGCAAAAATGCAAGAAAATCAGGTAATTCCTAGTTACAATTTCATTAGGTTTTTAACAAATGGTATGTAAAGTTTTTAAAGAAAGAATTGATTCTTGAGTGACATAAATATTCAATCGTGAAACTTGGTTTGAGAAAACATTGTAAGAGCGAGCACTGTAAGTATAGTGATCCAAGGATGCAAACCAACAGGATATGTATGAGGGACAATGGAATTTAACAATGGTCACTCCGAGCTAATGGCTGAGAACCAAAGTAGACATATCATAAGGCAATAATAAGCAAATGGCAAGGCAACAAAGACTAAAAGGTTAAAGACAGGAAACACAAGAATCAGAACATCTACCTGAAGCTGTAGGTTATGCAATATAGGTTTCAGGCCAGAGGAACCAAATTTACCTTTACCCATGCTGTGTTAAATAGGCTGTTAATTAATTACTCACACTAGCCGCCTCTGTCTCTTTCCCAGATGATCCAGAAGATGAAACTAGAAAACCAGACAGTTGTGGTTGCAGGGAATGTTAATGAATAATGTGCAAGTTTGGGAGGTACTGAAAGTGAAAGTATGTGCACTATGTGTGCACAGTCTGACCCATGTCCCATTCTCAAGGACAGGGATGTGAATAAGATCTGCATCTCTGACTGGCTGGTCCTGGCTTCCTAAACGACTATGGCACTGTTCAGCTCACTAGTCCTCAAAAAGGCCAAATGGTGTACAGGAATTTTTGTAAGTCCCCATAAACCCTACACGGCCCTACCAAACCCTATATCTTCTCAAAGATGTAGGTCCAGAAGTTCACATGAGTCAGAGGTTAGTGGAATAAACTGTAGCTACAAAAACAACTTAGTTTCTTCCCCATGGTTAAAAATATTTTGTATGTGAAAATCTCCAGAACTCTACAAATGGAGTGTTGGAAGCGATAGAGGAATATGGCAGAGTGGCAGGATACAAGATCAACAAACAGAAGTCTATCAGACTGCTATACACATCAGACAAGATCAGAGATGAGGGGATTAAAAAGGTGGTACCCTTTACAATAGCCACACACAAATTGAAATATCTAGGGATATACCTGACTGAAAAAGCAAAAGATTTGTATGAGGGAAACGATAGAACATTATTACAAGAAACCCAGAGTGACCTCAACAAAAGGAAGAATATCCCATGCTCATGTATTGGAAGACTCAGCATAGTAAAGATGTCAGTTATGAATACTATAATACTTCTTCAAAGAATTAGAAAACTGATTACCAACTTCATATGGAGAGGCAAGAAACCCAGAATTACCAGAGAACTCCTCAAGAGGACAAAGTGGGAGAGCTTGCTCTACCTGACTTTAACACATAGTATACAACCACAGTAGTCAAAACAGTGGAGTACTGATATAACAACAGATATTCCGACCAAAGGAAAAGAGTTGAAGACTCAGAAATAAAAACATCAGCATACAGGCCACTGACTTTTTATAAGGGCCCCAAAAATATCAAATTGGAAGCAGATGCCCTTCTCAATAAATGGTGCTGGAAAAAAAAATGGATATCTACTTGCAGAAAAATGAAGCATGATCCTTATCTTACTCCATGCACAAGAATAAACTCAAGGTGGATCACAGACCTTGAACTAAAACCCCAAACTATTAGAGCGATTAATGTGGGAATTTGGGCAAATTAAGAACTTTGACGCAGGGAATACATAGGCTATCAGAAATAGGGAAGAACAAAAATATGGATGAGTCACCAATAGACAAGTGGGACATACTGAAGATAAAACACCCGTGTACGTTGAAAGAATTCACCAAGAGAGTAATAAGAGAGCCCACAGACTGGGAAAACATATTTAGCAATGACACATCAAAGGCCTTATTACTAAAATCTACAATACTTTTCAAGCTTACAATAAGAAAAACTAACTGCCCACTAAGGAGGTGGTCAAAGGAACTGAACAGAAGTTTCACAAGGACAGAAATCCGAATGGCCAATAAACATATGAGAAAATGTTCTCGATCCTTAGCCATAACACAAATGCAAATTAAAACAACTATGAGATATTACCTAACACCCTCAAAGAGAGCCCAATTCCAAAAATCAGAAAGTAACAAGTGTTGGAGGGGCTGTTGAGAGATGGAACTCTCGTCTACTGCTGGTGGGCCTGTAGATATGTACAGATGTTATGGAAATTGATTTGTCGATATCTAAACATATGGAGATTGAGTTGCCATACGACCCAGCAATCTCCCTACTGGGCATATACCCAGAAGAGGCAGGAAATTAACCACGACCAGACATCTGAGCTCCAGTGTTCATCACGGCATAGTTCACAATCGCAAGGAGTTGGAAACAACCCAAATTTCCATCAACAGACAAATGGATCAAAAAACCGTGGTACATACATATAATGGAGTACTACACATCACTAAAAAGCAGTGATGAACGTATGGAGCAAATCACTGCATGGGAAGAACTGGAGTAAATCATACTAAGCGAAGTAAGCCAAGCACAAAAGGAGAAGTGCATCATGAGTCCACTGAGGTCAGCTTAAAAAATGGGGCATAGGGGAAGAACTACTACATACATGCAGGGGCCAACCCCAATCCAGGGATACATACAGCAGTCAACTAAATAGGAGGGGAAAAGAAAGAGGGAAAAAAAAGACATGGGTAGTGGGGAAGCAGGGCACTAACCCACCCAAGAGGAGGGTATTGTTTATATCTCCATAGGAGAAGGTAAGAGAGACCAGGCTTCAACCTGATGCACCAAGAAGTGAATATAACATACTGGCATGTACCAGGGAAACAATAGTGAGGTCTGCCTGGCCAACCCCAATCCCAAGTATGTGAACACTCCTCCCCAGTCCGCAGAAGAATGCGCTTCAGAGGATAATTCTAAAACTAGAGCTTGGGGAGAGGGGCACATCTGATTAGAGCACATAAGATAAGCAGAGAGGGAGGAGAACACATCCTGGCCCACCAAGCACTGAGGACAATGTTCCTGCTCAGAGCAGACAACCCTCAGGGAGGACCATAGGGCTAACACTACCACAGGACACAGCGTCCCTCACTGACCCATAGTGTTATGGGGGACAGTGCTGCAGACACAGTGTAGCAACTGTGACCGGTCTGACCCCATCACACTGGGGCAAAACAATGAGGGCATCAACAAAGCACCCAGGGGAGAAAAGTGGTGAAATCCCTGGGAGAGTGTGGCACCCCATCAAACTAATCTCCAAAACACTCATAAAAACCAACAAACAGAATTTGAACTATTTATAGGCTTTTCCATTTTTGTTAGTGGCTTTCTGTTTGTTGTTGTTATTTTGGTTTGGTTTGGTTGCTGTTGTTGCTATTGTTTTCTTGGTTTTGACTTCCTTTGTTGTTTTCTTTGGCTTTGCTGGTTTTTGTGCTTATTAATGTCTTTACATATGTATCCAGGTAAGATAGGTGGGATAAACAATTTGGAGACAAAAAGAATGGGACCAAGGCTTCCTGGGGGGTGTGGGAGAAAGGAAAGTGGAGGGGAACCAACCTAGGGACAAGGAAACATCAATTTAATTAAAATGAATGGAGAGAAGGTTGTAAGATGCCTAGTGGGGCTTAATCAAGGGCAATGTAGCAGCAAGGAATTACTAAACCTGAATGGAGTTCGAACATGATAGTGGAACAAGAGGAAAGTAAAAGAAAATAGAGGAAAGAACCAGGAGGCAAAGGGGTGTGTACATATGTAAATATATTTATATATAACGAGAGGGGATAGATTTATGTATTTACATCTATATGTTAATAATTAAGGTTGCAGATGGACATTGGGCCTCGACTCAAGCACTCCCTCAACACAAGGACACTTTGTTCTAACAATCCGGCATTCTGTGATACTCACCTTCCAAATGCCATCACTGAAGACAAAATGGGTGCATAAGCAAATGTGGTGAAGAAAGCTGATGGTGCCGGGCTATCAAAGGATATAGCATCTGGGGATCTTAAAGGCTTGAAGATAAGCAAGTGACCATCTAGCTGATAAGCAACAAAGCCCACATGGAAGAAGTATACCAGCCTGTGTGATCATGAGGGATCGATGGGATCAGGGATTAGGCATCTAAGACCCAGAACAAAACCATACCCAATGTGAAGAGTGGGAGGGGGCGCATTGAGTGGAGACACAAAGCCCATCTGTAGACAATTGGACATCCCCTCACAGAAGGGTCACAAGGGAGAGACGAGCCAATCAGGGTACAGTATATCTCCAATGAAACACAACTTTCCTCTAGTTCCTTAATGCTTCCTTCCCCAAATGTCATGACCTCAAATCTACCTTACAAATCAGATTACACCAGAACATACACACTGATACCGATAATAGCCTGCAACACAGGGAATTCAGGAGAGATAAACCCCTCAGGGCCAACAAGGAGAATAGAGATACCAGGAAGATAAGGGGCAGGTGGGGGGAGAAAGGGGTAATTGATCACAAGGATCAACATATAATCCCCTCCCAGGGGGACGAACAACAGAAAAGTGGGTGAAGGCAGCAGACAATGATGTAAGATATGAAAATAATAATCTATAACTTATCAAGGGTTCATGTTGTGGGGCAGGCAGGGGAGGGAGGGGGAAAATGAGGAGCTGATATAAAAGGTTCAAGTAGAAAGTAAATGCTTTGAAAATGATGATGGCAGCATATATACAAATGTGCTTGACACGATCAATGATTGTATGGATTGTGATAAAAGATGTAAGAGCCCCCAATAAATGTATTTAATTAAAATATTTTTGTATGTTTGCGGGTGTGGGGAATCAGATCTAGTGTTATACAATAGAGCAGGAATATTTAAATTTTTTTCCTAGGCTCCCTCGGTATTCCAGCTTGTCTTGCAGGTGGTAGATCCATAATAACTCTTATTTCAAATGAAAATGGAAGCACATGATATAATTGTTTTTAAATCCTGGACAATAAAAATTTACATCTCTTCAGCAGAATAAGTATCCTATACATGATACATTTAAACTAGTCATTTAATTTGTGAACCCCCCAAAAAACGTTTGTAAATAAGAAGCATTCATATATACTAAAGAAAGAAATGTTGCTGTTCCTTCTGGAATTTATTTGTTTATTAATTATTTAATATACCGAACAATGAGATGCCTTGATGTTTTAATCCAAACACTTTTTTGGCTCCCGAATGTTTTCATAAATAACTTTTTCTTGTTAATTTCCAAATCTTGGCTTCATTTCCTGCTAATTTCAAACATATGTCATCTACGAAATATGTTATTTTTCCAAGCCTAATTCTGGCAGGAGGCAATTTTGGAACTGGCATAGAGAAATTTGGGGACAAACAAACAGGACAGCTTGAAGCTGCCACAATTCAATAACAATTTTATCTTTTTCAATCTAGCTCCAGGTCCACAGGAGCATGAGTAATAAAGTGGGGTGAGTGGGCTCTGATCAAAATTTCAACGTGAACTAAGACACACCTTGAAGTGTGAGTCCCTCTCCAGGAACAATCTTTCACATGGTAATAATTTTTGTAGGATGCAGGGTGTGAATTGAACTTAAGACATTGATAGCTACTGTAATATAACCTTGATAGTATCATTCTAGTTCCCTGAGACTTACCATTGAAAGAAATAAATGGGTAAAGTCAAGTCAAAATCCTTCTTAACCTTAAAAAGATTTTCTGTACTGATAACATTTGGGAAATAGCAGGCATATCCAATTGCATACATCTGTTTTCTTCACATACTCTAAAATGTATTTTATGAACAACTTCTCAGTCCTCAATAGAACACAGAATTCACATGGATTCACATAGGCTATCTAGATCAGTACTTTAGACTCCATATCTAATCCCAAACACCAATGTTGTACCTTACATTCACATTTGTAGTATATACCAATTTCTTATTTATTGACTATCTCATTATCTGACATATTATATGTTTAAAAATTATTTTAAAAAAGAAAAACAACTTCTTAAATCACCTAAAAGCCAGACAAGAACCATGGTTTTCAGTTGGAAGAATGCCTCTCTCCTTAGCCCCAAGACATCCATTTCTCTCCCAAATCTTTCATATAAATAAAACTAAAAGAGAAAACTAAAATGTCTGGAAAGTAGAGTCTCGGGCCTTTAACCTGCATGCGTGCTTTGCTGTCTAGCCAAATCTTGGTCATCTGGGAATGCTGACTCACCTGCAGACTGCTGGCTACCCTGCTGTGGCAGGACAGCTGCAGCTTTGGGTGATGAGTCTGCAATAAGGTAGCAAGGTGTTGCAGACAGGACATGAGGCCATCACTCTGCTGAAAACCCTGAGATTTAGCATCTGCATCCTTGGTGGCTCTGAACTCAGCAGGTGTTAATCCAGGTGAGTGAACATTTCCCTGGAGAGCAAGAACTCCAGTTTAAAATGATGCAAACCTGCCTGCTCACCTGCAACACAAAAACCACAGAAGTCATGGCAAGCCAGTGGACGACAGCCTTAGGAAATTCAGCAGCTCCCTCCCCATCCCCTCCTGGTGCCATGTCCAAAATAACTTCTGGTTCCCGGTGGATCAAGTTTCACATAGCACCAGTATTTGCAAAATGATTGGCCTTTGGAACTTAACCTTGTCCGTGAGAAGTGGGTGTAATTTAGTAGAAAGAGTAGCTAGTAAAATATCAAGAAAGCCGGTCTGGAGAAATAAAACAGGGTCCTAGTCTCAATTCCTTCCTATCCTAGCATAGTAAATTGATTACAAAAATAACAATTATTCACTCCTTCTATCCACTTCTCACTGTTACATTTCAGCTTTTCCCAACAAGGAATGGTGTCTATTTGCCCACCCCCTGATTAACTAATAAAACCTAATAGAAGTAACATTTTCCTGGTTACAAACCCAGGCCTCTACAGGCCTTGTGAACTTTCTGTTCTCCCTCTCTCTCACTCTTTCACGCATCTGCTTTCTCATTTGCTTTCACCGTGAGAGAACATGTCCAAAATTACCTCCTGGAAGGTGAGACATCTGGAAGAGAGATAAGTCGGACCAAGGCCCCAGACATATTACAAAGCATGTTCAAGACCATAAAGCCACCTAGCCAACCCAGAGTGCCCAGAAACGTGAGTGGGTCTTTCCTCCCAATTAAATCAGCATAAACTACCCAGCCGCATTGTAAACTCAACAGAAATAATAAATGGCTGTTCTAAACAGTCAGGTTTAGGGTTTTTCATAACAGGATAATGAAGGTTATGAATAAGATAGTTTTTAAAACGCTCATATCACCCACCCATCACCAGTCAAAAACAACAACAACAAAAACCTCACTGCCATGGAGTCAACACTGGCTCACATAGACCGCTATGGTGTTCTGAGATAGCTGTCTTGTCTATCAGACTAGAAAGTCTCCAATCTTGCTCTTGCAGCTGCTGGCCCTTTTGAACTGCGGATTGCAGTCCATCATGTAGCTACTACACTGCCACGACTCCGATCTGTATAAAGTACTATTTAATAAGTAAACCTATGTTTGAGGGATGAGGATCCCTTGTGGTATAGTGGTTAAGAGTTGGGTTGTGGTCCATAAGATCAGCAGTTCAAAACCACCTGCTTCTCTGCACGACAAAGATAGGGCTTTCTACTCCCGGAAAGCCTGTACAGTCTTGGAAACCCACCAGGGTTGCTATGAGTCAGCACAGACTTGGTGGTAGTGAGTAAGTTTGGGGGGAGTATTTAAATAAAAATCTCTAAATAAATTTATTCTTATAAAGATGTATATGTTTCATCTATCTCAATTAAATGTTAAATGTAGGCCCAAATACAATATGTGTTACAGAACAGCCAGTGGCACCTACTCAACTAAGAGGAGCTTGATTTACAGATCTGAAAAGGGTTAAAAAAACCTCAAACAATACAATTATTTTCATCTGTCATTGGTTTTTAAAAGAGGAGACTATTTTAGCAACTTACTGTTCAATTCAACTTTAAAAACAGGTGCTCTCACTTAGTCTTACTTTTAAATTTCCCTGAAGACTAACGTAGTGCAGGAGATTCTAACTTTAAATGGTATTTGGCTGGCTGCCACACCCTTCTCCTAAAATGCCTATAAAAACCCAGAAAAATATATTTAAAACAGCAAGACCAAAACCTGACTATTCTACAAAAGTGAAGGGGATTTCCTTTAGCCATTAAACTAATGGAGTTGAACTGAGGACAATAATAAATGACTTATTCATATATCTCTCGAAATGAAGAGAATCCCCCCCCAAAAGTGGCAGGTTTATTTTTCCCTTACTTGATTTCTGACACTTGGATTTAGAAAGAATACCTATAACCATAAAATAGTATAAATCGTTTTTCAATTAGTAGTGGGTGATAATCCTGCTTCCTCTAAGGATAAAGAAGTCAACGATTTCAAAAGTATTAGAAGACAATGTTCAATGTGAAATTCTGGGTAGCATGAGCACATAGTTTTATGTGATAGAGAGAACAGACTATGAAAATGGTGATAACAGCTCATTTTAGGAGGCTTATATGCTCCATTGTCTCAGACTGTCAGTGAATCAGACATGGGACTAAGTGGTAACATCATCATAGTTTAACTGGACAATCTATTTGGGAAATGTTACTCTCTAAATACTAGGATTTATGGAGGAAGTGGGCGGGCGGAGTTAAAAAAAAAAAAAAACAGCCGCCAGGAGTCTGTGGCCATTCCGGTTGGAAGGAGGACTGTCTTTGGGGCACCCTCACCCTTGTGACTATGGAGAATTCAAAAGGCAAGGAGAGGAACTCCGCAGAGAATTCCGCAGAAGAGTGTGTCACTCTCAGCTTTGAAACAGTGCTAGAACCTGAACTTGTCCCGTGGGCTGCGAATGAACCAAGCACGTCGTCAACTGTACAAAACTGTGCGTCTCAGGTGACTCAACGAAAAAGAATTAAAAAAGAAAAAGAGAATCTGCAAAGCGATGACAACTTGAAACCCTGAAAGAAGATTCAGATTCCTCCATTACCATCAAAACTGCCGCCCGTTCACCTGGTTCACCGAGACATCCTGTGGGCCTGGTGACATCAATTAAAGCTGAGCACCAAGGGCCAGAAACTAGATGCATATAAGCGACTGTGTGAACATGCTTATCCAAGTCAAAACAATTTTCCTGCTACCACAAAGGAAGCCAAGATCCAGACACAGCTAAAAAAATCAAATGTGGCCAAATCAAATCTAGAAGGTTTGCAGAAAATGAATGTGTGTCCTGAAGGGACTCACCTTCCTGAAGCAACTCCTTCCTCAGCAGGAGGGGCACCTGCCTTTGAATCCGTTCTCCAACAGGACGTTGATGCCGTTGACACTACGGTAATACAGGTGACCAGCTCCACCAGTGAGGCTGTGCTGGCCTCCTGGTCAAGAATTGCAGGCAAAGCTGGGAAGGTGGAGGTGGAAGAATCACCACAAGAGACTCATGCAGTCAGGTGGTATGTGGTACATGGGAGAAGTCTCCCTGCAAACAGAAGTGGCTGGGTTCGATTGCAGTTTCATGCTGGACAAGCCTGGGTCCCTGAGAAACCAGGAAGAGTGAGCGCTCTCTTCTTGATACCCACCAGTAGTTTTCCACCTCCGCATATGGAAGACAACCGGCTGTGTCCCAAATGTGTCCAGAGGAACCAGGTATTGAAAGAAAGCCTCCAAACTGAGTAGAGTACCCCGGAAAAGGACACTTCGAAGATTGCAGTTAACGATTGACATCATGTCCTTCTGGGCTTCCTTCCACGCCCTCCCGTGGTCCTGCTCACGGTGGGCACAGATTGCCCGGGGCGGGTTTCCCCTTTTGCAATCTGGACTGTGAAGTCAACCCCAGTTATGCTTGCTGCTTCCTGAGTGGAGATACAGAAGACACTGATGTTTACAGTCATTACAACTTTACAAATTACCATACGTCCCAGCTAATAAAAACGTAAGTAGTTCAAAGTCCACCAATTCCAACTTTTCCTTGACCTTCTGAAGTACACATGGCTTAAGCTGAGCTTTGGTGGAGAGTGTTTCTGATGAGCGTTGGTTGTGCCCCAGTCACTGAAGACAAGATTACTAAGCTTGCTTCTGTGCTGAATTTTCCTTGCCTGAATACTGATTTTAGGAGCTGTTCCTTCCTAACTGTAAGCTTAATGACTTCAAGAATGTGAATATTTAAGACAAAAATACCTAATATTCTTAATATAGAAAACATGTTTGCAAATTATCTGTAATTTGACTCTGGTATCACCATTGTAATCACTGGTAGCCGTCTTGTGGCTTTCTGCTCTTGAAAAAGTTTAAGCACAGTGTACCGAAGTTAGAGATGCTCTGTGTATTTCATCCTTTGTATGTGTGGGGCACCAAATATGTGAATTATTAGTTAATATTCTTGTAAGGATTAAAGCAACAACCAAAGAATGTCTTTCTCTCTTTCTTAGAATTGTTCATTTGTAATCTTTTAAGCCCTTTATAAATTTAGTTGGCCCATGAGGAAAAAAATACTAAGATTTATGTTGAGGACTGTAGCATTTACATAATTTCATGTCAATTTGAGGGTATTTAGAGTGAAGGGGTGGAATTTAGCCTGTCAATCAGGTCACAGCCTGATGATGCCTCCTTATGGGCTTGGCCTTCTCGTGAAGATTATAGAAACTTTCTCTCTCTCTCTCTCTCTCTCTCTCTCTCTCTCTCTCTCTCTCTCTCTCTCTCTCTCTCTCTCTTTCTCTCTCCTTTCCCTTCCTGTTGAAGATCCACACTTGGAGAGCTGGAGGAGCAATGTGGAGACCTGGGACAGTGCTGAGATGCTTCCACTGCCATTGGACCCACAAGACTTTGCACCCACTGGCATGTGATCCTCCTGCATTTTGCAGCATTCATGTGATCGGGTGAGTCTGAAGAGTGATTTGGGGACCAAAAATTGACTCATGGGCTAATATCATACTTATGGAATGATCTGGACTACTCTGGGATGTTTTCTTACTATACAATTCCTCTTTGATACACAGTTCTTTCTCATACATATATGAATGTCTTTGGATTTATTTCTCTAGTAAACCCAGCCTAACACAAAAACTAAATGCATCTACCCTCCTTTCAACTATACTCTTATTGTTAGGGCCATAGAGTCCGTCCCAACTCAGCAATCATATGTACAAGAAAATGAAACACTTCCTGGTTCTGCACCATCGTCACAATTATGTTCAAGCCCACTGCTGTAACCACTGTGTCAACCCATCTTGTTAGGGCCTTGCTCTTCTTTGCTGCCCCTCTACTTAGCCAAACACAATGTTCTTCTACAAGGACTGGGCTCTCCTAAAATACTTGAGATGGAGTCCTGCCATCCTTATCTCTAAGAAGCATCGTGGATGTACTTCTTCCAAGATAGATTTGTTTGTTTTTCTGGCAGTTCATGGTACTGGTACTTTCGAGATTGTTTATTAGCGCCATAATTCAAATGTATTGATTCTTCTTCAATTTTCCTTATTCAAAGTCCAGCATTCACATCAATATAAGGTGATTTAAAATACTAGCTATAGACCTGAGAAGTGGTTTGGATCCCCCCCCCCCCCAGCAACCCAACCCCAATCAAGAATTAAAAAGCCTATCTGCTGAGAAATATCAAAAAAGAAGAGAATAGATATCAACTCTGAAGAAAAAGTAAAAAAATAAAATAATAATTAAAGTAGAGCTAGTAAATTTCTATTACTGGGAATATTGGATATACCTCCTATTCCAAATTCAACCAATAAGTGTAAGTAAATCCCTGCATATTATATATAAAACAAATATGAGTATTCTGAATGATGGAAAAAAGGGTAGTCAACTGGTTAGAAACCTCAAGACACAAGAAATAATATACTTTGTTTTCCTATTGCCTCATATATTTCACACTTACAGTTGAAGAATCCCCAAACTTAGAAATGCTTAAGGACACAGACACAAAAGGCCTCAAGTAAAAACTGTCTTCCCTAACCAAGGGACCAGAAAAAGAGAAATCTAGCTAGACAGGATATTTTTAGACCATGACAGCTTTACTTCAAACACCACACACACACCGAAAAAGCTGTCACTTTACCCACAACTATGCCAGAAACAGCTAATTGAGGAGTCTGCCCACTTGCGGTACCATTAACATCCAGTCCATTTTGACTCATAGTGACCCTACATAGGGTTTCTAGGGCTGTAACTCTTTACAGGAGCAAAAGGCATCATCGTTTTCCTGTCAATCATCTGGTCAGTTTGAACCATTGATTTTACAGTTAGTCGTCCAATAACACCACCAGAGCTAGTGAGAAGTCTAGACTTTCATATCCTTTGGCCTGTAAGGAGATAACCCAACCACATTGCCAGGGTGATGTCAGAAAGGTTGAATAAGAAAATAGAACTGTTATGCCTTCCAAATAGTAGAAACCATTTTCCTATCTAATACCAGTAAAACACACATGAAGAGCTTGGCCTCCACCATTATCAATTCTTTAAGGATGCTGGTCACCCTCCCCACTGGGATGGAATTAGTAGAAAGTTAATTGAGAACCAGGACTTTACCACTGTCCAACAGCAACACAACTACCCTCCTCCATGTGGCATCAGAGGAATCCATCTAACAACTTGCTCTGAGTTAGTGCATCCAGTGGTGTTACCTGGGAAGTTTCTCGCTGATCACAGGAATTTTTTTTCATAAAAGCAGTTTCACTGGAACCTTGCTTCCTGTGATGGCCAATTTAAGAGAACAGTCTGTGGCTGTGAAATTTTGGCTGGGGTAAATGTCACTGAAACTGTTGTGATGTTGAACACAGTTTACAAAGACAGTGCTTTGGGGAAAACTCAAGTGTGTGGGCCATTTTCTCATTTCAAAAAAGGTGAAATGCTAATCGATGATAAACCTCATTCTGGATGGCCGTCAACTTCCGAACAGACCAAAGTATCAACAGAATTTGTGCACTTGAACTCAAACACTGATGACAGACTATTGAAGAGATGGGGATGTTATCTTGAATATTTTGGAGTTTGGTTCAGTGGATTTTAACTGATAATTTGGGAATGATAAGGGTTACTGTGAAATTTGTGCCTTGGGTTCTGACTGACCAGGAAAAAGAGTGTACAGTGGAAACAGGCTGTACTTTGAAAGGACAGCTCTGAAGCAACCGAGACATTTATTCCAAGGTGACGAGACATGGTGCTATTCTTACAACACTGAAAGCAAACATCAATCAAGACAGTGGACGATGCCAACATCACCTCGACCCAAAAGAGCTCCTCTTTTTTGCTATCGAGTGGTTCTGTCTAAGACTTGTCGAATATTGAATAGGAATGGTGATAGGGTGCATACTTTATAGTTGCTAATTATAGGGAAAATATTTTCCATTTTCCTCCATTGAGTAAGATGTTGGCCATTGATATTTTTTATATGTTCCTATTAATGATATCCCACATCATTCATAAGCTTTCTGCAGTTTCCTTTTGTGTTGATTGTTTCTCTTCTTGCTTTTATTAAAAAGAATTATCCTTCATATCGCTAATTCAGTTTTGCTTCTTTTTAATTCTATTCCTCTGTTCTTGTACCATGTTTTATATTTTTTATTATTGTTATTATCTTCTAGAGTTTTATTTGGTCTAGTTTCTAATTTTACAATACTTTCTTCCATTTGGTGTAGATATCTAAACATTGTTTTCCTAAATTTTATTTCTGATAATCCCAAGTCCTCTTATTAGTTAAACCTTTCAGGTATCTGTGTTGTTCAGTTATTTGTGGCTGTTTTTCTTTTTACATGTGTGTATTGCTATTGACTGATGTTTCTGTGACATTACCCTGTAGCTATTAGTCTTGGGTGGGCTGCGGGGTTATGTGGGGCAGTTGACTCTGCCAGGTTACTGGAATACCTGGGTCCTTCATTGATGGGGGGCATTGATGACCAATGACTTCTTTGCTGGCTCACTGGGATGTCTAGACCTTACTTGTCAGTTGGCAGGGACCTCTGGGCCTATCTTGCCTGGGTCATGGCAACAGATGGGACTTTCCTTGATGGAGGATGGCCAGAATCTTCCTTTCTGGATCAGAGTTGACTAGGCCTTTCTTGCTGGGTGCCAGGACACTAAGGACCTGCCTTGACCCGAGGCTGGGATGCATAGGGCTTTCCTTGCTGGGGTCTATTATCAGCAGGGAAATAAAGTCCCATGGGTGAAGCAACCGGTGTCAGAAATATTGGAGAGGTGAGAATGGAGAGATATACTTGCTCTCTCCCTCAAAGGAACCAACCCAACATTTAGAACCAACCCAACTCTTAGAACCACACATTTACATCCATTCATCCCTATTCACAGATGATGCTGAAATTATTTTCATTTTACATCTGCATATTATCTTCAGGGAAATGTCTTTCCATGTCTTTGTCTTATTTCTAGTTGGATTACTTAACTTTTACTGCTTTTTTTTTAGCCATATGTCTTTTTCACTTTCAATTCCTCAGTTCCCTAGTTGTCATGTGGCTATATCCTCCCTTCCATTTGTACTAGTTTACTTAACTAAGATACTCTTTCATATCTCAGATAGATGGATTTAAGATAGCCCCTTCAGTACTACTGCCATAACAATGTAGCAAAGAAAGCCCATTCCCAAATGAGATTATAATCATAGGTATAAGGATTAGGAATTTCTTTTTGGTGAGTATAATTTAATTAATAACAATGTGTATTGTGTGGATTTCTTTTGGTTTATTTTATTTCAGTTTTGCTCAGTTTACTCATTCTGTCAATTTTGGTCTTTCCCTCCCCCAATTTGGTAAGTTTTCAACCATTATTTCTTCTTGTACTTGGTGACATTTCTGTTTTACTGCTCCTTCAAGACACAGATGGCACATATACCATCTCTGTTAATTTATTTTACGTCTATTTTTTCCGTTTTTCAGATTGAGTGATTTTATTTGTGCTTTCTTTAAATTCAGTGACTTATTTGTTGTCTACATTTTGCTTTTGAGTCCATCCACTGGGCTTTCTCTGTGAATTACTATATTTTTAGTTTCAATGTTTCTATTTGACTCCTTTATCCCTTCTACTATTTTTGAGACTTTCTGTTTGTTTGCAGAGATTCTCCTTTTCACATGTTTCAATTTTGTCTGTAATTATTTATTGAAACATATTTTTGATGACTATTTTCAATCTTGGTCAGATAATCCTAACATGCCCGTCATCTCACTGTTGGTATTTACTGGTTATTGTTGCTCAGTTTGAGTTCTATTGAGTTCTTGCAAGACTATGAATTCTTATTTGACCTTGGACATTTTGAGTATTATTTCATGAGACTTTGTATCTTATTTCAAACTTCTGTTTTTTTGCCGACATTTTTCCTTCAATGAAAGATGAGATTTTGCTTCATTACTGCCATGTGGCTCCTGTTCCATCCAAGGTTGTGGGGGTGCTCCTCATTAATGCTTGTTTTGACTCCTAAGTAGGTATACCCCTCATAAAACAAAATCTTGCTATCTTTGCCTCTACGAAGCACTCTGGCCCTATTTTTCCCAAGGCAGATGTTTGTCCATGCTACTTTTAACATTCATCTGCAGGACCACAATTCAAATGCATCAATTCTTTTATCTTCCATATTCAATGCCCAACTATATTGCTTTTATGATCTCAATGTATTTGAACTTCTCTTTTTTTTGGTTGAACTTTTTAAGGCTTGCTTTGTGGCCTAGCATGTAGTCTATTTTAGATTATATACCATGTGCTGTAGAGAACACACACAGTGTTGGTCAGAGTGCTCTATCTGGTTGTGTTGTTCAGCATTTGTGTTTCTTTGTTGAGTTTCTTTCTTGATAACCTACCTCTCCTTGATAGTGATATAGTGAATTTCTTTACTATTATTTTGGAGTTGTCAATTTCTCTCCTCAACTTTGTAAGAATTTGGCTGATATATTTCAAGGTTCTTTCATTGGCATATATGTTAATGTATATGTGTTCCTGATCTACTGATCTTTGTGTGTGTGTGTGTGTGTGTGTGTGCGTGTGTGTGTGTTTCGGTTTTTTTTTTATTATGGGCTGATCTACTGGTCTTTTGAGCATTATATAGTGTCTGTTATTGTCTCTCATTGTGTTATTTGCTTTTAAGTCTCTTTAATCAAAGATTTTTATCGTTTTTTGTGTTTTTATCGATGCCATTGGTTTGGTACATTTTTCACCACCCTTTGAATTTTAATCTGGTTTTTTTTCCCTTGAGTTTAAGATGTATCTCTTATAGGCAGCATGATAATGGGTCTTGTCTTCCCATCCTTTCTACTACTCTGTTTTTTGAATGGTATTTTCAGTCCCTTAACATGCAGTGCTATTATTGATAAATATAGATTTATTGCTTTTTTTGCCGTATTTGTGTTTGTTATCTTTTCCGTGTGTGTGTGAAGTTACTGGTGTTGTTTTTCCTTTTCCAGTTTGTATTGTTTTGGATGCTGTTTTCATTGAATTGGTTTCTGGGTGGTGTTGTCCTGTGTTATGCTCTCAGATTTGTGTATTTTTGTTTTCTCTGATTGCTATACTGAGTTGACTAGAGAAACAAATCCAGGGATACTCATGTATGTATAAGATGAGTTTTATATCATAGAGCAATTGTATATTGAAAAAACATCCCAGCCCGGTCCAGATCAAGTCCATAAATTCGATACTAGACCAAATGTCCAATACTAGTCTATAAACTCCTCTTCAGACTCACACAGCGCATGCAATCATACTGAGTGCATGAAGATCACAAGCCAGTGGATAGAAAGTTTTATGGAGCAATTGCCAGAAGAAGCATCACAGGGTGGGCACAGGCCTCCACCACATGGCTTGCTCAGATCTCAACATGGCTCCACATGGCTTGCTGACAGAGAGTATGTGGTTTACCTCCAGGTAGAAAGAGAAGAAGTTCCCAGAACCTTCATGAGAAGGCCACACCGAAAGGGAAGCTTCATCAGGCTCTGACTTGATTGACAAGCTAAAGTCCACCCCTTCACTCTATTTATCCAGTTGACATAAAATTATGTAACTACCACAGTGATCCAGGTAGTATTTTTGGTGGTGTTTGTCTGTTTTTATGAATTCCTTTGGTTTTTCTTGTTAGTAATACCTTTCTTTCTCCATAACATTTGTGGAATAATTTTGTTGCATATACAATTCTTGGTTGTCAGTTTTATTCCTTCAAAGTTTGGTGTATGTCACTTCATTGTCTACTTGCCTGCATTTCTGCTGAAAAATTTAAGCCTGTCTTTATCAATTTTCTTTTGTTGATGACAGTTCTTTTCTCCTTACAGCCCTCCCTCAGGAATTTCTCCTTTTTCTTGATATTGAATTATTTGACTACAATATGTCTTGATGCTTAATGTTTACCTCCTTGTATGTATGCTTTTGGGGGTTCTCTCTGCTTCAATAGTTATTTTCTCCCCCTTTTTGATATTGGGGAAATTTTCTTCCATGGATTCTCATACAATTTTCTTTGTAGAGTTTTTTTTCTTTCTTGCTCCAGGATCACAGCTAGACATCTGTTGTTTATGTTAATAGTGCCCTACATCATTCTCAGGTTGTCTTGAGATTCTCTTGCTTTGTTGATTTTTTTTTTCAGTCAGAGTAATTATCTTCGAGTCCACTGATTTGATTCTCCCACCCCCACCCCCTCACCCCCGTTCCATTCTATTCTTCAGGTTTTTTATCATGTTGTTTACTTCTGTTATCTCATTGTTTATCTTCTGGAATTCCTTTGGGTGTGAACTATTTAATTTCTCAATTTCTTCCTTTGTTGTCATGATTGTTCCCTGTATCTATCAACATCATTATTTCAAAATCTGCTTCTGGTAACTTCAAGACCTCTGTTTCAGAGTATTTAGTTGGGCTTCAGCAATTTTAAGTTGTCTTGTTTTGTTTATCTTGATTTTATTTTTCCTTTTTGGTACACTGTGGTTGACTGATGTTTATGTGGCATAGTGGTGCAGCTGTTAGTAGTGTGTGTGTGTGTGTGTGTGTGTGTATTGTGTGTGTGTGTGTGCTGCTGGGTTAAGTAGGGGTAGTTGGATCTTCTGTGTTATAGGAGATAGGTCTGATGGGAGCCGGGTATCACGTGGTGGGAAGATGAAGAAAAAGGGAGATTGATGCATGGGTGAGGGAAGTGAGGAAGGGAAAGCAAGAGAGTAATCATAGTAATAATAAGTGGCTTTCTGGACAGAGAAGAACAATTATAAAATATTGGAAAGAGAAATTTTAAGAGGTTTAATAAGACTTGATACCTTATGTGAAAGTGCATTTCTCTAGGAGAGGGAGAGCAAAAGCAGAAGGAGACGGTGGGTGGAGCAGAAGAGTATCAGCAAATAATTAGCTGGGGAGAAAAGGATTATGTAAATATACTTAGAATAAGAAGTATAATTCAAACAGGGAAGAGAAAGAGACAGGAAGAAAAGTGGAATGAAATAACCAGAAAGTGGGGGAGAACAGAGGAGAAAGTGGAAAATTTGGGGAGGTTACAAAATGGTAAGGACTGGGTTAGGAGTGATTAAGGGTTTCTGTTGCTATAAAAAAAATGAACTTGGGTGGGACTGTGTCCTTAGTCCCCAGATTTGGCTGACATATAAGGGAGGCTGTAATAATCTTCCTCAATAGTCCACTGTGCACACTGGATTCCCAGGGGCTGAGACCCTGAGCTCTGTGTATTTTGCTCTGTCCTTGCCAGTGGATTTTACTATGGAGCACTTTTGCAGGTTTTACTGTATCCAGGAAGCATGAGATAAACCAGACTTAATGTAGGGTAAATACTACTGTGTTAGTCTGGGTAGACTAGAGAAACAAATTCATAGCTACACATATGTGTATAAGAAAGAGTTTTATATACAAGAGCAGCTGTACTTTAAGAAAGCATCCCAGCCCAGTTCAAACCAAGTCCTTAAGTCCTATTTTGGCCCATATGTCCAATACCAATCTACATATTCCTCTTCAGACTCATCAAATAGATGCAATGATGCCAAATGCAGGAGGTTCACAGGCCAGTGGGTTGGAAGTCTTGTGGATCCAGTGGCATTGTAAGCATCTCAGTGCTGGCAGGAGTCTCTACATGGCTTATCTGGCTCCAGAGGTCTGGTTGCATCAGGGTAGGTCCATGTGGCTTCTCCAGTTCCCAGGGGATAGCATCATGTATCTTCTCAGTAGAGCATCTCTCAGGGAGAAAGCCTTGTCAGTTGAGAGTCTCCAAAGGAGTGAGCACAGAAAGAGAAAGAGAAAGAGAGAGAGAGAGAGAGAGAGTCTGTCTCCCATCTCCAAGGAAAATTCCAAGAATTCCCAGAATTCTCAGGAGAAGGCCATGCCCACACAGAGGCTTCATTGGCTTTGAGCCGATAGACAGACAAAACTCCAGTCCTTCACTCTTAATCCTATCAAATTGACACCAGATTATATACCTACCACTACTACAAATAGGAAAGCAGTATTTTTGTCTATGGAAACACATGTATATTGATGTTTCTATTATTTTCACACAAACCAACCTAGCAGACTTTCTTTATGTGATTAAAGTGAATTATAATAATAATGTTTTTAACAATGAACTTATTTAACAGTGAATTTTCAGACAGTCCTCCACAAAAGTTAGCAGCAAGGCATGCTGCAGAGTTTAACTTGTGATACCTTGTGATCAAAGCACTATCTAAAATTGTTGTGGAAACTAACCTGGCAATAAAACATTTAAGAAAATAATTATCTAATAGGTCCCAGCAATTAATTGCCTTCTGTAAATATAATATGTAAAATAATTCTGTGATGTCGATGCTACTATAGCACTCATTTTATAGGTTAAAAAGAAAAACAAAAACTCATTACCATGAAGTCAACCTGATGGTTGGTGACTAATGAGTTTGGTTACTCATCAGTTGATTTAGTACTTTGAACTTTTCAGTGGGTTTAGTACTTTGAACCCACCAACTGCATCATGGGAGAATGATGAGACTTTCTAGTGCTGTAAAGAGTTACAGCTTTGTAAACCCAGAGGGGAGGTTCAACCCTATCCTACAGGGTTGCTGAATTTTCCAGGTTAAGGTAAGGGAATTTAAGTATATAATTTAAGGAAGGGCCAGAGTTGAGATAAGTACCAAGTCAGACTGGTTCCACAGCCATAAACTTATATAGTTCTTTCATAATTTTCATGAGATAATTATTTACCAAAACCACACACATAATATTCAATTCTACACATCTTAGAATTATAATTTTTAAAGTGATATTCAAAGGCAAGAGTTTACTGGTTACTTTTCTCCCACTTCATGATGCCTAAAACTTAACTCCTGGAACTGTTACCAAAATTTAATAAGATACAAAAGAATCCTCTTCCAAGAATTTGTACTACATTAAGAACCTGTACTTCATTGTTACAATTATTTATCAAGTAGTGAGGAGTCTATGTTGAGAGAATGCAACTGCACTAGAGAATGGTTGCTGCCCTGTGAAGACTACTTAAGGAGTTACACAAGCATAGAATTGGAAGGGGCCCTGAAAATGATGAATTCCTTAAGTCGAGATGGTCCAGGTATTTAGTCTCATCTCTCATGACCATGTAAGTATCAAGTGTGAAATGACTGCACATTGGACTCTGTGCCTGGAAATCATAAAACTTCTATGATTTTTTTTTATTATATTCATATCTGCTCTGCATTTTCCAATGCTAAGTAAGCTAATTTGAACTAGCTAAGGTCCATTGTGTTTTCTGAGTTTGATAATTGTTCCACACCCAAGATCACTACTGCAGAATGGGTATTGTCCAAGGAAAAAGACCTGATTTCCTATATGCTTGGAATAATCATTTAGAAAGTCCAAGCACTGCAGAATAACATTCTCTAATAAAAAACAAAATATAAAACAATACTAGCAAGAAAGTTCATCAATATTTAATGGAGGCAAAGGTGAAGTAAGTTAAGCATTTTCTAACTCTTTTGACAGGAATCTAATATAATCCACACTTTCTGAATGAAAAATGTGTTCATTAAACGAACTCCTTAAAATGTTTCTGTCTTCCTAACCATCCATCTCATTTCTAAGAATCTATCTTAATGATATAATCAGATATCTAGATAAATATTTATGGACAAAAAACACCTCACAGTGTTGTAATAAAAATATTTTAAATATGACTTACCACTAGGGATTATTAGAAATAATGTTTTGAAGAATATTAAATGAATCCATACTCAAGATAAAAAGCTAAAGTGAAAGAGTCCAAATTTCTCAGTAGAACATGGGTTCCCAAAATTATTTGGCCTATTGCACCTCCCTTTTCAGATAAAAACTATCAAGGCTCTGCTTGACAATTAAAAACTTTATACTATATACCGCAATCCAACAACGTGTAGGTTATATGCTTTTGCAATCCCCGGAGGACATTCCACCTCGGTGCGGTGGGTCATCTCGGTCACGCATCCCACACTGTCTCCAGTTGTCCCATGTAGGGCTATAGGTCAGTCCATGATGTTGCATCTCGTAGTGTGGCCAGATATATGGTCCTCTCTGTGCATCTGGCTGTTCTGAGCGGTGCTATTGTGTTCTGAGCTTGGTGGGCCATGGTTGTTCCACTCCATTCTTCCCCCTTCATTTGCTTCCATTTCCATCTGTGTATGGTAGCTCGGTTTCTTTCCTTCACCAGAAGAGCCATCGTCATTCTCTATCCTTCCATGGGGAGAACAGGCTGATTCTGGTTGGGGCCAGGCATATAGCCCATTCTTTTTATGGATTCCTCCGCGTGTTACACTGACCTCCTGGTTTTGCGTGTCATGGTGGGGTCTGTATGAACATTACAGTCTGTGGGGACACAACCAATACTTTCACCACTCTCAAAAGGGTGGATTAATGCCCTTTTCCCCCATGTCATCATCTCAGGTTTTCCCCATCCCGATTCTCCCTCCTCCTTCCCCCTTTCCCCTTCTTTATCTTGGACTCACATGTACTTCCCTGGGTGTGCTCTGCCCTCCCCCTGACTACCTATGCTTCCACCTGTTTATTGCTATATAAGTATCTATTCTTCTAGTCCTGCCATGCTGATTGTACTTACCTCAGGGGATTCATGTTATATCTGTCCTTTTGAGATTGGCTTACCTCGCTTAACATGATTCCTTCCAACTCTTCCCATGAAACGACATGCTTCATGTGATCGCCCATGCTTTTCAGTGCTGCAGAGTACTCCATTGGATGTATGTGCCAGGGTTTACTAATCCACTTGTCTATCAATGGAAACTTAGGCTGTTTCCAAGTCTTTGAGATTGTGAATTGTACCAAAATAAACACTGGAGCACAGATGACTGGTCTTGTTTTATTTCTTACTTCGCTGGATTTATGCCCAGTAGAGGGATGGCTGGGTCATAAGGTATATCAATTTCCATTTTAAGTATCTCCAGATTGCTTTCCACAATGGCTGTACAACAGAACAACCAGCAGTGGAGAAAGGTTGCTACTTCATAAAAACCCCTCTAACACTTGTTGCTTTCTGATGTACTGACTTGGGCTAGCCTCAGGAGTGTTAGGTGGTATCTTATGGTTGTTTTAATTTGCATTTCTCTTATGATTAATGACCGGGAACACTTTCTTGTATGTGTGTTGGCCATATGGGTATCCTCCCTAGTGAACGTTCTTTTCAGTTCTTTTGCCCACTTCCTTAGGGGGTTAATTGTTTTCCTCCTTTTGCAGGCCATGAGGGTGTTATAGATTTTGGTAATGAGCCCTTTGTCCGATGTGACATTACTAAAAGTCTTCTCCCAGTCTGTCAGTTGTTTGTCACCCTGTTGGTGAAGTCTTTTGAGGTGCGCAGGTGTTTTATTTTTATTAAATCCCATTTGTCAATTTCCAGTTCACCATATGAAATTGGTGATCAGTTTTTCCAATTTTTGGAAGAAGGTTGTTGGTATTTGAATCAGACTAGCATTGAACTTGTAAAGTGCTTTGGGTAAGATTGTTATCTTTACTATGTTAAGTCTTCCAATCCACGAGCATGGGATGTTCTTCCATTTGTGGAGGTCACTTTGGGTTTCCTGTAGTAGGGGCTTGTAGTTTTCCTTGTATAGATATTTAGTTTTTTGGTTAAATATATTCCTAGGTATTTCCGTTTGTTCTTCACTACTATGAAGGCTACTTCCTTCTTGATCTCCTTTTCCATGTGATGTCTGATGTGTATAGCAAACCTACTGGCTTCTGTTTGTTGGTCTTTTATCCTGCTACTCTTCCATATTCCTCTATCACTGAAAGTACTCCTGTTGTGGAGCTTTTGGGGTTTTCAATGTACAGGATCATGTAGTCTGCAAATAGCGATAGTTTCACCTCCTCCTCTCCCATTTGGATTCCTTTGATGTACATTTGCTGTCTTATATTGTTAGCTAGAACCTCCAGAGCGTTTTTGAATAGAAATGGGGACAAGGGGCATCCCTGTCTTGTACCCTTTTCAATGGGATTGTTTTTGTCTTTTCTCCATTAACTATCATGTTGGCCTTTGGCCTTTTTTAGATAGATTGTATTAGCTTGAGGAATTTACCATTCCTATCTTTGTGAGTGGCTTAATTAGGAAAGTATGTTGAATGTTGTCAAATGCTTTTTCAGCATTTATGGAGATTATCATATGGTTTTATCCTTTTTCTTCTCATTGTGGTATATAATATTGATGGATTTTCAGAGGTTAAACCATTCCTGCATCCCCGAGATAAATCCTACCTGGTCATGGTGGATGATATGTTTTATATACTTTTGTATTCTATTGGCCAATATTTTGTTAAGGATTTTTGCATCTGTGTTCATTAGAGATATTGGTCTGTAATTCTCTATACCTGTGAAGTCTTTTCCCTGTTTGGGTATCAAAGTTATGCTGGCTTCGTAGAATGAGTTTGGGAGTTTGCCATCCTTCACTATGCTATAGAAGGATCAGGGTCAACCCTTCACTGAATGCTTGGTAGAATTCTGCTGTGAATTGTTTAGCTCTAGAGTCTTTTTAATGACCTTTCCAAATGATCTGTCTTGCTCTGAGAGCAAGGCATTAAAGTCACCTACTAGGATTGTTGAATCCGTGATTTCTTTTTTCATCTTTCTGGCAGTTTGCTTGACGAAATTTGCCGCATGATTGTTGGGTGCATAAATATTCAATATGCTAACTGGTTCTTGGTTTACTGAGCCTTTTAGCATTATGTAGTGTCCCTCCTTGTCTCTTTTTATGGTTTGTACTTTGAGATCCATTTTGTCAGTGATTAAGATTGCCACCGCTGATTTTCCTAAGTTGCCATTTGTTTGGTATACTTTCCGTCAGCCTTTTTTATTAGCTTATTTTTGTCTGTGCACTTAAGATGTGCCTGTCCTAGACAACAGATTGTTGGGTTATATTTTCTGAGCCAGTGCTCCAGTCTTTTTCTTTTAATGTATGAATTGAGTACATTGGATTTCAGAGTTATTATCACAATCTGTGGGTTCATAGTTTTCATACCCTGTCTTGTGTTTTTAGATGTTTTCCTATCTCCCTTCATATCAGTGTGCTGTGTTTGAGTAGAGAGTTTCTATTTTGTCTTCTTTTCCCTCTGAGACCCTGTTGTCCTGGTAATTGTTGCTGGCGCATTGACTTCTAGATGCAGATGGGATATATGGTGGTCTCCTATTTGTTCTTGGTGGAGATTGATCCTCTGGCCATAAAAGTCAGCCATAAAACTCTTTGTCCTGGAACACGCTTTTCCCTCCCCATCTATCTTAACACATTTCAGACGGATCCCGAGTTTACTCGTGTTTCACGTGTCATCTGTTGCGAATAGATCATGAGACAACTTGTGATTTATACACGCTGTCTTCAATGCCATATGCTTGGATATATTTTAACTACTTCATCTACTTAAGTGTTTACATCAGTAGTGAATGTATCAAACTCGATTGAAATAATTGTAACTGTTTAGGATAAGGTCTCCACAACTAATCAAACCAAAGGACTAGGAGATAATTTTGCAGTGTTTCAGGGGTAATATTTGCACACTGTCTTTGTTTCTCAATGTAGTTGTATAATATAGTTGTAGAATATAGTAACAATAGTACATTGTATAGCAAAGGAACATATGAAGAAATGAACACTGGGGAACAAAGAATGTATTTTTGTTTGATATACTGTTTTTATTTTTCTGTTTTTCAAACTAATATGGATTATGTTGATTATTTTTACAAGAAGTCTATAATTTCATGAATATTATAGCTCATAAAAGTAATAATGTTCCACATACATTGAAAAATATTATTTCATAATGTGAGATGTTTTATATTCAAAAACTGAAAGTTATAAATAAATATGATAAAAAGTTGATGAGATACAAACCCATTTATGGTTTAATGCAAAAAAAAACCCAAAAAAACTAACAGCCAAAAAAATACACAGTCACTTAAGTAAGTTGGTTAAAAAAAAATCAAGTCTTTAATGTGTTAATGGATAACTTGTCTGGGTAAAGGATTCTGGGGAAGGCATTTTTTCTTTCAGCTTTTGGAAAATGTTGCTCCTCCTCTTCACGGTAGCTGCTGATAGATGAAAGCATATTTTTACCTGAGCGCCTTTGTAGGTGACTGTCTTCCTTTCTCTTGCTGCTCTAAAATTTTCTTTCTCCTCAAAGTTGAATATTTTTACTATTATATGTCTTGGCGTGTTCTTCTTTGGGTCTAGTCTAACTGGTGTACTTTCTGCTTCCTGTATTAGTGCCTGATTCTCTCATTAGGGTGGAAAGTTTTCTTCCAGAAATTCCTTCACTATCTTGGCTGTTGGCTTATGTGTTGTGTTGTGCTCCAGTAGACCAATTATTCAAACATTATTTCTCTTCATAGCATATGTCATTGATCTCAGGTTATCTTCTACTTCTTTAATTTTCCTATGTGACTATCAACCATTTGCTTAGGTCTGTTTGAGTGTCCTCAAGATCACTGATATGGTTCTCTGACTCTTCAAGCCTAATTGTAAATTCTGTGACCTTGTGTGTGGCTTCTGCTACCTCCTCTGTTAGGTCCAGTAATTCTCTTTGTTTTATGGACTTCATCTCTTCTATCATTGCATCCTTATTCTGGGTTGCTTCCCTCAGCTCCTGTATTGCTATGAGCAGACTTCTAAAGATTTCCTTCTGTGACAGATCTGTGTCTGATTCTTCAGAGATGTGAGCTCTGCTATTGTGTTTTGTCTCTGTTTTTGTTGTTGTTGTTGGGAGTTATGTGGTCTGTTGTTTTTTCCTCAATCCTTTCGTAGGCACCATGTCTCTGGGACACTAGGGCTCCCCTTTCTGTGTGTTAAGGATGCTTTCAAGGGGCTGCCTATGGCTTACTATAGAGATGTGTCAGCCTGCTGGGTGGCAGAGTTTCTCAATGGCTTAGTGGCCAACAGTGGTGAGAAGTTTCAGTGACAGGAGTGGGAGATGGAGCCTCAGTGAATGCCCCTAGGCTGCTTTGAACACTTCCAGTATTTTCACATGTTTAATAAAAAAAAAATTCGGAGGAAAAAGAAAGAAAGAGAGAAAAGAAAAGGCATAAAAGAGGAGATAAAAGTAATAATAATAATTTTTAAAAGAGAGTGAAAAGATAAAAACAACAGAAAAAAAATTTCCCTCCAATTTCTAGAGATGCCTAATAGAAGGTGGGGTTAGGGAGGCCTCACTGCCATGGGAAGTGGTGTTGATGTAGCGCTGTGGAGCCAGGCTATGTATTGGGGAAAGTGCTCTACAGATTGAGCATGCACTCCCCAGGTTCCTACACGCCTGTACTGTTATGTGGTAGGCAGAGGCTACACGGGCAGGAGACGCACCTCAACAGCGAACCTTCTCCACCGGCTGGAAAAGTCTGGGGCAGCTAGGGGTGCTGTGGTAGATGCCAGTCGCAGGGCCCGCCTCCTATGCCAGCAGGAAAGGGCTGGGGCAGGCAGCCTTAGAAGTTGGCCTTGTGTACCCCATAGGACACCTCAGTGGCATGAGCTGACCTGCGCAGAAAGAAACGGCTCTGACGGGAAATGCAAAGCCATGACATTAGGCTCTTTAGCAGGCAGGAATGCTTTTCGTTTGGTCCACCGGCCCTGTGAGCGGTGCCGAGCTCCACTGTGGGGTGGGGGTGGGGGGTGGGGGGCCCGGGCCCACCCAGGAACGGACAGCGGTGGTTCTGGCAGGAAAACAGAGGACAAGGGCGCTAGCCCTCCCCACTGGGAGGAACTCGCTGGGGCAGGCAGGCTGAGCGCTTGGAGTTGCCGGCGCTGGGTACCCCACAGTGAACCGCAGTGACGTGGGCTGTCCAGGGCAGACAAAGATGGCTCCAGTGGGAAATGCAAAGCCACAGCATTAGCCTTCTTAGTAGGCAGGAATGCTTATTGTTCCGGCCGCAGGTGCTGGGGACGGCACAGGCTCCCACAGGTGCCTGGGCCGAGCTGGAAGGAAGCAGCAGCTCTGAGGGGAGCCAGAGGGCTGTGGTGGCAGCCCACTGCACGAGGAGGAACGCGCTGCGCAGGCTGGCTTAGCGCTCCCGGCCACCGGCGTCGTAAATGGCACCGCGCCCCACAGTGGCATGAGCCAGCCTGAAGTGGCTCGTTGGAAACCCAGCGCCTTGGGTAGAAGCGAGTGGCCCCTGCAGCCGCAGGAAGTTCCAGACACTGAGGCTGAGAGCACTGTACTGCAGCGCGGCCTCCGAGGCAAGGAACAGGAGCAGGAGTGAAGCTGGTGGGAGCGGGCAGGCAAACAGGGTGCCGGTGGTGAGGTCCCAGACAGCAGTGGGGGGGGGGGGGGGCGTGGATCGTCCCCGTGCAAGTCACCCAGGCAGCCACCAGTAGATTGCAGGTCAGTTATGGGGGCCATGGGTGAATGGAGGGACGGCCCCAAGCCCAAGTGCAGATCGCTGCCACTTGGGGAGAGGAGAACTGCAGGAGAGGGAAACTTCTCTCCTAGTGTGGTCCCGCGAGTGGCTAGCTGCTGTTGGGGGTCCCACCACAGCTGCGCATGTCTCAGCAGTGCAGCCAAGCAACTCCTGGCACAGAGGCCTGGTCTGGGGGTGGAATGGGTCTATCGCTGATCAGGGCAGCAGTGGCGGCTTGCGCTGGGATGCTCAGCCTGATGAGCCAAGATGCCCCAAGAATCAGTTCCTAGATCACTGAGGCCCGGCTCAGGACAAATGCGTGGGGTGGGGGTGAGGTACTGTCCTAGGGGGATCTTTCACTCATCAGAATCTTTCTACTAGTCTACCTGGACACTAAGCCCACCTTGTTCTAAAGAGGCCTCTGCCATCTTGGCCATAAAGTGATTGCAGCTATTTCTAACCTGAAAGAATTAACAGAATTTCTAAGTCATGGCCGTAGGATATTCCAGGCCCTGAGATAGGCATCTTTATTCATAAGTGACTTCCATTTTCCTTTGGAAATGTCAAAGTTCTATACTGACATAATTTTCCACATAGTCTGAACCTCACAGTACTTCAAAGGACATTGATTAAAAGCCAGATGCCCAGTCGCAAAATCTTCAAGCCATCTTTGACTCATCCATCTCCTCAGCCCTTCAAGCAGAATCACTCATTAAGTATGTTGAAAGTGTTATTCAATCTTCTGGATTTTTCCTTAAAATAGTTTTGAGATATATTGCTTTCTCCTTATTTCCTCTTCTCCTATTGCCGCTCAAGTTATCACCTCTTACTAAAATTTGATTGTCCCCTCCAATTTTCTCCCCCTTCAATCCAGCTATTAATCCCTCCCCTAAACACTGCATTCTGCCACAGCCTTACCCCTCAGCCTGCAGTCCACACCCCTTTGACTCCCCCAACGACAAAGCTCACTAGCTTTGAGTTGGATCAATCCTGACCCTAGAGGACAGAGTAGAGCTGCACCATAGCACTTTCAGGGCTGCCTCCTCTTTGTCCTATGAAACAGCTGGTGGATTTAAATCACTGACCTTTCCACCAGTACCCCAGCACTTAACCTACTTCGCCACCAGCATTTCTATTTGCTTTACCAAACCAGAAAAGCCCAGTCAGTGAGTCATTTCTGACTCCTCGTGGTATTAAAGGACAAAGAAAAACTGCTCCTTCATGCTTCCATAATTTTTTGAGAAATATTTATGGGTAATAGAAAGTCTCATCTTTCTTCCAATGAAGGGTTGGTGAATTTGAACTGCTTTGCTTACAGTTCGCAGCCCAGTGCTTAACCCACTTTTATGTCAGTGCTCCGACTGACACCACATGAGAGTTTTTTAAAGTATGACTGCCCAGGTTCTACTTGAATAGGTTCTAACTCAATTTGCTTCAGAGGAGATGTGGTCCAATTATTTTTAACACTCTTCTAGTGTTTCTAAGGAGCCTTGGTGTGTTATATGTTGTGCTGCTAACCACAGGGTGAGCAATCCAAAACTCCGGGCTATCCTTTGAAAGAATGGCAGGCTTTCTACTTCCATAAAGAAGATTTACTATCTCAAAGGGCCAAAAAACATTAAATGGGCAAGATAGTCTATTCAACAAATAGTGTCTGCAAAAACTGGCTTTCAATTTTCAGACAAATGAAACAGGACCCGTACTTTGCCCTACATTCAAAAATGAATTCAAGATGGAGCAAAGACCTAAATGCAAATCCAAGAGCTATAAAAGCCATCAATGACGAACCTTTTGTGGGACATAAACACACTATCAAATATAATGAGGAAGCACACATAGCAGATAACATAGACATTTGTGTTCAGCAAAAGACTTCATCAAAAGACTACAAAGAGAGTCCATAGACTGTGAAAAGCATTTTAGGAAAGACACAAAGGACAAGGGACTAAGCTCTAAAATCTACTGAAAACGACAATACCTCAAAAAGAAAAAGATAAATAGCTCCATGAAAAATGGCCAAAGGACACAAACAGGCATTTTACTAAAGATGACATCAAATGGCTAACAAATGTATAAAGAAATACTCCAGATCACTAGTAATTCAAATAAAAATAACGGTGGGATACAATCTTATGCTGACAATTTGTTAAGTCCAAAAAAATAAAAAGAAAAGAAATGCTGGGGAGGCTGAGCAGAAATGGAAACCTCATACATTGTTGGTGGAATGGTAAATATGTGAAAACACTGTGGAAAGGGATGGGGCAATACCTCCGACAACTGGCAGTAGAAATTCCTTATGATCCAGCAATCCCTTAGCTGGATATATAGCTTAAGATGTAAGAGTCGTAACAGGAGCAGAAATATGCACACCCATGTGCGTCAGAGCACTATTCACAAAAGTGAAAACAGAAATATCCTAAGTTATTAGTAGAAGAATGAATAAAGAAACTTTGCTACAAGCACATAATGGAATCTATGCATCACTAAAAAGCAACGATGCACAAAGCACCTCATGACACGGATAGAACTAGAGAATATGACACTGAGTAAAATTAGTTAATCTCGAAAGGACAAATATTCCATGGGACCACTGTTATAAAGAAAAAACATCATCAATGACAACAAAAATAGACTTTCATGTCAAGGGAACATACTTTGGAGATTACTAAGTTGGGAAGATGTAGGGAACGAAGATGAAGCAATCACAGAGGACTGACAGGTATGAACTTGGATGAAGAGGATGACAGTAATCCACACGAAGGATAAGAGAAAGCAAAGGATGATGTGCTAGGGTATGCTATTGGGGGGTTGATACGTAGTATAAACTGTTGAATATAAAATTCATTATCTAAAAGGTAAAAACCCCACCTAATTCACAATGTTTTAAATTAGGTCAAAATAATTATCGTTTCAGAAACCTATGGGTGCAGTTCTGCTCTGTCATATAGGGATAATGTGAGTTGGAATTGACTCTATGATAGTGAACGAGGTGTTTCCAATGTGCTGCCATGTTTAGGGACCACTGTGATCACTCCATATTGCCTGTGAAGTCAGCTAGAACTTCTGGACTAGAAAGAGCCAGTTAGCTGACCTGATTTTCTCACATCTCTTTGACAATTTCTGTGTGCCCATCTCCTGACTTCAGTGTAAGCTTCTTCTAACAGCCAGAACCTGCAACTCTCTTCCAGTGTCCACCCGTGAGCTACTGGAACTACTTTGCTTCAACAACCCCAGAGAAAACAGGAACGACCTGTTCACATGTGCTGGAAAAGTGCGTCAGTGACTAACTGCCGGGCTTGGGTGGGAGTATGAAGGCCTAGGTCCCTTATCTGGATCTGGATATACCTGACATGTACGTACAGGCAGTAGCTAGATAATGTACATGTTCTATCCCTCAGTTAAGTTTGTGTGCAAATTAATACAGGCGTGGTTCATATTTAATGTCAGTTAAATGTTTCGGTACCTTTTGATTCATACAACACATTAAAGAAAAACATCTCTAACATAATATAATAATAATATTTTGATGGGTGTTATAGAAACTTTGTTATTACAAACAATTGCATCTATCTCAAAACTATGGATTGTATGTAAATTAGATGTTTGCAATAATCCAGAGTCTACCTATAATTTATATTTCAAGGTTCCATGGCAGGATCAGCTGACACCTTGACTTTGCTTGAAAATATTCGATTTCTTCGTTTCTACATCTTCCCTTCATTCTTTTAATCGTTTCTTCTGAGAGCACTTCCGTAAGAAAACACGTGCCGTGAGTCCTTATTAAAGGATCTTCTTATGGAGAACAACATAAGAAAATGGCTTTGACAAAGTCATTCATTACTTGGTCACAATAATACTTTCTGCAGTAACACATGGTCCAAAAGGGATGTTGTTTTTCCCATCCACTGTGCTTGTTTGCACACCATTCTGAGCTTTCCATTTCCTCTTTCAAGATGTTTTTTTCATACAGAACCATCTTTACTCTTCTACCTTTCAAGAAAAGTTCTAGATATTCACCTCATTCCATGTATAACCCAAAATATCAACCATGATAAAGTAAAACCAAACTAACTGCCGTTGAGTTGATTCTGATTTATAATGACCTTGCAGGGTGTAGTAGGGTAGAACTTTCCCTTTGGAGTTCTGAGATTGTACATCTTCAAGGGAGCAGAAAGCCTCATCTTTCTCCCTCAGAGTGGCTGGTGCATTCAAATTGCAGCCTTGCACTAGACACCCAGTGTGTAGTCCACTACACTATCAGAACACCTTTGTCCATTACTGTCAGCCAGGCAACTTGTAACAACCTTATTGGACAAAATACAACTGTCCCTTTGTGTTCCCTGTACTTTAAGTCTTTGTGGGAGTATACAGCCTCATAAAACTTACCCTGAAAATTCTAGCACATTTTAAACTGTCTTCTCTAACTCCTACTGCATTTAATGTCAGATCTACATTCTCATTGATTCATTCAACTAATATTTGTGTTGTCACTATGTGCTAGGAACTGTGCTCATCACAGGAGGTGAAACAATGAGTGAGGATATCTCTACCCACAGCACTTACATTGAAATTAAGGGTACAGATATAAATCAAAAATCACACAAATAAGTGTTAGTTTATAAACCTAAGAAGGAGAAGCATACGGTCTGTGAGAGAGCATAAAGGCAGAAAATGTACTTTTGTATGACTTCTCTGAATTAATAATGAAGAAATAATGAATTAATAATCAGAAGAAATGATATCATAAATTACTGCCCTATTCTCTGTCTTTGTCTTAGGGGTTTTTCTTAGAATCTCTGAAACTACATACAAATTTTTGTTGTATTATTAAAGGGGAGAAAAGAGACCCCAGTCTCAAATATAATTTATGGAGATCCATTTTTAAGTCCTAACAGGACAAAGGTGAGACAAAGACAAAGGCACATACTCTGGACGAGACAGACCATCAGTATGAGGCCAGAATGTTATCTGAGGATTTACAGAGACATGGCCACTTAAATAAGACATGTAGAATAAGGCAAAGTGTCCCCAAAGCATGAATGGTGTTGGGTCAGTGCATTACAGTTACAGGCAGGCAGGAGTCCAAAGTGGGATGGGGTGGGGGTAGGGAGTAAGGACCAAACTAGGGATACGTTGACTGGGACATGCACAGTTTCTGGATAGAAAAGAATAGTTCAGGGTTCTCTGACCTGGCAGTCAGAACTTGGATCATAATTGATGAGGACCCTAGTATCCAAAATTCAATAAAGGCCACACTCAGGCAAATTCCTGAGAGTCAGGCTGCCTGTCTCTGGGCGGGCTAGGAAGCGGTAGCCATCCACTTTCTAAAACACTTTGTCTGAGAGCAAAGTTATTTATATTGCCGGTTAATGTTCAGAAAGACTCCAATAGAGGCCTGAACTATGTGGAGACTGAAAAATACATTCTGGCTTTCACTATAAACCACAGCCCTCCACAACTTAGTGCTCAGAATTTAATCTCTAATGTGATGTGAAATTTTTAGTAGATGTTCAAGTGTTTCATTACCCCAAGTTTTAGACAATGCAAATCTTGTAGATAACAGAATATCATCCTCGTTATTTTCCTCCAACACATTCTCTTTCTTTAAGTCCTTGTTTATAGAAATCTTAGCACTTGTTCGTGTGTCTGATATCATTTAGTACAATATTAGAGACAAACACTCAGCACTTCACAAATATTTGGTTTTTCTATCCCTATGTTCAGCCTGAGAATATGTACAGAACTCAAAATCATCAAAAATAAATAATTAAATCTATTTTCTTTATTCAATAAGAGCCAATTTTCAGCAGTTCTGGGTAGGATAAAAATGATTATCTTAATTTTGTTTTGGTATCAGATAAATAAGAGCAACAAAAACAAGGTTTGCATATTAAAACTTAGATTAAGCTTGGGCCGAAGAATTGGCACTATATTGCTTCCAAGTCTATTTCTTTAGGGAATTTACACTTTCATTTTGAGACCTTCCTACTCCTTTCCACATACCCAAACCCTAATTGTCCTAAAACAACTGTATTAGTTAAAAAGAAAGGATATGTACTTCATACTTTAAAAGATAAAAAGCATATTAATCTGTCATGCTTATCATTTTAAAAGAAACACAGAACTAAACCTTAAACTTCATTTCAGGTGTCAATGTAAAAGAAACTTTTAATGACTCTACATACAAGAGTGGTACCCCTTCCCCCCCCAAAAAAATGAACCCCCAAACCAAAGCTATGTATTTAATTTTTTTTACAAAACCACCTAATCTCCTTGAAAGTACTCTACATTACACTTAATACATTTGTCAAATCTGAGATTCAAATCTTGGAAGCATTTTTCAAACTCATCTCTTTGGATAACTGACAGCACGTCCCTCATTTTTTTCTTCACCTCTTCTGTGTCCTCGTATCATTGTCCTTTCATGACCCTTTCCATTTATGGAAACAAAAAGAAGTTGCACGGAGTAAGGTTAGGTGTGTAAGGTGCATGGGGCAAGAGAGGCACCCGGTTTTTTTGCCAAAAGCTGGCACACTGAGATGGCTGCATGAGCAGGTACATTGTCATGGTGACAAAACTAGCTCCCTGTCTGCCATAGATCAGGCCTTTTTTGTCCCATTCTGTTATGAAATTTTTTGAGAACCTCTAACTAGGATGCTCGATTAACACACTAAACTGGTGGAACGAACATCAAATGCCCTACAAGTCAACATTTTCATCCATTCAGGAAGTTGATAGACATCCCAAACGAGGTTTGTCATCAATCAACATTTCATCTTTTTTGAAATAAGAAACTAACTCTTACACTTGAATTTTTCCCATAGCGCTGTCCTTGTAAGCTGTGTTCAACATCACCTCAGTTTTTGTAGCATTTTTCCCAAGCAGAACAAAAAATTTCACAGCTTCATTCTGTTCTCTTAAATCAGCCATCACAAAGAACGAGGTCCAAGCAAAACTGCTTTTTTCCCCTTTTTTGGCGGGGGGACCCCTTGTACATTAACAATAACCTTTTTATGTTTATAAACTAGAAAATAAGCATGTATAGATAAGAAACAAATATGCGTTCAATATCTTTCTGTGTGTGTATGTGTGTGCAGGCATTTAAGCTACATATAAGAAGCATGGCGGTTAAATGCTGTTGTTCATCAGGATAGGTTAGAGGTTTCAGATCTACTAACAAATGGCAAGGGGGCATACCACTCTGCTCTACCAATCCAAAGGCATTCAGCCCGTGCTCCTAGATCAGCAACTAAGTGCACAGAAGCACTCCACTTTAAAAGTGTTAGCTCAAAGGCACTTAGCTCCATATCTGTGAGCCAGCAAACCCAGCTCCCCAATTAAGTGACCAGAGGCACCCCACTCCACAAGCCGCCTTCCTGCCCCCAAATGCTCATCATTACTTGTTCTGTGCACTGGGAAGTCCACTGCTCGGTTTCATGTTGTTGCTTCTGGGTTTGTTGCTGCTGCTCTTCTAGATTCAGGATGTTTATTGTGCAGAAATCTTGGGACACGGTCCACCCTGGATGCTGCTTGAGATTTCCCCCTCCTGCTTCTCATAGGCCCATTTTATACAAAGAAGAATGGAATTGCAGTGAATTTTATTCACACTTGTGCACAGGTGAATCCTATCAGTATCATCACGTACCATCCCCCAACCTTCTTACCAGAGCCATACAAGAAAAAGTCACTTGGCAGGCATTAGAAACTTTGGCTAGAAGAACTGTGTTAAATAACTCACTGCCCTGGTAATAATAATATAAAATGTATAAAACACAGAAAACAGAAAAATATTAAAATTGCTAATAAAAATAATTACATTAAATTGCCACATATATTACATACACCCATCAAAGACTAAAAGATGGTAAACGGTTTTGCATAATTATTCATTCTCATATTATACTTTTTAAGAGTTTGGACTGAATCACAAAGTCAGAATCCTACTGAGATTTTATAAACAGATGACACCATCTGCACATGTCGATATTTTAAAAGATTACAACGATTCGGATGTTCTCATGTGAGAGCTGTCATGTTCAAAGCTATGTCACTAATAGTTCAAACACTAGTAAGGTCCCTGTGGTGGACAGATTTCAGTGAAACAGTCATACTGATGCTAACTCTGAAGGAGGAAGAGGTAGTCCACTTCTGAGAAGTTAAGTCACTGAAAGGCTTGTAAAAGCAGTGTGAAATATCCCTGACACAATGCTAGAAGTGCCTCAAGTTAGAAGGTCCTCAAACTATGATTGCAGGAGAGCTACCTACTCAAACAGTCCATCTTAATTATATAGACTCACGTGTAAGACGACCCAGATATCAGCTGAGGCACCTAATTTTACCACAGCAACTTCATTAAAAATGTGCTAAAAAAAATCTCGGCTTAGACTCGACTATATACAGTATGTGGATGGAGCAAAAACTTTCTGGATCTTCATTTGTTGATGTGGCACAACTAAAGTAGGATGAAAATAAAAAACCAACTAGAAACATCCATGAATAAAACATGGAATAAATTAAGTATGACTCTAGGGAAATTAGGAGTCATAAAAAATGAAGTGGAACACATAAAGATCAATATCCTAGACATTAGTGCACTGAAATGGACTGGTATTGGCATTTTGAATGAGAAGAATCATATGGTCTACTATGTTGGGAATGTCAAATTTAAGATGAATAGTATTGAAGTCACTATTAAAAATATATATTCTAAGATCTAGCCTGAAATCAATGTTGTCAGTGGTAGGATAAGATCCATATGTCTACAATGAAGACCATTAACGGGTTTATTGATCATATTTATTCACTAACTACTAAAGCCAAAATTGAGAAAATTGAAAACTTTTACCAACTTTCGAAGTCTAAATTTGTCCAGCATTCTATCAAGATGCACTGATAATTACTAATGAATGCAATTCAAATTTGGAAACAAAGAAGAATCAGTGGTTTGAAAGTATGGCCTTGGTGATAGAAATGATGTTGGAAATCTCATGATAACATTTCACAGGACCAATGGCTTACTGCAAATACACTTTTTTGAGCCTTGTAAATGGTGATTATATGAGGGTACTTCCAAAAGTTAATTGAAAAATGGAATTGAAAGATAGCGTTATTTTTCCACAAACATTTTGAAGCCACTTTGTACACATGGTCCTCATCAGATGAAATACATGGGCATCAAATCAACTACAATTGTGGAAAGACATGCTGGAGAAGCTCAATATTATGAGTCAAAGCAAAGCCAGAGGCCATATGTAAGACAGAGTGTTAATTGTTCATATGCAAATTCAAGGTGAACTGAAGAAAATTGAAAGAGATCCATGAAAATTAAGATACGTTTATTACCTTGAAGGAATTCTGTTGCCATCATGAGTTATGCCCTTGGCTGCATACTGGAAGATCAGCAGTTTGAACCCACAAGCCCTTCCAAGCCAGAAAGATAAGACATTCTGCTCCTGTCAAAATCTACGGTATCATCAAGCTTAGGAAGCAATTCTATTTTGCCCTATTGAATTGCTATGAGTTAGAATTGACTTGCTGGCAGTGATTTTTTTATATGAGCTTGAGTATATCTCATTTGATATTTGACTAATTGAACATAGATGAGTTATGGGATAAAATTGAACACATCATACAAGAAAAAGAAAAAGGCTATTAGGGTAAAGGAAGACAATATTCAAGAAGAGGAAGGTTGGCATATATATATGTCTCTCTATATATTGATGTGCGTGTGTGTGTGTGTATATAGAGACAGAGAGAGAGAGAGACAGAAGAGGGGAATACCCTAGTAAGAGTGCAAGTGTTAAAGGCAACAGAAGCAATTACTAATAGATTCATAATCCTAAAATAGTGGTGACCTAGAAGTAGATGCTTGGATAGACACGCAGGCTGAGTAGGCAAGGGATGGGGAGTGGGAATATACACATGAATACATATTACATATAAGATTTTGCAAAGGGTATTTGTATATGTGTATTTACTTTCCTACAAATTATCTGTGAATGTGGTGTAACATACCGAGGGTAAAATACTGAGAACTTAGACATAAGCAAACACCTTGAGGTAATGAATCGCTGGACCTTGGAGGAACAGGTCGATACACACAAAATAGTTCACAAAGACAATACTTTGCAGTCTACTTTGTTGAGTCGTGACTACAGTCTTAAAAGTTTTTTAGTAGCTTTTTAAGGTGTAGCTATTGGTCTTTCCTTACCTAGAGGAAGGACAAGTGATGAAAATGGAATGACACATGAAAACAATTAGTCCAACATAAACATCAGTCTCCATATTCCAGAGAGCAGAAGAACTAGAGGGTGACTGGGCACCACTACTCTCTCCTCTGAAAGTAATAGCATTGAAGGGTAGCGTGTGAGATGGTGATCAAATAGCCCACACCAAAGGGACTTCACGGAGGACAGTGCATGCAAGCCACAGAGGGCGATATCCTACACTTCCAGACCACAGGGTTAACAACATAAAGATACGTGGAAACAAGTTTAGTAAACCTAAAGAGCAAAACTCTGTCTTGACTCCCCTCTGTATTGAGCCCTTGACACTCACCAGGTGAGTGTCGAAGTGGTGGAGCTGCAGGGACATAGCTCTTTGGGATGAGCCTAAGGTGGATAAAAGTAGAAACAGCTTTGGTTCTCTGCCAAGGGCTAGAGCTGGTAGATACTCTACAGGCCCAACTTCCCAATAGCAGGCTGTGTTGTCCACAGCCTACCAAGCTGAGTGGGAATAAATCTATGGGGCATCCTGAATGGGCATAAAGAGAAAGCATGAACCCAGGAAGTTCCATCCCCACTTGGCAAAACTAAACTCCTTTCCTGAGGTACAGGTAGGCATAGCCCCAATCTTAACACACACACACACATACACCCAAAATAAAGCTTTTAAAAAATATGGCCATTCAATGGTTTATCTTTTCTTTTCTCTTTTTAATTTCTCTGCGTAACACACAACATATAGCTCATCCAGGAAAAAAAAAAAGTATGTGCATAACAATGCAAATAGACTCTGCAATAGCAACCTGCCTTCTGAGTAGGCTTTATCCCCCAGCCAACCACTCCCACTCCAGCCTACCTAGGTAGGTGGCAGTTATAGACCCCATTCCTCCACCCCCACTTGGTCATCCCCATCTTTTGAAAAAGTGGGATTAAATAGTGAATGGACCGACTCTTCACACAATCCCAGAGCTCCAGCCCAATTGGCAAAATTAGGAGACTTCTCTTCTCTCTCTCTCTCTCTCTCTCTCTCTCTCTCTCTCTCTCTCTCTCACTCTCTCTCTCTCTCTCTCAACTTCTCTGGGTTGCAGCTAACACACATCTGGATATTAATGAACTATTGGCATAACAAAACAAGTAGAAACTGCAGTACAGGCAGGGATTTAGACTTGAAAAACTGGACACCTTGGGTCCTAGGTTCTGCTCTGTGGTACATACCTAGCTAGCTATCCACTAAGCTATCCCATGACCCCAGCCCCTTGTTAATACCCGAAGCCTGTCACATATGATACCCGAACCCTGGTTAGGTTTATCCCACAACTGTAGATCACCTAGGTAGGTGGTAGGTACAGATTCAATTCACCCACCCTACTTGGTCACCCCACCATGCAAAAGAAAGAATCCCATCCCCTCTGACCTGATTCACTAAAGGTCCATTTTTTCATGATAATTAACTTAAATCACAACAATATACAACACTTGCAGCCATACCAAACAGCAAAAATATTTCCCCTAGCTTTAAGGCTCGAGCCTACTCTGACAATTTATAAGATCATAAGTTAGTAAAACATCAAACTACCAAACAGTGTTCCCAACTGTTTAAAAGACCTGTGCTCCACACAGTCCTGACTCACCAGCCCTGCCCAGGGCAGCGTGTCGGACCCAGCTGCTCTTTTAGCAGGTGTGGTTGCTCTGTGTGCCCTCACTCCTATACCCTCACCCTCTTTCAAAGTGAGTACTACTGAAAGTTTCCATTTTCTTCTTGTCAAACCTTTTCTTGCCTTCTCATCCTCAAAAACACCAATAGCTAACACTGTTCTTACATTTATAAATTCTTTTTTCCTATTAAATATTTGTGCCCATTCCTCCAGCATTGAAAACACCTGTTTTTTTATGTAACTTCCCTACCAATAACACCACCTGACCGCCTTCACTTTTTTTGGGGGGGGTGGGGATCTTTTCTTTCCGCTCTTCCTCCAATAACACTTCCTCTCTCACTTTATGATCACTCCCAAAACACCTATTCTAACACTATGCTACAGATACTTAATATTGTCCACATATCCCTTCACTAAACCACCTGAGTTAACCACTCCCACATAACACCACCTCACTAACATGCCTAACAATATCTCCAAGACATCAAGGAAACAGCAGAAGATATTGGTTCAGACACACACATGAACAACAAAATAGAGGAACAAAAAATAACTAAATACCAACAAGAACTAAACGTCATGCCAGAAAATTAATGGGTTATGGATTTAACAGAAAAAATAATGTAAAAGAATGATGATTGTACTTGTGAAAAAGCTGAAGGAAGAGTGAATGAAAAAGTGAAACAATAAAAAAAGCTAGTATCCACACCAGAAAAACTGAAAACAGAAACACAAATATCAAATACTACAACATCAGCATTAAACAACACTACAAAGGAAAGGCACAGGAAGAGTTCTGGAAAGATGGCAACCGAGTAACACACACCAGTGGGACTCTGCAGAAATCCGTGCAGGAGAGCCACTGAGAGGAAACTCCACTCTTCCAGATCACAGGAGGAGCATCATAAGTTAAGTAGATGCAGAAACACTAAGGTTTAAAGAGCTGTAGGTATTTGGCTTACCACGACAGAAGCTGGCTGGGGCTTAGCTTTAGCCCCACCAATCATAGCTGTTGCCAGGTTACTGTGACCTGTACAGGGGCTTTATTTCAACGTAGCCAGAGCTGATGCCACCTTTGGGCAAGATTTAAACCCCTGCAGACCCACAGTCAGGTGGTAGGGGGTCATCTATATCCTTAAATTTTTGTCTCTCTTCTTTCTTTCCTTCCTCAGTCATGGCAGCCTGTGTTTTCTTTCTCTCAGATTTATTGTTTGTTTGTTTTGTTTTCTCTCTTTCCTTTCACAGAACACTGCTGGCCTAGCAGGTGCTGCCCTCAACCTAGAACAAATCTGAGAACCCTCCATCTTATGGGGGGAGGGAGTGCTCCAGCCTACCTTCCACAGCTCTCCACACAGCTGAGGAAGTCCCACCAGCTATCCATGTTCTTCCAAGCAGTTGGTGAAATACGACCCACCTTCTGCCAACCCCAAACAGCTGGTGGAACTCCCACCAGCCTTTCGACACCCTCCATGTGGTTGACAGTATTACCATTCAATTAGCTGGGGGAACTTCCGCCACCCTCTTAGCAGCTGGTGGAAATTCTATCTGCCCTACAATGCCCTCTAAGTGACTTGGGAACCCCTGTCTGTACTTTGTAATGCTCCACTTGGCTGGGGGAACCTCTGCACCCCTTCCATGGTATTCCATGTGGCTGGGAATCACAAGTCTGCTCTTCATGGCTCTACACTTGGCTGAGGGGACTTTCTTCCAAAGTGCTTCACACAGCTTCAGGCAGTAATGCCAGCTCTCCCCAGCACTCCATGTTGTTACAGGAACCTCTACCAAACCTTTGTAGTGATCTTGCTGACTAGGAAAATGACACACCCCATCCATGGTATCTATACCACAATGGGCACACCCACCTACCTTCAGTTGCACTGAAGCAATAGGCAGTCCCACATGCCCTTTGAGGTACTCCAAGCTGCCATGAACCACACCACCATGGCTTCCTGTGAGATTATCCAGCACAGCACCATCCTCACGGCCCCACCGCCTCCTGAACAGCATCCCCTAAGAGGGCCATCCAACTTTCCCTCTAAATAACTGAATACTAGTTGGTTAGTGAAAGAGTGAAACTACAGGAGGATAAAGCAGTAGTCCAACCCCACAGCACAGGTAGTGAAAGGCAGTTCAAAGAAACATTCCTATGAGTCTCCTAAAGAGAAAGCCCAGTGCTCTTTGATGCTCTGGAAAAGGGTGCCAGGCTCCTCTAAAATGATATGAACAGCAACTAGCCCAAATAACTTCAACTAAAAAAAAAAAACACAGGAGAAAGAAAAGGCAATGTCGGAAGAAGTCCTGAAACTAATGATGTACATAGAAGAAACAGATGTTGATCTACCACAGAAAGAAATCTTCATAATGCTGCTTGGGGTCATACGGGATATAAGAGAAGCAATACAGAGGGGGGAGAGATGGAACTATAGAGAAGGTAAAGACCGCACACCAAAGGGAAATACAAGAGATAAGGAACGAAGTTAAAAAAAAAAAGCATATAACAAGCAAAATAAAAATCACATAAGAGACATCCCTAAGAGACTAGAAGAAGCGGAGAACCATACCAGGAACCTTGAAGACAACAAGGCAGGCTTCAAAAAAATGGCAGTCAATGAAAGAAGCTGAAGAAAACCTAAGAACAATGTGTGATGCCATCAAGGGGAACAACATTCGAATAATTGGATTACCAGAGCACCTTCAAAAAGTTGAAAGAGAACAATGCCAACTCAAGAATCCTCTACCCAGGAAAGTATCTATCAAGATAAATGGAGAAGTATGAGTCTTCCCGGACAAGTAAAATCTCAAAGAATATGTAAAATAAATAATAATAAAGCTCTATGAACAATTCTTACTGACCCACTGTGGTCACAACAACAACATGCACTCAGCACAATAGAGGACCAACATATAGAGCAACTCCACCAAGAGGTCAACACAAAAGAGCCTGAAAGATAACATTAACAAAATGTTGAAAAGACAGCGAGAGTGAACACACACATACACAATCACACACAACACAATGACAAGAAAGGATTTAGATAATTCCAATACAAAAGATATGAGATGACATTACAGCAATCACAGAGGATGTAATAACTCTGAATGTCAATGCACTGAACTCGCCCATTAAAAGACAGAGACTCGCAGACTGACTTAGAAAACAAACCATCTATTTGTTGTCTGCAAGACACACATCTCAAGCTCGCAGATAAAAATAGGCTGAGAATTAAAGGATGGCTAAAAATATACCAAGCAAATGGCAATTCAAAGAAAGCAGGGGTTGAAAAGTCGAGCTCTGACAAAATTGATCTCAAGGTGAAAGCCATAACAACAGATAAGTGACGTCATTATATAATGATCAAGGTAACAGTAGACCAAGAACCCGGTGAGCATAAAAATATATATACACGTTCAATGAGGGACCAGGAAAATTCATAATTCAAATGCTCCAAAAGATTAAAAATAATCACAGGCTCAACGATCATAGTAGGTGACTTTAATACACCGCTCTCAGAGAAAGGTAGATCACAGTGAAAGAAGCTTAACCAGGAATCTACAGAAATAGACTCTACAATTAGGCAGCTTGACTTAGTAGACATTTTTAGAGCTCTTTACCCAAATACAAAAACAATGAAATTCGCGTTCTTTTCTAGTATGCATGACACATTCTCAAAGATACACCACATGCTGGGGACAAGTCAAGCATGAGTAAATTCAAGCGCATAGAGATCACTCAAATGTCCCTCTCAGACTACTACACAATAAGGCTGGGAATCAACAGAAGGATGGTTAAGCAAAAAGGGGCAACACATGGAAGAAGCATACCGGCCTATGTGATGATGAGGTGTCAAAGGGATCAAGTGGCAGATATCAAAGAACAAAAAATCGTATCACTGTGTGCTCACCTTCTTAATACTATCGCTGAAGACAAATGGGTGCAGAAACAGATGTGGTGAAGAAAGCTGATGGTGCCCAGCTATCAAAAAGATATAGCATTAGGGGTCTAAAAGGCTTGAATATGAACAAGCAAGCAGCCATCTAGCTCAGAAGCAACAAAACCCACATGGAAGAAGCATACTAGCCTATGTGATCACCATGTGTTGATAGGAGCAGGTTATCAGGTCTAAAAGAACACAAAAATCATTACTGTGAATGAGGGGGGAAGGAGTGGATACCCAAAGCCCATCTGTAGGCAACTGGACATTTTTCCTTACAGAAGAGTCTTGGGGAGGAGACCAGCCAGTCAGGGTACAGTGTAGAAATGATGAAACACACAACTTTCCTCTAGTTCTTAAATACTTCTGCCCACCCACTATAATGATCCCAATTCTACGTTACAAACCTGGCTAGACCAGAGGACGTACACTGGTTTAGAAACTGGAAACAGGGAATCTAGGACAGATGAACCCTTCAGGACCAGTGCTGAGAGTGGCGATACCTGGAGGGTAAAGGGAAGGTGGAGCAGAAAGTGGGAACTGATTACAAGGATCTACATATAATCTCCTCTCTGGGGATTGGACAACAGAAAAGTGGACAGTGTAAGATATGACAAAATAATGATAATTCATAAATGATCAAGGGTTCATGAGGGAGGCTGTAGCAGGGAAGGAGGGGAAAATGAGGAGCTGATACCAAGGGATCAAAGAATGCAAATGTTTTGAGAATGATGGTGGCAACAAATGTACACACATGCTTGACATAATGGATGTATGTATGGATTGTGATAAGATTTGAATGAGCCCCCAATAAAATGACTTTAAAACTAAAAATTGGCAAATAATTGGAGAATGAAAAACTCCCTCCTGCAAAATAAGCGGAGACGGGAGCAGATCAAACCTGAAATTAGAAGGTTTTTAGAAACCAATAACAAGAATACAGCATAACAAAACCTTTGAGACACAGGAAAAGCAGTTGTCAGAGGAAGCTTGATTTTGAAAAATTTGCATATGAAATGGTGAGAGAATTATGATTAAGACTTTGTTGCAAAGCTTCCAGCAATTAGACGGGAGTCAACAGAATAATTCTATCAATAGCAAGAGAAAAGAAATAATAAAAACCAAGGCACAGATAAGTGAGAAAACAGGAAATCAATGCAAACTGGATTAACAGAAATGATAGACCATTGACAACCTAACCAAAGAAGGGAAGGAACAAACATAAATACCCAAGGTGAGAAATTAAATAGGGCAAATTACAACAGACTCTAAGGAAATTAAGAGATTAAATATACAGTCCCAAAAGACTCAATATAGTAAAGATGTCAATCCTACTGAAGGTATTATATAAATTTAATGCTATCTCAATACAAATACCAACATCATTTTTCAAGAAATTTGAAAAACTAACTACCAACTTGATCTGCAGAGGGAAAAAGGCTAAAATTACCAGCGAACTCCTCAAGAAGTAGGACAAAGTTAGAGGGCTTGTTTTACCTAACTTTAACACTTATTATACAGCCACAGTACTCAAAAGAATGTGGTATTGGTATAGTGACAGATACTCAGACCAATGGAAAAGAACAAAAAATTGAGAAATATAAACATCAGCCTAGAGACAACTGATCTTTGATAAGGGCTCAAAAAATATCAAATCATAAGCAGATGCCTTCTTCAACAAGCAGTGTTGGAAAAAATGGAACCCTACCTGTAGAAAAATGAAGCAAGACCCTCACCTCACTCCATGCACAAGAATGAAGTTAAAGTGAATCAAAGATTTCAAAATAAAACCCCAAACTATTAGGGCCATCAACAAGGGAATTGGTACAAACCTAAGGACTCTGGCACAGGGAATACACAGGTTATCTGAAATAGGGAAGTACACAAACACAGGAGACACAAATTGACAAGTGGGATATTCTGAAGATAACACACTTGTGCACATCAAAGATTTTGTCAAAAGAGTAATAAGAAATTCTGTAGACTGAGAAAACATCTTTAGCAATGACACATCAGACAAAGGGCTTATTACTAAAATATCAATACTCTGCTAGCCTATCACAAGAAAAAATCCAAAGAGCCCATCGAGGAAGTGGGCAAAAGACCTGAACAGAAATTTCACAAGGGCAGAAAGCCGCATGGCAAATAAACACATGAAAAAAAGTTCCCTGTCATTAGCCATTGCATTATATATATAGCCATTGCAAATTAAAAGAACTCTGAGATACCACCCAACACCCTCAAAGATAGCCCTATTGAAAAAATTAGAAAGCAACAAGTGGTGGAGAGGGTGTGGTGAGATAGGTGGTCCTGTAGATATGTGGAGCCACTATAGAAATCAGTCTGATGATACCTGAAACAAATGGAAATCTAGCTACCATGTGAAGCAGCAATCCCCCTACTGGGCATAAACCCAAAAGAAGTAAGAAACAGACCAAACCAGACATCTGCACTCCAATGTTCATTACAGCACAGTTCACAATCACGAAAACTTGGAAACAATCTAAATTTCCATAAACTGATGAATGGATTAAAAAATTCTGGTATACAAATGAGGGCTGAACATGATAGTGGGACAAGAGAAAACTAAAAGGAAAAAGAGAAAAGAACTAGGAGGAAAAGGGCATTTATAGAGGTCTAAATAAAGGCATTCACATATGTAAATATATTTATAAATCACGATGGGGAAATATATCTAGGTGAATATACTTATAGGTTTGGTATTAAGGTAGCAGAGGGACATTGAGCCTCAACTCAAGTACTCCATCAATACAAGAAAACCTTGTTATATTCATCTGGCATCCCATGATGCTCACCTTCCCGACATGATCGCTGATGACAAAGCGGGCACATAAGCAAATGTGGTGAAGAAAACTGATGGTGCGAGCTATCAAAAGATATAGCATTTAGTGTCTTAAAGGCTTGAAGACAAACAAGCAGATATCTAGATGAGAAGCAACAAAAGCCACATGGAGGAAGCACACCAGCCTGTGTGATCGCAAGGTGTCAATAGGATCAGGTATCGGGCATCAAAGTACAAAAATCATATCATTGTGAATGAGGGGGGTATTGAGGGGAGACGCAAAGCCCATTTGTAGGCAACAGGACATCCCCTTACAGAAGGGTTGTGGGGAGGAGATAAGACAGTCAGGGTGCAGTATAGCACCGATGAAACATACAACTTCCCTCTAGTTCTTTAATGCTTCCTACCCACCCCCCCACCCCCACTATCATGATCCCAATTCTACCTTACAAATCTGGTTAGACCAGAGGATTTACACAGGTACAGATCAGATCTGGGAACACAGAAATCCAGGACAGATAAACCCCCCAGGACCAATAATGAAAATAGCCATACCAGGAGAGTAAGGGGAAGGTTGGGAAGAAAGGCAGAATGGATCACAATGATCTACATATAACCCCCTTTCTTGGGGACGTATACACAGAAAAGTGGGGGAAGGGAGACTAGTTGGTGTAAGACATGAAAAAACCATAATTTATAAATTATCAAGGGTTCATGAAAGAGGTGGGGGAGGGGGCTGATACCAAGAGGCGAAAAATGAGGAGCTGATGCCAAGGGCTCAAGTAGGAAGAAAATGTTTTGAGAATGATGAGGATAACATGTACAAATGTGCTTGACACAAAGGATGGATGGATGGGTTGTGATAAGAGTTGTATGAAGTCCCAATAAAATGATTTTTTAAAATTCTGGTATGTACATACAATGAGGTATAATGCAGCCCTTAAAATCAGTGAAAAAACACATGAAACATAACATCTCATGGGAAGTGTGATAGTAACATAATCTGGTGTCAATTTGAGGACTAAGAATAAGTGTTACAGCTCTTTTAGAATTTGTCTAGCAGGTTTTCTGGTTTTCCCGGAAAACCCCCACACACCAGTAAAACAGTTACTTAACAATTTAAAAAAAAAAGAGTATAAGGATGGAGTCTATCCTGTCAATCAGATCATACCCAGTGAGGACTCTGTGTGGGCCTGGCTTTCTCCTGAGGATTCTGGGAACTCCGGCATTCCCTCCTTGGAGACTGGAGACACATTCTCTTCCAGCTAACTCCCTTGGAGACTCTCCTGGCAACGCAACAGGGCAACTAGGGGAGCAAATTAACTGAGATTCTGAGGAATCCTGAACATAGACATCTGACTCAGAGGACAATGCTTCTGACTTGGCACCTCATCAGACTGGATCAGAAAACATTCATAATGGTCAGCAGACAGACCTGGGCCTATCTATTGTTTTTGGTTTATTTCTTGCTTTGTTTGTTTTCTGTTTTTGTTTGTTTTTCTCTTGCCCTATGTCTATCTATGAAAGATAGGCAAGATGAACAATCCCAAGGAGAAAACAAGGTACCAGCAGTTCTGGGAGGACATGGGAAAGCAAGGGATTAGGAGGAGGATTGGGAAGCCAACAAACTCAGGGATAAGGGAACAACAGAGATCTAAAATTGATGGTGAGGCGGGTGTATACTGCATGGTGAGGTTTAATCAAGTAGAATGTATCTGAGAGGAAGTACAGAGAGACAAATGTAGGGTGAGTATGATAGTGGGATCAGAGGAAGGTGAAAGGAAATAGAGGAAAGAAGTAGGAGGCAAAAGCTATTTATAGATCTATTTATAGGCATGTTCATTACAATCTAAGGGATATAAGCCAATGCATATATATTTATGTGTTAAGTATTAAGATAGCAGATGGACTTTGGACCTCTACTTAAGGCCTGCCTGAACACAAGAACTCTTTGTTCTCATAACCTGACACTCTTTGATACTCACCTTCCCGACACAAACACTGAACACAAAATGGGCACATAAGCAAATGTGATGAAGAGACTGCATGGTGCCCAGCTATCAAAAGATATAGTATCTGGGGTCTTAAAGGCTTCAAACTAAACAAGCAGTCATCCAGCAGGGAAGTAAATAAGCCAACATGGAAGCACACCAGCCTGTGTGATCATGATGTGTTGATGGGATCTAGTATCAGGTATCAAAAGATCCCAAACAATTATAACTATGCAAATGAGCGGGGTTTGGAGTTGAGGCCGAACCAAAGCCCATCTATAGAATATTGGATATCCCCACACAGAAGGGTTATAAGGAAAGGATGATTCAACCATGGTTCAGTACAGCACCAATGAAGCACACATCATTCCTCTAGTTCCTGAATGGCTCCTCCCCCCACCCCACTATCATGACCCAGTTCTACCTTACAACTCTGGCTAGACCAGAGAGCACACAGGGATACATATTAGTTCTTGACACATGTAATTCAGAACAGATAAATCCCTCAGGAACTGTTGTGGGAGTAGCAATATCATGATGGTCAGGGATGGGGAAGGGGTGGGGGAAAGGGGAGCCCAGCACAAGGTTGGATATTAAGCCCCTACCCACCCCCAAAGGGGTTGAATAACAGGAATGTGAATTATGTGAGACAATGGACAGTGCAAGATACAACATAATAATAACAATATATAATTGATCAAGGATTCATGAGTGTGGGAGGGGAGGGGAGAGAGGGGAAAAAAGAGGCGTTTATACCCAGGGCTCAAGTAGAAGTATGTTGGAGATGATGATGGTAACATATGTACAAATATGCTTGACACAATTGATATATGGAATGTGGTAAGAGCTGTAAGAGCCCCCAATTAAATGATTTTTTTAAAGAAAAATGTATCATCTCAACCGAGCAGCCATTTAAATGAGGCATCAACTAAGTCCACATGGAAGAAGCTCACCAGCCTGTGTGATCCAAGGCTTATAAATAATACAATCCAAATCTAAAGGAGGGAATGGAATTAGACCTTAAATTGTGAACACCTGGTTTGCAAAAGGTTATGGATGACTGTGGAAGCCCAAAATCCATTTGCAGTCTTCACGCATGGATTCAGCTTCAGGTGAATCCCATCTGATCAGAGGTGAGGAATGTGAATAGTTCTGCTATCAGAGAGAGAGCATTGTAGAGTTGATTATGGCAAATGCAGTTAGGTCAAAATGTAATATCTTATCATTTGATCTGCCTTTTTTAAGACACATTTTAAAGCTATTTCAGTTTGTTTTTTAAGGGAAAGGAAATAGACATGGATTAAAACTCTCGCGAATCCCCTCTGATTACAGACAAGGACTGTGTGAGCAGCCTTACCAACATGCAGAAAGCTTGGGCAGTGGATTGTTGCAAATGTAGAAGGTTAAAATTTATCACCCTACCATTTCATCTCCTTTATGCCACCATTTTTTGTTTATTTTCTCTAGTTTTTAATATTTCTGTTTTCCATTGAAGTATTATCTATTTTATGTTATTATTCTTATTGGTTAGGTTTGTTTATTTTTTAATGTTTTCTGTACATGAAACCCAGGATTGGTAAATCTAAAGAGACAGTAACTGGATTAAAGGTTCCTTGGGAGTATGGCATGGGAGTTGGGAGTAAATGGGGAGTTAATAACAATGAGTACAAGAATGAAGAGCATGTTCTAAACAACATTGTGGTGATGATTATACAACTCTTCTATGTATGATTGAACTATTAGATTGTATATGTGAAACATATGCCAATAAAACCATTGGAGGGGGGGAGAAACAGCACAATCCTATAAATGAACACAAAAACAGAGTTGATAAGATAGAAACCTGAATTAGTGAGCTAGAATACAAATATATAGATTCAAACCTATAAAAGGATAAATAACAACCAAAAAAGACTGAGAAACGCTTGAGAATAAGGGAACTAATTAAGAGGAACAGCCTTCAAATTGCAGATATTCTAGAAGAGAAAGAAGAAAAAAACTCCACAGAGACAAGTCCAGGAGCTTCTGTACAAAACATTCCTGGCTGTCTAAAAGAGGAAAGATAACTACTTAGGAAGCTGACAAAAGAGATCCCAAAAGGAAAACTCCCTGGCATATTGTTGTCAAGATCAAGGCTAACATAAATAAGAAGAAAAAATTCTAAGAACAGCCAGAGAAAAAAGATCAACTGTTCATGACAAGGATCAGCAATTCGAATATCCTCAGATTTCTCAGCAGATACCATGCAGGCAATAAGACTATGGAAAGATGTATACAGAGTAATGAAGGGGTAAAAACTGTCAACCTAGAATCGGCTTTCCTCAAAATATAGGTTTAGTATTAAGGTAGCAGGTGGACATTGGGCCTCTACTCAAGTACTCCCTCAATGCAAGAACACTTTGTTCTACTAAACTTGCATTCCACGATGTCCACCTTCCCAACAAGATGGCTGAATACAAAGCAGGTGCATAAGCAAATGTGGTGAAGAAAGCTGATGGTGCCCAGCTATCAAAAGATATAGCGTCTGGAGTCTTAAAGCAAGATAAGCAAGTAGCCATCAAGCTCGCTGAGAAGCAACAAAACCCACATGGAGGAAGCACACCAGTCTGTGTAATCATGAGTTGTCAATAGGATCAGGCACCAAAGAACAAAAAATCATATCATTGTGAATGATGGGGATATGAAAGGGAGAACCAAAATCCATCTGTAGGCAACTGGACATCGCCTTACAGAAAGGTTAGGGGGAGAAGATGAGCCACTCATTGTGGAGTATAGCACTGATGAAACATACAACTTCCCTCTAGTTCTTTAATAATCCCCCCACCCCACTATCACGATCCCAATTCTACCTTACAAATCCGGCTAGACCAGAGCATGTACACTGGTACAAATCAGAGCTGGAAACACAGGGAATCCAGGAGAGATAAAGCCCTCGGGAATACTGAGAATAGAAATACCAGGAGGGTAAAGGGAAGGTGGGGAAAAAGGGGGCAGCGAATCACAATGACCTATATATGACACCCCCCCCCTTGGGGACGGACAACAGAAAATTGGGTGAAGGGAGACATCCGACAATGTAAGATATGAAATAATAATAATTTATAAATTATCAAGGGTTTGTGAGGGAGGGTGGCAGAGGGAGGGCAAAAATGAGGAGCTGAGGTCTCAAGTAGAAAGAAAATGTTTTGAGAATGGTGATGCCAACAGATGTACAAAATGTGCTTGACACAATGTAAGTATGTATGGATTGTGATCAAATTTGTATGAACCCCCAATAAAATGATTTTTAATAAATAAAATGGAAAACAAAACAAAAAACCTGTACATAATTCCAGGTCTGTCCTCTGGTCTTTATGACAGAACACTGGTCCTGGGGGAATTCTGGGAGCTGCCCCTCCTAGCTGGAAATCTAATTTGGGGGCTCTTTAGGGGTTTGCCCTGCTGTGGGGGGTTCAGACCAGACACACTCTCCATTGTGAGTAGCCAGTATTGTCCTCTATCGTGGTGTGCTCCAGTGAGGGGACAAATATATTGAGCTGCTGTTGGCCCTGCAGTTCTCTCTGTGGCTTAGCAGCTCTGGTCAGGGATGTTGTTCCCCGAGCTTGGTGTACCTGTATGGAATCTAGACCACCCCTTTCTCTTTTTCCTTCTTGGTTTGCTTCTGCGTGGACATGATATGCCGACCCCTCTCCCCAACCTGTAGGTTTAGTGTTGTTCTCTGTCACCCATACTTCTAGGGAGGGGGTCAGTTCGGCTCTGATTGGGGACAGCCCTGTAACCCAATCTTTTCATGCATTCCTCATGGTTTATTGGGCCATGGTGGGGTCTGTATATATACTCCCAATTTTGTGGAGACATAACCAAAACTCTCCCATGGGTGGGTTAGTGCCCTGTCACCCCCATGATATCATCCCCACCCTTTACTCCCTCGCCCTTTCCCCCTGTCCCCTTCTTTGTGTTGGATTACCATTTACTTCCTTCGGTTTGGTCTGACCTCCAACCGACTACGTGTACCTCAACCAACATATTGTGAGATATGTGACTTTTCTTCTATACTTACTGTCCTGGTTATACTTACCTCAGGGGACTCTTGCTGTATGTGTCCTTTTGTGATTGGCTGGCTTCGCTTAGCATAATTTCCTCCAAGGCTTCCATGAAAACATGTACTTCCTGTGCTCATCAGTGCTTTTCAGTGATGCATACATAGTACTTCACTCTTTTTAGTATGGTTTAGCTATTGAATTGTATGATGTATGAGTTATATTCCACTAAAATTGTTTTAGCAAGATAGAGTGGGTTGAAATCTGTAGTTCATTATTAAAGCAAGAATTGATTAACTGCTTCTTCCTGATTTTTTTTCTGTTAGCAATTGTGAGTAAATGTATGTTATGTAATCATATGTATCAAAAACCAATTCTCAAGAAGAGTTTTAAGAACGAAGCATCAGGTACAAAATTACTTTTCCATGCAAGGATTCACACACTAATTGGGAGAGTTTAGATAATCTAATACTGCCTCCTATTATTTCTACTTTTTAGAGTTTTGAATCTAGACCAGTAATTCTTAACATCTGTGCTTCTAGGAATATCACGCTTCTAGGGACACAATTCAGAGTTTTTCATGGTGACTCCACACTTTGTTCTGTGATTTCAGTGAAACGAAATGGGAAATTACGTTGCTATAATAATAACCTTGACTTAGCTCACATTTTAAAAGTAACTTAGTATTAAATGTTATCCTTTTAGTCCTTAATGGCAATTCTCCTGCATACTTGCTTTGTGGTGACATCCCAATACTAGTGTATTGATAGGTCAACAGGAACCACTACTGATGTCAAGAAATCTAAATGACATAATCTCAGTCAAGAACTATGTAATGTATCATCACAAAACTCAAGAAGTAAATAATGATAAAATTAACAACGAAACATTATTTTATTAACAATTAATAACCTAAAGGAAGATTTCTCTGTATGTTGCAACCATTCTCTCTGGAATACTCACATAAACTGGGAAAAACACATCATAACTGTATGCTATAAGCTGACAATTTTAGCCTTGATGAGAGGAATGAAAGGGACATAGCCAAAGCAGAAAAAAGATGGGTTGGCAGATGAATACATATGGAGGAGGCTTACTGCATCTCTAATGCCATTGTGGATAGGTGCTGTGAATGAGACCCTGTCTAGAGGCAAAGAATTGGCAGCCTCATTTTGTTCCAAGAAGGTTCACTGGGCTGTCACTTACCAGGAAAGACTTACTAAAAGCAGTAGGATAAGCTCTACGGGGCTTTACTACACTTCATTGTCAGCTCAATGCCATGTTATTCAAATAGCATTTATACTTGGGTTGCCTTCACTATGCAAATAAAGCAACGCAAGAATTTTTCAATACCAATGGATTTTTTAATTGGCATATGAAATCCCACCTCCACCTCCCAAGCCAAGGCACTCCTCCAGTGACTTTGATTAAGCCTTTTGTAGAATTATGAACTTGGAGAGCTTTTTAAAGGAGAAAGGGATTGAACGCCAGGTGGGATTTAGCCAAAGCTGTCACAGCTCTGGTTGTTACCCCTCATAATCCATCTTGCTGAATCAAAACAGCAAACTGTGAACAAATAGCTTAGGCAGTTTGTTTGAAGGCACACTTCTGTCTTTCTTGGAGAGATTAAGTCATGGCTACAGTTTGTTTGGAAAATGATTATCCACATGAAAATTATTAAATTCATGTAGCACCTTTTTGAGCCAAAATCTTTTATAACATTTCATCTCTGGACACTATTAATAATCCCTAATAAAATGTAAAAAAATAAAAAAATAATGCTGTAGTTTTATATAGATATATACACACCCTATCCACAATCTTTTAAAACATTGTCAAATCTTTTGCATTTATCACAAGAATAGAATTGTTTATGTTCAAACTTTTAAATAGGAGTTGCTTTTAAAGAGGAATCAGGACAATTTGAGATGTGGAGCGAAAGGGATTAGTTTTAGCATTTATTCTAAGCACTGGACTCCATAAAATCTGCTTCCATGGCCTACTGAAACACGAAAGAGAGATCAGTGCCAAGAGGAAGAGGAAAAAACAAAGTACACCCTGGGAAATGTGTTCCTTTTACATGTGTTTCTTTACATAGAAAATTACTGAAACTCAAAGCAAAAAATTGTGACTCCCACTGATTCTAAATCCTGGAGCTCCTCTGTAGGTTTTCTGAGCCTAATTCTTTAAAGGAGCAGGACGCCCATGTTTCTCTTGCAGCGTGGCTGGCAGATCGTAACTGGTGCTCTGTGCCTGGCAGCCCAAGGCCTAACCCACAGCGCCAAGAAGGTTCCTTAGTAGCATGAAATAGTGCATTTTTAATACCAAGATACTTGGGTATTCAAGACATTTTTTAATTGAGATGGTGGAGGGGTGGTGTTCAACAGGCATACCTATAAACTCGAGTATAAGCCGACCCCAATATGAGCCGAGGAAGCTAAGTTTACCACAAAACAGCATTAAAATGTGCTGAAAAACTTGGCTTATGCATGAGTATATATGATAAATGGTTGCTAAATGTCAGACATCATGGCTCTTGTGTAAACAAGGATTAATAAAATATTGCACACACATCCTTCTTTTTTTTTAGCTGAGACCAGCAAAGAAGACAAATGCATAGACGACAATTAGACTGTTGTGTGTTGTGATAAACATTCCTCAAAACAGGGCAACCATTAGTTGAAGAGGTGAACTCTTGAGAACTCTGGCAAAGAACTTCAGTTCTTCCTGCCAGAGATTCTTCCTTAGCAATATGCAGATACATTGTTCTCTTGCCCTTGGAGTGAAATCTTGGGTGAAGGTGGGTGCAGTAATTCCCTTGGACACTGTGATATGAAATAGGTAAGTTATGTATAAAATATGTTAGACAGTGATGGGTATTATGAAGAAAAGTTAAGACAAGGAAAATATGCAGGATGAGGAAGCTTTCTCTTAAGGTTATATTTTAGAAGGGAACTGTGGGGTGGGACAGAGGACTTAGTTAAGCCAAAGTGATATCAGAGGAAACATCATCTGGTCTGAAGGAATAGTAATTGCCAAGGCCCTCCAAAAGGCTAGTATTTCTCTGCTCAAAGAATGGCAAAAAGGACAGCATGGCTAGAGAAGATTAAGCAAAGGAAAGTGTTGGAAATGGGAACACAGAAGTAGGGGTATGTTAAGTGACTAAAAAAGATATTTAGAATTATTTTTGTTTGTTTGTGATGAATTTGTCACTAAAGGCTCCAAATTAATTTCAATTTTACTTTAGAGTTCAAGTTTCTCTCTCTCTTCTCTCTCTCTCTCTCTCTCTCTCTCTCTCTCTCTCTCTCTCATCTATATACACTTTAAAAATATTTTTTTTCTTTCTCCTTGTATATGATTTTTTTTAAACTATTTTACTGGGGCTCTCACAGTTCTTATAACATTCCATACATCAATTGTTTCAAGCATATTTGTATGTATGTTGCCATCATCATTTTGTAAACATTTACCTTCTAATTGAGCCCTTGGTATCAGCTCCACTTTTTTCCCTTCCTCCCCCTCCCACTGTCGTGACCTCTTGATAAATTATAAATTATAAATTATTTTCATATCTTATACTGACTTCTGTCTCCCTTCATCCACATTTCTGTTGTTCATTCCCCGGGTACGGGGGGAAGAGTAATAGGGGGCCAGGGTATGCATTGATCATTGAGATTGGTTCCACCTTCCTCCCCTTCCTAAACATTCCTCCTACTCTCCTGGTATTTATACTCCCATTTCTGTTCCTAAGGGGTTTATCGGACCTGGATTCTGTGTGTTGTGAGCTCTTCTCTGTACCCATGTACATGCTCCAATCTAGTCAGTGCTGAAAGACTGGGGTCATGATAGTGAGGATTGGGGCAGGGGGTGAGGAAGCCTCAAAGAACCAGAGGAATATTGTGTCTTTCATCAGTGCTATACTGTGCCCTGGTTGACTCCCTCCTTCCTTGTGACCCTTTTGTGAGGGGATGTCCTATTGTCCACAGATGGGTTTTGGGTCTCTGCTCTGACCCCCCTCATTCTCAACAGTATGGTTTTTGTTTGTTTGGTAAGTTCAATTTTGTTTTCTTTGATTTTTTAGAGTTCTTGTGTATCAGCTTGACATACTCTGGTAGCCTGAATGTTTTCTGTAAGGCTGAAAATTATGTCACTCATGATTTCAGAGGCATGCAAAGTAAACAGGTTTCAACAGAACTTCCAGACTAAGAACAGACTATGAAGAAGAATTAGGCTGTCCAGCTTTGAGGAATTAGCCACTGAAAATCCTGTGAATAGCGCCAAAACATTGTCAGTTACTGAAAATCATATGAACAGAAACAAAACAAAATATTGACGGAGAGAAGTTCCAGTAGATGAGCCCCTCAGGTCAGAAGGCACTCAAAACATGCCTGAGGAAGAGCTGCCTTCTCAACTTAGAGCTGAGCACAATGACCCAGATGGAGGACAGCTGGCAAGAGTAAAGGCTTCAAACATGTTATTTGTTAATGGTGCATGGCTCAAAATGAGATGAAAGAGCTCCAAACATCAGTTAATGATTGAAACTTGGAACTTGGAATTTATGAAGTATGAATCTAGAAAAATTAGAAGTCGTTAAAAATGAAATGGAATATTAAAAAATATTCTAGGCATTGGTGAGTAGAAATGGAGCGGTGTTGGCCATTTTAAATCAGAAAATCATAAATGTTACTCTGCAAGGAATTGCACAATCAAGAGGAAAGGCATTGTATTTGTCTTCATAAAGGACATTTCAAGCTATATTTTGAAGTACAATGCCATCTGCAATAAGATAATGTCTCTCTGCATATAAGCATATCCAATCAATACATTATTGTTGAATGCACCACTCAGTAAGGCAGGTTAAGAAGAAATTGAAGAGGATGTACACTGGTACAGATAGGAACTGGAAACACAGGGAATCCAGGACAGATGATCCCTTCAGGACCAGTGCTGAGAGTGAAGATACCGGGAGAGTAGAGGGAGGGGAGGGTAGAGAAGGGGAACCAATTACAAGGATTTACATATGACCTCCTCCCTGGGGGGGGGGGACAACAGAAAAGTGGGTAAAGGGAGACGTTGGACAGTTTAAGATATGACAAAAATTTATAAATTATCAAGGGTTCATGAGGGAGAAGGGAGTGGGGGGGGAGAGGGAAAAATGAGGAGCTGATGCCATGGGCTTATGTGGAGAGCAAATGTTTTGAGAATGATGAGGGTAATGAATGTACAAATGTGCTTTATACAATTGATGTATGGATGGATTATGATAAGAGTTGTATGAGCCCCCAATAAAATGATTTTAAAAAGAAGAAATTGAAGAATTCTACATTTGCAGCCTCAAATTTGTCAAACATGCTATCAAGCTCTATTGATAATTATTGGCCATTGGAATACAAGAATTAGAAACAACGAGGAGAAAGCAGTAGCTGGAAAATACGTAGTTGGTCTTGATAGAAATGCAGCTGGAGATCAAGTGATAGAATTTTACAAATCCCTTTTTACAATAGCATATAAGGTAACTATGTGCATGGACTTCTCCAGCTTGAATATACAGAAATCAAATTGACACTATCTGTGGGAAGACACAATGGAGAAACTCAATATCAGCAAGTAAAACCAGCCCATGGCCTGAGTGTGGAACAAACCATCAATTGCTCAAATGCAAGCTCAGGTTGAAATTAAAGAAAATGAAAACAAGTCCATGGTAGTCAAATATGATCTTGAGTCCATTCCACCTGAATTTCAAGAACATCTCAAAAACAGATTGACTACATTGAAACTAATGTCAGAATACCTGATGAGTTGTGGGACATCATCAAGAGCCTCATACATGAAGAGAGCAGAAGATCATTAAAAAGACAAAAAAGAAAATATCAAACTGGATGGCAGAAGAGCCAACAAAACTTTGCTATGGAAAATGGAAGACATGAGGATGTCAACGAGCTGAACAGAATATTTCAAAGGGAAGCTCTAAAAGACAAATTAAAATATTATATTGGAATGTTAAAAGATCTAGAGTTAGAAAATAAAGAAGGAAGAACACACCACTATATCTTAAATTGATATTGAAAGATTCTATGGTAAAAAAAAAAATAGTGGTGTAAAAAGCATCAAAAGAAAAGATAGGCAGGTCACAAGGAAGGAGGGAGTCAACCAGAGCGCAGTATAGCACCCATGAAACACACAATATTCCTCTCGTTCTTTGAGGCTTCCTCACCCCCCACTATCATGACCCCAGGTCTGCCTTTCAGTTCTGGCTAGCCTGAAGCATGTGCACTGGTACAGATAAGAGCTCAGGACACACGGAATATAGGTCAGATAACCCCCTCAGGGACAGAAATGGGAGTAACGATACCAGGAGGGTAGGGAGAAGGGGGGGAAGGGGATCAATGATCAATGCATTACTGCCGCCCCCCGCACCCCCGCCCCACAAATGGGGATGAACAAGAGAAACATGAGTGAATGGAGACAGTGGTCAGTGTAAGATATGAAAGCAATAATAATTTATAATTGATTAAGGGGTCATGAGGGAGTGGGAAGCAGAGCTGATACCAAGGGCTCAAATAGAAAGTAAATGTTTAGAAAATGATGGCAACCTTAGTACAATATGCTTGATACTATTGGTGTATGGAATATTATAAGAGCTGTAAGAGCCCCCAATAGAATGATAAGGGAAAAAGTTGCTTCTCTTCCATCTGGCTTGCCTCTGCCTGACTTCTGGGTATGTTGACCTGAGCCAACAGCCTACCACCTGACTTCATTAAAGAGCTTCTACAAGGAACCAATGTTTTGATTGTGTGAATGAAAAAACTTCAGACATACACCTGAACTTCAAATATGACACATGTCAGTTTCCACAACCACTTGAGACATTTCCTTGATAGTTCATGAGTACTGTTAGATGTTGAAATCTATTACTGAACCCTAAGAGAATATTGGACTATAAACTGGTGTGTTGAATGTATGATATTAAGGAAAAAAGTATTGCTGATAAAATTTCTTTAAACATGTCTCAGCAATTAGTGAATGGCTGTGGACACATTCTTTCAGTAATTCAGTTGTATTCGTCTCATTAGAATTACTTCAAAAAATATCCAACCAAAGCTGAAGCACACCAGCCTGTATTATCCAAGGACTGTGAATAATATAATCCAAATCTAAAGGAGGGAATGGCATCAGAGCTTAAATTTTAACACCTAGTTTGCAGAAAGCTATGGAAGCCCAAATCTATTTGACCGTGGAAGCCCAAAATCTATTTGCAGGTTCACATATGGATGGAGTCTCTGGTGTATTCCCTCATCATATTTGAGGGATATGAAAATCCCTGTAATCAGACAGTATTGTAAAGTCAATTATGGTAGACATAATTGTGTTATAACGGTATATATTGTCATTTGATCGCCTTATTGACCAATTTTAAAGCTTTTTCTGTTTAAATTTAAGAAGTGAAGGGGAAAAATATGTGGATTAAGCGCTCAGTGAATCCCCTCTGAACCTAGACCATGGTAGCTTTGCTAGCGTGCAGACTGCATTGGAAAGTGGAGCTATTGCCGATGCAGGTAGGTTAAATTTTTGCACCTTATCATCTCCCTTATGATTCTTTAAATCTGTTCTAGATTTCAGCCTTTTCTGCTTTCTTTTCCATTGAGGTTTCTACCTGTTTGTTGTTCTTGTTAGTTTTGTTTTTTATGTTTTTCTGTGTATGAAATTCAGGTTAGGTAAATCTAGAGAGAAAGTAACTGGATTAATAGTTCCTTAGAGGGATTGTGGTGGCAAAATGGGGAGCTAATAGCAATAAATGCAAGAATAAACAAAATCTTCTAAAACTGATTGCTGATGATTGTAAAACTTTTCTTGATGTGATTGAACTATTGAATTGTATGATATATGATTTATATGCCAATAAAATGGTTGTTTAAGAAAAACCACTGACTTCTGAAGAGAAGTTAGTCACATAAGCCAGCTCAGGAGAATTGTAAAGGGGTAATATTGATAAATTTTTCTGAAAGAACACAAGCTGACCATAAGGGTTTATTATGAAGAAATTCTTAAATTCATTGCAGGAGAAAAAATTACAGTCAGAAAAACTTACAGGGAATTTGAACTGAGGATTTTTTTTTTCATCATCACAAAAGTACACCTCAGTCTTCAGTGCCAGCAAGGAACAGTCTTAACAGCATCTTGTTGGAACACCTTACTCCACCCACCTTACACAATCTTATTCTTTCAGACGTTTTGTTTTCAAAACACAAATTATTTGAAAGAAACTTGATTTGAGTCCCTCAAGAATGCTCACATTATCATGTGAATGTGGTAAAAATAAAAGTGCTTAGAATGCTTTGTGAAAGGGTTAAAGGAGAGACAGCTTTCAGAAGCATACAGACCTAGATGAGAAACAATAACTTCACCTTTTCAACATTAAAGGTTGCAAGTTAAAGATTTTGGAACAATGCTTTCTGACTTATCGATATATTCTTTAAAAAATTACATAGCAAAAGAAGAGTTATACCTTATAAAATACAAAGAGTAAAAATTCAAATGACCATATTTATAACATGTAACTTTTACTTTTTTATTTGATATCACCAAGTTGTCGGTCTTTCAGCATTTCCTGGTATGAATTGGTTTGCAGGCACTTTGTCAGATGGCTTCTTCTGCTATCATACCACTCCTCCAGTGGATTTCTATCTTCCAAAATCTGTTGACATTTTTATTGTCTCCACTCACATTCTTACCATCGTAAAGGGTTTAATCAGTTAGGCCGATTTAACTAGAGAAACATCTAGTGGCACTCGTATATGTGTAAGAAACAGCTTTATTTCAAGAAACTTTGTATATTAGGAAAATAGCCCAGTCCAATCCAAGTACATAAATCCAATAATAGTCCATAAATCCCTCTTCAGATTCATGCAGTTATGAACAATGATGCAGAATGCAGGAATATCCCAGGCAGGTGGTTGGAAAGTCTTGCGGCTCCAATGGCAGTGGATGCAGCTCCTGGGCTCTAGTTGCCTGCAGTGTCAGCCAGCAGGAAGATGAAGGCAGAGAGGGGGGGGGAGGGAGGTTTCCCAGGATCTTCCTTATGAGAAGGCCACCCCCACCGGAAGGCACCATCAGGCTGTGAACTGATTAACAGGCTGTATACCACACCTACAGCACTATATAGCTTCAAGTTGACATGAAAGTAAGTAACCTCCGCAGTCATTTGCTCCTTTAGTTTTTAAAACCTTTATTGCGATAGTTTATTAAAGCATACAATTATAAACCACTTCAGTTATACAATGCTGTGAATTTTGGTATATTCACTGATATGTACAGCCATCATCTCAGTCAGATTGAAAACGTTTTCATCACCTCAGAAACAAGCTGTCCTCATCACACATCGCACCCTTCCTCCCCATTCTCTACCTACCTCTTCTCCATCCCCTATCACTGAACAACCATAAATCAACATTTATGTACCTTTATATTTCTCTATTCTGAACATTTAATAAAAATGGAATCATGAGATCTTTTGTTACTGCATGTAACATAAATTCATTCTTTAATAATATTTATTGGTCAGTTGGGCTTTCGGATTATTTTCACCTTCGGCCACTATAAATAATGCTTCTCTAGATACTCGTGTACAAGTTTTTGTAAGACTATAGGTTTTCCTTTCTCTTGGGTATATGTCCGAAAGGGAACTTGGAAGGTCTAGCACAACTCTGTGATTAACCATTTCAGGACTGACAGTGTTTTCCAACACAGCTATTCCATTGTAAATTCCTACCAGCAGTATATGAAAGCTCCATTTTCACTACTTCCTGCCAACATATCTGACCCTTTGATTCCAATGACTTTGCTGTTATTTACCATCAATTTGAGTTTTGACTCATATTGACGCCATGTAACCAAGTGAAAGTGGCCTGTAAGGTTTTTGTAAGTAGACCCCTTACAGGAGTCGATCACCCGATCCTTCTCCTGCGTATCTGCTGAGTGTGGCTGAGCAACCAACTTTTCATTCAATTTAACTGAAAACAACCTTTGATCCACTGGGGCTGCTACCTAACCATCTAAGTGTTGAAATACTCTCTTCACTATGGCTTTGATTTGCATTTTCAAGATGGCTAAGGATGCTTTATTTTTTTTAATCATTGTTTTGGGGGCTCATACAGCTCTTATCACAATACATACATTCAAACATACATTGTGTCAAGCACATTTGTACATTTGTTGCCATAATCATTTTCAAAACATTTTCTTTCTACTTGAGCCCTTGGTATAAGCTCATTTTCCTTCCCCCACCCTCCCTCTCTCATGCTTTGATAATTTATAATTTATTGTTATTTTTTCATGTCTGAGACTGACCAATGTCTCCCTTCACCCACTTTTCTGTTGTCCATCTCCCAGAGACGGTGTTATATGTAAAGAATTGTGATCTGTTCCCATTTTACCCACACCTTCCCCCTTCCCCTCCCAGTATGCTGTCTCATTATTGGTCCTGAGGGGTTTATTTGTCCTGGATTCCCTGTGTTTCCAGCTCTTATCTGGACCCATGTACATGCTCTGGTCTAGCCAGATTTGTAAGGTCAATTGGTATCAGGATAGTGGGGAGGAGGAAGCATGAAAGAATTAGAGGAAAGTTGTATGTTTCATCCATGCTATACTGCACCCCCCTGACTGGCTCGCATCTTCCTTGTGACCCTTTATGTAAAGGGATGTCCAATTGTCCACAGATGGGCTTTGGGTCTCCAATCTGCACTCCCCACATTCACATTGATGTTTTTTTTTTGTTCTGGATCTTTGTGTCTGATATTTAATCCCATCGACACCTCATGATCACACAGGCCATGTGGGATTTGTTGTTTCTCAGCTAAACTGCCACTTATTTGTCTTCAAGCCTTTAAGATGCCAGATGCTTTATCTTTTGATAGCCCGGCACCATCAGCTTTCTTCATCACATTTGTTACGCACCCATTTTTAATGACATTGCTGGAATGAGATGAGATCAACAACTGTGCTCCTCTACTATGTTTATCTGGAAAACCACCATTCCTTTAAAATGTGACAGAAAAGAATTGTTTCAGCCAAAATATGAGCAATCTCAAGATTTTACCAACATGTATGTTGTTTTAGTTCCGGGAGTTTGCCTGTCATAGGAATTGCCTGAAAATTGGGCACCATTCAGTTGGTTAGAACTCAGAAGCCCTGTGGACATCAGAACAAACATTGCCCAAGATGGGGAAATGCTCACAATCATTTGTTTCATTCTATAATTGCAGTGGTTGTAATATTGTACACTGAAATTGCTAAGTAAGGTTATTATTTATGTGGGGCAGGGACAAGCAATTCCACTGAGTTACAAGTCAACCAGAAAAGATAGTAAAACCTTCGAGGCTCAATGTTTTAGTACCAGGGCTCGCTCTCTCTCCTCTCTCCCTTTCTCTGTATGTAGATATATGATGAAAAAGTATGTTCCTCATGATAAATATCAATGGGATGGATTGCTCTCCAAGGTTTGTGAGTTTGAACTCGTGTACACCACATAGATTCTTAGAATTGGATGGGGAAAATTTAAATGAATCTATGCACTGTGATGCAAGAAAAAAAAGTTGTGGTGTTTCATAAGTGCCAAGTGATCACCACAGAGGTCATTATGTGGGTGTTTTGGAGTTCTATCTGAACATTTCAACTATTAAAAAAGCACTGACTGCCTAAGAATGATAGGAAAAGATGACTAAGACTACTACCATAGGGGAGTTTGGATGAGTCTGTCGAGACTAGAGTTTACCATCTTCATAAAGTACATTTCAGTAAATTTAATTCTTTTGAGAGTAGAAATCCCTCTGAGAAGTCAGTATTATAATAGGAAGGAGAAAGTGGCTTTCTAAAAGATTGTAGGATAAAAGCTATCTGGTCGCTTCTATTTGTACAGTGAACTATTACCTGGAGTTAAACTAATTCCTTCCTTTCCCTAAGCATAAACTCTCTCAAAAACTCACTGCCATCGAATCAATACCTACTCATAGCAACCCAGTAGTATAGGGCAGAACTACCCCTGTGAGTTTCCAAGACGGTACCTGTTTATAGGAGTAGAAAGCCGCATCTTTCTCCTGAGGAGCGGCTGGTGGTTTTGAACTGCCAACTATGGATCTAATCCCAATGTGGAACAACTACACCATCAGGGCTCCTTAAGCATCAACTGGTTACCCAAAACCTAGGCCCCAAACAGAGAACCCATAAAAAAATGCCACTTTCAAAAAAAAACCTTTTATTTTAGAGACTTATTGGGAAGTGATAGCTATCTATTAAGTGAAGAGATTGATTTCTAAACTTAAGCAGTTGGGGGGGTGGGGTGGTAGTGACCTGAAGAGTCTGTCAAACTTGAATAATGCTTCTAGAAACTGAATAAGATATAAAGACTACCTGGAGGGGGCTTGTGAGGAGGCACCCATCAATTGTTAGGGGCATTTTCCCCTGATCAATCGACCAGAGTTGTATGAACCTTCTGGCCTGCAGAGACAGCTTCTTGCCTGCAGGCCTTGGTATTCAACTTATTCAAGGGACCACTGGAGAAGTTGAAAAGAGGCTCCTGGACAGGTTCAACCCAGGCCTTCCCATTCACCTTTAGTTGAGTCTTTCCAACAGTCTTAGAGATTTGAAGTGGATTTGGGAAGCAAGTAGTATCTAGTCTTTGGTTGTGCCCCAGCTTATGCTGTAAGAACTTCCCATCTCTTGTGCGTTTCTGCCCTTTGGTGGTCTTGCTGCAAACAGTTCTATTGTGATCTAGGCCTCCGCTCTGCAGAGAGGCCTGCAGGAAAGTGCTTTTTCCCAGGAAATTCTCCTGGTCTTTGGAGTTCATCTTCTCATGAAACTGCTGCAAAAAGTGGGTCATTTTTTCCTTGAAGAGGGTTTCAGAAGGAGACTGCCCTACCTGTATCGGGGAATTGATAATCCTGTTGGCAACGGTAACCTTGAATGTCTTCCACTCTCCATCCCCTCCTGCCAGCTCTTCTCCTTCTGCTCTCAGAGGGGTACTTCTATGTGCAACTGGTGGGAAGTTATCTTGGAACTGTAATGAGACAAGCTTAGAAACCCTGGGCTCATTTGGCTGCTGCATGTTCAGTTCTCTGTCCTCTGCATGGACATGCAGTAACCGGGGAGCTGTCATGTACCCAACAGGGACATTCTGGGTATTTCTGTGGGAGTCCATCCAAAATGAATCAGGGCTAGTCCAGCTCTCGGGGGCAGACCATCTGCCAGTGGAGGAGCCTTGAGCCTGGCTATCCTGCCTGGCCTTGAGTTTAAACTCTGATCCATTAATGAGGGATTCTTTAAGATGGGAAGAATTGGGATCATGATAACTTCTACTGATGTTGTTTGGTTCTTTTTCACCTGCAAGCACATGCTTTCTTTGGAAGTTTCTCGAGTTGTCTAGTTTTGTGTTAGATTGTAAAGAAAAAGCAGAGAGCTCCCGCATCTTCATTAGCTCTTCGGGCCCATTGACCTTAAGAGACTGTTTTACATACTCCTGTTCTATCCCTTTGCCCAGAAGCATTTGTCCCGTGTCCCAGGAATTCACACTCCTGTCCTTTGGTTTCTGGGGCAGATTTGGGCTGTGTCTATTCATTAATACGGTCTTACTCCAATTTGTTTTGTCTGTATTTGGGTATTTGATTGACTCTCTGCCATCTTTGGTTATTGGGGAGCCCTCTACAAGTTTCTCAATGGTATTGGAGGGTGGGTTTCTCAGAGCTGTCTGCCCTCTCATGCCCATAGATGAGGTGGGAATTACAGAAACACCCATAATGGGAATGGAAGGGCTCTTGTCTTCTTGTTTGAACTCCATGGAAGTAGAGCCTTTCGATCTCTTTCTTGTGGTGGAATCATTGACTGGAAGGCGGTTAAAGGCATTTAGGAACTGGTCTCCATTCACTGATTGTACCGAATCACGCTGTTCGGTTTGGGTGTAGGGTGCTTTAGGAAGAGGCAATATCATTTTCACACTATCCCCTGAACTATCCACTTTAGGTTGTGTTTCCAAGGATCTTTCCTGTTTTGAGCAATATTTCTCACCTGACTTTACTCCCAAGTTCCCTGATAGACACATTCTGTGACCTTTTGGATATTTTCTACGTTCTTTCCCCAGGATCTCATCGGAAAAGATTTTTGCATCTTTTAGTAGATGATCCCCGGGGAGATCTTCCGGACTATCTTTCACTTCTCTCTTGATGTCCTTGTCACCCTGGAGCGTTCCCAAGCACCTTTCATAGAAGGCCATCTCATTGCAATTTAGATCTTTCTGGCCGCAGCAGTTGTATTTGTTGATCCATGCGAGGCCATAGGTGCCGTTTGTTTTCCATTCCTCTGGAATGGATTTCGGAATTTTAGCTGGCGGCTTCATCGCTGACAGAGATTTCAGGATCCTGTGGGGTAGACCCCATCGTTGTTGGACCAGCCTCTTTGTAAGGTGGTTTTCTAATCTTTCTTTTATTTCACTTCTGAAAGGAAAGTCTCCCGGAATTATTGTGACAGGACGTTGGTCTGGATGTCGTGGGATGCGGTCAGGAAAGCGAGGAGCTGGAGGACAAATGGTTTCCTCGGATTTTTGAACCACTGAAGGTATGCTCAACCAACCATGCAACTGCTTCTGCAGCGCATGGATTTCTAGTTGGGAAACTTCATTTTCACTGAGAGACAGGGCTTCCTGCTGGAATTGATGAGAAGTTGCATCACATCCAGTTTTGGATGGAGGTGGTGGCAAGATTTGGGGTTGGGTTTGAAGGTTAGGCTGGAGCAGGGTTTGGGACTGCGGTATGGTTGGAGGCAAAGTTTGAGGCTGAACTTCAGGTAAAGACAGAGGTAGGGCATGGGAAGGTAATGGGGATTCTTTATCCTCTGTTTTGACTGGGCTGATATTTAAGATTGTGTTGAAAAAGATCAAGGTTGAAGGACAGCTATCCAAAGCCAAGTCCTCTGAAGCGGAGGAGTCAAGATTCTCTTGAATGAAACCACTTTTTTTCAAAATCGTGGGGATTCTGCCCTTGTCTTGAGCTGGACCCAAGGGTAATCCTGGGATGAGCTTGCTGGGATCATTTCCACCTGTGAATGTTGGTAAATGTGGGACCAAGAGACTAGGGCTCGCTACAGATGATTTCTCAAGGACAGTCTCTGAGTCAGATCTATTGAATTCAGATGGAGTTGCAGTTAAAGTGGAGTCTCGTGGTGGTGAAGCAGACAAGGGTGGAATTGTGCTCTGGAACATCAATGAATCTGTAAGATTCTTTTCATGGGATAAAGATGGTGACGGGTTCATATCCTGAGATAGGGTGGGTTCAAGTGACGAAGTGCTCTTAGACAAAGCTGGTTTCGGTTGTAGTATGTTATCAACTCTCTGCATGCAGTGTAATGTGGATGGGGTAAAGGTGTGTTGTTGTGGCAGAGAATGGTCTGTTGGGAAAGAAGACTCCAAGGGAAACACAGGCTCTGGGGGCACAGAGTCACCTGCTGGTGAAGGTAAGAGAATATTAGCTGCGGAGGTTGTCATGTCAAGTGATAGACTGGTGGAGAGAGGTACAGAGAGCTCAGGCAGAGGCCCTGCCAGTGGGTCTTCTGCAGACTCTTCTGAATAGGTCGTTGTTAAATATGATGGTGAGACAATCGAAGTACTTGTGGAAGCCACAGGAGACATACAGGGAGCAGCATCTTCGATTGACTCTCCGAAGAGCAGCTGACTCATCTCAATAGTTGCTGTGTTACACACCTCACAAGAGGGATCTGGACATAAGAGTTGACGAAAGCAAGTGATATCATGATGCTGGCCCAGGGGACTGCAGAGATAGGAGGGTACAAAGCTATAACCAGAGTTAGTACAAGAATATGAGGGTCTATTGACCTAACAGGGCTGGTGTTACCTGAGGCTTACAGTCCCTTCTGATGAAGTCACATCTGTGACTTCACAATACACTCAGCCTGTTTCCCCCCAAGACCTTCATTCACATCCTCGTTGTGATAGCTACTCATCCTGAGGCCTCCCGGCTGCACTGAGACCTTGGAATAGCATCAAAAATTGCGTGCTGACAAGTCAAGTCCAACTCACCATTTCTGCACTGATGTCAGAGTAGAACTGTCACACAGAGTTTTCAGGGTCTGATATTTCAGAAGTAGATGGCTAGGCATTTTTACCAACATGCCTCTAGTTCAATTTGAAGTTCCATATTTTCATTTAGCAATCCACCACCCAGACCCGCCTACAACAGCATCTCCAATCAAATGAAAGACCTGCTATCAATCTGACTTGTAACATGAGAACAGAATGGAACTGTCTCATGAGGATTCCAGGCTGTAACTTTATGGAAGCAGACAACCATGTCTTTCTCCCGAAGAACATCTATCTGGTGGATTAACACCCCACCTTTTGGTGAGCAATCTTGTGCCTAAACACTGCATCACAAGAGTTCATGTAGACTAAAATTTCATAGACTATGCTAAAAGAGAGAAATGGAAGTTGGGGAAAGATGAATCACCTTTTCAGAAGAGAACGCAGCTTTCTTGCCTCCTCTACTTCACTCTGGTAATTGCTCCCACCTGAGAAGCTACAAGGAGCTGACAGATTGCAAAAATAGAAATACAGACATCATACAGTGAGTTCCTTTAAAAAAAAAAAGCAACCCAAAACAACTCTGGGTATTACCAAAAAAAAAAAACCCCAAACAACCCCGTCTTTCTCCCAAGGAGCAGTTGGTGGTTTCAAGTTATTCATTCGAATTTTTAATGATAGTATTAACAAGGTCCTCAGGCACGTGTTGCTTCCTTTGTACTTTCACGCGCACTCTATGTGATCATAAAATAGCACAGGGAGGAACTGACACCAGTGGTCATCTTAAAGGGACTTTGGACATCTTGGAAATTAAACTACTTGCTCAAAGTCAAGAAATAGACGTTTGGCTATAAATTCCTTGACACCCAATAGTTGGACTCGACTCATTGCCATATCCACTATTACTTCATGGCCAGAGCAGGGAATCTGAGATTCCACCTGCTTCCCATGAGCCTCTTCTCTGTGGGTCCAGTTTCTGAGTCAAACTATTTCTAGTAACTGATATCCTCAGAGATTCGGAGCAGGGTACTTCATGGAAGGAAGAATCACATGTGGAGAACGTAGGAATAATGGAAGAACCTTACCTTGAGATGTTCCTCTTGTCTTCCTCCTCTGTACTTGACCTGCACCCTGAAGGGGAAAGGTAGCACACGGAGGTTTGAGTATTCAGTTCCTGCACCTTTCTCTAGGAAGCTGGGGACATTCATTCCCAATGAATACTATTTTAATAAAGTGTCAGCAAAATATCAAGAATCTGTCTATGAAATGGCTGGACACGATCACTGAAAGAGTGGCTCAAGCACACCAAGACCTGAGGGTGGCACACAACTGAATATTGTTTCCTGTTATGCGTAAGGCTGCCATGGGTTTGAGCCAACTCGAGGACAAGTAATAAGATTTTAATAGAATTTCATTCTTTTTATTCATTTTAAAAGTTGTAAAATATCAACTACAGTTAATATTCCTATTAAGGTATCCCTAACTCTGCTTAAAGACCAATAGCCATACATGCTCCAGCAGATAGGACTATCACACCTAGCCCTGAGATTTTCAGTTTCAACACTCACTACGAGCAGGACCAATTTCAGGAAAGGTTTGGTTAAGTGACTCTTTGGGAATGTGTTTGATGATGAAATATTAGCACAAAAATAAGTAAACAAAATATTAACACTCACTTGTCCTATAAGGATTGAAAACTCTCATCCAATCTATGTTTGGGAACCTTATCCAGTAATCCACCATCACACTCAGATGGTCTGTGAGTTTTAGGTGGAAACTTTAATCCACTAAACTCCTACCCCTGTCAAACCCTTTCCCTTAGAAAATGATTTCTCCTGTTCTCAGCCTCCCCCCATCACAGCTGTCTACGCTAATGTCTGTGATGGAGAAAAGTGGGAATAAAAATGGAAAGCTTCCTTGTTGGAAGCACAGCCCAGGGCCCCTTACCTTTTTGATGTCTTTGTTGTTCCACCAGGGTTTTAAATAGGGATCCCACACGGTGTAGCACAGGAAGAAAAGGAAGACCCCCAGTCCACACAGGATGGTGAAAATTGGATCAGTAGCCAAGAGCACTGAAGCAAAGCTCAATGAGTGGTCACTATCCAAGAAGTCTGAGCCGAAGCTCAACCAGGGGTCACTATCCAAGAAGGTTGAGCCTAAGCTCAACCAGGGGTCACTATCCAAGAAGCCTGAGCCGAAGCTCAGTGAGGGCTCAGGATGGCCATTCAGCAATGAGAACAGGGTCTCCATGATTCTGAACAGCACTGTTGCCTCAGGCAAGTGAGCACTGAGGGACCACACTTTCGGCTATATATAGTCTCAGGCTCACATCACAAAGCTTTGAAGTCACAAAAGGTTTATGATGGCGGGGGAGGGGACACCATGAGGAAATTATGCCTCCTGCCCCTCCCCCATCATCCTGTCCAGCTTCACTTCAACATCCTGTTATCAAACTCCATCCTGTTAGTATATCATTTATCTACCTTAGTAGATTTTTAAGTGATTTTTCTTCCAGTTTATTCCATCTGCAAACCAGATACTACCTAAGTTCCTTTACTGTTTAGGGACTTTAGCTTGGACACCACCAAGTCCTCGGACCTTGAAGGTCTCACATGTTGCCCAGATTTCTTCCTTATACAGGGACACTGACTGTATTGGTCTGAGATGACTAGAGAAACAAATCCAGAGACACTCGTGTATACAAGGAAGAGCTTTATATAAAAGTGTAATTATATATTAAGAAAACATCCCAGTCCAGTCCAAATCAAGTCCGTAAGTCCAACATTTGCCAATATGTCCAATACCATCTATCAATTCCTCTTTAAACTCACGCAACACATGCAGTGATGCCAAATGCAGGAAGATCACTGGTCAGTGGATGGAAAGTCTTGTGGATCCAGTGGTGGTGAAGCATCTTAGCTCTGGCGTGGCTCTCCATGTGGCTCCTCAAGCTCCAAGGCTAAAGCTCGCTCCATCAGTGTAGCTCCATGTGGCTTGTAAGCAGGAAAATGCAGCAGAGAAAGTATGTCTGGATTCCAGGGAGCAATTTATCTCCATGGTGCCTACAAATGAGGTCATTGAGTTGCAACCTGATTAACAGGCTCAACCCACCCCTTCCTAAAATTGACAGTAGATCATGTAACTGCCACACTGACACTCTCATATGGATTGAAATGATCTCTCCTACAGAATGGTATTACCTTCCACCAATTCGGATGATGAACTTAAGAATTTGCTTTTGTGAATGTTGAATAGTAACTAAAAACAATTTTAGTCTGCCTTTGCCTTCTTCAGTCAGAGGGACTGGCTCATATAAGAAAGCTTAATGATTCATTACTCAGTATTCACAAAATTAAATAATTATGCAATGAATATGAATAATGAAGCCTTCAAGTGATTTGGCAGGTAAGTTCTCTGCAAAGATGTTTGACATTTGGTAAGATTAAATTGCATTGCCTTCTCAGATATGTACTAAAGCTAGACATGCACAAACACTACAACCTTTGGTAACATGTTGTTTTCAAATCCAAGAATCAAGCACTTCCTTCTTTTATTTTCATATATCATTTATTACTTGATCCCACATTTTAAAACAATAGCATAAGTAGAGGTTTATGTTTTAGATGGCTAACTTTGTAAGTCATGGTCAAAACTACTCATCCACCCCCATCAGTTAACCCCTCCCACATGCTTTGATTTCCTGTCTCCCTCCCAATCTTACCCTGACTAACCATAGACAGTCCCTGCCCACTTACTCAAGTTTTCTAACAGATAGGTGATCCTCTTTCCTCACAAAGCTAAATATACATCACCAAATGCTACACTTTTGATCTCCGCCCTTCTCATGACAATGTGGAGTTTTAGGGGTGTCCAAGGCTGGAAAGAAAATCTAGTGGTGAGCAGTCATACCTGATCACCCCTATGGGCCATCTAAATGTGATCTTTTCTGAAGAGGACTCCACTAGAAAGAAAGGTTGAGAAGTTCTGCTCTAAATAGTCGCCCCATTTGTGCTCCAGACCACGTACATGTCCCACTTTACTCAGGCCCCTCTTGTCAGGCCTGATAGTCCCACTATTAGTCCTCTCTCTCAGGCCATCTTGTGTTCTCAAATTTTTGATGTCATGACACTTGTCCTCTCAACTGTCTCCTAATTCTCGAGTCTGTCTTAAGCATCACTGACTTTGGACCTTCACTCGATCCCTATTAAAGGGTAAGATAAGCTTCCTTTCTGTTGCGCAAAAGCAGGCAACCTGCCTTGAGGTAAAAAAAAAAATCTACCCAAAGGTGCATCTTCCTCTTCACCTTGAGAATGCAGCTTCAACTATGTCTTTGTTTAGTAAATGTTTACTGCTGGAAACTTTGTAGGTCATAGTCTCTGCCCCTCGGACCTTCCTAGCAGGGATGTTGGGAGAAGTCCTACACAGTTTAGGAGTTACAACCTGGAGAGGTCCCAAGGCAGCATTTGTTAGTGGCCAAGGGAACAGGCAAGAGATCAAAGAGGGCAGAGGCTGTGAGTTCTGAAGGCATGCCTGCCTGTTTTCTCTTTTCAAGATTCTGACACTAGTGAACGATGCCTTAGGAAAATGATCAAAGGCAGCTTTTCTCTTCTAATATGGCATGTGTTACCTAGATATCTTTAGATATAATTTATGTGTCATCACATAGATTTAAAAATCTTTAGAATTTCAATTGAGTTTTTCCAAAATGCTAATGAGATTGCTTATCTGCACCTGATACAAACGGCTTGAAAATTTAAGGGCACGGTGTTTTTTGTACCATCAAAAATAAACTTCACTAAAAATAATAAAATCACTAAACTTCATTGATACTGAATGAGAGCATCTCGTAGCACATATGATTTTGTTTGTCTAATGTACAACACATTTTAACTTCAGTGATCACAGTAGATTTCCACAACCATCTTAGAAGGAAAAATGGGCAGATGTTACGGTGTTAAATTTATGAAGGGTGAGGGACAGTGGGGCGCTCAGAGAAGTTGACTTTCCTGGATCACACAAAAAGTAAGCAGTAGAGTCTTGATTATTAAATCCTCTATATCCTCATCCTTTTGTTTTGAACAATATTTTTTAATTGTCCTATTAAATAAAAGAATGCCATACTCATATGATTATTGTTGTGGCTACGGGTAGCCACATGTGTCTATTAAATGCCTACTAAGTTGGAAATTGACAAATTGCTATGTTTGGTGTCTGTTCACTTCTGAGTTATCCCTTTTCCACACCCTTAGCACTCTTGCCTTTACAACGTGGCTATCTCCCTCTCTGACACTTGCTTGGAAAATTAGATTGTATATCACTCATAATAAGGTGGAAATTAATAAGAGGTTAAAACGTTATCCTTCCAAGGACTCTATTCTGCACAGTTTACATATAGCTCACCTCTAAGCCTGGCAATAAAGCACACACCAGTGGGTTCCAGGAGTAACAAGACAATGGTGAAGTGGCCCTGGGTAAAACGAAGTCTCCACTTCCGAATCTCACTCCATCCTCCCAGTTGCCCTAAATCATCAACCTAGAAGTCTGGTTCCATGTTTCACACTGTTCTTAGTATTATTGTTTCCAAGGAAAAGTATTTTCCAAAAGACTTACTAGATAATAGGTTAGAATTTTAGAAAATTTAGTACAATTTTCATGAGATTCATATTTTCCTGTGTCTTTAATATTTTAGGGACAGTCCCAAATGCTCTCTCACTATATCCCGACTACTGTTCCTTTCGTGAGCCACTTGGAGCATCTAATTTAGGGTCCCAGAAGACCAAGGGGAAGGACAGATTCTGCGGGAAATCCTTTAGCACTGCATTTCTAAAACAGCACCTGTAAGATGTCTTTCATTCATAGAGAAAACTTGTATTGAGCTCAACCGTGAAGTAACTCTCATATTGCAGAAATACTAACAAAAGCCATTGCCTTTGCCCTCAGGCAGGCTACAGTTCAGTAAGTGGAAACAAATCCAGTAAAATGTGATATAAATGACAAAAGAAGCAAGCATACTGCAAAACAGGGACAGGAGGGAGTAATTAGTCCTTGTTCAGAATGAAAGGGGAGAAGGATCAGGACAGGATTTAAGAGATTGGTAAGAATAGAGATGAGCCTTTATAAAAGATCCCTTTATTTATTTATTTGACAGTTTTTGAGGTATCAGAAGAGTCTTGGTGAAGCACTGGACTGCAGCTAACCAAAGGTCATCAGTTCGAGCCCACCAGCCAGTCTGTGAAAGAGAGGTATGACAGTGTTTCCACGATAATTAAAGACTTTTAAACTACATGAAGCTGCCCTGCTCTATCCTACAGAATCTCTCAATCAGAATCCACTCGATGGCAATGTGTCTTTTGTTTTAATGGCTCTTAGTTCTTAAAAAAAAAAAAAAAAAAACCCACTTTCGTTGAATCAATTCTGACCCTTAGCAGCCCTTTGGAACAGGGTAGAACTGCCCTTGTCGGTTTCCCAGGCTGTAACTCTTTGTGGGAATAGAAACCCTTGTCTTTCACCCACCAAGAAGCTGGGAGTTATAAACAATATCTTTAATTTTTCAGATTTGGAATTTTTTCTCTCTTCTATTATTTTTTTAAACATTTTATTAGGAGCTCATACAACTCTTATCACAATCCACACATATACATACATCAATTGTATAAAGCACATCCGTACATTTTTGCCCTAATCACTCTCAAAGCATTTGCTCTCCACTTAAGCCCTCCGCATCAGGTCCTCTTTTTTTCCCCTCCCTCCCCGCTCCCCCTCCCTCATGAGCCCTTGATAATCCACAGATTGTTATTTTGTCATATCTTGCCCTATCCGGAGTCTCCCTCCCCCCCTCCCTTCTCTGCCGTCCATCTCCCAGGGAGGAGGTCACATGTGGATCCTTGTAATCAGTTCCCCCTTTCCAACCCACTCACCCTCCACTCTCCCAGCATCGCCCCTCACACCCCTGGTCCTGAAGGTATCGTCCACCCTGGATTCCCTGTGCCTCCAGCTCCCATATGCACCAGTGTACAACCTCTGCCCTATCCAGCCCTGCAAGGTAGAATTCGGATCATGGTGGTTGGGGGGAGGAAGCATCCAGGATCTGGGGGAAAGCTGTGTTCTTCATCGGTACTACCTCGCACCCTGACTGACCCATCTCCTCTCCTGAACCCCTCTATGAGGGGATCAGATTTGGAATTTGTAACTGGACATTTGTACTTGGATTTCTGGTTTTAGCAACTATTCTCAACCTTTTCCTTCCTCCCTGTGATGGCCCATTATTAAGAGTGGTCTTGTTTAAGTCGTCCATTGCAATCCTTTCCATCTGTCGTGATCTTGCTCCGGCTCCTCCTCATGCTTCCTGCTTCTATTCCTAATACTCTGAATTTTGTCTGTGAATGCGAGCTGCTCTTTTGATATGCAATGTTTAATTAGTCTACCAAGGGGTGCTTTCCATTCCAGAGTGGAAGGGTGACAATGGGCTACAGTCCTGGCTAGTCTACCCATCGCTATCCAACCAGTCGCCTGGTCAGTTTCATGAGCTTGAGATCTGTGCCACATTTTCCTCCCACTCCATTTAGGACCTTTTACTGTGATCGTGTTCAGAGTAGCTGGTATCATTAGCTAGACACTATGCAGATGATTTCATCTTAGCGTTTTGGAGAGTCATGTTTGTCAGGTACATAGTCTATTTCCATCTACAACTCTATTTCCATCTACAGTGTGGAGAGACCAGCAGTTGCACCTTAAATGGTTGCTCGTGAGTTTTAAGTATGATGTAGAACACTGTGTTGGTGAATTATACGACCTTAGTACCCCACCACCACCAAAAAAAATTATGGTCTGGATCCTCCAGTTGTAATGATTTATTCTCGCAGTGCTTGATTATTTCTAAAACATTTTTATAACTTTGCCGCCTCTTTGCTGTATCTACCGCATGTATTTGATTTGTAGTGAAGGCAAATAAATATACACATACAAATACCCTTTGTGAAATCTACATAAATTTGTGATCATACTCACACCTTCAGCCCCACATCTGTTCGCCCTGTCTGTCAATCCGAGAGTCTACCTACAGATGGCCATTATTGGACGCTTGTGTATGTAACAATATTTACCACTATTGCCTTTAACTCTTACAAAACTCCCAGTGTCTTCCCCTGACGCCATCATATTCTCCTAACCTCCTTCCTATGGTATATTTCCTTTCCTTATCCCAACTTCATGTTGGTCTATCTCTAGCCCATGACTTCACTTTCTACCCTTAATAACCATCAAAGACTCTGCCTGTTAGGGGCAGCGAACCAAGAGGAAGACCTGCAAGAAGGATGGACACCATGGCTGCAACAATAGTCTCAAACATAAAAATCATTGTAAAGATGGCGCAGGACTGGGCAGTGTTTCGTTCTGCGCCTCTATATTGGTCACTGATTTGAGCCACTCTGCTCTTGTTTGTTCAGGTGAGCTGAAATTGTCTTTTGGCTGCAAGACATTATGGTTTCTTGTATTTATATTTAATTGATGATTGTATATTGTTGAGACCTTGGTCATTCACCACCTGTCTCTTAGTAGGTATAACAGAGAAAGTAAATGTATGCGTAGTCTTCTGTTCCAATATCACAGTTAATGGCAAGTTCAGTGTGTGTGCCAGATCACTGCCTGGATGGAATTCTGCTTACAAAGTCAAGATAACCATTCTGTGTCAGACTAGCTGACATTAACCCATCATCATCATCCTCCTGCTGGTTTTTTTCCAGCTTCCCAGTCAGCATTCAATCTACTTTTCTATCCTTTCCTCTGAGGCTCAGAGTTCCAGGATTATCACCTGTACCTATGATATTTGATCTCTTATGTCTTTGTGTTAAAGAGTCTGTGTAGTGTGACTGCCTACTTCACCATTTCTTTAGAAATATGGCAGTGAGTTTATATGTTGAGATGTAATTCACATACCAGACAATGTGTCCATTTAAAAGATCCAGTTGAATGTCCATCCATCTCTGGCCTCCACATTTTTAAAATCCTAAACTACCAATTGGAATATTCTATTCTGGGTAGTCTTACAAATAAAGCCACACAATATCTGGCTTTTTTAACTTTATGTGTTTTCAAGGTTATTTAATATTTAATATGTATCAGTGTTTCATGTCTCTATATTAGTAGATATAGTATATTTATTTTACAAATTTACCATATTAAAATGTCTTGGGCTGGGTTCTCTAGAGAAGCAAAACCAATATCTTGTATCTTATTTTATATCAAAGGTATAGATTTGTATGTATATAAAGGGAAATTTATATTAAGTAAGTGCCTCACATAGGTATGGAAGTGGACAAGTCTAAATCGAGGCAAATTCTAAGCCCATGGGCCAGATGCTATGATGAAGATTCCTTCTGACTCTCAGAGTTACAGAGACTGATGATCAACAGGTAGATGACAGGCTGATGACTGCAGAAAGGGATGGATCAGAATTCCCAGGCTCTACAAGCAATATGACACTCTCAAGTCTAAACCCCAAGGTCAGTGAACCAGATACAGGATCCAGACCCAGCAATAGGACAACAAACATCCCACAGCTTCCAAATATAGTAGTTCCCGACCATCCCCCTGAGGCAGTGCATTGAATCTGAGTTGTGACCTGAGTAGGGTGTTGCATTCCACCCTAACTTCATATCACTGTAGCATCTCACACCCGATTGGCTGTGATGACATGGTGTTAGATCAGGTCGAGGGATATGACTAAGGGTTAGCTGCCAACCCACTGACAATCGTAACCCTGCCAAGTTCAAGCAAAACCTTAATTAGTAAAATCTTCTGTCTACAATTAGTTAGTGATACTGCTGTGAATATTCATTTAAAAAGCGGCTTTATATGGATAAATATTTTTATATTTTACTCATAAGGTCTTGCAAGAGTATAAAGCTATAAAGCCATATGCATTGTCCAAGCTTATAGATTTCTGATATTGTTTAAATACAGTCAGAAGTAGTTGTGAGGTGCCAGATAGTCAGTTCCAACCCATAGCAATCTTATGCACAGCAGAATGAAATGCCACTCCCTAGTCCTGGTCCGTACTCACAATTGTTCTTCTAGTTGAGCCCATTGTTGTTGACACAGTACCATCTACCTTCTAGGTGGCTTCCTGGTGTTTTTGCTGCCCGTCTACTTCACCAAGCATGATGTCCTTCTCCCGGGGCTGGTGTCTCCTGACAAGATGACCAAAGTATCGAGATGAAGCCTCGCCATCCTTGCCTCTGGTAGAGCACTCAGTCCATACTTCTTCCACCCCAGAGCAGTTTGCCCTGTTGCCAGTCCATGATACTCTGAACCTTAGAGATTTGGGCCTTGAACTAATGTTGAGTTTAATTCTACCTCCTTGTAAAGTCAGAGGAGGTCAGACACCTCCTTTTTTTTACCATATGCCTTTGTCCAGGATTCCCCCTTGCATAATTCATTTTTATTATATTGTCCACAAGTACCATTCCACAGTGAATTGTGAAGGGGAAAAAAGAAAACCTAGTCCTTCATCACAGATAGCTGAGAAATTATTCTATTGTACACGCTGCACTATGAAGTCTTGAGGCAAAGGCAGCTACACTAGAAACACATTCGGAAGGGAATTCACAACCAAAATCAGTTGCCATCAAGTCAATTTCAACTAATGTCGTCAATCATTGAGTGTTAGGAAATAGATCCCTAGACCTTTCTTCTGAAGTACCTCTTGGATGGGCTTGAATCTCCAACATTTCACTTAGTGCTCAAGAGCATTCACTGTTTGTACCTCCCACAAACGATTGGGTGACAGAAGCAAAGCTATAATCATGGGACCTAATTCAGTCAGGGAAAGGTCTTAGGACTTCACGTTAGTCCCCTTGTTGTCACATGTTCCCTTCAAGTTGTCAGCCTTTATTTAGAATCCCTGGTAAAAAAAAATCTTCTCTGCAAAAGCTTAGGGCTCGGCCATTTTAATAAGGTAAACATTGCACAGGCATGCACCCCCCCCTCCCTGTTGGAACTTTATTACTAGAATAAAAGCATTCAAACTGCTCTCCTAAGCCATTAGGAGAAAGACAACTTTGAGCTAGACTAACACGAGATAATTACTAAACTGAGCAAGATTCCTTTGCCTTGCTCTTGGCACAAACTTATGGAAATTCCAGAACCTTTTAAGAGGTTTCAAGGGTGAAAATTGTTCAAGACAAATTTCAAGGAACTAAATTTCTCATTAAAAATGTATTTTTGAAAATTATGTGGATTAACATGGTAGGGCAGGTATATGGCCAAGGAAAGTGTAAAGTCATTTGGCAGCCTGAGACTTTTGTTTGTCCCTTAAAATAAAATGGAAACAATAAAAGCACAATTGATAATAGAATTTCTACAAATGTAATCTGAGAGAGCATCTTGATTCTGTTTCTAATTAAAGTTTTGTAGGAGCGTGACCGTGTAGTTTTCATCCTACTACCCATAAAGGACTAACACAGGCCCATGAGGTGAGGCACCTGTGTGGAGATGACCTTGAAACACTTTCTCATCCTGACCTTATTTTACAAATTAGAAATTATAATTAAGACTAGTAGGTTCATTTCCTTGCTCCTTCATCCTTTATTTCCTTAAAAAAAATCTTTTTCTCTCTTTCTGGAGCTTGGAAACTTGGTGTGTGTGCTGTTTTAACACCATGTAAATATTCTTTATAGACCGTCTGTCTTTCTAGGATCCTACAATCCCCGCTGAGACTAAGGCAGGGGCTCACCAAGCACCAAATTCTAGTCAGTACTGCCTTGAAATGCGTCATTTTGTTTGTTGTTTGTTTGTTTTTGAATCACTTTATTGGCGCTCTTACAGCTCTTATAACAGGCCATACACCAATTGTATCAGGCATATTTGTACATATGTTGCCATCATCATTTTCTCTTGACTGCTGCTTTCATGAGCACAACTTGTAGATCCAATCATAACAAAATCCTTGACAACTTCAACCGTTTCTCCATTCATGATGAGTTTACCTACTGGTCCAGTTAAGAGGATTATGGTCTTCTTTATATTGAGTCATAATCCATACTGAAGGCTGCATTCCTTGATCTTCATCAGCAAGTGCTTCAAGACCTCCTCCCTATCAGCAAGCAAGGTTGCATCATGTGCATGTGGAAGGTTGTTAATAAAAATCCAGCTTCTCTGATTATTTGTTCAGCATACAGATTGAACAAGTATGTTGAGAGGATACAACCCTGACATGCACCTTTCTTGATTTTAAACCATATAGTATGCCCTTGTTCTGTTTGCGCAACTCTACTCTCCTTGTTGATCCTGAGGGGTTTATCTATCCTGGATCCCCTGTGTTGCCTGCTCTTATCGGTAGCAGTGTGCATGCTCTGGTCTAATATGATTTGTAAGGCAGAATTGAGGTCATGATAGTGGGGTGACAGAAACACCAAAGAACCAAAGGAAAGTTGTGTGTTTCATTGGTGCTATACTTCACCCTGACTGGCTCATCTCTTCCCTGTGACCCCTCAGTGAGGGGATTTTCAATTGTCTACAGATGGGCATTGGGTCCCCACTCCTTGCCCTTCCCCCCATTCACCTTGGGTATGGTTTTGTTCTGGGTCCTTTGAAATTCTCTGTTTGGCTCTTTAACATCTTCATTTCCACCATTTGCTTTCGCTAGTCTACGAATAAGAGCAAGTTCCAAATTCTCTCTTTGATCTTTTTTTTCTTTTCTTTTTTAATACCTCTGTTTTCTCCATGAATGATAGTCTTGATGCCCTCCCCCAGCTCAACAAGCCATCTTCATTAGTGATCAATGTGCCAAATCTGTAATGGAGATGTTCTCAAAATTCAGATGGGATAGGATCAATGCCCTCAAGAACTTGTTTTAATTTTCTTTCAGGTTTATTCTGAACTTTCAGATGAGCAATTGGTGGTCCGTTGCACAGGCAGCCTATTTAGCTGCTGAAACTGCGCTTCTGTATCATGTCTTCCCACAGTTGTAATTGATTTGATTTCTATGTATTCAATCTCTGGAAGTCCCCTTGTATAGTCACCTTTTATGTTATTGGGGTGGCATTGTTATGAACAAGTCCTTGGTCTTACAATATTCTAGCACGTGATCTCGAGATTCATTGCTATCGCCAAGTCAATATTTTCCAAATACTGGTCCTTCCTCTTTGTTTCCAACTTTTGTATTCCAATAATTATCAATGCATCTTGATTGCATGTTTGATGAATTTCTGACTGAAGTCATTGGTAGAATTCTTCAATTTCTTCTTCACTAACTTCTGTGGCTGTTGCAGAAGTGTGAATAATAGTTGTAGTGATTGGAGTTCCTTGACAGCGGCGAGATATAATCCTATCACAGGCAGCTTTGTACTTCAAGACTGATTTTGCAATGTCCTTTTTGACAATGATGGCCACGCCATTTCTTTTGGTTACGTTACTCTACACGGTAAATCATATGGTTTTGATTCAAAATGGTCAATACCAGTTCACTTCAGCACACTAATGCCTAGGCTATCAATCTTTATGTATTCCATTATGCTTTTGATGACTTCCAATTTTCGCAGATTAGGATCTGCACATTCCAAGTTTCAATCACTAGTGGGTTCTCCAGCTGTTCCTCCTTACCATGAATTGTGCCCCATCAGCAAATGAGGATCCTGAAGGCTCTGCTCCCACAGGTTTTACCTGCCTCGCGTCTCTATAATGGACTCCACCCCGAGAAATCAGCCCTTCCACAGTCACATTTTGAGTGGGACCCATGGGATCCATCATCTGGTGCTATCGTCAACACCATTCTGCTTCCATTCAGCAGGCCTTTAATATCTGAGAGTGTTTCCCAGCTATGTAGAAGGTTTTCAGTGTCTCCTTCCTCCGAAGTGGGGAGCCGAGTCCTTCTTTGTTGTTTCTTCTTAGTCTGGAAGCTGAGCGACCCTCCTGGATTAGACATACCAGTGACATAGGTTCTAGCATTACAGCAACACACAAGCCACCACCATGTGACAAACTGACAGACAGCAGTGGTTATTCCCAATGGTCCCCCATTATGTATTTTCTTAGCTATGATATGCCGATCTTTCTCATAAATTTTTAAAGGAATAAACATTTTAATAATCATATAGTTATTCTATAAATATATTTATGGCAAACCTCATAAACAAAATATGGATATTTTTATGTATCACTGTATTGCTAATGCTTACCTTAAAGGTATTTAGCAGATAACTGTTCAGATAAATGGATCAAAGGATGAATGAATGCTGAGAGCTAATTAATTAATCTTTATCATTTGATAATAAATATTATATATATATAATTAGGTCTAAAAGGTGTTCAAAAAAGTTATTAAATTCCTACTGTGTCCTACTTAGGCACTGGGATAAAATGATAAAGACATTTTCCCTATCCTTACTGCCTACCAAGAGAAGTAAACAAATAGTAACAACACTGCATGTTTTCATATAACATGGCCTGCCAGAATAATGAACAATTCTATGTTGGAAGAAGTAGAGCCAAAATGCTCCTTAGAAACAATGATGGGGAGACTTTTTCTCACATACTTTGCACATTTTATCAGGAACAGCTAGTCCCTGAAGACAGATGTCATGCATGATACAGCAGAGAGAACACGAGAAGTCCCTCAAGGAGATGAATTGAGAGAGTGGGTGCGACAATACACTAAAGCATAACTGCTTCGAGGGGGTACAGCAATGGGTAGTGCCTTGTTCTGTTGTACACAGAGTCTGTAGATGTTGGAATGAACTAAGTGGCATCCCACAACAACACTAGTGCATGAACTATAAGAGAAATCCAAGTGGCAAGAGAACGCAGAGGCAAGAATGAGCTCTGCCTAGGAGAGCTGAAGAAGCCTTCTAAAGGGAGTAATGTTGGAACTCTTAATGAAGAAATAACAGTCCAGTGGGAAAACTACTGAGAAAAGGCATTCCATGAAGAGAATGGAATGTACAAAAAAGTAAAATAATAATAATAATTAAGAGCTTGGTGTAGGCATGAAACCTAAAATAGTTTAGTACTCCTTTGACTCATGGTGTGGCAGGAGAATGAAATTAGATGAAAAGGATTTTAGGCTATGAGGAACTGATGAGGACATATAAACTTGAGGTGGGTGTAAATGGAAATTGTGATGAGGTGCACAATGGAGATGGGGAAACATAGTTAGAACAACCTTCATAGACATTATGAGAGATATTTGGAAATCAAAGGCTCCTTGTTTCTGACTGAACTCAAAACAAAACGCACTAATGGGTTGATGCTAACCCACTAGGGACCCACCTTTTTAAAAGCATACATCACCCCGACGTGGATGCTCCCAGGAGCTCACTATCCCCCACCTCTGTCAGGTGCCAGGGAGGAGCACAGGGCAGTGCCCCATGGTGGACAGTACTTTTCCACTATGTCGGAGGCCAAGCCAGGCCTCACTGCAGTGTCGGAGGCCAAGTCTGCGCCTGCACTGTCCCACAGCTTCTCGCCTGTGGACAAAGACTGAGGAGAAACAGCAGGCAGGAAATAGCCCTCAAATCCACGCCTCCTGAATCTCAGTTGTTTTCTGTTTTGCAGAATGCTCAGAATTTTGAATACTATTAAGAGCAATCTCAAATCTACACTCACAAGGAAAAAAAGAAAGGCTCTCTCTTCCAATTTGACCTTTGTTTTGTAATCCTTCATTTTTTTGTCCAGTGAGTTGAGTGCTTAAAAGACATCAAAATTTATTTTCCCACACTGCAGGTCATCACTTAAAAGAGGAAATTCCTTTAGTTCTTTTGTTTTCTTTGTGTGAGACTAAATTTAATGCTGTTTCTCTCTTTTTAAAATCATTTTATTGGGGGCTCATACAATTCGTATCACAATCCATACATACATCCATTGTGTCAAGCACATTTGTACATTTGTTGCAATCATCATTCTCAAAATATTTGCTTTCTACTTGAGCCCTTATATCAACTGCTCATTTTCCCCCTCCCTCCCCCTCACCCCTCCCTCATAAACCCTTCATAGTTCACAAATTATTATTATTTTGTCATATGTTACACTGTCATATGTTACTGCTGTCCATACCCCAGGGAGGAGGCTATATGTAGATTCTTGTAGTCAGTTCCCCCTTTGTACCTCACAATCCCTCCACCCTCCAGGCATCACCATTCTCACCACTGGTCCTGAAGGAGTCATCTGTCCTGGATTCCCTGTGTTTCCAGTTGCTATTTGTACCAATGTACATCCTCTGGTCTAGCCAGATTTGTAAGTTAGAATTGGGATCATAATAGTGGGGAGGGGGTGGCATTTAGGAACTAGAGGAAAGTTGTATGTTTCATCGTTGCTACCCTGCACCCTGACTGGCTCATCTCCTCCCCCCTACACTTCAGTAACGGGGTGTCCGGTTGGCTACCGATGGGCTTTGGTCTGCACTCTGCACTCACCCACATTTACAATGATGTGATTTTTTTTGTTGTTTGAAGCTTTATACCTGATTCCTTCGATAGCTCGTGGTCAAACAGACTGGTGTGCTTCTTCCATGTGGGCTTTCTTACTTCTGAGCTAGATGGGCAATGTCCACCTTCAATACTTAAAAACCCCAGACACTATATCTTTTGATAGCTGGGAACCATCAGCTTTCTTCACCGCATATGCTTATGCACTCGTGTGTCCCCAGTAATGGTATCAGGAAGGTGGGCACCCACTGATATGATTTTTAGTTCTTTGATGTATGACAACTGGTCCCTTCTACACCTTGCCATCAGACGGGCTGGTGTGCTTCTTCCAAGTGGGCTTTGATGCTTCTCAGCTAGATGACTCCTTGTTTATCTTCAGCCTTTAAGACCCCAGATGCTATATCTTTTGATAGCTGGGTACCATCAACTTTCTTCACCACATTTGTTTATGCACTCATTTTTCTTCAGCAATTGTGTCGGGAAGGTGTACATCCTGGAATCAATTGAATAGAACAATATGTTCTTGCATTGAGTAAGTGCTTGAGTGGAGGCCCAATGTCCATCTGCTGCCTTAATACTAAACTAATAAATATATGCACTTAGATCTGTCTCCCCACATTCATATAAATATATTTACATATGTACATTCCAGTCTTTAGACCTCTATAAATACCCTTTGTCGCCTAGTTTTTTACTCTGTTTCCTTTTACTTTCCTCTTGTCCCACTATCATAATCTGCCCTCATTTGGGTTTCAGTCATTTCTCTCGGTTACATTCTTCTTGATAAATCCCTATCAGGCCTCTCACACCCTCTTTGCCACTGATTTTGGATCACTTGTTGCTCCCCTGTCCCTGGGTTGGTCAGCACCACCTCTTTAACCTCTCCTCCCCCTCTCCCATGTCCCCCCAGAACCATTGGTCCCATTGTTTTCTCCTCCAGACTATTCATCCAGTCCACCTTATCCAGATAGATCTGTAGAGATAATAATATGCACCAAAGATCAAACCATAGCAAGATAGGCAATGAATGAGAACGCAGCGATGACAACAAAAAAGAAAACCAATTACCCATAGAAGAATAAATTAATTTTTAAAAACATTTTAAAAGAAAGATAAACCTATAAATAGATCAAGGTCTGATTTTTTATCTATAGGCATGTCCTTCAGTTGGGTCTGATGGGGTACCATGGTCTGACCCCAGAGTCTGTCCTTTGTACTCCCTCAGGGGCTCCCTGCTCTGCTCCCACCACGTTGCTCAGCAACATGCTTTTAGTGGTTTCAGGATGGTGCGTCTCATAATGGGATCAGCCATATTGTCCACTCTGTGCATTGGCTGTTCAGAGCAAGGATATCGTCCTCCAGGCTTGCTCCACTTTGCTCTGATCAGACATGTCTCTCTCCCATAGCTGCAGCTTCAGTGCTGTTCTCTCAAGTAAATCCTTCTGGGGGTAGGGGGCAATTTTCCACTTAGCTGGTATTGGGGCCGAGCCCTCAGTCCCCTCCACTGGTTCCAGACTCCTTGCCAGCACACTGCATTCATCTGGCACTGGCTTTATATTTGGCCCCTCTTTCCCTGTGGAGACACAAACAATACCCTCCCCTTGGGGGGTCAGCGCCCTATTCCCCCACCACACATCTTTTTTTCTTTCCATTTTCCTCCCTCCCCACCACCTTTTTTAGTTGGCTGACATATGTACCCATGTACTCCTGGATTTGGTCTGGCCCCTGCCATACTCCCTGGACCTCAACCCTGGAGTGTTTGTATACAGTTGCTTTTTCCCTGTGCCCCTTTTGCATTTATCTTTCTGTTCTTTATATATATGTATATATACACATATATACATATATATATAAACTTACCTCAGGGGGCTCAATGTTATACTTGTCCTTTTGTGCTTGACTTACTTCACTTAGTATAGTTTTTTCCAGTTCTTCCCATGTGGCAAAATGCTTCATGCATTCATCACTGCTATTTAGCAATGCATAGTACTCCGTTGTATGTATGTACCACAGTTTTTTAAATCCATTCGTCTGTTGATGGAAATTTGGGTTGTTTCCAACTCCTTACGGTTGTGAACTGTGCCTCAATGAACATTGGACCACTGATATCTGGCCGTGGTTTGTTTCTTGCCTCTTCTGGGTATATGCCCAGTAGGGGAATTGCTGGGTCATATGGTAACTCAATTTCCATCTGTTTGAGAAATCGCCAAATCAATTTCCACAGTGGCTGTACATACCCACAGGTCCACCACCAGGGGATGAGAGTTCCTATCTCGCCACAGCCCCTCTAACACTTGTTGCTTTATGATCATTTGAATTGGGCTATCTTTGAGGGGGTTAAGTGCTATCTCATAGTTGTTTTGATTTGCATTTCTCGTATGACTAATGATCGGGACCATTTTCTCATATGTTTATTGGCCATTCATATTTCAGACTCAAAATTTCTCTTCAGGTCCTTTGTCCACCTTCTCAGTGGTCAATTAGTTTTTCTCTTATTGTAATCTTGCAAAGTACTGTAGATTTTGGTTATAAGGCCTTTGTCTGGTGTGTCATTGCTAAAGATGTTTTCCCAGTCAGTGGGCTCTCGTATTACTCTCGGTGAATTCTTTTGATGTACACAGGTGTATTATCTTCGATATGTCCCACTTGTCTATTTGTGCCTCCTCTGTGTTTGTGTCCTCCCCTATTTCTGATAGCCTATGTATTCCCTGTGCCAGGGTTCTGAGTTTGTCCCAATTCCCTCACCAATGGCCCTAATTGTTTGGGGTTTTAGCTCAAGGTCTGTGATCCACCTTGAGTTTATTCTTGTGCATGGAGTGAGGTAAGGATCTTGCTTCATTTTTCTGCAGGTAGATATCCATTTTTCCAGCACCATTTATTGAAGATGGCATCTGCTTCCCATTTAATATTTTGGGGGCTCTTATCAAAGATCAGTTGCCTGTATGCTACTGTTTTTATTTCTGGGTCTTCAGCGATTTTCATTAAACTGAATGTCTGTCATAATACCAATACCACACTGTTTTGACTACTGTGGCTATATAGTATGTGCTGAAGTCAGATACAGAAAGCCCTCCCACTTTCTCCTTCTTCTTGAGGAGTTATCTGCTGATTCTGGACTTCTTCCCTCTCCATATGAACTTGGTAATCTGTTTTTCTAATTCTTTGAAATAGGATGGTGGTATTCATATTGGGATAGCATTGAACTTATATAGTGTCTTGGACAGAACTGACATATTTACTATATTGAGTCTGCCAATCCACACGCATGGGATATTCTTCCATTTGTTGAGGTCACTCTTGATTTTTTGTAGTAATGTTTTATAATTTTCTTCATACAAATCATTCGTTTTTAGTCAGATATATTCCTAGGTATTTCAGTTTGTGCTTGGCTATTGTAAAGGGTACAACCTTTTTAATCATCTCTTCTGTGATCTTGTGTAATGTGTAGAGCAGTCCAATAGACTTCTGTTTGTTGATTTTGTATCCTGCCACTCTGTCATATTCCTCTATTGCTTCTAACACTCTGCTTGTGGAGCTTAAGGGATCTTCAATATATAGAATCATATCATCTACGAATAGTGATAATTTGGCCTCTTCCTTCCCTAGATTAATATCTTTCCTTTGTCTTATGTTGTTAGCTAGGACCTCCAGTACGATGTTAAATAGGAGTGGGGACAAAGGGCATCTTTGTCTGGTTCCCCCTTTTCAGTGGAATTGTTTCCATCTTTTCTCCGTAACTACCACATTGGCTATTGGTTTTTCATATATAGCTTATATAATATTGAGGAATTTTCCTTCTACTCCTATCTTCTTGAGTGTTTTAAACAGGAATGCGTGTTGGATGTTATCGAATGCTTTTTCTGCATCTATTAATATTATCATGTGATTCTAATAGTTTTTTCCCAATGTGGAGAATAATGCTGATGGTGTTTTGTATATTGAACCATCCTTGAGTCCCTGGTATGAATCCCACTTAGTCATGGTGAATTATTTTTTAATATGCTTTTGTAATCTATTGGCCAGTTTTTGTTAAGGACTTTTGCATCAATGTTCATTAAGGATATTAGTCTATAGTTTTCGATTCTTGTGGCATCTTTGCCCGCTTTAGGTATCAGAGCTATACTAGATTCATAGAAAGAATTGAGGAGTTTTACATCTTATTCTATGTTCTGTCAGAGTTTGTATAGGATTGGTGTCAGTTCTTTCCTGAATGCTTGGTAGAATTCACCTGTGAAGTCATCTGTCCCGGGGGATTTTTGTTGGTAATCCCTTGATTACTTTGTCTACTTCTTCCATTGCTATGGGTCTGTTGAGGTTTTGGCATCCATCTGGGATAGTCTATGGAGGGACAGTGTTTCCAAATACTTGTCCATGTCTTCCAAATTGTTGAATTCGATAGAGTATAGACCTTCATAATACTGTGTAATGATCCTTTTGATTTCATTGGGGTCTGTTGTAATGTCCCCTGTTTCCTCCCTCATCCTTGCAAATGTCGTTTGTTCTTGCCTTTCGTTGTTAGGTTTGCCAGAGGTCTAAAATTCTGTTAATTCTTTCAAAGAACCAACTTTTAGAGGCATTAATTTTTCCATAGTGTTCTCGTTTTCCCTCTCCTGTATCTCTACTCTTATCTTTTAAAAATCTAGCCTCTTGCTATTAGTAGGGTTGTTCTGTTGACTCTGCTCTAATTGGTGTAAGTTTTGTGCCAGCATATCATCCATGAGTCTCTTCTTTTTTAATATGTGCATTTATTGCTATCAGCCTTCCTCTGATAAATGCCTTTGCTGGATCCCACAGGTTAGGTACGTCGTATTTTCATTCTCATTTGTTTTTAGAAACTTCCTGATTTCATCTCTGATCTAGGTCAATACCCACTCCTTTTGCAATAGGAAATGTCCATCTTCCAATTGTTTGCCCTTGTTTTCTTCACCGTCCTTCTGTTAATTTCCAGCTTTGTGGCACAGTTTTTGGAGAGAGATGTCTGTATAAACTCTATGTGGTTGAATTGATTCAAGTTTGACTTGTGTCCCAGCATGTGGTCTATTTTCGAATATGTGCCATGTTGACTTGGAAAGAATGTGAATTTTTTGTATGTGGGTGGAAAGCTCTGAAAATATCTATCAAGTCAAGTTGTCCAATTGTGCTATTTAGATCTGTAGCCTCCTTGTTGAGTTTCTTTCCCAATGATCTGTCTTTTTCAGAGAGTGGTATATTAAAGTCACTGACTAATTGTTGAGCCTGTGATCTCTTTTTTAATCTCTTGGAATGTTTTATTTATTAATTTTGCTAGTCTCTCATTAGATGTATATATGTTTATTATGCTCACTGGTTCTTGGTGTATTGTTCCCTTGAGTATTATATACTGCCCCTCCTTGTCTCTTGTTATGGCCTATATCTTGACATCAATTTAGTGAGATTTTAAGATTGCTACACCTGCTGTTTTGGACATTACCATTTGCTTGGTATATTTTTCTGCAGCCTTTAATTCTCAACCTGTTTTTGTCTGCAAGCTTGAGATGAGTCTCCTGCATGCAGCATATTGATGGGTTATGTTTCCTGAGCCAGTCTGTTAGCCTCTGCCATTTAATGCCGGAGTTCAAGCCATTGATATTCAGTGCTATTACATCCATGTGTGGACTCTGATGTCATCTTGTACCATTTGGGTTGGATATTTACATATCTACCTATCTTGCCCATTTGTGTTGTGTGTGTGGTTTATAGTTGCTTTCTTTCCACTATTGAGCTGATGCTATCCTGGGTGCTGTTTCTTCTTTGTCGCCCTATGGGTGGTGGTGTTCTATGTGATGGTCTCTTATTTGCCCTCGGTGAGTGTTGATCTTCTGCCCATACTGGATTGGCAAGGATGTTTTGTAGCCCGGAGCCATCTTCCTGAGTTGAAGAGCCCTGGGCTTGCTCTCAGGGGATTCATATGAGAATTCTATGAACTACCTGCCAGTAGCTGTTCTGATGGGTGAGGCTATAGCTATATCTTCCTGTAGTTTCTCTCATCCTAGCCGTCCAGTATACCATTACTTGGAATGTGTGTTGGATATTCCTCTCATATGCACAGGTCTGTTTGTTTTGGGCCCATGAGGGTGTTGCTTCCCTGGCCGATCTCACGATCTCACGGTTCTTGGAACACCTCGGCTGGCCTGTCGTGTTTCCCTCTGCAACTATAGTGCTGAGGAGGGCGTGTGGGGGGATACCCTTCTTGTTGTAGAGCGCTGTAGCTTGCAGGTGAATTACCGTAGACAGAGAGATCACCTTGGAGGTTGGGTGGATGTTTGTGCAGTAGCGTGGAGCCCCTCCAATGGTGGTCAGGCATTTCCCCCAGTCACTTGTAGGGCCTCAGTATTTAGCCTGGCAATGCTCACTGTTTTGTAGGGGAGAATCCCCCGCTGCTTGGTGTGTGGAAGCGGACCGATGTGAATTCTCCAGCTGCTTTCCAAGCCAATAAATATGGTTGAGAGCTCTCCCAGTTGGGTCTTCAAAGTTGCCCTAGGCAGAGGAGAGTGGCCTGGATGCCGCTAGTGCTTTGTGACAGGAAAGAGAGTGAAAGGAGAGGAAAAAGAGAGAAAGAGGAAGACACAGACTTGAGTAACAATGCCAAGCAAACTGACACCCTCTCTCACACACACAACTAAAAATGCACAGAGTAAACAAAAGTGAAAACAGTAAAAAAAAAAAAAAAGAAAGAAAGAAAAGAAAAATAAACAAAACAACAAAGAAGGAGAACTGAATCTGCTGAGGCTACGAGGCTGCGGTAGGAAATAAAGAAGATCTAGAAGAGGAGAAAAGAAGAAATCATGAAGAACACAAAGAAAGAGAAAAAGAAGGAGAGGGAATTTGAAAAATAGGTAAAGAAATAGCTTACCCTATGTTGTGCTGTGTGTAGCACTGACACACCCTGTGTGCATCACTGTCTTGGGGGTCAGGCTGCACACTGAGAGTACAGGGTTGTTGTAGGCAGAGTGTAGGCATCTGGGAACCAGCAGTGGCATGTGTAAGGAATGAAAGTGAGAAGAGGTAACCATATACGCAGAGAGAGAAGCAAAGAGAACAATGAAAGAAAGAGGAAAGGAAGAAAAAGAGAAAATAGAATAGGAAGGGGGAAAAACCTACTGAGTTCACTAAGATTGGCTGTGCTGGTAAAGAGGGAGGAGAGAGAGAAGGAGGAAATAAAGTATAAAGCGATAGCTGATCCCTGATTGCTTCAATGTGGAGCCACAACAGTTTAGACCCTGCCCCACAATGGCAGGTTGGTGTCCTGTTTTAATGCAGGGACCCAGTAATGCTGGGCAGAATTGCCCTAGTTGATGAGATTGCCTTAGAAGTCCGACGGAGGCTTCCTCAGCATCGTAGCACAGTGTAGATGTTTGTCCCAGCTGCCCTGTGTGGTGTACAGCACTCCCACCGAGGGCAGGCTGGAGTTCCTCCTGCTATTTGGGTTGATTTGCCCTAAGCGAAGGGTTGTGACCTGAAAGCCAGTAGTGGCATATGATAGGAGAGAGTGGGAGATAAAAGGAGAAAGAGGAAAAAAGGGGGGCGGGAGGGAAAAAGAAGAGAGAAAAAACAAACCCAATACAAACCTGAGCTCATTGAGACTGACTCCGGTGGGAAAGATAGAAGGGCTATTGAATAAAGTGAGAAGAAATAGAGTAGTAGCTAAGGAGATAACTGAGACTTGATCACCTGTCCCTGAGGCTGGAGGAGTTCCAACTCTTCCTCAAGGTAGCGGGCTGGTATACCCGTTTGATGTAGGGTTCCACAGATGCTGTGTAAGATTACTTTCAAAGGCAAGATCACACCCGTGTCCAGGCATCAGTTGAGAGCTGGAGTTCACTGGTGTACCTGCCCTGTGCTATGAGTGCCTCCCCAGCTATGTGTAGAGTCACTAAGAGGAAAGCTAGGCTTATAGTCCTATCTAGACTGCTTGTGTCCTTCTAGATCAGAGGATTTTATTTTTTATCCCACTGGTCAGCTAGAATAAAATCAAATTATATTGTCTCTCACAGTCTCTGGGCTGCAGCTTCCTTATGTTTGAAGCTGAGATTTGCTACAGCGGGTCTTTGTTACTCAAAAAGCCACCAGGCCCTGTAGCTGAGTTCTAGTATTCCTTAGCTAGGTTTCTTCTTATGCTGATTTATGTTAAGGGAAACTCCCCTGCCCCTGTGCTTCTTGGAGCTGAGGGACAAGAATGGGGTTTGAATTTTAACCAATAATATATATTTCACCTTTTTTTTATATTATCCTTGTGATATGTTCTGATTTTAGGGCTGTCAGGCTGACACCCAGAGGGGGATATCCAGCTTATCAGGGGGGCTGTTTCCTTCTCGGCCAATTGGAACTAAATTCTCTCCCTTGACTCTGACTATTTGCCTATTTTCTCCCACACCGCGATCTACCTCAGGTAAGAATCTGCTTTTTCTTCTACTCTAAATTATGGCTACCCGTCCCGCCACTCCCCAGGCTGTGAGCTCAAGGCAGCCTACAGCGTGGAGATCTCTGGTGTGCGGTTCTCCTAGTGTCTGTTATTCTGTCCCCTTTAGGGTGTCAGCCTGGAGGAATCCCTGCTCCCAGCAAGGGCACAGCTGGCGCCCACAGGCTTGCCAACGCTAGAGCACTTTAAAGTGCTCTTGGTTTGCTTTGTGAGTCTAAATCACACACAAAAAGGGGTTCAGGAGAAACCCTGGTACCCTAATTCTAATTTCAGAACTCCACCTCCCCGTTTTCTTTGCCTTACCTCCCAATTTTCTGGTCTGACAGCAGGAGCTCCGGATGGGTGAGTCCTATTGGGTCGCCATTTTTTCCCAGTCCTCCTTTAGTTCTTATGACTCCCTTTTCCCATGACCTTACTGATGATCCCTTTTATTATAAAATAAAAATTCCTGTTTAAATTTTTAAAAATACCTCAGAGAGCAGTTGCTCCCCACACTTCCCTAATGGCAGAAATCACAGGGCAGGCTCTTGAAAATAAGAAATTCCAGGGGCATGTTCTAACCTCATTGAATCAGCATCTCCCGAGGAGGGCTATAGAAGATGTGTTTTAACCACATCTCTGAAGTCTCTTATTATCAGACAAATTTGAGGAACATCCTCAAAAGGAATGACTAGTTCTCCATGTAATGTTCACTGTCCATTCCCCAGCAATCTCCATTGACTCACCAGAGATTATGTCTACTCAAGAAAATATCAACTTCAAGTAGCATGATGATATTTTTCCAGTAAAATATAATTGCATTAATCAATGACAATGAATTATACAAGTAGATATTGTAGAGTTGGAGAAAATTCTGTTGTGTGTATTTTTGCCACAATTAGAAAAAAGTATTAATTAAATGAGTAACAATTACTACAAAGAAGAAAATGTTCTAGAATTGAATATTGTACAACTCTTCTTGATATTATTGAATTATTGAACTGTATGACGTGTATGAAGTGCTAATAAAACAGTTTTTAAAACTATGACTCAATTAGCACAAGGAAAATACCAGGATCAATGAGAAGATTGCTCACACTACTAAAGGAAAACTTTAGTTACTTGTGTTCAAAATTTAGAGAAGCAAGATACAATGTAGAAGAAGAGTTCATGTATTTCTTATAGTAGTTCACTGGTTATCAGAGTAATTTTCCAGGTCTTTAAAACCATTAGCTCCTCCCTGAGTAACTATCATTTAATTGAACAGATCGGGTCTCAGAAGCTGTGTAAATGAATATGTTATGTGGTTGTTAGGTGCAGGTGAGTCGACTCATAGTCGCCCTATGTACACTAAAGTGAAGCAATGCATGGTCCTCAGCCATCCTCACAACTGTTGTTATGTTTTGATATAGTTAAAATTTACCTTGCCAACCTGGCCGATAAACACATGTGAAATTAATTGAAGGACAAACAGATAAATGGCTCGCCTTTCTAGTTCTCAGAATTCTTGCTTTGTGATGGTCGCACCAGGGTGAAGCTGCCTTTGCCAGTTCCCTGCTTTAGCTGGCAAGGTTCACTTTCTGCAAGACATCCCTGAGGAGAAGCCACATGGGCCTACCACGATGAAGTCCTGAGTGCTGGAGCAGCCACGCGGAGACCCCTGCCAGTGCTGAGATTCTCACATGTTCACTGATTCAGCTTTCCTCCTGCAGTCGGCGTCATAGTATGTGTTTTGTGAGATGGAGGAGGACTATGTGGACTGGTGTCGGACATATGGATTAATGTGTGCTTGGGCAACACTGGGTCGGGATGTTTACTTGATGTGCACTTAGCCTTTATATAAAACTCCCTCTTATACATGAGTTTCTGTGGATTTGTTTCTCTAAAGTACCCAGACTAACACATGTTTGAACCCATTATTGCAGCCAATTTATCTTGCTGAGGACTTATTTTCATTGGTCCTACACTTTAACAAGCATGATGTTCTTCTCCAGAGAGTGATTTCTACTGATAATGTGTCCAAAGTACATGGGACAGTCACACTATCCTAGTTTCTAAGGAACATTTAGACAATATTGTTTGTTCTTCTGGCAATTAATAGTACTTTTACCATTCTTCACCAGCACCACAATTCAAATAAATCAATTCTCTGATCTTCCTTTTTCATTGTCCAACTTTTACAAGTATATGAAGCATTTGAAAACATCATGGCATGGGTCAGGTGGCACGTTAGTCCTCAAAGTAACCTCTTTGCTTTTTAGCATTTTGTCCATCTGATTTCTTGAATGCTGCTTCCATGAGTGTTGATTGTGGATAAATATAAAAAACCTGAAATTCTTTCAACACATAAATTTCTGGGCTTTTACAGATAGATATGAACAAAGTCTAGTCTGATTCCACCTATTAAGGTAATAGTTTTAGGTAAACAAGCAGCCATCTAGCTCAGAAGCAACAAAGCCCACATGGAAAAAGCACACCAGCCTGTGTGATCATGGGGTGCTGAAGGGATCAGTTATCAGGCATCAAAAACAAACAGAAAAAAACATATCATTGTGTGCTCACCTCCCTGATACAGTCACTGAAGACAAATGGGTGCATAAGCAAATGTGGCGAAGAAAGCTTATGTTTCCCAGCTATCCAAAGATTTAGCATCTGAAGTCTTAAAGGCTTGAAGGTAAACAAGCGGCCATCTAGCCCAGAAGCAACAAAGCCCACATAGAAGAAGCACACCAGCCGATGCAATCACGAAGTGTCAAAGGAATCAGCTTTCAGGCATCATCAGAACAAAAACGTCATATCATAGTGAATGAAGGGGGGAGTGCGGAGTGGAGACCCAAAGCCTATTTGTAGGCCACTGGCCATCCCCTTACAGAATGGTCTCAGGGAGGAGACAAGCCAGTCAGGATGCAGTGTAGCAATGATGAAACATACAACTTTCTCTAGTTCTTTAATGCTTCCTCCCCCCACTATCATGATCCCAATTCTACCTTACAAATCTGGCTAGACCAAAGGGTGTACACTGGTACAGATAGGAACTGGAAACACAGGGAATCCAGGGAAGATGATCCCTTCAGGACCAGTGGTGAGAGTGGTGGTACTAGAAGGTTGGGGGGAAGGTGGGCTGAAAAGGGGGAACCGATTATAAGGATCTATATATAACCTCCTCCCTGGGGGACAGAAAAGTGGGTGAAGGTGGGTGAAGGGAAATGTCAGACAGGGAAAGATATGATGAAATAATAACTTATAAATAAATTATCAAGTGCTCATGAGGGAGGGGAGAGTGGGGAGGGAGGGGGAAATATGAGGAGCTGATGCCAGGGGCTTAAGTGGAGAGCAAATATTGTGAGAATGATGAGGGAAATGAATGTACAAATGTGCTTGACAAATTGATGTATGTATGGATTGTGATAAGATTTGTATGAATCCCTAATAAAATCATTTTTTAAAAAAGAAAAAGAAAAAAAAGGGTAGTAGTTTTACCTAAATTGAAGTATTTTTACTATTAAAGTATTAGTGTTCTGAATTTAGATAGCAACCCTTTAGTTCAAATGCCTTTCTTGTGACCAGTTGTATCATCTATTAGATTATCCAAGAGTTTAGTTATAAGTGGAAATTTGTGTTTTGCCAACTTGAATAATTTCTGATGAAGAGTTTTGTCCTTCTGGGAAATCCAGCTGTGAAATCACTTCACACTTCAGACATCATTGTGAAGCAATGTAAATAAATACATTTGCTTCTCTGTGCTTTAGTTTCTTCACCTGTAACTCAGCACACATACTACCTTTCCCCCTTAATTATACAACACTGTAAAATTCAGATTTTTAAGTGTTTGCCTGACAGGATATCAAAATTACGTTGGTGGCATCAAACCCCATTCTAATAGAAACTTCTTCTACCAGTGAGAAAATGCATAGAGCCCCCTAAAGGCTCAGTCGTACAGACCTTCAGTGTTCCCAGAGTTGGCCATGGTCATCAGGAGGCAGCTGCTTTGGAGGTGCTTGGGCATTTTCAACAGCTGTGACCCACCCCTAGCCCCAGGGCTGATTCCTAGCCAATGATTGAGAGAAGTCTTCCTACAAGAGCTAGCCTGCTGCCCACTGGAGAAAACAGCATGTATGGTATCATTCACTCTCTATAAATCTCTATGAAATTACATTGTTGCTAGAAGAGATGAGCCAGTCAGGGTGCCATGCAGCAATGATGAAACATACAACTTTCCCCTAGTTCTTTCATGCTTCCTCTCCCCCATTATCATGACCCCAATTCTACCTTACAACCCAGTTAGACCAGAGCATGTACACTGGTACAGATAAGAGGTAAAAACACAGGTAATCCAGGAGAGAGAAACCACTCAGAACCAATAGTGAGAGTAGTGATACCAGGAGGGTAATTTTTTTAGAAGAAAAAAAAAATCTGGTGATCTGCTTCTAAAAGGTCACAACCTTGGAGACACTATGCAGTAGTTCTATTCTGACATACATGTGGCTGCCATGAGTTGGAGTTGAATAGACAACAGTTGGCGTGGTTTGGAGATATAGAGGGAGACACAGATATATTCACATTTCCTCTTCTTTATAGTTCATAGAACAAACCACAAGTAAAGAAAGAATCACATCTACTTGTAGGAAGAATAGGTTATCAGAAAATCCTTTATGGAAGAGGAGGCCCTTAAGGTGACTCTTGAAAACTGACCAAATGTTTGAGAATTTAAATAAATACATTTTTAAAACTTCATTGCCATTGAGTTGAATCTGATTCATTACAACCTTATAGAACAAAGTAAAACTGCTTCATAGAGTTTTCAATGATGTAAATCTTTACATAAGCAGAGTGGCTGATGTGTTCAAACTGCCCTGAACTTGGTTCACAGCTGACTGCTTGACCATTCTACCACCAAGAGACATCATTTATTTAAAACATTTAACATTTACAGGCTCCAATGTTTTGCTGAATGTAAATGTTTCTCTTGGTTTACTTTATTTTTCCACGGTGACACTCTGAATCAGTCAGAAAGCTTAGAAGTCTACAGAAGACAGACTCCAAGCAGGCAGGACACGATAGAGGCTGAGTAGCAGAGAACATAGCCAAGATTAATCACCAAGAGCAGTCTGGTCAGGTTGGTACATCGGAAACCACAGCGCTGAATACTAAGCACCACCACTACCACTAGGAGGAATACTCCGCTACTCTCGAATTTCGTACCCCTCTCCCAAGATTTACGCACCAGTGGGTTTCCATTGGTCACAGGGTGGTACAAATAGTTAATATATTCAGCTGCTAACAAAAATTCTGGTGGTTCCAACCCACCCAGAGTCAGCTCAAGAGAAAAGTTCAGCAATCGACTTAGAACATATCAGAAATTAAAAATACTATAGAGCACAGTTCTACTCGAACACACAGTGAGTATAATTTGACTTAACTGCAGCTGGTTTTCTTAAAGATGCGCCGTTCATGAGACTTTCAGTACTCTGGAGGACTAGGCAGATGCACTGCGCACGCCCTCTCCAACAAAGACATGAGAGACCAAATAAAAAAGATAGGGCGGCTAATCTGGATCCCCGGGCGGCTGAGGAAAGAAGAGCGAAGTAGCAGAATACCAAACTGAAGAACCTGGCGAGCTCGGCCAGCTCCAGCTGAAGGAGAAGGAGGTAAGTGAGAAGGCGTGGCTACTCTTCCAGACCAGACTGCCTGCAAATCAGTGGCTGGTAAAGCCCCAGGGAGCCGTGAAGAAACCTCCTCACTACCGGCCTCGCACCATGGCACTTCATGAAATTAGGGGTTCAGAAATCCACCCAGTTTCTGATTCGCAAGCTTTCCTTCCAGCGTCTGGTGAGAGAAATTACTCAGGACTTCAAAGCAGATCTGCGCTTCCAGAGCGCAGCTATTGGTGCTTTGCAGGAGGCAAGGGAGGCCTATCTGGTTGGCCTTTTCCAGGATACCAGCCCGCACGCTCTCTACACCAAATATGTAACAGTTATGCCAAAAGACTTCCAGCCCTTTGAGGGTCGAAGTACCCTTTCACAGGGGTCGCATAAGACCATCAGAAAACATATTTCCATTGGTCTTAGGAACCAAGACACTGTTCCTCTATCCGTCTCCAGATGGGTCTACCGCATGCAGATAAGCCCACATAGGAGTTCCCAGCATAATGACGTCATCGTGCCAGCTCCATCACATACACCCTGGACAAATACAGGTGTATGTGACAGGGATGTCACCATAAAGTATTTATGTGGACCAGTCACACGTGTAGAGAGCAGTTACTGTGTAGACATCAGCTGCTGTGTAGAAAGCAGCTACTGTGGAGAAAGCAGCATTATTGGAGGTAAAAGGATACTTTGTGAATTATAATTACTTGGTAAATGTAAAATCATGTCCTGTAAAATCATCAACTACTGCAATATACGCATATATACATATTGCAGTAGTTGATGTATATATATATACACACATACATAACATGGTAACTCAATCTGAATACTGATCGGTCTTTTTATATTCAGCTGTGGTTGATGTGAATATTGTCCTCTTGTGATAGTAACAGGTATGTAAAAATAAACAAAACAGAGAATGGTAATTCATAGGAAACTTAATGAACTGCATTGACTAAACTATGCAATATATCATCTTTTGTATTATTAAAGCTATTGTCACATATTATTTTCATTAGTAATCCATCCCATGACAATGGATCATGTAGAGAAGAACGTTAAGAAAATATAGTGAGGATTTTATAGTTTGGTTTTACATCAATAATTACAGCAGGAATTGAGAAACCACAATGTGTTATTTGTTGTGAAGGTCTATCAGCTGAATCTATGAAGCTGAACAAACTAAATCACCACATTTTGACAGCAAGCATCGAGTTTTGCCGGCTAGGATGTCAACTATTTTAGAAGCAAAGCTGATGGACTCAAGAAAGCCAGGCTTGACACTGGTGGCAAGTACCACAAACAAAATGTAGCAGCCATTGAAACTTCATATTTGGTGGAACTCAGAATCATCAGAGCTATGAAACCTCACACAATTTCTGAGGATATACTGTTGTCAGCAGCCAAAGACATTGTTCGAGTTCTGGTCGGAGATTAATTTGTTATGAAATTGAGTGCAATTTCCTTATCTAAGGACACTGCCTACAGAAGAACAGATGACATGTCTGCTGATATGCTTGATCAGGTAATCCGGGAAATTAATTCTGCTCCACCTCCAATATTTAGCATCCAGCTTGATGAATCTACAGACATTGCAAACTGCTCACAGTTACTGGTTTACGCGAGGTATATTGATGATGGCGACTTTAAAGATGAGTGTCTTTTTTGCAAATGTCTTCAAAAGACAACTACTGCACCTGATGGATTTGACACAGCTGGTTCATTTATTTTTTTGTTTATAGTTTTATTTTTATTTTATTTTTTAATCATTTTATTAGGGTTTCATACAACTCTTATCACAATACATACATACATCAATTGTGTAAAGCACATTTGTACATTCATTGCCCTCATCATTCTCAAAACATTTGCTCTCCACTTAAGCCCATGGCATCAGGTCCTCATTTTTCCCCTCCCTCCCCGCTTCTCCCTCCCTCATGAACCCTTGATAATTTATAAATTATTATTTTGTCATATCTTGCCCTGTCCAACGTATCCCTTCACCCACTTTTCTGTTGTCTGTCCCCCAGGGAGAAGGTCATATGTAGATCCTTGTAATCGGTTCCCCCTTTCCAACCCACCCGCTTTCTACCCTCCCAGTAATGCCACTCACACCACTGGTCCTGAAGGGATCATCTGCCCTGAATTCCCTGTGTTTCCAGTTCTTGTCTGTACCAGTGTACATTCTCTGGTCTAGCCAGACTTGCAAGGTAGAATTTGGATCATGATAATTGGGGCGGGGGGAGCATTTAAGAACTAGAGGAAAGAACTGCAGAAAATAGCTTACTTGGGTGCCATCTTTGCCATCTCGAATGAGTTCAATTGATCACTACAAGGACCAAATGCAACATGACTCAGTGTATCTGAAAAGATCTGATCATTACAAATGAAAATTCAGCTGTAGAAAAAATATTGGATGAAAATAAAATTTACATACTGCCTACAACACATCCTGACTGGCTCATCTCCTCCCCGAGACCCCTCTGCAAGAGGATTTTCAGTGGCCTACAGATGGGCTTTGAGTCCCCACTCCGCACTCCCCCTCATTCACAATGATATGATTTTTTGTTCTTTGATGCTTCTTCCATGTGGGCTTTGTTGCTTCTGAACTAGATGGCCGCTTGTTTACCTTCAAGCCTTTAAGACCAAAAGAGCATAAGATCTCTTAGGAAAAGGTTTGTGGTGTTTGCACAGATGGTGCTCCAGCTATGCTAGGATGTCAATCTGGATTTCAATATTTGGTACTGACTGAGTCATCAAAAGTCATCAGAACTCACTGTATGATTCATCAGCAAATATTAGCAACAAAGATGCTGCCACCAGAGTTACAAAAAATAATGAAAAGCGTTATAAGTTCCGTCAATTTTATAAAGTCGACTTAAAGAGTCAACTGTTTGGCAACTGTCGATGAGTTGGGTGAGTCGAATAATGCTTTGATATTTCATACTGCAGTAGGATGGTTGTCGAGAGGGAAAGTTTTAAAATGTGTTTTTGAGCTTTGTAATGAACTCAAAATGTTTTTTTAAGTACTTTATTTGTAACATAGTAGGGACTACATCAGATGTTTTTCTCAAGTGGAAAATGAGGCAAAAGATAACATTTCTCTCTGATTCCTAATGAGAACCTCGAAATCATGTCTTTTGGAGGATTCAATTTCTTACGATGTCTCTGACACTGCCCATGAGGACACCAACGATGCTTCATAGTAAAGAACATTTTGATGAGTTGATCTATCATAGGTCCTTGTTCAAGGGGCTGGTCTTTCATTTCTATGCTAGTTTTCAACACATGATAATGTGTTTCTTCACTATCATGTATAGGATCTGAGGGATGGGCTTTGCATGTTCATATGGAATGTCCACAGTAGGATGGTAGCATACTATTGTCCTTCCATCTGATGTCAAAACAAGCTCTACCTTGCAATTATAGTCATCTGGGAGAGACTGTGTGGATTTATGACAAACACTGTATAAAAGTCCACTTCTAATTGGAAAGAAATGTTTCAGGGCAGTTCTGTTTGACAATGCCCATGTTACTGCTGCTAATGCCATGGTGGACCAAGATGTGTGTATCAGATGGTATGGCAAAAGATGTGATGAAGAGAAACTGTCTTAAGCATCTGCTTCCAGGCACATCTGTTTTCATCCCTTTACAGGTCCTCGGCCAAACTGCCATCTTGTCTCCCCAAAACGTGTTTTAATCAGAAAGCAAGACTACAGTTAGAAGCACTTTTCAACAATAAAAGTGAACTGCAGAAAATAGCTTACTTGGTTGCCATCTTTGCCATCTCGAATGAGTTCAATTGATCACTGCAAGGACCAAATGCAACATGACTCAGTTTATCTGAAAAAATCTGATCATTACAAATGAAAATCAGCTTTAGAAAAAAAATTGGATGAAAATAAAATTTACATACTGCCTGCCTTATCTGCTTTCTTTGAGGAATGTTACATTGAACCAGACAAAAGGATGATGATGACAGTTTCTGTGAGAGAATACTTGCATATGTTCACAAATGAAATTTCATCATACTATGCACACACTTTCCAGTCACACATAACCTCCTGCAGCCCTGAGTGTGGGTCACCACCTGCTCATGAACCACCTTATCAACAACAAAGAGAAAATTTAAGAAAGCCTTATAGTTATGCAGAATACCATAAAGAAGAATGGCTTACACTTGATCAGAATTTCAGAACAGGAAGAGATATCAAAGAAAGAGAAAAAATTGTCTAAGGTTTATTGGAAGAAAACATCACTACTATAGTGAAAGGCAGGAACATATGTATTTAAGAAGCTCAGCAATACCCAACCAAAATAGACTCAAAAGGAAAATCACAAAGGTGTATTGTAATTGTATTGTCGTGACTTAGTTAACATGGCTTTTCTAGCCATGGTCTCTGTAAGTGCCACCAAACAACCCTTTCCTGTTCAGACTGCTTAAGAGACGATGAGGGAAGAAACCAAGAGGATTCAGCTGTGAGTAACACAAAATCCACTGTGATTGGCATCCTCTAGGTATAAAATGAACCATCTCAGAAATAGGAGATGGGGATTTTACTACCAGCAAAAGATAAAATCCAGGAGTGGGGGTATCCTCTGGACTTGACTATCCCCGCACAGTGAACTTCCTTGGTCCAAATAGACAGATTTGACACTAGAGGAGTGAAAAAGGAGCAACATCAAAGCCAGAAGTCACAGCAGTGGGCTTCCTAGATCCAGAACAAGTACAACTGTGTGCTGTGGTGCAGGCCACTGCGTGTGGAGTGTCTCTGAGCACTTAATCTGGGGGGCTGAGTTTTATAACCCATGGAGCTGTAGCTGAGTGCCTTTGAACTGCGACTTACTGGAGTGTGTGTGTGGGCGGGGGTGCCTTTAGGAACTTTGGAGTTGGGTGTGTTGATCCACTGGGGTCAACAAACTGATGCCTTCAACAAGCTGATGCCTTCAGGTTGAGGTTTACAATAGATTGGCATCCTTTGGGGGCATTTATTAGCATCCCTGAAAAACTCCATAACATATCCGGACTGAACAGTTCTATCCTGAGAATTTCTCCCTGAATTGTAAACTGTTAGCTTCCATAATAAATCCATATCCATGACCATGCTCTGTGAGTTCTGTGGGGCCATTGCAATGAAGTATAGAACCATATGACAAAGAAGAGAATGTTACATGAGATAGTGAAATACTCAGATTTTCCAAAGGAAATAATCCTAAAAACAGCTCACAAAAATGACCAAAAACACTAAGCTGGTAATTAAGACAGCATATATAAAATTGTAAGAGAGAGAGAGTATGTATGGATTGTGATAAGAGCTATATGAGCCCCCCCAAAAATGATTTAAAAACAAAATTAATATTTTGTTAAAATAAAAAATCCATAAAAGGAAATATTAAGGAATTCCACAAACAAATGAACAGCACAGAAAATTATGTGGAACAAAGAAATTTTTTAAGACCAGTATTTCTAACAGTCACTATTGACTTTAATTGATTGTGAAATGCAATTGGAAGAGATGGGCATCCTGCTACTATGAAGTAGATCATTAAACCTGGAAATCATCATTCGTATTTCCTTTTTAAAAAATTAATATGGAACCTCGATTACAATTTTGAAAATTGTCATAAAATTAAATGAATGTGTATTTATGTGATAAAATATAAATAACAAAAATACTGTTCTAACCATTCTAACTGTGAATCTAAGTGAGACTGATTTTGTTCACTATTTAACATTTTACAATTACAACCAAGAGTTAGTAGGTAACCATCTTACAATTACAGCCATTGCCAGAATTTTCCAAGGTTTTTCATCATCCCAAACAGAAATTCGAAATGCTTTAAGAAATAACGTTGTTTCCCCTCCCCTTAGGCCTTGGGGTCCACTAATAGACTTTTCTCTCCAAGCAAAAAAAAAATGTGCCATTGTCCCAGTGCCTGGTTCCATGTAAGTCATCCGCATCTTAGATGCCAGTGATTAGTAAGAGAACATAGCTGCTCTGTTCAGCTTTCACAGTAGGACACGGGGCCCTCTTTCCTACCAAGAATCAGAATAGGGCATATTTTAAAAATAGAACATTTGGATGCAAGATGTTAAAAGGAAAAAAAGTTTATGCTACAACTAAAAGAACATTGCTAAAAAAGTAAGAGCATTGCCATAGCATACCCAAGAGTGCATAGTGTTACCTAAAATGTAAAAAAAAATCATCATAATAGCTCATTCATTTCAAAATATGAAGGTAAGACAGAAAGTGTTGCTTCAGGGACTTTGGCTCATACATGCACAAGTTGATTCAAAACAAAACATACGTACACATGCCTCTGTAACCAGTGGATGACTGCAGACAAGTTCTCTCAGATGCCTTCAAACACACACACACACACACACACACACACACACACACACACACACACACACACACACAAAAGGTCCAATCAAACGGTTAGTCTCACAGGGGATCTGTTGAGCCAGTTTAAATCAAGGCAAAGTGGTTAGAAGGTTACAGTGCCTGTGTTTCAGAATTCCAAAGACGTAATGTTGGGAGATTTTCTCAAAGGATACAGGAGGGTCCCAGGAGCTCATTGTGATGTTTTAAAGAAATAAGAGTGCATTGATGCGCCAGCAAAGTTGCACTGAGGAATCCCATCCCATCCCCATCACAACAAGGCACCTGCTCATTCTTTTCGGATGGCAAGGGTTGCGCTACAAGACTTTTGTTGGAAACCTTCCCTCCTTCACCCTACAGCCTTGACAGTGCCCCTTCAGTCTTCTTGCTGTTCCCCAAACCCAAAGAACTTTGAAAAGGAACAACATTTGAGTACTATGAGGATGCCGAAACCGCTGATTTAACTGGTGTAAATCAACGCACAAAAAGTTCGCTTTTACTTAGTTCACTCCCTCACCTCCACTTATCTTTTTTTTATATATAAATAATTTTATTGGGGCCTTTTACAGCTCTTTTTTTTAACGTTTTATTAGGGGCTCATACAACTCTTATCACAATCCATACATATACATACATCAATTGTATAAAGCACATCCGTACATTCTTTGCCCTAATCATTTTCTTTTATTTTTTTTTCCTTTTCTTTTTTTACATTTTAATAGGGACTCATACAACTCTTATCACAACCCATAAATATGCATACATCAATTGTATAAAGCACATCCATACATTCCCTGCCCCAATCATTCCCAAAGCATTTGCTCTCCACTTAAGCCCTTTGCATCAGGTCCTCTTTTTTTTCCCGCTCCCTCCCCGCTCCCCCCTCCCTCATGTGCCCTTGGTAATTTATACATCGTTATTTTGTCATATCTTGCCCTATCTGGAGTCTCCCTCCCCCCCCTTCTCTGACGTCCCTCTCCCAGGGAGGAGGTCACATGTGGATCCTTGTAATCAGTTCCCTTTCCAACCCACTCACCCTACACTCTCCCAGCATCGCCCCTCACACCCTTGGTCCTAAAGGTATCATCCACCATGGATTCCCCGTGCCTCTAGCCCTCATATGTACCAGTGTACAACCTCTGCCCTATCCAGCCCTGCAAGGTAGAATTCGGATCATGGTAGTTGGGGGGAGGAAGCATCCAGGACCCGGGGGAAAGCTGTGTTCTTCATCGGTACTACCTCGCACCCTCATTGACCCATCTCCTCTCCTAAACCCCTCTATGAGGGGATCTCCAGCGGCCGACACTTGGGCCTTGGGTCTCCACTCTGCACTTCCCCCTTCATTCAATATGGTATATATACACGTACATATATTCTTTTTTTTTTTTTTTTTTTGCATGATGCCTTATACCTGGTTCTTTGGGCACCTCGTGATAGCACTGGCTGGTGTGCTTCTTCCATGTGGGCTTTTTTGCTTCAGAGCTAGAGGGCTGCTTGTTCACCTTCAAGCCTTTAGGACCCCAGACACTATCTCTTTTGATAGCAGGGAACCATCCGCTTTCTTCACCACATTTGCTTATGCACCCATTTGTCTTCAGCAATCCTATCATGGAGGTGTGCAGCCAATGATATGATGATTTTTTGTTCTTTGATGCCTGATAACTGATCCCTTTGGGACCACTCGATCACCCAGACTGGTGTGTTCTTCCATGTGGGCTTTGTTGCTTCTGAGCTAGGTGGCCGCTTGTTTATCTTCAAGCCTTTAAGACCCCAGTCACTATCTCTTTTGATAGCCGGGCACCATCAGCTTTCTTCACCACATTTACTTGTTCACCCACTTTGGCTTCAGCCGTTGTGTCGGGAGAGTGAGCATCATAGAGTGCCAATTTAATAAACGAAAGTATTCATGCATTGAGGGAGTGCTTGAGTAGAGGCCCAAGGTCCTTCAGCCACCTTAAGGTGGCTTAATATTAATATTAAACATCCACTTTTCTTGTAGCTCACGGTAATCTGACTTCTAACCCCACTGCTCCACTGAAAGTTGAGTAAGCCTAAATTGCTTACAACTTCCTTAAACCTAGCAGATAATTTTTCATCTCTATCTTACTGGGCCTCATATCAGCCCTGAATAAAAATAACTCCCTCTTTGAAATTCTTTTTTTAAATCATTTTATTGGAGGCTCACACAATTCTTATCACAATCCATACATACATCCATTGTGTTAAGCACATTTGTACATTTGTTGCCATCATCATTCTCAAAACATTTGCTTTCTACTTGAGTCCTTAATATCAGCTCCTCATTTTCTCCCTCTCTCCCAGCTCCCCCCTCCCTCAGGAGCCCTTGATAATTTATAAACTATTACTGTGTTGTCATATCTTACACTGTCTGACGTCTCCTTTCACCCACTTGTCTGTTGTCCATCCCCCAGGGAGGAGGTTATATGTAGATCCTTGTAATCGGATCCCCCTTTCTACACCACTCTCCCTCCACCCTCCAGGTATCACCATTCTCACCACTGGTCCTGAAGGGGTCATCTATCCTGGATTCCCTGTGTTTCCAGTTTCTATCTGTACCAATGTGCATCCTCTGGTCTAGCCAGATTTGTAAGATAGAATTGGGATCATGAAAGTGGGTGGAGAGGAAGCATTGAGAAACTAGAGGAAAGTTGTATGTTTCATCCTTGCTACCCTCTACCCTGACTGGCTGGTCTCCACGCTGTGACTCTTCTGTAAGGGGGTGTACAGTTGCCTACAGATGGACTTTGGGTCTCTACTCTGCACTCACCCTCATTTACAATGATATGATTTTTTGTTCTCTGATGCCTGATCCGTTCGACACCTCATGGTCACACAGGCTGGTGTGCTTCTTCCATGTGGGCTTTGTTGCTACTGAGCTAGATGGCTGCTTGTTTATCTTCAAGCCTTTAAGACCCCAGGTGCTATATATTTTGATAGCTGGGCACCATCAGCTTTCTTCACCACATTTACTTATGCACACATTTTTCTTCAGTCATCATATCAGGAAGGTGGGCACTCACTGATGTGATTTTTTGTTCTTTGATGTCTGATACCTGAAATTCTATCTACCCTAAACTTTTGTGTCCCCACATTCAATATTCTCCTGTGTATAATCAACTATAAGGAGCCTTAGTGTTGCTACGGGGGAAGAATTAGATTGCTACCCATCAGCTGCTCCAAGGGAAAAATAAACCATTATGCTCTGGTAAAGATTTACAGTCTCAGAAATTCTATGTGACACCCAATATGAGGCAGAACTGACTTGATGCTGGGGAGTTTAAAGTCAATTGTAATGTGTCTTGGAGTTATACAGACATCCAAAACTCGGCATGCAAAGAATTGAGCTCACAACCTTTCACTAAAGACACTCTCTTCCTCCTATATAATGAATGTCTTCCATTTGGACGGATGTTAACACTATAAAGACTCAAACAATATTCTTTTTAATTTTCCCTCTTGCCTTATTGTCTAATCCGTTAGCTCACCATCAACTAGACAGTCAATGCTGACCATTCTAATCCCTAAAAATCTCTCAAAGTCCATAAATGGTAGAACCAACTCATGTAATCTGCTACTAAAGTCTAGGCATTTTACTTCTGAAAAATCAGCCATTGAAAGCCCTTGGGATGGGCCCACCAGAAAGACTTGATGTGAAAACCCCACTAAGTGGGCTGGGGTTTACCTCAACTTACTTGTAACCCCTGGACTTAAAACTGTGACAGTGTGGAAAGGAGCAGATGGTTTTAGCTCAAGGGTCATGGGACTTTGATTTGAATCTCTTGCCTTGAGAGTTCCCGATGAATAGAGGTCATAAATTACCATATACTTATTATTTTAATGCCATTATTATTTCATTATGACATGCATTAATATGGTAGGTGTGTCTCTGCTGTTGTGTATGAATATTATTTGAAATTTTGCCCTATCACCAACCTTCGTTGTTTGTGCAAATAATTTAGAATTACTTAAGAGTTTAATCTGTACACAGTTCATATGTCTCAGTTCACAGCTGGCCTATACTCATAAATTTTCCTTTACTCCATGGTGTTTTAAATGCTATACCATTGGCTAATCTAATGACACTATGAACACACCGTGGTTATTTATTGGGCTGCTAACCACTAGGTCAGCAGTTTGATACTACCATCCAGCTCCTCCGGGACAGGATGAGGCTTTCTGCTTCTGTGAAGATGTGCAGTTTCAGAGACTCTTAGGGTAGTCCTACCCTGTCCTAAAAGCTCACTATGACTTAGGATTGACTCTCTGGCAGTGGAAGTGATGTTCTAGGAGAATGATTGATAAATGTTCTCTAACTTAAAAATGTCTCCAAGGTGAATCAGAGACATATATATGAATTTAGGACTGGCACTTAATCTTAACCCCAATCTAAAAACAATGAGCTCTTATGAAATGACCCTGATTTATGCTCACCCTTTTGAAGAGATCTCTGAGTATATGGTGCTATGACAAAATGTGGTGAAGGAACTACACGGTGCCTGGCTATCAGATGGAATCAATCTTGGGTCTTAAAGGCTTGTTTTCAAACAAGCAGTCATCTAAATGAGACATCCACTAAGTCCACCAGCTAGAAGAAGTACACCAGATTGGGTGATCCAAGGATGGTAAATAATGTAATCCAAATCCCAAAGAGAGAATAGTACCAGAGTTTAATGTGTGAGCACCTGGTTTACAGGATATTATGGATGACCATGGAAAGTTAAATCCATTTGTAGGGTCCTCACATGGAGCAAGCCTCCTATAAATCCCCTCGGATCTTAGTTGAGGGATGTGAACAGCCTTATTATCAGAGAGCGAGGATTGTAAACTCTGCTATGCCAGATGTATGCTAAAGTGTGATATCTTATCATGACTGCCTTTTTGAACCATTTAGAGTAGTTTTAGTTTAATTTTTTTTTAAGGTGAATGGGAGATACATGTGGAATAAGCCTCTCCTGAATGCCCTCAGACCATTGGCCAGGGTTGTGAATAGGCTTCATATCATGTAGAGTGCATTGAAAATTAGATTATTGCAGATACAGTTGTGTGAAGATTTAGTACCTTCTCGTTTGATCTCACTTAGGATCCATTTAAAATTTGTTCTGGGTTTTAATATTTTCTGCTTTTTTTAAAATTGAGACTTTTTATCTGCTTTACCTTGTAATTGTTGTTGGTTTTATTTTTTTGTTTTGTTTTAATGTTTTTCTGTATATGTAATCCAGGATAGATAAATCTAAAGAGACAGTAACTGGATTAATACTTTCTTTGGAGTATGGCAGGGGAGGTTGGGGAGAATAAGGAGTTAAAACCGATGAGTACAAGAATGAAAACTTTCTCTAAAACTTTATGCAGTGTTGCTTGTACATCGTTGTGTGGCTCAACTATTGAATTTCATGATGTATGAATTATATACTAATAAAACTTTTTTTAAAAGAAGAAAGACCTATGAGGTAAGGTTCCATTCCAATGCACGTGAAGTTCCCGTGAGCCAGAATCTACTTGAAGGTAATCAGTTTAATATCTATTTTCCTCTGCCCCTCCTGAGACAGTAAGGAAGTAATATGGTGCTACCTCAAACACTAGAATGCTAGATTCGTGGGGGCGACATTAAATCCATCACGCCTTCCGCTGGGTATACAGCCGAAAGAAGTGAACATCATGATGTAAACATACATATGCACACAACCTTAGGTCAGGAAACCAATCAAATGTCTGGATGTTCATAATGTCCTCCTACCTCTGAGCTTCAATTACTAGTATATAAAATGAATGCATTTTTTTCTTTTGCTAAATTTGGTGATGACAGGAATTTTCAGTAAAGGAGTGACTAGGGACAAAATCAATTAAGGTGCTTTAACACATTATCTCACTTTCTCTAAGTAAATTAAATACTGGGGTGACAATGATTGTGCATTACCCCTTCACATGGAAGTATTCTGAAGAATAATCTAAGATGGTATGTGAATTATATTTTTAAACTTATTTTTAAAAATTAAAACAAAATCAGAAGGTCTTGAAAGTCTATTTATATAATAAGATATTTTCCTTCATAAGAGGATCTGAATTATTTCCCATTTTGAACTATAGAAAAAATATTTATAGTGATATTCTAATTCTGTTAATCAAAGCACCTGTCATATTTCCTTAATTGCATGGAAAGTTCCTTAAGAATAGAGGATAAGGGTATTTTTATTACCCATGTATAAAAACATATATATAAAAGTCTGTGTGAAGATTCAGTCAACCCTTGTTGACTACGTTCTTGAGTGTATGTGATGAAGTGGGATGACAGGGGAAAATTTGGTGAAGCTTGGAGATGGGGTGGAGAAAAGTGATGAAGGAGTTCGGTTAATTTTTAACAGTGAGAAGGTCAAAATAAAAGCATTGTAAGATAAGAGATTGAAAAACCCCACACATGCTCTCCGTTTTCCAGCAGTGATGTGAAGAAAAGGGGCCTTGATTTAGCATTTCAGTCATCATTCAAGTGTGGTAGCAAAGAGTTCACAGCAGCACCTGAAAATTCATCCCCTATCCTTCCTGAAACACTCAATACATATGAAGAATGTGATGATCTACCTCTTTGTGAAATCTAAGGGAAGCTATTACTAGGAAGGAAACAGAATTCTGGAACCAAATTCAAGACCAGATAAGAAACAAACGAATGCCTTAGTATACAAGAAGGAAATATAATCTGTAGTTCATTGGTTCAAATTTACTGGACGTATTTCAGAGCAGTGAAAAGAAATGAGAAGTTTGGGGATTTTTTTAAGCTAGCCTTTATATGGATATTTTAGATATTTGGAGAAGAAACAAAAAACTCACTGCCATCGAGTTGATGGCCACTCATGTGGGCCTACAAAGCAAAGAACTGCCCCCTGTGAATTCCCAAAACTGGAAGAAGAAGAAAATTCAAATAACCTGTTTTGCCTCGTCCCCTTCAAGTTGCACAAAGGACATGAACAGGCAGATGACATCCAAATGGCCAGCACATGTATGTAGCAATGCTCCGGAACACTAGCCATCCTGGAGACACAAATCAAAATAACATTGAAGTACAACCATACAGTAACATCTGAGCAATAAATAAATAAATTCTGAGAAGGCTGAGAGAGATTGGCAGTCTCATACACTGCTGGTGAGACTGAGACTAAATATGTACAAGCACTGTGGAAAGAGACACGGCACAACCTCAGAGAACTAGGAGTAGAAATGCCTATGTCAGCAATCCCTTTGGTTGGTATATATCCTAAAGAAGAATCATGACACAAGCAGACATATGCACACCCATGTTCATTGCAGCACTACTCACAATAGCAAGACAATGGAAACAACCTAGATGCCCACCAGGAAATTTTGCTACATACACATAACAGAATTCTGTGCATCGCTAGAAAGCAAAACAATTATATGCCTCATGACATGGATCAACCTGAAGAACATTATACTGAGTGAAATTAACCAGTCACAAGAACAAATATATGAGAACACAGTTATTATAAGAAGGAAAAAAGGTAAAGTTTCCTCTATGAAAGGGAACCAATTTTGGAAATTGCCACAGAGCAGATCAGAGCAGAGGAGGCACAAGGAGGGCTGATAAGGCAGTGGGCGAGACTGCTGATGGTGTTAACTGGGGTGAAATGGAGGGTTTCCACCGGAGGGAAGCGAGAAATCAAGGAGCTACTGAAAGGTAAACTACTGGGGCATTTGATTCCTAGTTTTAATCTGATGTATTCAGTGTTGATGGTCTGACATGTAAATCTCATCTAATTTACATTAACAGGAGCCTTGGTAGCATTGTGGGTTATAAATTGGAATGCTAACTGGAAGATCAGCAATTCAAAGCCACCAGCCACTCTTCCAGGGAAAGATGAGGCTTTCTAGTTTGGTCTTGGTAATCCACAGGGGCCATTCAACTCTATCCTAGAGGGTTGCTGTGAACCAGAATGGACTTGTTGGCCATGAATGTAATTCACAATAAAACTGTTATTACATTGATATGTGCACCTATACTTTTAAGAAGTGATGGGGTTCATATTTTTACATTTTTTAGTGGTGTATGAAATTCTTAGGCTATCTGTTATCAATTTTTCTATAGAGAAAATGTAAATATTAATAGTAAAGGTCATTTTTACATGTTTGTAAAAGACTAAACAAGGAAATCCTGCAGAGCTGCTTTATGAAAAAAAATAACCATAAAGAGAAAAAGTTAAGTTATATTTTATGAGAATTTACACTGTTAAATTCAATAGGTTACCATTTAAATAGTAAGCAAAGTTCATTGCGAAGTGTGGAGAAGTTAGAACTAAGGCTAGAAACAGGGATCCTTTTCTGTCTTAAGGATTCTTCTGGTTCTGAAATGTGTTAGCCCAGCAGAGTAAAAGCCTAGTGATGATATCTTATAGTCACTTAAAGAGAAATCCATCATATGGAGAAAGAGATGCCATTAGCAGGTTGGAATTCGGCCTTACATTCCTCTGATAAAGGATTAATTTTCTAAATCCAAGAATGTACCTCTTGCCTAAATGACTATGTACTTACACAAAAACATAGATTCACATGGTAGAGTCAAAGTATACAGAATTCTGGCTTGTTCCAAAGGACTAGGGAGGAGAACAATCGGTGGAGACTCCTTAACAAAACAAGGAGCTGAGAACTAAAGTTCCCCAATTCTCCTAACAAGTAGAGACCACTAAGGGGATTGAAGGGTAAGTGACATACTTCTGTCGGACTAAGGTCTCTAGGAAATTAGCTCTTTCTAAACGTATTAGGTAAGGAGCCCTGTGGTTAAGTGTTGGCCTTCCAACTGCAAGGTCCGAGGTTTGAAGTCCCCAGGCAGTCTATGGAAAAAGATGAAGCTGTCTCTTCCCAGATGAGTTTACAGTCTTAATTTACAAGAGGGATAAAATTAATCCATGGGAAGGACAGGGTAAGTTGCTAGGGGGTTGAGAGGTAGTTTAAACAGTTGAGCACAAAATTAATTATCTGAAATATAAGTCCTCCCACCTAGTTTACAATTTTTAAGTTGTCTTTTAAAAATAAGATTTAAGGCCTTGTAAATCCTATGTAGGGTCACTATGAATTGAAATTGACTAGATGGCAGTGGATTTCGTTTGGAGCATCTGGTTAGGTAAGATACTGCACAGTACTTCCAATAAGTGACCATAGAAGGGTAAGATAAAGGTCATATACCAGGTGAGTAAGTTGCCTCAAGCCCATCTAAAGCGGTAAAAACTGGGCTCTCGTCATTTATTAAATCAACTGGATCCTGAAATTGGGGGAGTACCTAGTGATGGTAAGGTTAGGCTTCCTGGGGACAAGTAATCTTTAAAATGTGTAACTAAAACCTGTCCACACTTTTATAGGTCAAATATTTGCCAGGGCTTCAATTCAAACTGCTCTGTAATACAATTACACCAGACAGATTTAAATCCAAGCCAGCGGTAGTTTAATATCCAAATTTCTAAAAGGCTCATTAAAATGTGTCTTAAAAAAAGCAGTATTTGCTCAAGTAACTGCAGTCCCTCTAAAGATAACTTTTGAAACCTAGGAAACGTTCTATAAAGTTGTTAAGAGTCAGAATCAATTATTTCATAGTGGTGTGTGTGTGTATGTGAAATAATAAAGCTCCCAACTTCTGCCTCTAAGCTGTGTAAGTTGCATTTTATGCTTTCCCACCCATGAGACAGTGTAATTCAGACGACTCCACTAATCATACGGCCTTGAGTATCTCAAGATATTTAAAAGGATAACTTCAAATTAGATTAGTTCATTTAAGTCATTTAAAAGGATAACTTCAAATTAAATTAGTTCACTCTAATTATGCAAAAATGATAAATTCAAATATGCAAGGTAATTCACTTCTAAATTAAAAAAATTCAATCACTTTGCATCTCAAATCAAAGCAAATGGGTAATGTTACCAATTATATCAATTTGACTCTTAAATTTAAATACATAAACATATGATGAACTGAATTAAAATTCATATTGGATATACACTTAACTTATGAACATTTGCTTTTGGGAGTGAACTACATTCAACATGTGAGACAAGGTCACACATTTGAAAACAAAAGAAAGTTGATAGAAAATTACCTTTGTGAAAATCAAACAACAAAATGAGTCCCAAATATTTATTAAGCAAGTTGGTCCCATAGAAAAAAATTAAGTAGAAAACCCTATGAAAGCTTATGAAATGTTTATCATAAAAAGTACTTGGTACAGTATAGCACCGATGAAATATACAACTTTCCCCTAGTTTTTTAATGCTTTCTTACCCCACCCCCACCCCACTAGCATGACCTCAATTCAACCTTACAAATCCGGCTAGAGCAGAGCATGTACATGGGTACAGATAAGAGCTGGAAACACAGGGAATCCAGGACATATAAACCCCTCAGGGCCAGTAATGAGAGTAGCAATACCAGGGGGAGAAGAAGAAGGTAGAGATAGGAAGGGGGAAACCAATCACAACAATCTACATATAACCCTCTCCCCAAGAGACAGACAATAGAAAAGTGGGTGAAGGGAGACATCAGACAGTGTAAGACATGAACAAATAATAATAATTTATACATTATCAAGATTTCATAAGAGAGGGTAGGTGGTGGAGGGAGGGGGGAATGAGGAGCAGATACCAAGGGCTTAAGTGAAAGAAAATATTTTGAAAATGATGATGGCAAACATATGTACAAATGTGCTTGACACAATGGATGGATGTATGGATTGTGATAAGAGCTGTATGAGTCCCCAATAAAATGAGTTTTTAAAGTATTTGATAAATTACAAGATACTTCGTTTTAGGAAGCACTATGAAATCCTGCTAAGTTTCACCACAAGTGCATTCATGAAGTGATCCTTCTTGACTGTTATTAGGTGCCATGGAATTGGTTTTGATTCTTAACCAGTCTATGTACTAAATACCGCATTAAATACCGCCCCGTCCTCAGGATTATATTTGAACCCATTGCTGCAGCCACTGTATCAGTCCTCTCATTGAGGTTCTTTCTTCTTTGCAATTACCCTCTCTCTAACAAGCATGATATCAGTTTCCAAAGAGTGGTCTCCCCTGACAACATGTCCCAAGTACGTGAGACACAGTTCTGCCATCCTTGCTACAAAAGAACATTTTGGCTGCATCTCTAGCAAGACAGCATTCCCGGTGCTTCTAGTAGCCCATAGCACTCATAATATTCTTTACTAGCACCGTAATTCAAAAGCATTAGTGCTTCTAAGTCTTCCTTATTCGTTCTCTAACTTTTGCATGCATATGGAACAATTAAAAATATCACGGCGTACCTATGAGTTTTACCATTTCATGTTATTTGGCTTGCTTCAAATTTTAATTCAATTGAAATTATTTTCACCATAACTAAGCAATGTAGAAAGTTTTGTTCTCAGGTAAAGATAGTGTGAAAATCAACTATGATTTTCCCTAGACAGCTTAGGAGTAGGGAATCTTATCTTGAGGGACATTCCCATAATGGTAATTGGGGTACCAGGGCCACATGATCATGAGCCAAACCCTTGCTAAAATGCTTGTAGGGCCCCAGAAACAATCCTATAAAATTTTCTAATCTACAAAAGTGTGTATATCCCAATCACAGTTCCTTTTTCCTGTTTCCATGGTTTCACTTGCGACAGTGATTAATTCACTTGCCACCAATTATGATGTTTGACAATTTCTTTTGCTTTCCAACTTAATGCCATACTTAGGCACACAGCTGTAAATCCTTTGCACATCGTTCAGCCTCAGACTGATGGCCTCCTACATCAGGATGACTTATCTTTGTCTTGTTTTAGTCCTGCTTAAGACTTCATAAAAAAGGTTGTTGCAAAATTTATCTTAATTTGGGGTCCTTTCTCTCTAGAATAAGACAAAAATCAAAGACCAAATGCACAGCTATAAAACCAATTTCAATTCAACCCACATAGAGCCTACGAGGCAGTGTAGGACCGTTCCATGTGGTTTCCAGAGCTATAAGTCTTTACAGGAGCAGATTGCCACGTTTCTCTCCTGTGCAGTGATTGGTGGATTAACATTGCCAAACTTTCCTGTTAGGAGTTGAGCCTAATATAATCACTGCAACACCAGAGTCCTCGGTAATTAGAGGATGGGCACTTACCAGAGAGTATTCTGATAGATGGTCCAGACCTGGAGTTCCATCTGAAACAAGAACTCAGAGTCAGGGGAAGATTTCGAAAACACTAATTTCAATATTAATTAATTAACTCCCGGTGTCTCATCTTGAGTGAGGAGGAAATGGAGGAACACTTGGTTTGTCATTTTGTTCTTGGGGGGAGGGGATTGCAGGTTACAGAAATAGTGGATGAACACAGGGTGTTGATGAACACATCTTCATGTTCGAGAGAGTTATTTTATTATCAAATAATAGTGATGAAGTTGAAGGAAAAAGGTATTTTAGGACTATCACATTCTCAAGAGAAAAAAAGAAGAAATAGCTACACTGTCACATCAATTAGAATTAAGGAAAAAAATAGGACAGGAACCTAAAATAAATTATAACCATGAAATAGAATGAAAAATAAGTAAAATAAATTACTTGATCATTATAACAAGTCTATGATCCAATTCTTCTATGGAAAGAACAATTGAGGATTAGTTGAAAATACAACTCAATAAAATTTCCATGGAAATATAGCTAGTAAAAATTCTCTAAGACAAAATATCAAATTATGTCAATGTGAAAAATGTAACTTATGACCAAAATGACTGAAATTCAGTGGTTGGGGAATTGCATAAGCCTGTACCCTTTGTCTAATGTGCAGTCACGTATGTGTCCTAGCCAGGGTCCTTTCCCAGCTTCTGTGCCTCATCTGAGGCAACGCTGAATGGGTTTCCTGTCAATTATGATTTTGTGATGTTGTGGTGATTTCCTTTGCTTTCTATCATCTACAATAAACCAAATAACCATAAAATATTTGGACGCCATGATGGCCTCATGCTGATGATTTTATTTCCCTCATATGGTTAATTTATCCTTGACCCATTTGAGGTTTAATAAAAGGGTATATATATATATATATATATATATATATATATGCATATATAGGTCACAGCGTGGGTCAGGCGCACCATAGTCCGCAAAGTGACGTCTTTCCTCGTCGACAAGTTGCCCTATGTTGCACGGGTATAAATGACATAACTAGGATTTTAATCCATCTTCCGATGACTCACCATCTATTTTTGTTACATCTGTATCACATTACCTTAACAAGTACTCAAAATATCAGATTTTAAACATGTGTTTGAATACTTTCTAAGATATCTGTTTAGGTAGATTAAGATTTATATATTAATATTAATAACATAATGGTGAAAATAAAAAATAACCACAGAAATTTGTACATACATTCTGGATAACATTATAAAATTTTCAAACATTTTATAAATATATGAATGTTTGAAACAAAGATTACAATCTTTAGTATGGTCTACATCTGAACATTAAGAAAACAAAACTTCTTACTACTGGACCAATAAACAATCTCATAATAAACAAAGAAAAGATTGATGTTATCAAGGGTTTCCTTTTACTTTGACCCACGATCCATGCTCATGTAAGAGACAGTCAAAAAGAAATCAAACAACGTATTGCTTGGAACTAATTTGATGCAAAACATTTTTCTTTAAAGTGTTAAAGAGTGAAAACATCTCTTTAAGGAATAAGGTGTGTCTGACCCAAGCCATGGTATCTTCATTCACTTCCTATGCATGTGAAAGTTGGACAATCCAAAAGGAAGACCACAGAAGAGTTGATGTATTTGAATTAGGATGCTAGTGGAAAACATTGTATGTGCCATGGGCTTCCAGAAGAATACATGCATCTGTCTCTAAGGAAGCAGTGCAGCTAGAATGTTCCTTGTGAGGATGGCAGGACTTTGTTCCACTTACTTTAGACACATTTTTAGGAAAAATCTCTAAGTCCCTAGAGAAGGCCATCACGATTGTCAAAGTAGATGAGTGAATAAGAGGAAGGGACTTGAAGAGATGGATTGACATAGTAGCTGCAACAATGGACTCAAGCCTACTGTTGTGAGGATGCCCTAGGACTGGGCAGGGTTTCATTGCACATGAAGTCACCAGGAGGCAGAAACAACTCGGTGACACCTAACACCAACAGCATCATGTATATATTGATTTAAGGATGAAAGACTGCAACGTTTTCTATAACTATTTCTATTTAACAAGACACACCAAAACGCATTAATTGAAAACAGAAATTATTTTTGTAACTTGAATTGTTTTGGATTCACTGAGAAATTCTGGCTGAAAATCATACATTAAGTCAGGTGTCAGCTGGGGCTCAATGATATCATTTATATATATTTATAATGCACACAAGTAAAATTTTACTTAAGATCATCCAGCAGTGGTTACAGCAGCACATTGCCAGGGAATTAGCAGAAGTTCAGGCAGGATTCAGAAGAGGACATGGAACAAGGGATATCAGTGCTAATGTCAGATGGATCTTGATTCAACACAGAGAAGACAGAAAGATGTTTCTGTCTATGTGTTTCATTGACTATGCAAAGGTATTTGATTGTGTGAATCTCAATACTTTCTATCACCTTGAACAGATTGGAAATTTTGGAATACTTCATTGTGATCTTGTGGAACTTGTACAAGAGGCAGTTGTGTAAACATAACAAGGGAATACCACATAGTTTAAAATCAGGAAATGATGTGTGCATCAGGGTTGTATCTTCTCACCACACTTATCAATCTATATGCTGAACAAATCATCAGAGAAACTTCTTCTATGAAGGAGAATGTGGCATCAGGATTGGAGGAAGGGTTATTAAAACCTGTGGTATGCAGATGACACAAACTTGTGTGCTGAAAGTAAGGAAGAATTGAAGTACTTTGCTGACAAAGACTAAAGATTGTAGCCTTTAGTCTGGATTGCAACCCAATGTAAGGAAGACCAAAGTCCTCACAACTGGACCATCAGGTACATCATGATAAATGAAAAAGGTGGAATTTTTTTCAGGAAGCTTTGTCTTACTTGCATCCACAATCAATGCTCATAGAAGGAGTAGTCAAGAGATCAGAAGACATTCTGCATTCCAGCAATCTGCTGAACAAGACCTGCTTAGTACTGTGGACCTGAAGATGCACCTGATCCAAGCTATGGTATTCTCCATTGCATCATATGCATGTGAAAGTTTCAGGTTGAATGAGGAAGACTGTAAAAGAATTGATGCATTTGAATTGTGGTGCTGGAGAAGGACTTTGAAAGTACCATGGACTGCTAAAAGAACAAACAGAACTGTATTGTAAGAAGTAAGGCCAGGGTGCTCCTTAGAGGCAAAGACGTCAAGACTTCATCTTCCATACTTCAAACATTTTGCCAGGAGAGACCAGTCCCTGGAGAAAGACATCAGGTTTGGTAAAGTGGAAGGAAGGTCCTCGATGACATGGATTAACCCAGTGGCTGCATCAGTAGGCTCGGGCATGGGAGCAATTGCGAAGATGGCACAAGACTGTGCAGTGCTTAGTTCTACATAGGGTCGCTGTGCATGGGAGCCTACTCAATGGCCCCTAACAACACCTGACTGGGCCTACAGTCAGGTGAAGGCTCAATGTTGATCTCACATGGCTTGCAGAGTAAACTTGATGGACACAGGAACCTTTTAGCTGGAAGATTACTTAGGGGTGCCACCTGAAATGGCTACATATGGTTTCTCCAGGTGTCTTAGCCTTCTCACAACATGGAACCTTGGTTTTGAAAGGGAGAATCCTAAAAGCAAATGTTTCCAAAGGTTAAGGTTTAGTACACTTTAACCTCAAAAATCTCAGTGTCATTTGCATAGGATCCTGTTGCCTAAGCTAATCACTAACGCCAGCCAAAATTCATGGAGTAGGAGTCCGACTTCACTTTGTGATACGTTATCAAACACTATGCACATAGTAGGCAGGAAAAGAGAGTTTGGGCCACATTTTAAAGTTTTTGCCTCCTGACTTGGCATCTATACTTTACATCAATTAGGTTAGAAATAGGAGCCCTGGTCATGTGGTGGTTACACATTGAGTGTGAACTACAAGATCAGCAGTTTGAAACCATCAGCTGCTCCTTGGAAAAAAGATGGGTCTTTCTACTCCCGTAAAGAGTAATAGCCTAGGAAACTCACAGGGGAAGTACTATTCTGTCCCATAGGGTCACATTGACTCGCTGGCATGAGTTTGGGTTTGGGGGGTGGGGTGGATTGGAAAGGGAAAATGTAATAAAATTACAATAAAATAACATCATTCTATCTCTTTGATTCTGTTTCTTACTCTGGAAATACTATAAATGTTTCTTGCTTCTTGAATGAATCAATAAATTAAATTCCCCCTTCTCTTATCCTTTTTTCTCTACCTTTCTTTTCTTTCTCTGCTTCTTTATAATGCAAGTTGAAAATGACAAACAGCAACAACATATTCTGATTAGTAAATCTTATGTGTTAAGGTATATCCACTCACCTCTCTGTTGTGATGTTCGCACGACTGATAGAGTTATCTTCCTGTGTAGAAAGATAATAAAAGAGCTTTTATGAAATACAGTTGATAAGATGGAAGAAAAAGAAAAAGTAGGCTATCAGAGGAAGGAGGAGGCTTCAAAAGGTGTGTGGGAAAATGAAATTAAAAGATAATGGAATTTTTCCATACACTTTTTGAAACCCTCTCTTATATAAAGGAAGGGAATTAATCAGGAAGTCTGACCAACATTAAGATCAAGTGATTGAAAGGCAGAAGATCAATTTTCCCTTTGACTGTGTGTTCCACCCAACCTTTTCATTCTAATTCATTGCGACTCCTATCGGCCTAAACAAAACCATAAACAAAACCAACCGCCATCAAGTTGATGTCAACACACAGAGTGAGCCTACAGGGACAAAAGAGGACTGCCCCGTGGGGGTTCCAAGACTGTAAATCTTTAGAGAAGCAGACAACCTCATATTCCCCTTCAGAGTGGCTGGAGCTTTTGAACGATTGACCATTACGCTACCAGGGCTCCTTCCAGAAGTTCCGTCCAATCAAATTTCCTAATGTCTGAGTTGCAGCTGCCCTCTTTATCTGGTCTCCTTTGGGGTAGTGGTGATTGTGGTTTAGTTCACATTGAATTGATTTAAACTCATAACTTCAAATAACAAAGTGGAACTGTCCTATGTACATATATAAGAGGACATTTCTCTTATATACAGTTTACACAGACATACAGACCTAGAAGGATTAGAGAGATTTTACCCCAAACTGTAAAGAATTAATTCTTCTAGAGAAGAGAAAGAGCTTGTGGAGAAAGGAGAAGACACTATTTCATTGCTGATGTTTATATGAACTGCATATAATTTCAGATTTATTGTTGAATTTCTCAACAGCTTTTACCTCCTTTAAACCTTATAATTGTTAAAAGAAAAATCATATCGTTGGTCCATTTCAGTTTTTACTCTGTAGACTTGTTCAATATGCAGTAGTTTAAATGATCATTTCACCACAGTTTAGTCGATATGTAAATGAATTCCAATCATTTTCCACAACTTTGATTTGCAATAGTTACAAAAAATACATGAAAGAACAGTTAAAAAAACAGTGCTAATATTGTACTATTTAGGAGCTCAATATAAATGAGATTAAAAAATATGTGAATACAATACTGTCTGATTGTGTAATCTAGTGTGGTCCATGATCAAACACATTTTGTGTTGAGAACAGTTTACTGTCAACTATAATTAAAGTTGTAGATACCAGTTTGAAAGTACAGACACTGGAGGATGGTAGGAGTGACTTTTGAAGCAAAGTACAAATTAAGCATAATTACAGAAATGATCATTGAATGTCAACATCCATTTCATCATGATGAGCTTGCCACCTTCAAAGCTCCATTGAATTTGAGAACATGTTAGTATAAGACCAACCGCAGCTTAGTAAATGGTACCTCTGAAGTATTAAAGCGTGCGATTCCTGACAGTCAGCAAACTTAAAGGTTAACTTCCGAGTAAGCGTGTTCATAGTTCTGCCTTTGTGAATAATTATTATTATTGAAAGTTTGCCCTATCTCCAACCCTCCTGGTTTGCATAAGTAGAGTCCACTTACACTGTACAAGTAAACAATCCACATATTTTAGTCTATAAATCTCTCCTGTACATATACTTTCTTTTTCTCAACACTATGAGGGGGTAACCCCCCAAAATGGAAAAGAGCTCCGCGGGGTGAATGTTCCGTAGTCTGCGTTTTTCCCAGTAGGCGAGCATCAAGCAACTGGCTCTGAGTTTGGGCAGCCAGTGGCATCACCTGGAAAAGTTCTCTCTGTTCACAGTGAATTTCTTCGTGAAAGTGGTTTCGCTTGAACCTGATTTCATGTAATGGCCAATTTAAGAGAAGAGCCTGTGGCTGTAAAATTTTGTTTCCTTCTCAGGAAAAAATCCGCAGAAACTGCTCTGATGTTGAACACAGCTTCCAAGGACAGTGTTATGAGAAAGACTCGAGTGTATGAGTGGTTTTCTCATTTCAAAAAAGGTGAAATGTCGATTGCTGACAAACCTTGTTCTGGACATCTGGCAACTTCCCAAACCAATAAAAATGTCAACAAAATTCATGCACTTAAAGACTGACAACGGACCATTGAAGAGATGGGCAAGTTGTCTGGACTACCTTGGAGCTCGGTTCAGTGAATTTTAATGGAAGATTTGGGAATGAGAAGGGTCACTACGAAATTTGTGTCTCAGGTTCTGACTGACCAGGAAAAAGAGCATTGTGTGGAAACGTGCCATGCTTCGAAAGAACAGCTTTGAAGAAACTCAGACATATTTTCCCAAGGTCATTACTAGTGACGAGACATGGTGCTATTCTTATGACCCCGAAAGCAAACACCAATCAAGTTAGTGGAAGACACTATCATCACCTCTAGCCCCAAAAAGCTCCTCAAGTGAAATGAAAGATCAACATGAGGCTTACTTGCTGTATTTTATTTGAGGGAGATAGTGCTTTTGGAGTTCATTGCACCAGATCAGACTACTAATCAAGCTTTCTATTTAGAGGTTCTGATAAGATTGTATAACAGTGAGTGACCAAAAAAGGCCTGATGTAGGGCAGCCAGGGGACTGGTTTTGCCACCACGACAATGCACCTGCTCATGCAGCCATCTCACTGTGCCAGGTTTTTCCAAAGAAGCAGCATGCCTCTCTTGCCCCACACACCTTACACACCTGTCCTCACTCTGTGTGACTTCTTTTTGTTTCTGTGAATGAAGAGTCATGTCAACGTGAGAAATAAGGGGTGGAATCTAGCCTGATGATGCTTCCTTGTGAGTGTGCCCTTCTCATGAGCATCCTGGGAACGTCTCTCTTGATTCTGCCATCAGAAGACGTGGGCCGCTCTGCCTCTCTGCGGGATATTCCTGTTAGCCAGCAATATGTAGCCATGCTGATGGCAGCCAGAGCTCTAGAGATGTTACCACCGCCACTGGACCCATGGGACTTTCCACCCGCTGACCTGTGATCATACTGCATTCAGCATCATTGAAAGTGCTGTGTGAGTCTGAAGAAGGATTCATGGGTCAATCTAGAACTTGTGGACATAATCTGGACTGGGCTGGGATTTTTTTGATGCATAATTCTTGATATAAAGTTGTCTTTTACATGAGTGCCTCTGGATTTGTTGCTCTAGTTTACCTGTACTAACACAATGAGGGATATGAAAGGACATAGATTTGGATGACATAGAAGAGGAGAAGAAAATAAGGGAGGTGCTGTCAGCCATCCAGACAGATGCATTTGAAAAAATGTTTCCAAAACCAGAATTGCAGATTTGATAAATGTATTGACTGTAATAGAGAGCACTTTGAAGGTGACAAAGTTATTTTGTAAAAAAAAAAAAATTAATACATAGCTTTGGGGGACAATCCATTGGGGTGGGGCTACCTGGTATTTTAAACTCGATGCCATCAGCTAAATTAATGATATGCTCCTTGGGGATGATTTATAATGTTCCTCCACCTCAAATGATAATGATGTCTCTATGCATGAATACCTTCTTTTATTAAATTGGAACTCTATGATGCTCACTCTCCCGACACAACAGCTGGAGCCAAAATGGGTGAACAAGTAAATGTGGTGAAGAAAGCTGATGGTGCCTGGCTATCAAAAGAGATAGTGACTGGGGTCTTAAAGGCTTGAAGATAAACAAGCGGCCATCTAGCTCAGAAGCAACAAAGTCCACATGGAAGAACACACCAACCTGTGGGATCGAGTGGTCCCAAAGGGATCAGTTACCAGGCATCAAAGAACAAAAAATCATATCATTGACTGCACACCTCCATGATAGGATCGCTGAAGACAAATGGGTGCACAAGCAAATGTGGTGAAGAAAGCTGATGGTGCCCGGCTATCAAAAGAGATAGTGTTTGGGGTCTTAAAGGCTTGAAGGTGAACAAGCGGCCATCTCGCTCAGAAACAAATAAGCCCACATGGAAGAAGCACACCGGCCAGTGCGATCACGAGGTGCCCAAGGGACCAGATATAAGGCATCATGCAAAAAAAAAAAAAAGATATAAGTGTGTGTATGTATGTGTATATATGTGTATATGTATATATGTATGCGTATATATATATTATATTAAATGAAGGGGGAAGTGCAGAGTGGAGACCCAAGGCCCAAGTGTCGGCCAATGGAGATCCCCTCATAGAGGGGCTTAGGAAAGGAGACGGGTTAATTAGGGTGTGAGGTAGTATCGATGAAGAACACAGCTTTCCCCCAGATCCTGGATGCTTCCTCCCCCCAACTACCATGATCCGAATTCTACCTTGCAGGGCTGGATAGGACAGAGGCTGTGCACTGGTACATATGAGGGTTGGAGATACAGGGAATCCAGGTTGGATGATACCTCCAGGACCAAGGGCGTGAGGGACGATGCTGGGAGAGTGGAGGGTGAGTGGGTTGGAAAGGGGGAACTGATTACAAGGAGCCACATGTGACCTCTTCCCTGGGAGAGGGACAGCAGAGAAGGGGGGAAGGGAGACCCCGAATAGGGCAAGATATGACAAAATAACGAGGTATAAATTACCAAGGGCATATGAGGGAGGGGGGAAAAGGGAGGGAGGGGGGGAAAAAAAAAGAGGACCTGATGCAAGGGGCTTAAGTGAAGAGCAAATGCCTTGAGAATGATTGGGACAGGGAATGTATGGGTGTGCTTTATACAATTGATGTATGTATATGTATGGATTGTGGTAAGAGTTGTTGGAGTCCCTAATAAAATGTAAATGAAGAAAAGAGGAGAAAAAAATGATTAGGGCAAAGACTGTACAGATGTGCTTTATACAATTGATGTATGTATATGTATGAACTGCGAAAAGAATTGTATCAGCCCCAATAATTTGTTAAAAAATAAAAAATAATTAAAAAAAAATAAATAAATAAAGCTTTTGGTATTTAAAAAAAAAAAAAATTAATACATAGCTTTGGGGGACAATCCATTGGGGTGGGGCTACCTGGTATTTTAAACTCGATGCCATCAGCTAAATTAATGATATGCTCCTTGGGGATGATTTATAATGTTCCTCCACCTCAAATGATAATGATGTCTCTAAAGCAGGTCAGGAAGACATATAAACCATCGTATGAATGGATTTTTAGTCCAATTAAGATTAGGGTTTGACTTAATTGTAGTCCTAATCTAAGGAAAATTACTTCTTTTGATGTTACCCTACTAGATACTTGCCTCACGAAGAGATCACTGAAAATATGGTGCTAGAACAAAGTGGGGGAAGAAATCATATGATGCCCAACTATCAGAGAGAATAGTGTTTGAAGTCTTAAATGCTTGCCTTAAAACATGCCGCCATCTAAATGAGCAAGTTCACATGGAAGAAGCATACCAGCCTGTGTGATCCGAGGATTCTAAATAACAAAATCTAAGACAAGAGGAGGGAATGGTATTAGAGCTTTAATTCTGAGCACCTGTTTGCAGAGGGTTATGAATGACAGTGAAACCCAAAATCTGTTTGCAGGATTCCCACCTGAATTAAATGCCCAGTATGTGCCCCACAATAGCACACTTAAATTTGTCTCACTGATCTCATTGATGATTCTTATAGCTCTGGGCCTTACACTAAGGTCTTTATAGATCTTGAGTTTGTTTTTGTACTCTTCTGCAGCTGTAGACCCAATTTTGTTGAAGATGTCTCTTTCTCATCTAATGTTTTTGCCTCTGTTGAAAATCAGTCTGTGTAGATGGGTGCAAGCTTGCCTTTATAAATAAAAATTCTTTGGTTCATGGTTCTGGGAGCTAGGAGTCTGAATCACAGCATTAGTTTTAGGGCAAGCCCTTGCCTTGTTGGTAACCCTGAGGGTTCCCCACAATTCCTTGGTGAGGTAGTTAGCTTATTGTGCCAACCTGGCCAATAAACACATGTGGGGTCAATTGAAGGGCAGAAGGATAAATGGCTCAGTGAGCCTCGCCTTTCTAGTTCTCCAGTCTCTTGCTTTGTGATGTTTGGACCTTAGCCAGTTGCCTACTTTAGCTGACAAACCTCACTTCCTGCAAGACATCCCTGAGGAGAAGCCACATGGACCTACCCCAATGCAGCCCTGTGTGCCAGAGCAGCCATGTGGAGACCCCTGCCAGCGCTGAGATGCTTACACATTCACTGACTCAGCTTTCCTCCTGCAGTTGGCATCATTGCATCTGTTTTGTGAGATGGAGGAGGACTTTGTGGATTGGTGTTGGACATATGGGTTATTGTTGGACTTGTGGGTTTGGCCAGCACTGGGTTGGGATGTTTTCTTGATGTGCACTTACCCTTTATATAAAACTCCCTCTTATACAGGAGTTTCTGTGGATTTGTTTCTCTAAAGTACCCAGACTAACACACTTGGTGTCGGTCTTCCCCTGCTTGCATCTGTATCTGAGCTCACCCTATGACTTATTGACATAAAAAAGAAGCCCCTTTTATCCAAACTGGGTCATATTGATCCAATCTTTGATCATGATCAAGTTATAAAGAGAAAATAAATGAAATGGAGGGAGCCCTCCACAGCCATGCTGGTGTTGTGTTAATTGAATGGATGGTGGTGGCTCCATGAGTGTTCACTTTGTGCTATGCATTTGCTTCGTGTTTATATAGAAAATGGCATCTTGCATTTTTAGATGACATACTGTAGCTGCTATGTAGCAAATTTTCTGATAGTAACAAAATGTTCCACTTCTATAGAGCACTCTCTCAGAGGTCTCTACTACTGCTGTAACCACTATTTGGACAAAATCCCATTTTTCCAAAATGAAGCTGATTGTGTATTAAAGAGTGACTTTCTTGTTTTCCCAATGTAGTAATTAACCCTGTCGGGCCCACTATTGTTTTCAATAAAGTATTTTTTGAATGAACATAAGGAAATGTTCTTCTTAAGCATTGCATTTTGTGTTATTTAAACTACCTGACACAATGCTACACAAGTAATGAGAAATTAGGAACTGGTATTTTTTCATTTGACAAAAAATGTATTGACTTATTCACTGACTGCCTGACTCAGGAGCAGCTGGCCAATGAATAGGGTTAGATGGCATTTGTTTAATGCGGTAGAGACGCTACAGACTCAGCAGTTTCTCTGAATTATCAAACTTTTTTGGCACAGAGATCTAACTGACTCTTAAGTTCAGCTTAAGTCTTACAAAGAGGATGACCTAGTTAGATGTCAGACTCTTAAAAATTATAACAGAAAAAAAATCAAAGTAGAGAATTAAGGTGGTAAAAATTTTGCCACTAGCAAGGCTTTAGTTCCCTGTGAACTTTAACTTCTTTCTGCTTCCCAGTTCGTTTCTTCCTTTTGCTCCCAAACCTTTCTGGGGCAACCAAGTCCAACATAGGTGCCACAGAACATGATATACCAAAGTTGGACTGGATCCTTGGGTCAAAACTTTATTGAGTATCATCAAAACATCTGAACAGTCAGAAGCAGAAGGAGCCATAAAATAAACATAAGCCAAGGGAGTGCCACAGGTGGAAAGCAGAAGAGTCAAACTAGTCATCAAGTCCAAAGAGGTGGGTTGAGGGACAGAAGTTAGGAAGAGAAGAGCAATCAAGAAATTGAGTTCCAGGTAAAACTAGAGATGGAGACATAGGTAGAAGAAATAAAGACAATAATTGGGCACCACTTCCTGGCATTTGATGCTGGAATTTTATTTGATATGTGCTAGCTTGGGATCCCTGATTGGTACAAATGTTAATTTATCAAATTGCTATCTGGTTGGAGGCACCATCTGTAGGCACCATGGCAAAAAAGCCCTGCTACTCTACATCCACAAAGAAAAACAGCCAGTGAGAATCAGAGATTTTCTGATTTTGCAATCCACACCATGGATTGGAATAGACTCGGTGTTATTGGTTATGTAGTTTACATGGGTTAGCTTCATTTAAAAGCACAGAATCTGAACAAGTACTTATTTATTTTATTTCATTTTGCGGGGGTGGGGCCTCTTACAGGTCTTATCACAATCCATACATATATCCACTGTGTCAAACACATCTGTACATATGTTGTCATCATCTTCTGCAAAACATTTTCTTTCTACTTGAGCCCTTGGTATTAGCTCATTTTTTTCCCTTCCTCCCCCATGGCCCATTGATAATTTACAAATTTTTCTTTTTTTCATGTCTTGCACCAGTCGCTGTCTCCCTTCACCCACTTTTCTGTTGTCTATTCCCCTTGGAGGGAGGTCATACTTCGATTATTGTGATCAGCTCCCTCATACTCCCCGATGCCCTTCACTTACCCTCCTAGTATTGCTACTCCCCTTATTGGTCCTGAGGAGATTATCTGTCCTGGATTCCCTGTGTTGTGAACTCTTATATGTACCAGTATACATGTTCTGGTCTAGCCAGATTTTTAAGACAGAATTGGGGTTATGATAGTGGAGGGGAGGAAGTATTGAAGAGCTAGAGAAATGGTGTGTGTGTTTCCAGTGCTATACTGCACCCTGACTGGCTCATCTCTTTCTTGTTGCCTTTCGGTCAGGGGCTGTCCACTTGACTACTGATGGGCTTTGGGTCTCCACTCTTCCCTCCTCCTCATTCCCATTGATACGATTTGTTTGTTTGTGGTCTTTGATGCTTGATACCTGATCCTATTGACACCTCATGATCACACAGGCTGGTGTGCTTCTTCCATGTGGTCTTTGTTGCTTCTTAGCTAGGTGGCCACTTGTTTATCAAGACCCCAGACGCTGTATCTTTTGATAGACAGGCACCATCAGCTTTCTTTACCATATTTCCTTATGGACCCATTTTGTCTTCAGTGATTGTGTCAGGGAAGGTGAGCATCTCTGAGTGCCGTGTTAGTAGAACAAAGTGTTCTTGCATTGAAGGAATACTTGAGTGGAAGCCTAATGTCCATCTGCTGTCATAATACTTTATAAACAAATATATGTACATAGATATGTTCCCCTATCATTATATATATATTTGTCTCTACATATATATACATGCCTGTATTAGACCTTTAGAAATGCCCTTTGCCTCCCAGTTTTTTTCTCTCTTTCCTTTTACTTTCCTCCTGTCCCACTATCATGTTTCACCTTCTTTTGGGTTTTGGTAATTCGTCTTGACTACATTGCCCTTGGTTGAGCTTCCCAAAAGCATCCTATGCCCTCCTCACCATCAATTAGATCACTATGCTTCCCTTGTCCTTGGGTTTGTTGAAACTCCCCTTCCTTTCCCCCACCTCCCCTTCTCCTGTGTCCCTGTGGACCCGTGGACCCATTGTTCTCTCCTCCGGATTATTCATCCTGCCTATCTTGTCCAGATAGATACACAGACAGTGATATGCAGAAAAACAAAGCAAAGAAAAGTATAACAAAATAAAAACAACAAAACAAACAAATAAATAAATAACCAACAGCAAAATTGAAAAGGCCTCAAACAGCTCCAGGTCTGTCCACTGACCTCTATGAGTGTTTTCCAGTCTGTGGCACCTCTGGGTGCCATGCCCTGACCCCAAAGTACACCTTTGGCATTCCTAGGGGACTTCGTTGCTTTGCTCCCCTTGCTGCTACACTGTACACCCTCAGTGTTCATCCCGGGGCGGTGGGGTCCGATCGGGCACACCTCCCGCACCATGTCCCCAGTGCTGTCCCCCTTATTCCTATGTGTCAGTGAGGGGTGCTTTCATGTCTCATGGAGGGGATGGCCCTATGGCCCTCTGTGCATTGGCTGCTCGGAGTCAGAATATTGTCTTCAGGGCTTGGTGGGTCCGGATGTTGTTCTTATAATATTGCTTCCTACTTTATGATCCAAGACCTTACAAATATATGAAGCAAAATCTGGAAGGCATTTAGACATTCCTGCTAAGAAGTAAAGCCAGTCCAGTCAGATTTACCTATGAAGGGGGACTGCATCTCCTGAGGACAATTTCTGCCCAAATCCCCTATTGACTATTTTATGAAACAAAATACGTGAACAAATGAGTTCAGATATAAGCAGCCGGAGACACTGTGAAACGGAAATGGAAACCATTCCCCGCTTAGCTGGGGAAAATTTACTGAGCATATACTGTTGTGCTCTTGGCATTCTAGTCCCAAATACTTTAACTACAACATCCTGGTGTAATTAACATTGAAAACTTGTTCATTTGCTTAAAATTAATTAGAGTTTTCCCCTGTTTAAGCCATAATTTCATAAGGACTAGTATTATCTTCTCATATTCTTTCATTTAAAAAAATTATTGTAGTAATGTACAGTGAATTATAGATGGTTGTTCTAGCCATAGTCTCTCTAATTCCTACCAAATACCTTTTCCCGGTGGATCTGGTTAAGAGAAGGCAGAAGAAGATGCTGGCAGGATTGCCATCCTGTTCAGTACACAGTGAGTTCTCTCAGCAGCAAGGTATAGGAGCTCACTACCAGCAAGAGAGATGTGCTAGGAGCAGAGCGTGTCCCTCCGATGTTGCATCTGGTTTGCCCTTCTCACCTAAACCTCCGTTGCAGGGAACTTGAGTGGCCATCTACCACCTGACCTGATTTCACCAGCTTCCGCAGCCTTGGGGATAAGGACAATTCTCCAGATGCACATGTGCATTTTGGATTCGAGATGTGTGAGTCATTTTCCTTTATGGTGTGAGTTCTGGGAGGTCATTGCAGGGAGTTGTAGGACCCTAGGACATAAGTGAATTTACAAAGATAGAAGGTGGTGGATGATGTCAGAGGTGATGGAGTGGAACAGCTGTTTGGAAAGGTGGGACATTTGAGATATATTTAAGTCCACCTTCTTGGGACTAGTCTTATGGTAATCTTCCTAAAAGAAACCCAAATCAAACTTACTTCCATTGAGTTGGTTCCAAATCAGTGATCTTTTATTGAGTTTCTGGGGTTATAAATCTTGACAGGAGCAGACAGACTTATCTTCCTCCTGAGGAGCAGGCAGTGATTTTGAACCACTCACCTTGATGTGCACAGTCCAATGCTTAACTGTCTGCATGTTCAGACCCTAGTAACCACCAATAAACTTTATATCCTTAACATTTGTCTATTCTAGATGTCATATGAGTGGAATTATGCAGCAGTCACCCTTTTGCATCTAATTTATTTCACTCTGCATAATATTTTCATGGTAGCATGTATCAGAATGTCAGTTCTCTTTATGCCTGAATAATATTCCATTCTCTATATGTATTGAATTTTGTTTTTTCATTCTTCTCTGAGGGGACAATTATAAACCCCCAAATTTCTAGTCAAGCTTGAAAAAGTGAGGTATGCACCGGGAGCTCCTAGCATGTCAGTGCTCATTCTGAGTCTACCTGTGCCCGGAGTAGACTCTGTGCGTGAGAGACTTCCCCAGTGATGTATTAAGCATTGGGTACTGGTTGTACAATCAAGGATCATAGAAGATGCCATGGCATATTGGTTCTGCACATGTGTCTTGTTTTTATTCTCATACCATTTTCTAGGCTTTTCAGAGAGGAAGCAATAACCATTTAAAACCTTCTGCTATATGCTCAGGCTCCACAAGGCCTTCTGTACTAACTGAGCCAGACCTCAACAAAAGTGGCTACGCATGGAGGTAGTCCATGAGAAGGAAGTGAAAGTGAGTCTGACTGGACCCCACACCCGCACATTAGGCTTGCAGGATGGCATTCCCACAGGGAGCTAATGGGACACAGAGGGGACAGGGCAAACAACAGCATGTGTCATGCTGTCACCTTACTGGAGCAGACTATGACAGAAGACATTTCTGGGGTCACATGGGAAGCAGCATGGTCTGAAACCCCCAAAATGGAGCAAATTAAGAAAGGCGCATACCTGGATAAACAATTTTGAGGAGAAAACAACGGGACCAATGGTTCCAGGGGGGGACATGAGACAGGTGGAGGTGGGGGAAAGGAAGTGGTATTAACAAACTCAGGGATAAGGGAACAACAAGTGATCCAAAATCAGTGGCGAGGAGGGTGTAAGAGGCCGGGTAGGGCTTGAGCAAGGGTAATGTAACCGAGAGGAAATACTGAAACACAAATGAAGGCAGAGCATGAGAGTGGGACAAGAGGAAAGTAAAAGGAAATAGAGCAAAGAACTAGGAGGTAAAGGGCATTTGTGGAGGTCTAGCTGCAGGTATGTGCATATGTAAATATACTTATTTATGATGATGGGGAAATAGAATTAAGTGCATGTATTTATAGGTTTATTAGTATTAAGGTAGCACATGGACATTGGGCCTCCACTCAAGTACTCCCTCAATGCAAGAACACTTTGCTCTATCAAACTGGCATTCCATGATGCTCACCTTCCTGACACAATCGCTGAAAACAAATGGGTGCATAAGCATATGTGGTGAAGAAAGCTGATGGTGCCCGGCTATAAAAAGATACAGCATCTGGGGTCTTAAAAGCTTGAAGGTAAATAAGTGGCCAACTAGTTGAGAAGCACCCAAGGCCACATGGAAAAAGCACACAGCCTGTGTGATCATGAGGTGTTGAAGGGATCAGGTTTCAGTCATCAAGGAACAAAAGATCATATCATTGTGAATGAGGGGGAGTGCAGATTGGGGACACAAAACCCATCTGTGGGCAACTCGACATCCCCTTACAGAAGGGTCGCGGGGAGGAGATGAGCCAGTCAGGGTGTAGTGTAGCAATGATGAAACATAAACTTTAATCTAGTTCTTAAATACTTCCTCCACCCACTATCATGATCCCAATTCTACCTTACAAATCTGGCTAGACCAGAGGATGTACACTGGTACAGATAGGAACTGGAAACACAGGGAATCCAGGACAGATGACCCCTTCAGGACTAGTGGTGAGAGTGGTGATTCTAGGAGGGTGGAGGGAAGGTAGGGTAGAAAGAGGGAACCAATTACAACGATCTACATATAACCTCCTCTCTGGGGACAGACAACAGAAAAGTGGGTAAAAGGAGACGTTGGACAGTATAAGACAAAATAATAATAATTTATAAATTATCAAGGGTTCATGAGGGAGCGGGGAGTGGGAAGGGAGGGGGGAAAATCAGGAGCTGATACCAAGGGCTCAAGTAGAAAACAAATGTTTTGAGAATGATGATGGCAACAAATGTACAAATGTGCTTACACAATGGAAGGATGTATAGATTGTGGTAAGCATTGTGAGAGCCCCCAATAAAATGATTTTTTAAAAAGTATTCAATCTTTACAAAAGGTTTAATAAACAAGGACAAGTACCCCAAAAAGTGGCTTTGTGTTTACATGGGTCTACATGGGTTTTCACAGTGTACATATTTACTATATATACTCAAGTATAAGCCGACCAGAATATCTTCCAACGCACCTAATTTTACCACAAAAACTGCATTAAAAATATGCTGAAAAACTCGGCTTATACACAAAGTATCTATGGTATGTGTGCATATACAGGTGGGTATGGATTTTTTTTTATAAATGCATAGATGTACCTGTGCATGTTTTTGTCTCTCTGTAGTCCCACATGTGATTGGTGATGTGAAATGGAGCTAGAAGCACATGACTGTTTATAACAAAAAGCTGGCAGGAGCCAGGGTGAAAAATAATTCATTTCTTGTGATGTTATGCTCTATTTTGAAGGCAGGTTGGGAGGGGGGGAAGGAGGACCATCTAGGCCCTTAGGTTCATCTCTCTAATCAGGTATAGGGACAAGTGAAGTAGCTCTAAGCATTGGTCTATTTCCTTCCACAAGGGAGAAAAGCAATGATCACTCTCTACTTCCTTTGCTTCTGACTCCCTTGCTTGGCTTCCCAAGGGCCCCTAGGTACTGGCTTCTCAGTCCTCCCCCAGAGGTGGTTTATGAAGGCCAAGAGGACCAGATGGGGCTACTGGCAGAGATGTTGCTGATCCAGCCTTTTCCCAGCCCACGTTCAGTCTGCCAGCATTTTGGTGGTGGCAGCAGCGCCTTGTTGTGATGAGGCTAAAATTACCACCCTGTGGAGGGCAGTATGTTCCGTGAGTCGCCAGGTGCACTTCCCAGCGTTCCTCTACCTGCCCTGTGCTGCAAGACGCCATTCCCTTGCTACTCCCCTTTTCCTCTTCACACACCAGCTTCCTCTCAAGACGGTTATTTGATCACTAACCACATTGAATATCATGATCATCAGCTCATTAATTCTTTTCTATTGTAAAGGATGGTGCCAGTATGTGCGGGGAGTAACTGTATCGATTCTCACATTTGCCAAGGCATCCGAGTGTGAGCTGCCTATCATGAAACTGACTTTAATAAAAGGTTGTTTCTGTGATCATTACTTAGCCTTTAGATAGCTCCTCACAATGGCTTACCCTCTACTCCTTGGACTTCTCTGCCTAGGCGATCAGCATTTGCAACCGTCATTGTCAAATCACCGGGTCTGCAGAGGCCTTGAGAATAGCAAAAATATTGACAAAAGGACACACAATGAATGACCACACACGGACTGCATTTGTCTTCCTTCCCTCCCTCCAGCAAATTTGGAGAGCTCATTCATGCCATGATGCCTTTTAGCAGAGCTTCACAGGCTGGGGGGAAGAGGGGGGCTCTCCTCTTGCTGGTCCCACTGCCGTGGAGAGTCCTTCCTTGACCACCATGGCTCGAGATGCATCCTCCACCTAAGCTGCTGGAATCCCTGGGCGATCCAAAAGTTCCTGTGTTCAGCTGCTAAGCAAAAGGCTGGAACGTCGAGCTCTTCCAGGGGGGCTTCAGAAGAAAGCCCTGGCAGTCTGCTTACAAATAATAGGTCTTTGGAAACGCTATGGACTACAGCTCTACTCCGAATCAACTCAACAGCACCTGCTGTGGCTTAGTTTTGTTTTCATGCATAGACATACTAAGACTCCCCTACATGTTCTGTTTTTCCCCAGAGGTGTCTTCCATGGCTTCCCAAGAATGTGCTTCCTTTGTCCTTCCACTTTGGCTGCCATGGAATACCTGGCACTGACTGGTAAAGCAATTCCTCTCAGCACAGTGACTGTCACTGTGCGCTCCAGAAGAGAGCCCCCTAGTGCCTCACCTGTCAAGAAACCCAGAGCAGAGAATGCTGTGATGGCAACCAGTCAAATGGTTATTATAACTGGGTCCCCAGGCATTCGCCATCACATCCCCATCATCTAGGGACTTCTCAACGCTCACTACCAAAAGTGGTTCTCTTTGTGTGTTTCTGTGCTTGCTGCTTGTCTGTGTTTAGCATTCAATGGCTCATCCCTGGGATGGCCGTGGCTGTACATGAGTTACACACTGCTGCTACCATCCTCTTCCCTGAGAAGGACGCCGGGCAGACAGCAAGCACTCAGTGCTTGTTGAGTGACAAGCAATGCCAATAGCCTTGTAAACCTTGCTGGTAGCTTTCACACAGTTCTTTATACCTTTTCATCTTTCTGGGCATTTTGGATATAAGCATACAGATGGCCAATTATTCTTAATGACCCCTGGAGCTAATGATCTAGTTCAGGGATGGCTCTTGGCTTCTTTTCCTTTTTGCTCTAGAACTTTCAATTGTCGTGGCCCTTTCCTTGAGGAGAGTTAAGAAGAGAGAAGGGAGATGAATGTCCTATGAGACAATCCTCTAACCTTAGTAATTTTGGAAAGGTTCAAAGTTCATTGATTCTAAGATTCCTCTTTTATCGTATTTGTAGACTTAAAAAAATCCATGTGTTGTACGTCTGAAACACATAGTGAAAGTGCTTTGAAGCAGTTAAAAGCACTATATAAATGTAAGATATAATTATGCATGCATGTGCCCCCATTAACCTTGGTAATTGGGAGTTGGTTAGGCATTGAAGGTTTAATTTGTTTTGACAGAACAGTGGCTCACACTTCGCTAAAGTCGAGCTTGGACAGGGGCTTTAGGAAACGTGCCTTTGGTTGTTTTGTTTTTTAAAAACCCTAAAATCAAGGTAAAACTTGAAATCCCTTCAAAGCCTGAAAGATAGGCAATATTGCTGATTTCTCATCAACAATTAAAAATAAATCGTTGGTGACAGAGGTCTGGTGGCACAGCGGCTAAGCTCCCAGCTGCTAACAGAAAGGCTGGGAGTTTGCATGTCCTAGCCACTCCAGTGCAGAACGATATGGCAGTCTGCTTCCAGACAGAGTACAGTCTTGGAAACCCCGTGGGGCAGTTCTCCAGGGTCACTGTCAGAATCAATTTGATGGCATTGGTTAAATGATACTGAATGTTTTCGTTTTACTTCTATCACTGATTGTTTTTAATGTTCTTTATGTTTTACAGTGGGCCATGGAGTGGTAGAGATGATTAAGCACTCAGTCACTAACCAAAAGGCTGGGGAGGCAAAACTACACAAAAGCAGGCTCTTCAGAAAAAAGATCGGAGGGTCTGTTTCCAAAAAGCCACAGCCATGGAAACTCTATGAACACAGTTCTCCTCTTAGAAGCCTGGCATCAATGACTGCTGTAGTCGGCCATACAATGGGTCACCTTTTTTGCTTTGAACATAAGGAATCATATTATACTGTATATTTGACAGCATGTGCTGTTGCACCTGATCCTCACCACAGCCCTGTCCTCAGATAGTATTGCTGACACGTTAGAGGTGAAGAAGTGGAAGGAAAGCAGTTAGGTGCCTTGTCCAAGGACTTAAACGAAGTCACCAGGAAGGCTGGTCTGGCTCAAGTCTGCTACTGATGTAGCTGCATGAAGCTTTGAAATAAGAATCATTTGCAGGTCTTGTTAAAGCAAGATTGCTGAGCCCCACTTTCAACATTTCTGACTTAGTAGTTCCTGGATAGAACCAACAATTTGCATTTCTAAAAACTCTCCAGGCAATGATAATGATGCTGGCCTGGTGGCCACACTTTGAAAACTACGCACAGAATAGACTGCCTACAAGGACAGGTATGGATTGACATGTGAGACAATGGAAGTTAGGACTCTGCCAAGTTCAGGGCTAAGACAAGAACCCTGAGCCAGGGAGGACATGGTTGGACACTGGAGAGCACCAATCATAGGAGGACCACTTTGTGCGTAATTTGATCGCAAATCATTTATGAATTTCCAGAGCTGGGCACACAGGAAAAAATACTTATTTAGAAGCTAGCAATTCTATCCAGAAATTAAGCTGTGCATTTTGCCTTAGTTCCCAAATTAGGTGGAAAGAGCATCTTCCAGTGAGTGCCTCTATATCTGCAACTAAAGCAGCAAGTGTATCTATCAGATTATGTAAAATCACACCCTACAGAAGTCCCGTTTTACTGTATTTCAGAGAATCACATTCGCTAAGTAGGATCTAAATAAATATGGAACACAGGGAGTGTTTGCCTCTACCAAAGCAAACCACTGCCACAGAACCAACAAGGACTCATCGCAACCCTATATGACTGGGTAGAATTACCCCTGTGAGCTTCGGAGACTGTAACTCTTTATGGGGCGAGGAAGCCACATCTTCCTCCCCAGCTCTTCCCAGAAGGTCAAAACTGCTCAATTCATACCACATGATATTCCATGAAAGCACATATATATCCTTTACCTCAGCAGTGTTTTCTTTGAGTAACTATTCTGTGGTAAACACTGTGGATGACTTGGGAAACAAAGATAAATAAAACATAGGACCTTCTCACATAAAGTTCAACAATCTACCAAAAAAAATCTACATGTCCAAAAGAATTGAAAGTAGGAACACAAATAAGTATATACACACCAATGTTCCTTGCAGCATTATTTACAATAACCAAAATGTGGAAATCACCAAAAACCCAATAAGAGATGAATAAACAAAATGTGGTAACTACAACAGAACTTTACTCAACCACAAAGATAAAGGAAATTTTTTAGACACCACACCATTAAAAACATGTTGCTGAACAAAATGAGTTAGTTACAAAAGGAAAATAAACTGCATGTGTGAAATATCCAGAAAGAGCACATGTATAAATGGAGACCAAGCTTTTTGGTGACTGGTTACCAGAGATGGGTGGGAAGGGGAGAGTGAGTCATTTTGTAGGGCGACTGAGGTTCCATTATGTGTGATTTCAAAAATGTAGGCAAGATAGTGATAATATCTACACATCATGATGAACATCATCAGCGATGGTGAATTATAATTTAAATATGAAAGTGTTTCAAAGAGGTCATGGAAAAATTCCATTGCCTTTTAATTCCATTTAACTATGAACTTTCTGAAGTCCTGTCATACTGTTGAATTGGCAAATATGTTGCTGTATTCACCCACTGCTACCAGGTCCATCCCAACTCAGGGACACCCTCTAGGGTCTCCAACACTGTAAACCTGGGAAGGAAACAGCTACGTGTTTTTCAGAGGCTGCTGGGCTTCAACAATTGATCTTTCAGTTAGCACCCTAATGCCTAGCCTAGCCAATTCTGACCTCAGCAACTGTGTTAGTCTGGGTACTTTACAGAAACAAATCCACAGAAACTCATGTATAAGAGAGAGTTTTATATAAAGATTAAGTGAGCATCAAGAAAACATCCCAACCCAGTGCTGCCCAAGCCCACAAGTCCAACATTAACCCACATGTCCAACACCAATCCACAAAGTCCTCCTCCATCTCACAAAACAGATGCAAAGACGCCGACTGCAGGAGGAAAGCCGAGTCAGTGAACATGTAAACATCTGAGCGCTGGCAGGGGTCTCCACACAGGTGCTCCAGCACCCAGGGCTGCATGGGGTAGGTCCATGCGGCTTCTCCACAGGGATGTCTTGCAGGAAGTCAGCCTTGCCAGCTGAAACAGGGAATTGGCTAAGGCAGCTGCACCCTGGCCCGACCATCAGAAAGCAAGAGACCCAAGAACTCGAAAGGCGAGGCTCACCGAGCCGTTTATCCCTCCGCCCTTCAATTAACCCCACATGTGTTTACCGGCCAGGTTGGCACAATTAACTAACTACCTCAACAACCCTATATGACAAAGTAGACCCGCTCCAAAAGGCTTACTAAGTTGTGAATCTTGATGAAAGCAGACTGCCACATCGTTCTCCTATAGCGCAGCTGCTGGGTTTGAACTACCAGCTTTTTGCTTAGTAGTTGAACAATGTAATCACTGCATCACTATGAAGATTATATATATATATTATATATATATAATCTCCACTAAAAAGAGAGGGCACAAGAAAAAAATCCACTGCAAAGTATCCTTTGTTCTTAAATCCACCTGATTGTATTTTGCATCTAATAAAAATCCTAAAGCAGGGAAAAAAGTAGATAATTAACTTTAATAAACTAGTCGCCACTATTGTCTAAATATACAACTAAAAATAATACTTTGCTTCTGGTATGTTTCACTCAGCTCAGATCCATTTTCCTGAAAACCTATGAAGAATCTGGGGAGTATCCAACACCTGTCTACACCCTGATCCTTAGGGAAAGTAAACATTCTACCACTTACACCTTCCCATGCCCAAAGAAGTGGCACTTAGGTTGTTTAAAAAAAAATAATAATAATTTCCTTTGCTACCTTTCCAAAATACCAAGGTCATTTCAGAACCGGTGGGTGGTTATAATTCTATAATACTATGATATAATTCCGAGAAGTACTAATAATTCTGGAGAAGAGTGAATATTTTCGCAGCTGCCAGTCTTGATGCTGTGCTTTCTACTGTCAGTGAGGATCATGTTCAAGTGAAAATGTAGAAGTGGAACTGGCTGTCATAGGGTAAGGTGACAGGGGAGTATTGTTTACTCAAGACAGAGGGCAACTGCAAATTATTTCTACAGCTGGAACAAGACAGAAACAAGGGTCAACTTCCTTTGGAGGTCAACTTCCTTTTTAAAATTTTATTTTGGTTAATCAGTACTCCTAAACAGTGCTTGTCAGACGTTGTGTTTCAGGTCTGTTGACTATTTCAACCCTGTAAAAGACCCCACATGTCAACTCACTGACCTATAAAGTCCTTTGGTACTAGAGGGGATAAGACTATTCCATCTCCTTAGAATTAATCAAGTTTTCTGTGGTACCCATATCTCCCTGCCCTATCCCCAACCCAGTCTGTCCCCAAAATGCTATGCATTTGATTTTCAAATTGTCACGCACATCAATCTGCTTTGGTGACCACCAACAGAGACCACTTTGTCATTATCTTTCACCTTCTAACTGATCTCAGTGTGTGGTGTGTCTTGACTTCCCCTTGAGTCAACTCTGACACCCGGTGTACAGGAGAAGGAAGCATTACCTAACCTTGCCCTATCTTTACAATGGTTGGTATGCTCAAGTCCAATGTTACAGTCACCATGTATTATGAGTGCCTTCCAGGTCAGGCAGTTCATCTTCCAGCACTATATCAAACGTTCTGTTTGGAGCCATAGGGGATTTATTGGCTTAATTTTGGAAATAGACTGACAGCCTTTTCTTCCTAGTTTGCCTGAGAAGGGAAAAAGTACTTAAACCTGCCTATCATGGTAGACCCTGCTGGTATTTGGAATATTGGCGACATTATTTCCAGCATTATAATAACACCAAGCCACCATAATGCTATAAAGTGGATCCTGTTTAGCCTCCTCCAATCCATTCTTCACATGACAGCCACAGTAATATTTTTGAAACAGAAATAACAATACAAAAAGCTGAGTACTCCAGGCATATACATAATTTACCATTTGTCTCTGGATTTCCCCTGCACCCAAGTCTGACTACTTGAATTCATCCAGTGAGCTCTTTATCTTGTTTCTCCCATTCTTTTCTCTTCTTCTGCACTATGTCCCTCCCTCCTTACTATCTTTATTCTCTCCTTATTCTTCTCATCTCCAAGACATCTCTTTTGGGGACACTTTCCCTCAGTCCACCCATTTTACCAAGTCATGTCCTATTCACGCTTTACTGAAAAATCTAACACAACATTTTTGGAAGAACACTTGAAGAAGACACAGTTCTCCCTGGTTAGGTCAAATTCTCATATTTGAAACTCGCTTGGCACCAAGATCTAGCTCATGATCCCTTCATAGAATGCACCACAGAACATTACCATGCTCATATGATCTCTACCTGTTCTCCCCACTAGACTGTAAGGCAAAAATGGTAGGAAAACACCTGTTTTAGTTTGTCACTGTATTCCAGAGCTTAGCACAGTGTCTATATATATTAAGTACTCAGAAAATATGTTCAGAAGAAATGGACAGAAAGATTCATCAATGGCTAAGTTACAAATGGGTACTACTCACATAAGACAATGAGGAGGTCTAACCTTTGAGAAAAATGATAATAATAGATAAAACATTAAACATCCAATGTGGTACATATGATTCTAAGATTAGACAGATAGACTGACAGATAGGTAGAGCTACAAATTTATTCTCCATGAAAATCTTATGAGGTTTTTATGTTTATTTTCTCCACTCCGTAGAAGAGGACATTCAGTCATATGGATTTGAAAAAAATAAAAACTACTCAAAGTCATATACCCAGAAAATGTAACACATCTCAGACTTGCAGAGATAGTATAATGGTAGTATTATTATATATATCACAAGAAGCCAATCAGCCCTGAGAAATTTTTTGCTCATCCACTTTTAAGAATTTTAGCTTTTAAGGGTCAGGGGCGTCGCATATTTGAAATTGGACTTCAGAAGTACAAAACTCTGAGTCTCCTTTACGAATGCACCAGTCACCTCAGTAGATGAAGATCAAAGAAATCCTTATCTTTATTTCAGCTGCTCCTGTCACTTTCCAGAATAAAATCTTTCTACCTGGAGAGAAGGGTGGGCTGACAAAAGCAAGCACCACTCTCACCCTTGTTCTGATGAGACAGCATCATCTTTTGATGTGAGCGGTGCAGCGTGAAAGATGCTAACTGGATAAACCACAGAGAGAAACGGAATGAAGAAGATGGGAAGAAGAAGAGGAGCGCATTTCCCTAGGAAGGACGATTAAACCGAGCTATATTTGTTTAGAAAGGGAAGATAAAAGGAAACGCGCGGCCCTCGAAGGATCTATAGGAAACCGCGTCTGAGCACTCTACTCTGGCTCGTCTGATTTTGGACCTAAACTGGAGTAGCGAGGCTAGTGTTTAGACAAGGCTAACGCTTCTCATGGGATGGGGGAAGGTTACTAAACGGATATAACACATAGCTTATTTGGAAAATTGAACTCGAGGTGGAGCAGTTCCCTTTGTTTGTATTTTCTATGGTAAGTGGTAGCATTTTTAACAAGTTAGAGGCTATTGGAAAGATGACTGGTTACGTTAGCCTTATGAAAGAAGTAGAATTGGAGGACCAACCACTTACAAAACTGAACCAGGCTGTTGGTGGTTTCCAGGTAAGGAGGAAAAAGCAGATGAGAAAGGAGAAGTGAAATATACAGAAGTTATCTAATGGTCATAACTTTGAAAAGATGTCCCCAAACCTTAGAGGACATGGATAGGACACAATCAGAAGCCCTGGTGTCAAAATGGGCTACGCATTAACTAACCACCTGGTAGCTCACACCCAACAGTCCCTTTGAGGGAGAAAAATGAAACTTCGCATAAAGGTTTATCCTCAGAAACCTTAAGAAACTGTCCTATAGTGTTGCTGTGAATCGGAGTTCATTCAAGACAATGTTTCGAAGTTGTTGTTATGTTGTTTCACATGTTTAGTAGCATGTGTTAGAGGGCACGAGCTACGGTGTCTGATTACTGGCGTTTGAACCTAGGCTCCATCATCTACCAGCTGCAAGTTCCCTAAACCTCAACTTTAAAATGAGAATAATACTTATACTCAGCTCATAATAGAATTTAAGGATTAAACAAATCACTAATAATTGTGCAACAAATAGTAAGTAAGCGCTCAATATATATATTAGCATCATTACTTCTGATAAAGATGATCTATCGTTCAATAATGAAAATCTGTTAATACTGGCTTGACTGTTTAAATAATGTTAGGCAACCCCATGGAAAAGGGGAACCAGACAAGGATGTCCCTTGTCCCCACTTTTGTTCAACATCGTACTGGAGGTCCTAGCTAACAACAAAAGGCAACGGAAGGACATTAAAGTATTTGTGGGAAGAAGAGGTGAATTTTTTAATCATTTTATTGGGGGCTCGTACAACTATCGTCACAATGCATATATCCATCCATTGTGTCCAGCACATTTGTACATTTGTTGCCATCATCATTCTCAAAACATCTTAAGAAGAGGTGAAATTATTTGAATATGACATGATTCTACATATTGAAACCAAAAAACTCCACAACAGGAGTGCTGGAAGCATTAGAGGAATATGGTAGAGTGGCAGGATACAGATCAACAAACAGAAATCTACTGGATTGCTTTATACATTGGAGAAGACAATGGAAGATGAAATCAAGAAGACAATGACCTTCACAACAGCCAAACACAAATGGAAATATCTAGGGATATACCTAACCAAGAAAACAAAAGATTTGTATGAGGAAAGCCACAGAACCCTACTACAAGAAACCAAAAGTTATCTCTACAAATAAAAGAGTATCCCATGCTCATGGATCAAAAGACTCAATATAATAAAGATGTCAATCCTACCTAAAGCACTATGTAAGTTTAACACTATCCCAATACAGATGCCAACATCATTCTTCAAAGAATTGGAAAAACTGACCACCAACTTCCTGTGGGGAGGAAATTAGCAGAATTAACAGAGAACTCCTCAAGAAGAAGGCTAAAGTCAGAGGGCTTGATTTACCTGACTAGCACCACAGTGGTCAAAATGGCATGGTACTGGTATAATGACAGCTAATTAGACCAATGAAGAAGAACAGAAAACCCAGAAATAAAACCATCAGCATAGAGACAACTGATCTTCGATAAGAGCAACAAAATAAAAAAAACTTCAAATGGGAAGCAAGTGGTCCTCTTTAACAAGTGGTGCTGGAAAAAATAGATAAGTGCCTGCAGAAAAATGAAGCAAGACCCTTACCTCACCCCATGTACAAGAACAAGCACAGGAGCACAGACCTGGAAGTAAAACTCTCAATGAGGGAATAGGAACAAACCTAAGTACCTTGTCACAGGGAATACATAGGCTAACTGAAATCAGGAAGGATGAACACAGAAGAAGCTGAAACTGACAAGTGGGATATTCTAAAGATAAAACACAAGTGTGCATTGAAAGACTTCACCAAGAGAGTAGTAAGAGAACCCACCGACTGGGAGAAGATTTTTAGCAGTGACACAGCAGACAAAGGGCTTATTAATAAAATCTACAATATTCTATTACCTTCTGACAAGAAGAAAATCAGATGGCCCTCTGAGGAGATGGGCAAAAGACCTGAACAGAAGTTTCAGTAGGGAGGAGATCCAAATGGCCAGCAAGCATACAAGAAAATGTTCCCAATCATTAGCCATCAGAGAAATGCAAATTAAAACACCTGTGAGCTACCACCTAACACTCCTGAGGGTAACCCAATTCAAAAATTCAGAGAACAACAAATGTTGGAGGTGATGTGGCGAGTTGGGAACTCTCATCCACTGCTGTTGCTCTTGTAGATATGTACAGCCATTGCGGAAATTGATCTGCCGATATCTAAAGCAAATGGACATTGAGTTACCTTACAACCCAGCAATCCCCCTACTGGTATGTATATCCAGAAGAAGCAAGAAATAGAACAAGACCAGTCATCTGTGTTTCAATATTCATTGCGGCACAATTCACAATCACAAAGAATTGGAAAACTTAAATATCCATGGATAGATGAGTGGATTGGAAAACTCTGGCATATATGCACAATAGAGTACTGCACATCTCTAAAAAGCAGTGGTGAATCAAGCGCATCCTCTCATTGGAAGAGTTGCAGGAAAATATGCTAAGTGAAGTTGGCAAAGCACAAAAAGACAAGTAAAACATGAGTCCACTGAGGTAAGATCAGTTAGCACAGTGGGTACAGAAGGAGTGCTACTTAATATACAATTCACAGGTTGAGCTACAAGCCCTTGGGCAAAAGACAGACCAAACCCCAGGATGTACATAGCATCCTAACTTAAAGAAGGGGAAGGGGGTGGAGGGGGAGAGAAATGATGGTGTTGGGGGAGTAGAGCACGAATCCACCCATGGGGAAGTATATTTATGGCTCCTGGAAAGGGGGTGAGAGTGCCAACATCAGGGCTCAACAGCCTGGAGGGCAACATGGCCGCATAGAGCAACCCATTAACCAATCCACGCTGTGCTAGCCTCCCCAGTAGAATGTGCTATAGAGAACAACACTGAAGCTACAGGCTGGGGAGAGGGGCTGACCTACCCCACCAACATAGGAGCAGACTGAGAAGGAGAGTGAGGGACTAGACCCCACCACACTGAGGCGAAACATTAAGGGCATGCAACAGAACAAGGGAAGCAGAGCAAGGAAGTTCCCAGGGAATACCAAAAATAGACTGTGGGGCCAGGGCGTGACACCCCATCAGACTCGACCAGAAAACACTCCTAAAGATCAAAAAACAGACCTTAAACTGTTTACAGACTTTTCTTTCTTCTTCTTCTTTTGTTGTTGTTTTTTTGTTGCTGTTGTTATTTTGTTTTCTTTGGTTACTTTGTTTTGCTCTGTCCTGTTTTGTATGCATGGTATTATCTCTGCAGGTCTATCTAGATAAGATAGGCAGGATAAACAATCTGGAGGAGAAAACAACAGGAGCCACAGTTCTGGGGGTCTTGGAAGACAGGGAGGCAGGAGGAAAGGAAGCGGGTACTAACAAATCCAGGGACAAGGGAACAAGTGATCCAAAATCAATGGCTAGGAGGGTGTAGGAGGCCTGGTAGGGATTCAACAAGGGCAATGTAAGCGAGAGGAATTACTGAAACCCAAATGGAGGCTGAACATGATAGTGGGACAAGAGGAAAGTAAAAGGAAATAGAGGAAGGAACTAAGAGACACAGGGCATTTATAGAGGTCTAAATACAGGCATGTACATATGTAAATATATTTATAAATGTTGACGGGGAACTAGATTCATGGACATATATTAATAGGTTTAGTATTAAGGTAGCAGATGGACCTCTAATCAAGTACTCCCTCAATACAAGAGCACGTTGTTCTATTACCCTGGCATTCCATGATGCTCAACTTCCTGTCATGATCACTGAAGATAAAGTGGGTGCATAAGCAAATGTGGTGAAGAAAGCTGATGGAGCCTGGCTATCAAAAGATATAGCATCTGGGGTCTTAAAATCTTGAAGATAAACAAGCACCCATCTAGCTGAGAAGCAACAAAGCCCACGTGCAAGAAGCACACCAGCCTGTGTGATCACAAGGTGTTGATAGGATCAGGTATCAGGCATCAAAGAACAAAAAATCATATCATTGTGAATGAGGGGGAGTGCAGAGTGGAGACCCAAAGCCCTTTTGTAGGCATCTGGACATCTCCTTACAGAAGGATTTCAGGGAGGAGATGAGCCAGCCAGGGTGCAGCATAGCACCGATGAAACATACAACTTTCCTCTAGTTCTTCATTAATGCTTCCTCCACTGCACTATCATGATTCCAATTCTACCTTACAAATCCACTAGACCAGAGATGTACACTGGTACAGATCAGCGCTGGAAACACAGGGAACCTAGGACAGATAAATCCCTCAGGGCCAATAATGAGAGTAGTGATACCAGGAGGGGGAGGGAAAGGTGGGGAAGTAAGGGGGAGCCTATCACATTGATCTATATATAACCCCCTCCCTTGGGGACAGACAACAGAAAAGTGGGTGAAGGGAGACATCGGACAGTGCAAGACATGACAAAATAATAATAATTTACAAATTATCAAGTATCCGTGAAGGAGGAAGGGTGGGAGAGGGAGGGGAGAGATGAGCTGATACCAAGGGCCCAAGTAGAAAGAAAATATTTTGAGAATGATGATGGCAACAATTACAAGTGTGCTTGACAAAAGGGATGTATATATGGATTGTGATAAGAGTTGTATGAGTCCCCAATAAAATGATTTTTTTAAGTATCTGGAATATGAGCATGAGAAGCAAACCTGTGGAGAAAGCAAAGGGACTGATTGTTCTGGGGCACGTGGGGGAAGAGGAGGTGGGGGGAAGGGAGTAGTAAGCAAATAAAGTCATGGATAGGGGAACAACTGGGGATTCAAAATCGGGGGGGGGGGAGTAGAGTTCGTAGAGCAGTTGGAGCAACCGCAATCTAGCCGAGAGGAACTGCAAAGACGCAAACCAGGAGTGAGCATGAGAGTGGAGCAGGAGAAAAGTAAAAGGAAATAGAAGAGAGAACTAAGAAGCCAAACTATTTATAGAGGCACAAACATAGATGTGTACATATGTAAATGTATTAATACATTAAAAATAGCATAGTGGCCTATGTACATATATTTGTAAGGCAATACATTGAGGTAGTAGCCAGACTTTGGGCCGCTACTCAAGTTTTCCCTCAACATAAGAACACTTGGTTCTAACAATCTAGCAATGAGTGATGCCCACCTTCCCGAACCATTGCTGAAGGCAAACTGGATGCATAAGCAAATGTGGCAAAGAAAGCAGATGGTGGATGGCCATTAAAAGGTATAGCATCTGGGGTTTGAAAAAGCTTGAAGCCAAACAAGTGGCCTTCTAGCAGGGAATCAACAAAGCCCACATGGTAAAAGAAGACCAGCCTGTGTGAACATGAGGTGTCAATGGGAACAAACTTCAGAAGTTCAAAAATAGAGAGGTTAAGGTTGAGACAAATCCAGGGCCCATCCAGGGAGAACTGGACATCCCAGCACAGAGGGGGCACACACAGAAGAGAAGATACATCCAGGTGGCAGTATAGCCCCAACAAAACACATCTCTAAGTCCTTAATCCTTTCCCACCCCAGGTATTACTATCTCAGTCCTACCTCAAAAAAACTCAGCTAGTCCAGTGGACATACATCAGTACAGATGAGAGCTTTCAATTTATGGAATTAACAATAGACTAACCCCTCAGAAACAGTAACAGGCATAATGACTTCAGAAGAGTAGGGAAAGGAAAGGGCGGGGAAGATAGGGAAGGAGGCACTGATAACAATGATGGTGAAATAACCCCCTCCAGAGGGATGAATATCAGGATTGTAGGTGAAGTGATAGATAGAGTAGGGTAAGGTATGTATAAATAACAATGCACAATATATTAAGGGGTTGAGAGGGTGGCAGGGCAGGGGAGGCGGGGCAGAGATGAAACTGACATCAAGAGGCTCAAGATGGAAGATAATGTTTGAAAATTGTTGATGGCAATATTTTTACATATCCATTTAATATAATGGATGTGTGAACTATTATAATATATGTAAGAGTCCCCAATAAATGATTTATTGTTAATAATAATAATATTATTATTCAAGGATTCACAAGAGTGGGAGTCTGGAAGGGAGGGGAAAAAGAGGAGCTGATACCAAGGGCTCAGGTAGAAAGAAAATGTTTTGGAAATGATGGCAACATATGTCCAAGTATGCTTGATAGTTTGTTATAAGAGCTGTAAATTTCCCCAGTTAAATTCTCTTAAACAGAAAGAAAGAAACCTTCTGTTTTGCTCTTAAGGGCCTTCAAATAAATTGGATGAGGACAACCTACATTATGGAGGGAAACAGGCTTTTTTAAAGGCTAACTGATTTAGTCACCTATAAATGTCTTCATTACAAGGGGTGTCGGTGGAGCAGGGTTAAATTGCCTAGCTTCTAACTCAGGGAGGAAGGTTCAAACACATCAGTTGGCTCTGCAGGAAAGAAGATGTGGCATTCAATTTGTGTAAAGATTCACAGAGTTATAAATTCTCTAAGGTAGTTCTACTCTGTCCTATTCAGTCACTATGAGTTGGAATTGACTCCATAGTGATATTTGTTTTTGACTAAATGTCTTCATAATAGCATCTAGATTAGTGTTTAACCAAACAATGGGCCTAACAACTGAGCTGGGGAGGTAAATAAGATTAATCTAGGGTAAGATACCATCTTCTAGAAACTGCTAATTCTAGGCTTTTCCTGTGAAATTATCTTTTTCTCTCCCTCTTTAACTTTCATTCTGCCTCCTGGTTCCTTTGCTTGCATTTCCTACTCTGCTTTCCAGGCCTTGGAAATGTCTGCTGCTCTCCCCATGTAAGGATCTTGTCCAGACAGATGAAGCAAATCTGTTTCCTCTACACTTAAAACATTGGGGGCCAAAGAGAACAATATTTCCTTTGGGTGGGTGCCAAGTAACTTCGAGGGTGGGAAAAGAGTTTTTAATGACACAGTAAGAAAGACAATATTTATTTTTCATTTTAATTGAACTTTTCTTAAACTCATTACTTTTTTAGTAAATGTAAAAGTATCAACACATGAGAACATTGGGAATAAAAATACATACACAGAGCTCTGGCATCGTGCACAGAAGTGGAAAGGCAAACGGGGCAAACAACAGTCTAATAGAGACATCTTATGGGAAGGCCTGCCTTATGAAAAATCTGAGCTTGGTAGCACTTCATTCCCATGATTAGCATAGCTCTTTTTTTGATTGGTTTATAATATTGGCAAGATAATGAACAAGTTCCTTACTTTAAATGTGTTTCCATCTGTTGGGTTCACAGTAGTGCCTTGGGAAGCAAGTTTACAGAGTGCCGTGCCCCAATTAAATCTGGCAATGGAAGCATTGTCGAAGGAGGTGGCTTACCTTGTTGGGTGACTCTAGAAATATCCAGTCACTGTTTATTAAGAATGTATTGTGTGCTGGGTACTGTTCAAACTCTTTTTACACATGATGCATGTAAGTCTCCCAGCAGCTATGTAGAGTCGTTAACATGCGAGGAGCCTTCGAAGACTTGTGGGCAAAGGGATTTGAAAGAAAATGAGATTTTTTCCAGAAACTTCGTTGCAGCCCCTCTCCCACCCCACATATTGGTGACATCATGTTATTTCCTTGGATCGTGCAGCTGATAGACGGTGCGGTCGGGGTTTCAGCCAAAGTTCCTATCACAGCAAACCCTGCTTTTGATACCACAATACGGGGAGCAGCCTAGTTGATCCAGTTATTCTGTAACCATACTTGGAAAGGCTCTCTATATTAGGATTTATGAAGACAACAAATAGGAGAGCTGACGATTACAAGTGTGTGCTAAAGATTCCATTAAATTATGTGTAGGATTATTTTATTAAATGACTCAAATAGAAATCCTCATTCTTCCTACTATTCTTAACTGAAAAAAATACTTTCCACATTATCCAGGTTTTCCTAACTCATTTCTGTGTAGATCACTAACATTTACATACTATGTCCCAGTTTAATTATCTGTATGAAGAAGCTCAAAAATTTTGTGGGAAAATGGAATTAAAAATCATGACAATGTTCCATGAACTTTCTGAATGCGCCCCCACCCCCGCCCCGCCCGGGCCCCTCTAAGAATTACTGGACTCAAAGGGTTGGCAGGAGTAAGGGTTAATACATTTGAAACCTTGGGAAATATGCCTGGCATATTTTTGATCTCCCCTATTACTATCATGCCATTTGCTTGAATGGGAATCGTATTACCATTAGGACTGACTTTCGTCTTTATTGATGGACTCGCTCCAAAGAAGGAACATTATCGTGATAGTTCCAAGGAACCTTGGCTTTTCTCCAAGGCACTCTCAAATGCTCTTACCTGATTTGTTTATTAACTGCCAGGAGGAGGCTCCCTTCCTGTTCCCAGTGCACTCATCTCTTAGGCATCCTGTGAGCAGGTCTGAGGTGTGCATTTTATGCCTTTTGCCACACGGCGATGAGGACGCTGTCCGAACAGTCAGTGGTACTGAGAATCACCTCCTGAGTGTGGTCCACACTGTAAAAGAAATTTTTTTATGGGCCAGAGACAGGATGGGTACAAAATATAGTCTTAGTAACCTAGTTCTACTATAATAGAAATACCACATGTGGGCGGCTTTAACAAACAGATTTTTATTTTCTCACAGTTTAGGGGCTAGAAGCCCTGATTCATGGCAGGACCTCTAAAGGAAGGCTTGCTCTCTCTCTTGGCTCTGGTGGATCGTCCTTGGCTTTCTGCTCCTGAGCAGTCTTCCTGTGGCTTGGCAATCCTCTTCTCCCATCTTTGCTTGCTCCTTTTATCTTTTGTAAAAGATTGACTGAAAACACACACAACACTAATCCAGTCTCCTCGGCATAATAGAAAACTCCTTCCCATATCAGAATGTGATATGAATAGAACTCAGAGGGGTGGAGTGAATGTTTTTAAAAGGCCTCTTCTGTCCATGTCGCTGTAACGCCCACAGAATGACTGAGTGGGATTAGGTGAGTCGGGCATGTGTAACCCTTAGAGAAGGGATGGGTCCCTTTTCCATACCAGGACTCCCCACTCCTCCTTATCTCCAGCCTGTGGCTAAAAGGAGGAGAGAGAGAGAGAGAGAAAGCTCAGGATCATCGACGTGCATGTTCCAGATCTCTGTCTGAAGTGGTAGAGGCTGAGACCAGAGGCATCAGAGACTGTGGCAAGGAGACTATGGGACAGAGCAAGAGTAGCATCACCAGGACTAGCAGGCTGTGAAACATAGCAACAATTAGGTTTCTAGGGCTATGGAAGCTGAGGCCAAGGGACCACGTCATGGAGAGGCTGAGGACCAGAGAAAGAGCAACTTGGTTGCAGGCTGAAGAGAGGTGCTCTTGTGGATCAATGACTATATCTTTACTGCTGACTCATCCTGCCTTGTGGTAACCTATTAACTTCCCTAATAAACTACCATAATTGTGAGTATTGTCTGTGGATTACATGTGACCATTATGACAAATTATCAGATCCAGTATAAAAATAGAGTGCCGTGGGAGCAACAGTTGGGGTCTGAATAGGTAAAGAAGGATGGAGCTATGAGGCATGACTGACCCCTGCCTCTTGGCAATAGAAAGGCCAGAGATGGTCACCTCTGGCTCCTGTGCCTTATATTGCACTCCGACATATCCTGTTTATAGTCTATTGAAACAGGCTGCAGAAACACACAGAAAAATAACAGTCCCAAATGGATTTGCCTTTTCCATACATTTTCACCAAGAGTTTTCTGTCTATTCTAAAATATCTTCCTTCAAGGAAGTTGAAGTGTCAAGGAAGTCTCAGAACATTCACAATGAAAACAGTTTAAGAAATCATCCAGCACAGTGCCCCATTGTACAGATGAGAAAACTGGGGCCCAGATGGATTAGACTAAGGTCTCTGCTAATATTTTTCTGCTGATATTTTGTCATAGCAATTATATTTCCTCAGTGATAAAGATCTCCCCACCTATCTCTAAGAAAGAGAATGCTAAATCTTGTGGCGGAAATTCCTCAGACGCTTCGTCAAACTTCTTGATAATATAGGAAGCATATGATAACTAAAAGTCAAACACAGCCTATGTTTCCAGGTTCCTCTAGTTATTTATGCTGTCGGTTCTATTTCTTACTTCTTTGTTTTCTTTATATGGAGTATATTTTCACTACTATAATTTCAAAAGAGTCACTCTATAAATAGCAGTAAGACCTGCACAAATATGACTTAGTAGCTATTAATATGCTCTTTGATTTCAGTCTCTCTCTCACGCATCCTTTTTTAGAAGTGTCCAATACTCCCCTTTAGTGCCTTGGATAACATGTACACTGTCAGGAGAAGCAGAGAGAAAACCCATTTATTAAAGACATTTCTCTGATGTCCGACTAAGCAGAGAGCAGCAAATTGAATTTGCTGTGATGTGCACTTGAGTGGTGTACCTGTGAATGACGCTGCCAGAGGAGGACGTTCCTCTGCTAGAGGCCAGAGGTCCTGGAGGATTCGGACACATGTTCTCTCTCTTCTGAAGTGGATCAATTGTCCCTACCCATTTAGACAAAGAACAGAAGCCCCTAGTTTATAGCTGGAGGGGGTTAATGATACTGCAACCAATGATGTGTGTCCCGTCAGGCATAGTGATGATCCAGAGTCTACATAGTCTCCTAAAAGAAAGCGGCTCCCAACGTGAGATATTATTCAAACGAGGTATCGCCCAACCACATGGGCAAGAAATCAAAAGCAAATCATAGAAACCATCATACATTTCTTGTCCCTGTGCAGCTGTAAAACACCTGTGGGGAGGACTCCCACTGGGTGGGAAATGTTTACAAATGAAGTGATTAAAAGTTGCATTAAATCAAGTTTTTAAATGTGTGAACAAAGCCATAATTCACCATACATTTGCCCAGAACACCATATATAATGATTTCAACCAAGCTGGGGTGCATACAGGTAGGGGGAATATCTGTCTATGAAGCAGAGGCATGGTCTGAGACTGCCGTGGTCACTCCCTGCTTAGGTCACTTATGCCCATAAGGCTCACCAAGACTAAGAGTCCTCACCTGCAATGGGAGATGCCAAACTCTCGTAAGGAACAACTGCTAGTAGTCCCTGTTGTCTTTATTGACTGCCACTGAAAAGATTCCAACGCAGAGTGGCGAGGGTCCAAAGCAGTGCCCTGACAATTGCTGACCTGTCTGACTTCACTGGGCTCCATCCACCTCACTGCGCCCCTCACCTCAGGGATCCACTACTTCCCCAAGCTTGCCCTCCTCCAACAATTGCCCTCTCTCTCAGAGATGTGTCCCAAGCAAGTGACCCAGACAATATTCTGCTATGATCCATAAGGTTTTCATTGGCTAGTCTTCAGTAGAACTCTAGGCCTTTCTTCTTTGTTTGTCTCCGTCCAAAAGCTCTGCTGAATACCTGTCCACCATGTGGGATCCTACTGGCATTTGGAATACTAGTGGTCTACCTTTTAACATCCCAGCAATACACAAGCCGCACAGTACAGCAAACTGATAGGTCGCAGCGCTGTTCAGTGGTGTTACCAAAGCTTCCAGAATAATGCCAGGCATGTAATAGCTCAGTAAATCATACGAAGAAGGAAAAAGACTTATCTAGTGGCGGCTCTTCACCAGGCATTCTTTTCAGACCTTTAAGCACATCGCTCACTTAATCTTCTCAATAGCACCAAGGCAAACACTAACATTATCTCCACCAAAGTTAAAACAAAACAAAACTAAGGCACAACCACGTGACCTCAAGTCTAGTAAATGAAAGAATCGAGGTTCAAATCTAGGCCTTTGACTGACCCTGAAGTTCACACTTCATTGACAAATGGCCGTGAGTATCCTGAGAAGATCTATAGAAGACAAGATAGTATCAACAAATGCATTGTGTCCTTCCTTTCACCTCCTCTAACTCTCTCCACCACATACAACTTGTTCTTCGTGTATGCTGAGGGTGACCCAGACCCTTTAGGGCCCCTAAACCCTGAGGGAGGTCAGACTAAGCTATCCTGGGAGAGCATTCCAGAATGGTTTAAAGCTTTGCTCTGGGCGCTGAGCCTAACCTTTATTTTGTAACTGATTTACCCTACCCAGAGTCGCTGCTACCTTCTGTGAGAACTGGGTAGACTTTGGAAATACTCCACTGGTCAACCAGAAAATTAAATAAGAAAGTCTTCATACCCTGCAGCCTAATTCTCAAATTCCAAACAATTTGGAACAATGAGTCATTCTTTCAAAACAGAAATAATTGTCATCCAATGGTGTTGTTCTAGAAGCCACACAACTTAATGGTTAAAAACACTGCCCGACAGCCTGGGTGCCAGGACCAGCTCTAGCTGTGCAGCCTTGGGCAAGTGGCTTAACTTCTCTGTGCTATTTGTTTCCTCATCTTGAACATGACAACATTCATAGGCTGCACCTCAGGAAGCTGCCATGAGGATTCGTGTAAGTAAATAATTGAGAACGTCATACAAACTCTCCAAATGCTAGGCTTTATTGTTCATTGGTTCTGTTGTGCTCTGTCCAACTGTGTAGGCTTTGTAGTAGTTATGTTAAAGGATAGCTTTGCTAATACTTTATTCCTTTTGAAAATAATTCTTCTGTTTTTACCATTTCACAGCCAGCCAGCCCTTTCCTATAAACCATATCCCCACCATCTCGTCTCCCCCTTACATGCATAGGAAATTACATTTTAAAGCCTCATGGAATTACAACACTCATTATACTCATGAAAGTCGGGAAATGTGAAAGTGAGAATTCTCTAGACATTAGTATGGAACCGTGGCTCGGATGCAAGCTGTCAGAGAACTAACTGAAGCCTCCGGAAGTCCTTGATGATGAGCCTTGAGGCCCTCACTTACGGCTCTCTACTCAGCAACTTTTCCTTATCCTATGCCTCCTATGGATGCCAGGTAGACTTTCCACTGGCCATTTCAAAGGAATGCTTCCCCGGCCGCGGACTCAGAATCACTCCACCCACAGTGGTTCTCAACCCTGAGCATTAGCATCGACATGAAGGAGCAGGGAGGGAGCTTAGGAAACACAGATAGCTGGATTCCACCCCCAGATTTTCTGCCTCAGTAGGGCTAGGGTTGCTATTGTTGCTATTTGCTGTGGGCTTGCTGGAGAATTCATAGTTACTCTATGCACAATGGAGCAAACTGGCTTGGAGTAGTCCCGGGAGTGGCTGTGCATCATACTATTCTGACCCACTAGCTTTTCATGGCTGATTCTCAGAAGTAGATCACCAGGCCTTTCTTTGTTGTCCATGTTCATCTGGAAGCTCCACTGACATCTGTTCAGGATCACAACAACATGTAAGCCTCCAATGGGAGATGGCTACGTGATGTGCATCCTTAGGAATCGAACACAGGTCTCTCACCTGCTAGGCAAAAATTCTATTACTGAAAGGTCTCATCATTCCCATTTCTAGCAAATTCCTGGGTAATGCCAGTCCTTGGATGGCACCATCTACTTCTCAAGCTTCTCAGATTTAAATAAACTATCGGTGGCTCTGAAGACCACCAATGAGGTTTATAATAGTCCAGATGTTATGATGATGATGATGTAGCGATTTACAAAGTACAAGAACTTAAGAAATATTCAAAGGATCAGATCAATACTACTTCAGCTGTCAAATGGTCCCAAGCTAAGGACACAGGCTGTTATCAATCTTTTCCTAGCAAGCACCGACTATCACAGAGCCAACTAGGAAGTAAGATTTAAGCTGCAATGTCTTCGGTGGTCTAAAGTATGCATTGGGCACAATGAGAGAGGTCAAATATTGACCCACTTCTGTTGAAGCAATGCGTCATACCCTGTCCTGTTTGACATGAAAATGTGAGGCCTTTTGTAGTTTTGTTTTCTTTCTTTTTTTAAAAGATGTGATGTTACATTTAACTTCGGGATGTTTCTATGCTTATCATTCACTTAAGATCATTCTGTACACTTGGTTTCCATCAGCTTGAATCTTTCTAAAGTCTAATCAGGAACTAATAACAAGCTTCACCTAAGAGTAAGTGTACACTGTTTCTGAATTGTTATAAAGGTGTGTTCGTGTTATGGTTACATTCCCGAGGAACCGTTCGGGCAGAGTGTTGATGTCTTTTCCTGGTCTGGTGCCTAGTGTTGTTTTTATACAGCCAAATCAGGTCTTGTTTTAGGAGAAGCTGTATTACTGCTCCCCTATGACCCATTTCTTACACATTCCACATAACTACAGACTACACCGCTCCTCCTTGCAATTAATTCATCTCCCCACCCCACCCCCAAGTCTAAAAGAGATAAAGACTTCAGAGAACAAAAGGTACTCTTTTGTCTTTAAAGGTTAAAATCACATTTATGCAATGTCACATACAGATTTCAAGACATTGTAACTCTGGATTTGTTGGAATGACTTTAAAACCAAAAAGGCAGGTTTTTCACATTAAAGTAAAGCCAAGAGGAGACTCATAGTGACCCCCTGTATAACAGGATGGCATTTCTGCTCCTTCCTCACAATCATTGCTATGTGAGTTAGTTTATTGTGCCAACCTGGCCAATAAACACATGTGGGCTTAATTGAGGGGTGGAGGGATAAATGGCTCAGTGAGTCTTCTTTCTAGTTCTCGGTCTCTTGCTTTGTGCTGGTCAGACCAGGGTGCAGCTGACTTAGCTAGTTCCCTACTTTAGCTGGCAAGGCTCATTTCCTGCAAGACATCCTTTAGGGGAAACCACATGGACCTGCCCCGATACAGCCCACACTGGTGCAGGAGCACCTGTGTGGAGACCCCCACCAGCGCTGAGATGATTACACACTCACTGACTCGGCTTTCCTCCTGCAGTCACATCATTGTGTGTGTTTTGTGAGATGCAGGAGGACTTTGTGGATTGGTGTCGGACATAGGGGTTAATGTTGGACTTGTGAATTTGGGCAGCACTGGGTTGGGATGTTTTCTTGATGCGCACTGAACCTTTATATAAAACTCTCTCCTTGTGCTTTATACAATTGATGTATGTATATGTATGGATGGTGATAAGAGTTGTATGAGTCCCTAATAAAATGTAAAAAAAGAAAAGAGGAGAAAAAAATGATTAGGGCAAAGACTGTACAGATGTGCTTTATACAATTGATGTATGTATATGTATGAACTGTGATAAGAATTGTATGAGCCCCTAATAAATTGTTAAAATTAAAAAAAAACCTCTCTCTTAAACATGAGTTACCGTGGATGTGTTTCTCTAAAGTACCCAGAATAATACATTATGTTTGAGCCCATTGCTGCAACCACTATGTCACTACAATTAGTTGAAGGTCGTCTTCTTTGCTGATCCTCCACCAAGCACAATGGAAGATTCTTCTCCAGAGACTGGACCCTCCTGGAAAGGTGTCTAAGGTACAAGAGATGAAGCCTTGCCCTCCTCTAGGAGCCTTCCAGTGGTAATTTTACCAAGACAGTTTGTTGTCCATTGGGCAGCCCATGCTATATTCACCTTTCTTTACCAACACCGTAATTCAAATACACATCACTTCTTCTTTGGTCTTTTTCATTCATTTTTCAGCATACACATGCATATTAGGCCATGGCAAATAACATGGCTTGGGCCAAGTGAACCTTAGTCCTCAATGTTACCACACACACACACATTAACATTTTTTAAAAGATCCTTTGCAGAGTATTAAATGAACACAGGAAGCAGCAAAAGAAGATGGAAATAATACAGAGAGTGATTGTACTAAAAAGGCTTGGTTGACATTCAACCATTTCAGGATTAAGAACCCATAGTATTGAAGGGAAAAATACAAATTTCAATTAACCCCGTGGTGAAAATCAACACTCGAGAACTTGACTAAATATTAACTGAAGTATTTCAACAATTAAATAAAATGATATTTTAACCTTTTTTATTTTGATTTTTAAAAATATTTAGTTTGTTGTCATGTACAAAAGGGTTTTTTTAATCATTTTATTATGGGCTAATACAACTCTTTTCACAATCCATATATACATCAATTATGTAAAGCATATTTGTACATTCATTGCCCTCATCATTCTCAAAACATTTGATCTCCACTTAAGCCCCTGGCATCAACTCCTCATTTTATCCCCTCCCTCATGAACCCTTGATAATTTATAAATTATTATTTTGTCATATATTGCCCAGTCCAATGTCTCCCTTCACCCACTTTTCTGTTGTCCGTCCCCCAGGGAGGAAGTCACATGTAGATCCCTGCAATCAGTTCCCCCTTTCCAACCCACCCTTTCTTTACCCTCCCAGTATCGACACTCACACCACTGGTCCTGAAGGGATCATCCATCCTGGATTCCCTGTGTTTCCAGTTCCTATCTGTACCAGTGTACAATCTCTGGTCTAGCCAGATTTGTAAAGTAGAATTGGGATCATGATAGTGGGGGATAAGGAAGCATTTAGGAACTAGAGGAAAGTTGTATGTTTCATCATTGCTACACTGCACCCTAACTGACTTATGCCCTCCCCACGACCCTTGACATTTAACCTTTTTAAATTATTCTTTTAAAAATATCCTTCTATACCAAGACATTTAGAAGACTTGCCAACTGGAAGAAAGAGATTGATATTTGTGCCCATTCCAAAGAAAGGAGATCAAACAGGGTGTGGAAATTATCAAACAGTATCATTAATTTCACCCACAAGTAACATATTGCTGAAGATACTTCAAACTTTTACTGAAGATAATTCAAAAGTGGTTGCAGTCTTAATTCTAGCCCTGACCTAAGAGCAATTAGTTCTTATGTGATGGACCTGCCTGATGCACACCCTCATGAAGAGATCACAGAAGATACAGGTGCTATAGCAAAGTGTGGTGAAGAAAGCACATGGTGCCTGACTATCAGAAGGAATTGAGTTTGGGGTCTTAAAAGACTGGTTTCCAATAAGAATCCGTGTAAGTGAAGCATCAACTAATTCCACATGGAAGAAGGAAACCAGCCTGTGTGGTCCAAGAATTGTAAATAATAAAATACAAATCCAAAGGAGGAAATTATATCAGCGTTTAGTTGTAAACACCTGTTTGCAGAAGACTGTGGATGACAGTAAAATCCCAAAATCCATTTGTAGGGTCCATACATAGATTAAGCCTCTAGTGAATTCTCTCTGACCAAAGTTAAGGGATATGAATAGTCTGGTTATTAGACAGAGAGCATTGTAAAGTCTATTATGGTAGATATAGGTAGGTTAAAATATAATATCTTATTTGGTCTCTTTTTGACCCATTTAAAAGTTGTTTCAGTTTTTTTTTTAAGTGATGGGGAAATGCAATGTGGATTAAGCCTCTCCTGAATTCTCTGTGACCATTAAAAAACTATTTTGAAGTTTTATGTCTCATCGGTGCACTGACTGGCTTGTCTCTTCTTTGTGAACCTTCTGTATGGAGATATTCAATTGTCTACAGATGGGCTTTGGGTCTTTACTCCGAGTTCCCGCTCATTCATATCAGTATGACTTTTTTGTTCTGAGTCTTCAAAGCCAGACACGTGATCTCATTGATACCTCCTGATCACACAGGCTGGTGTGCTTCTTCCAGGTGGTGTTAACCAACACAAGGGCAATGGAGCAATAAGTGATCCAAAATTACTGGCAAGGAGGGTGTGAGAGGCCTGGTAGGGATTCAACAAGGGCAATGTAATGGAGAAAAATTGCTGAAACCCAAATGAATGCTGAGCATGATAAGGGAACAAGAGGAAAGTAAAAGGAAATAGAGGAAAGAACTAGGAGGCAAAGGGCATTAATAGAGGACTAAATACAGGCATGTACATATGTAAATATATTTATATAGGATGGTGGGGAAGTATATTTATAGGTTTAGTATTAAGGCAGCAGATGGACATTGGACCTCCACTCTAGTACTTATTCAACCCAAGAACACTTTGTTCTATTAAATTGGCATTCCATTATGCACACCTTCCTAACACGATCACTGAAGACCAATGTGTTCATTAGAAAATGTGGTAAAGAAAGCTGATGGTGCCCAGCTATCAAAAGATATAGCATCTGGGGTCTTAAAGGCTCGCAGGTAAGCAAGCAGCTATTAGCTGAGAAGCAACAAAGCCCACATGGAAGAAGCACACCAGCCTGTGTGACCACAAGGTGTAGAAGGGATCAGGTATCAGGCATCAAAGAACAAAAAATCATATCAGTAGGTGCCCACCTTCCCGATATGATCACTGAAGACAAATCTGTGCATAAGCAAATGTGGTAAAGAAAGCTGATGGTGCTTGACTATCAAAATATATAGCATCTGGGGTCTTAAAGGCTTGAAGATAAACAAGCGGCCATATAGCTGAGAAGCAACAAAGCCCACATGGAAGAACCACACCAGCCTGTGTGATCACGAGGTGTCGAAGGGATCAGGTATCAGGCAGGCATCACAGAACAAAAAATCATATCACTGTAAATGAGGGTGAGTGCAGAGTGGCGACCCAAAGTCCATCTGTAGGCAACTGGACAATCCTTTACAAAAGGGTCGTGGGGAGGAGGCAAGTCAGTCAGGGTGCATGGTAGCAATGATGAAACATTCAACTTTCTTCTAGTTCTTAAATGCTTCCTCCCCCACTATCATGATCCCAATTCTACCTTACAAATCTGGCTAGACCAGAGGATGTACACTGGTACAGATAGGAACTGGAAACACAGGGGGTCCAGGACAGATGATCCCTTCCGGACCAGTGGTGAGAATGGCGATACCGGGAGGGTGGAGGGAAGGTGGAATAGAAAGGGGGAACCAATTACAAGGATCTACATATAACCTCCTCCCTGGGGGATGAGCAACAGAAAAGTGGGTGAAGGGAGACATCAGTATACGATATGACAAAATAATAATAATTTTTAAATTATCAAGGGCTTATGAGGGAGGGGAAAAGGAGGGAGAAAATTAGGAGCTGATATCAAGGGCTCAGGTAGAAAGCAAATGTTTTGAGAATGATGATGGCAACAAATATACAAATGTGCTTGACACCATGAATGCATGTATGGATTGTGATAAGAATAGTACGAGCCCCCAATAAAATGATTTTTTTAAAATAGAAGAAGAAAGTCTCGGGTAGAATAGAAGAAAATTGTAGAATAAAACTCAAATTCATTTAAAAAAATCAAACTTATTAGACTGATAGACATTGGGGATGGTCCTGAGAGCCCAACGAGACACTTTTCTCCTCAAACTGAAACTACTCTTGCAGGTCTCCGGTCCACCAGGAAAGAGATTCCATTTTTAAAGGAACAGTAGTTCCAGCAAACAATGTATCCCTTAAACAACTAACGATTTGAGACCAAATGGTCAGGATCTGCCTGAAAGCAAAGAGGAGAAGGTGAGGAGGGGAAGGGAAGCTTCATCGGTGGAAAAAGACAAACAATGAGAACACTGACACCTTATGAAAACTGTAACACTGTTTCATGAAATCTGTTCCAATGGCGCTTGATGACTTGTATAAAAAAATGTTAAATGGAAGCCTAATTTACGGTATAAAATTTAACCTGAAGAACAAATATTGAACATTTTAATTAACACAACAATGTCCTTGTTTACAGAGGCGACCACGACTCCTTGTCCTTTGGTTCTAAAATCAGGCATCATTTTGTGAGTCGGCATCACCTTGATAGCAGTGCATTTGGTTTGTGGAGCTCGCCTTTCTTCAGAAGCTGCCCGTTCCTTCCACGGCTGGGTATTGCCCCCTCTTTTCGGTCCCGGGGATCCCTGGTTTTGAAGGTCAGTTGTCTGAATACACCACCAGCTCCACAGGAGAAAGAGGAGACCGTCTGCTTCTTTGAAGATTCCTAGAGGCAGTGCTACTTTGTCTCCCAGTGTCACCTCGAGTCGTGACCACAGGTTGGTTTTAGTTTTTTGGTTTTCTGGGCTCCCAGGGCAGCCGGGTGGCCGTCGGCTCTGTACATGTCGCACTAGAATATCTGACTCTTTCCGCTGACCCAGTACTCCCTGAAGACAGGAAAGATGTCACGTTTCCTTTGGGAATCCGAGGGCCATCTTTCACTTTTCTTTTTTTCATGTCCTATTGGTCTTTGTTTAAGAGATGATGAAATTAAAGATGGTAATCGCTGTCTTTACAATGGCTTTACTTGAGACAACATGTTACCAGTTGGCATTTAATCTCTGCTTTCTCCTTTAAGAGCTGTGTCTGTTCCCAGAAATTCGAAGTCGAAAATTTACCACTAAAGAAGATCTTCAGCCCTGAATGTTTACCTCTGACGTTCGCCTGATTAGTCACTGTAATTTTGAATGTGAACTTTTTCACTGTCAGAGTTATAGGTGCTGTCAACCCCTCTTCCTTAAACATGGACCTGTTTCTTTAAAATGCATGTCATCTTTACAGGAGGGGAAGTGGACAGATAACCCCATAGCTCTCTCTTGCTGGGGCTGCACCAACAGTGAAAAGTCCAGCCCCTTCTTCAGAAACCTGGCTGGCGACATTTCACCTGGGAGACGTCAGGCCATAACAATGTGAGGCACAGACCAAAACAAGAACGCCCACCGCTCTGCTCACCGAACAGGGCACTTCTTCTATAGAAGGCATTCTTAAACGCTGCTTGCAATATCCTTCATTAATTTCCTCTGGCCGGCCTCTCATACAAAGGGGTCTTATACATGGGTCCATGTGGTTCAGGGCAGCGAACAGAAGGCCCTCTGTCAGACGCTCTTGAGGGTGGACGCCACAAACAGGAGCTTCCTTCAGAAAGGCTCCCTACAAACAGCTGACTGGAAGTTTTGTGACCAGTAATAACCCCCTTAAAAATAAACCACTTCTACCATCTGCTTCACAGCGCCCCATAAATTATACCAGGAATGCGTGGCTTTTCTACCCTGGCAAATGTCTTCTGAGCTCACAAAAGGATAAACGGCGGAGGCGAGGCTTCATTCCTTCAGCGCCATCTCTGTGTGCCACCATTGTGTGGCCTCTGCTTAGGCAGGTCTTCCCTAGCAGGAATCAGTTGTATCGAGAAGCAGAGCTCAGCCGCAGCATTTTCAAGACCAATTGAAACCATCTGGGATCGTGGAGAAGAATGGAAAGCACAGGACAGGAGTAGAGCAAGAAGGACCAGGCTGAGAAGCTGGAACGAGAAGTAGCCAAAGAGTTGGGCTGGGGCCTTGCCTTTGCTTGTGACGTGAACAGATACAGGGACACCGATGAAAGCCCATTACAGTATTATTTACAGTAGCCAAAAGGGAGAAAACCCCAAAGGCCTTCAATGGATGAATAAAAGTGGCGCACACAAACAAGGTCATGTTTTCAGGCATAAAGGGAAATGAAGTACCAACGCATGGATGGACAGACCTTGAAAATACATTAAGAAAGACAGAAGAAGAAATGGTCCATGAGCCCACACATATGAAATACGAAGGATTGCTACATGCATAGATAGAAAAGTGTATTAGTGGTTCCTGGGGCCTAGGGAAAGGGACAATGGAGGTTGTTGCTCGAGGGGCAGAAAATTCCTGTTTGGAAGATGAAGAATTTCCAAGGTGGACAGCGGTGAGGGCTGCACCACCCGGGGAATGTATTTAATGCCACTGAATTATGCCCTGACAAATGACTAGGATGGAATTTTATATGTACATAGATTCATGGGAAGATTTTTTAAAATAATAAATATTACATCACTTCTCTCAATTTTCTTTTTCTAACCTTTATCCTGAAGTACTGTGCCTTGACCTCACAGTGATTTATATAGCTTTATTTGTCTTTTTCTTTAGTTCAGTAATACATGAAATAGTCACGCTAACATATCCGTTTATGGTAAAACTTAATTGGACCCACCTAGCCTTCCTCTTACATAATTTCTCCTTTCAAAATGAAACCAAACCTGACAATAACAGCAGTGGAAACAGAAATTCGCAAGGAGAAAGTCCTGTGTTCAAATGAGGAATTTTAATGAGGAAATTTAAATGAAAAGAAACACTCTTGCACTTCCCACCAAATGAATCATACCCTCCAAACTTGCATTTTCCTCAAAATATAATGTAAGCAAGACCATTTGAAATTAAAGTCTTATTTCCCCTCCCATCCAGCAATCTCCTAGAAAAGTTTCCAGCATATCACGATGTAGAAGATGGAACTTCCACTGCTGGTTCATGCTAGCAGCGTTCACCCCAAGACGGTGGTGTTCAGAGAACTGCATTGCCCTGGTGTGCACTTGCAATGAAGAATGTGTGGTGCAAGGAGCGAGGAACACCACTTAGTAGCAGCCCAGGAGCACCTTGGATTGTTTTCCATAAGGGACTAGGTTGTTTGTTGTGTGAGCAGGTGGGCTGCTAGCCTGCCTTCAACACACTCCTCCCCAAGCACCTTCCAGACAGGTAAGGGAAAAGAGGTGGCACCGAGCCAGGCACAGTGCATAAAAGATGAGAAGATCGACTCCCACCTTCTCCCAAATATTGGTCAGTCTGTTGTTCTTCCTTAAAGAAAATGAGTCAAAGCCACATTGGAATCTGATGATGAGAAAATATGCCTGTTGGGATGTTGGGAAAATACCCATTGCACGGGAAGAGAGCAGAAATGATGTACAGTCATTTGGAGGCTTGTCTCAGCTGAAATCCAGATTCACTTCTTTCTCGATATACAAATTCCCTGGGGAGGGAGGAGGGAGTGATACCTCAAATTCAAATATTTGTAGAGGTTCCCTTATTGATAAGTCTTATTGGAGACTTGGTGGCATTGTGGGCTATGAGTTGGTTGGCCTGCTAACTACAGAGTCACCGGCTACTCTTCGGGAGATGTGTCTTTCTACTCCCATAAAGGATTGCCGTCTCAGAAAGCCACAGGGGCTGTTCTACCCTGCCCTCTAGGGTTTCTACGAGTCAGAATCGACTTTGTGATTTTGATTTGGGGTTTCATTTAGACAAAGGCAAAAATGCATCATCCAGAGGAGGTGGACCATCAGCATGAGTTTGGAATGCGTCCACAGGATTCACAGACTTGAGGCTAGATTAGGAAGCATAGAAAGAAAACAAAAAACAATGTGCCCCACCCTAGTGGAGCACTGTAGCCTGACAGTGAAAAGCATGACGCGTGGCAGATCAATTTATAGCTGGCTCAGGTGGGATTACAGAAGCAGGAAAAGGGTCATGATTGAGATGTGTGCACTACTGCAGACCAGAAAAGTTGGCAAGAAGAGAACCTTTCAAACACCTTGTGGGGAGAGGCAAGGGTTTGACTTATGTCTTTGCAGCCCTCCCTCGACTCACTGTCATCCAAGCCAACCCATTCTGGCCTAACTACCCTCGTTGCCCTGAAGGGCATGGCCAGCCCAGTCCCTAGAGGCGGAGGTGCCCCACCCAGGGCTCTCCAAGGGAGTCACAGCAAGCCACTCTCAAACTTGCTCTGATGGAGGGCAAAGCTTTGCACTTTGCTGACCACCCTACCCCGAGTGTAAGCTCCACTACACACATAATTTTATTTATTTTCTCTGATAGTCTTATTGGCATATAATTAATATATTATACATATTGCTGTGCTGTTGAGAATATATACTGGTAAATTAGAGAGTTTTTACATGTACCATTAAGTGATGCTGGTTACATTCTTTAAGCTGTATAACATCTTCATTTTCCTCGTGAGTCATTCCTTCCATTAACACAAGTTCTCTCTCTCCTAAAGTTCCCATCTAATCTTTCGAGTTGCTTTTGTCAATATCAATCCATCTAGATGGTTCTTAAAGGAGCATAATACTCAAAGGAGGGCATTTTTTACTAGTTCAGCTACACTTGTTTGGTTTTCAGAAGACTTCAGGGGATAGTGTTGGTTTAAGGCTTCCAGATTCATGTATTGGATGTTGTATGTTTTCTGTTATATTAAAGGTTATTTATTTGGAAAGTTGGGCCTCAATCCTCTTCAAATGATAAAGTACATATTCTCATTTTCATAAAGTACATATTCTCATTTTCAAAATCACAACTGTTAGAAAAGTCAAAGGAAGGAGTCTGGATGCTTAACAGAGAGAGTTACCCACATTCACTCAAATGTACTGTTGTCCTCTTCTTTCTTTCATTCTTTATTTTGCCAACCCACTCCTTGTTGGTGTTTCTCTAACTTACATCCAGGAAAATGAAGGTGAGTCAAAATATTGCTGAAAAACCACAGAAACATTTATTAACCAAAAATACACAACTATGAAGTCATTCTTTCTTTCTCACCTATCCTCCATGTGGATCTATGCATTTCTGCAGACTTGGGCATTCTCAAGGGTTTTCAATGTTCATGGAAGTTAGGGAACAAAATATATTGAATGGGCAAGGTCAGGAATGAAGGGTGGATAGGGTAAGATTTCCTAAGGAAATTCTCATAGGACAGCCTTTGCTACCGCAAAACAAACAAACAAAAAAAATGCCTTGATTGTGATTGGGGACAGGGTGGAATGTGCAGGAATTTCTCAGTGAACGTGTCCGGTCTTTTCATCACCAATAGAGTTTTCCATTGTCTTAAACCTTCTTCCTAATAAGCAGCCTATGATTTGGAATGAACTCATGCATGTAAGAGTTGAAACCCTAGTAACATTGCCTTTGTTTGTACCCTTCCTGCATATTTTCCCTGGGATCTATAGTGAATATGTTCCTTAAAACTCAAGAAAATTTGAGCAGGAAATACTTCCCCAAGTCTAACAAACATATTATAAACTGCTGTTATATAATATATAACAGATTTGTAAGCATATAACTCTATAGTTTGGAGAATTCAAAGCATGCATGTCCTGTGTATTAGTTATCTGTTGCTGCATAACAAATAACACCACAATTTAGTAACTTGAAATAACAAATGTAGTTCCTGTGAGTCAGGAATCTGGGCGCAGCTGAACGCGAAAGTTGTAGCTCTGTATCTCTCACAAGATTGTAATCAAAGTGTTGCCTGGAATGTAATCCTTTCAATGTTCAACCGGAGGACTACTTGCTTACAAGCTCATTACACGTGTCTTTCCACAAAATTGTCTCCATTCTTTTCTTAATGCCCGATCAGCCTCTGGGGCCTCTGGGGCCTCTCTGCTTCATGAGTCTCTCCAGCAAAATAGCCTGGTGGCCAGGCAGCAAGTGAGGGAGAAAGAGAGAAGATGAAGAACCAAGACAGAACTTACCCAAGCAAGAGAAATAAGCATGGCCAAAATGAGAGCCAGTCTTTCTATGACCTTTTCTTGGACTTGTTACCCACTAGTTTTGGTAAAGTGGTCAGTCAGTAAAAACTGCGAAACTCCTCAATGAGATGGGTTGGCACATTTGCCCTAACAAAGGGCTTAAATATATCAAAGGCCATAAAGCTGGTGCCAAACCAGTCTATTATTTATGAGGCTGCCTTGACTCTTAGCCAAGTCGACTAACGACCTCTATAACAATAGCATGTGGGAACCAACAACTCATTATTTTATCTGTTTGAAGTAAGTCAAGACCAACCCCCAATGAAGGGAGACATCAGGTAGTGTAAGACATGAACAAATAATAACAATTTATAAATTATCAAGAGTTCGTGAGGGAGGGAAGGTGACAGAGGGAGAGAAAAAAAAGGAGCCGATACCAAGGGCTCCAGTAGAAGGAAAATGTTTTGAGAATGATGATGGCAACAAATGTACAAATGTGCTTGACACAATGGATGGATGGATGGATTGTGATAAGAGCTGTATGAGTCCCCAATAAAAATATTTATTAAAAAGAAAAAAGACCAACCCACAAGAAATGCATAAGCTGTGAGCATTGGGACCATGTTCTAGGCTGTTTATAGATAGAGCAGATAAAAGGCAACTGGAAGACGTTCTTTGAGAATGGTAGAACAGAAAAGCTCTGAACTGGAGGTAAAGGGAGAACTTCTTTTCAGTTAGGGAACAGTAGGAATTCTGCTTCAACAATGCAATGCTTGAACTGGTTTTTATATAAATTAATTGCTCTCTAGTTGATTCTAACTCACAGTGCAGCTAAAAGATCCCCCTGTGGGTTTCTGAGGTTGGAAACCTTTGTAAGAGCAGAAAGACTCATGTTTCCAAAGAGCTGCTATTGGGTTTGAACCACTGCTCATGGCTCGCTTCTCAAAGAGGCCTCAAAATAATGGCATTTTAGGTAGCAGGGACAGTTTGAGCAAATGGCTCTGGAGCTTGAGCATACATCGGAATTACAGTGGAACTTTTTAAAACGCAGATGGTTGGGCCATCAATGACCATGGTTCTAATTTCATAAGTCTGGGGGTGGTTACACGTTGGGCTGAGATCTTTAAGGTCAGCAGTTCAGAACCACCAGCAACTCCTTAGGAGATAGACAGGGCTTTCTACTCTCATAAAGATTTACACTCTCAGAAATGTACAGGAGCAGTGAATCTGGGTTTTTTGGGATGTTTTTAGGGGGAAGTGGCACCCAAGAATTTACATTTCAGATGATGATGCCCTTGATCCAGGTACCACAGTTTCCTGGTCCTTTTAGAATTAATGGAAATGACGAATCCCCAAACTGTAAACTTTTAGCACATGGAGGGATTCAGAACGTCTCTCCCCATCATTTCACAAATCACAAAAATGGAGTGAGAGGAGGGTCCAGAGGGAAGAGTGTCATTAAGGTGGTGTGTGAGTCTGGGTGGACTAGAGAAACAAATTCATAGACACTCAAGAGTGTATATGAAAGAGTTTTATATAAAAGTGCAGTTGAATATTTAGAAAACATCCCAGCCCAGTTCAGATCAAGTCCATAAGTCCGATATTAGCCCACATGTCCTATACCAGTCTATAAAGTTCTCCTCAGACTCACGAAACACATGCAATGATGCTGAGTGCAGGAAGATCACAGGCCAGTGGGTGGAAAGTCTTGTGGATCTAGTGGTGGTGGAAGCATCTCAGCACTGGCGTGGGTCTCCACATGGTTCCTCCAGCTCCAGTGCTCTGGTGCCAACAGTGTGACTCCACGTGTCTTGTCAACCGGAAAGTGTATCCGAGAGTGTGTCCCACCTCCAAGGAGGAAGACAGGAGTTCCCAGAATCCTCAGGAGCCCATGCCCACACAGAGGCCTCATTGACTGTGACCGGATTGACAGTCTGGACTCCACCCCTTCACTCAGGTTGACAGGAGATTATGTAACTGCCCCAGGTGGTGATTCACCCCCACCATGGACCTCCTCCCATTCCAATGTCCTTAGTAATATTTACTATCATTTCAATGAAAGGCCATATTTGATATAGTAGTGGTTCCTATCCACGGTAGAAAGGAAATGTTCCTTAGTCATTTTTGCTCTCAAATTTTCAAGCACAGACTTTGTGATGGAGTTATGAATTGCTTAAATGTAATTGTTCTTATATTATATTAATACTAACCTCAAAATTATAAAAAATCTTTCTACAGTGAATTATAACATTATAATTTCACTATTGTTAATTTGGCAGAAGCCTTTTATTTGTTTGTTTTTGTCTTTTCCATTAATTAAGGAACTCCAGTGGGCTGTCTAAGGGTCAGGCTGCTAACCACAAGGTGGGTGGTACCAACCCGTCAGCTTCTCAATGAGAGAACAACGAGGCTATGGACTTGCTTAAAGAAATGCAACCTCAGAATATTCATAGGAATACTATGGGTCAGAATAGGTTTTGATTTTCTTATTTTTAATTTGGACTTCATTCTCAAAACACTTTGGATCTAGGCCCACAATATTATAGCTAAACATGAGAGAGAGAGGTTCATGGGCCTTTCTTTCAAAGTCCATCAGGATGAACTTGAACCTCCAAACTTTCAGTAGATGAGTTATCTATTTTCAGCACACACAATTCCACAGATGAGGAAACAAGGCCCTAATATGGAACTCAAGGCTTGAAGATACTACATAATTTGGTGACAGCAAGGTGAATAGAAGTTGGAAAGGCAAGGCTCTGGTCTGTGTGCTCACTTACAAATGTGTAAAAAGCAAACACTCTGCCTATGCTGATCTACTCTTTGAATTTTCTCATGCTCTCTAGTCCGAGCTGTCATTATGACCCGATTACAAGGATGCCTTGAATCAGGTGGTTTTGTCTGCACATCCTACAAGCACTTGCTGTTGTTTGCTTTGAAGCCTATATTTATACAGTTGTTGATTTTAGCCAAAATTTCTGTTACTACCCCCCAAAAAAAGTTTTTGTTGCTATAACTAACTACAGGGATATTTTTGTAAAATACAATCATCATAAATTGCTGTTGAAACACTACAAAAAGTTTAAAGCAATCGCTTCTGTGTCACCCACTGACATTGTCACAGTGTCGTCTGCACACACCCCCTAAATGATGCCATCGGGGGGGGGGGGCTCAAATAGTTAGCACTTCAAAAATATATATTTTATTGACATATCTTACTCATGCCAATATATCCCTTCCCATAGTCCAGTTGTTCAATCCCATCCCATCGGATGGGGCTTTACAATCATCAATGCTATCAATGCCCCTCGCACGCACTCCCTTCCTCCCCTCCCCCCACTTCCCGTGCCCTCCAGGAACCTTTACTCCTGCCAGAGTCTCTGAGGGGTCATCTATCTTGACTATCATGTACTGAGTGATCTTAAATGAATAAATGAACATACACAAGTCCAACATAACCAATGAGGTATATCATGTATCACAATAGTAAGGGGAAGAAATCTTAAAGAACTAGAGCACAGTTGTGTGGTTCATCAGCGCCACACTGAACCCTGGATTTATCCTCCATTCCATGAGGCCCTACTAAGAGGGACTGTCCAATTTTCTTGCTGGTAGACTTTGGTTCTCCACTACATCCCTTTCATATCAATTTGCATGCATGCTTTTTGAACTTGTGGTGCCTCTTCCCAATCACACAGGCTGGTGTGCCACTTCCATGTGGGCTTTGTTTCTTCCCTGCCAGATGGCCGCTTATTTACTCCAATCCATTAAGACCCCAGATGCTATAGCTTTTAATAGCTGGGCACCATCAGCTTTCTTCACCACATTTGCTTATGCACCCATTTTGTCTTCATCGATCATGTCAGGGAGGTGGGCATCATATGCTGCCACATTATTAGAACAAACTGTTCTTGTACAGAGGTAAGATTTAAGTAGAGGCACAAAGCCTTCTGCTTCCTTATTGCATTTAAGTATATATACATACAAAAACTAATATGCATATATTCATATGTGCATATTTATACATATATATTGGTTTTGTTTTCTGTTTTCCCCTACCCCACTCTTAGGCTTGCCTATCATTCACCTCTCGGTAATTGTACCTTCTCAGATACAATTCAATAGATCAAAAATATCCCAAAATGCTACACCCTCCTCACAGTCTATTTTCAAACTCTTATGGTCCCCCTATACCCATCATTGTTGGCTCCCCGCTCACTTCCCCCACCTTCTCCCTTCCACAGTCCCCAAGAAACTTCACTCTGGTCTCTGTCTCAGTAAGACTGCCCATCCTGTTTTTCTTATATACATCAACACAAAAAATAATAATAACAATAAAATAGAAGAATCTTTTTCAAAAATATGGAACAACAACATAGCCACCAGACTAACAGGTATCATGACGTAGAGCTTCATTTGTGTCCAAAAGGCCAGTTTCCCACAGGTCCACATTGCTATTCCCGCCGTCCGGAATGGAGCGTCTAGTGCCCAACCCCCATTTATCCCTTCATCCTTCAGTGTTTCCCCCTTCTGAGTAACCCCAACCAGTTCTGGTGGGGTGCCAAGCACTGCCCCCCAAGTCAGAAGTCCACACTCAGGGTTCCTTGGGGACTTGGTGGCTTTGCTCCCTCACTGGTCTGATGCACTGTCCTCCTAGTCTGCCCCCATAGAGGCAGGTCAGACTGGTCACACTTTCCAAACTGTGTCCTCAGTAACACTGTCATCTAGGGAGAGATCCTCACGTCTCAGGCTATGGCTGACCCCGCAGCCTTCACAGGGAACCAGTTGCTTGTCTCAGGAACACTGCCCTCATTGATTGGTGTGCCCTTTCCTGTGGAGACACAAACATTACCCACCCCTTGGGTTGATCAGTGCCCTGAACCCGCATGGCCTTCCTCTTTCTTCCCCACCCTCCATGGACCTTAAAGGTGTGTGTGGTGGGGGGAGATGGGGGGAGTCGGGGGGAGGGCGGATGGAGAAGATGCCTTTCCATGAAAGTACTACCTGCATCTGTTGTTGGTGACATATGAATCTTTGGTTTTGATCTGGCTCTTGCCATAGTATCTGGTCCTCCACCTGGGAATTGTGTGTTACCACAGTTTTCCCTAATGCCTGCTGTGCTGTTGGATCTTACCTCAGTGGACTCATGTTGTGCTTGTCCCTTTGTAGTTAGCACTTTCTTTAAAACCAGGTGGGTCTTTGTGGTTTCCTCCCTCACGGGCTCCTGAAAGCAGCATCCTAAAGCCCTTTCCTCTGGCATCTGAGTGCTCTCCACTTGAAATGAACTAACACCTTTGTGATCACCCTCCCAAAAGAATACTCACTCTCTGCAAAATGCATACGCCGATACTTTGGTGCGGAAGGGAGGCTGAAACAACTCCCAGAACACATCTAGGTCCATTTATTCTGATTTCCTTGCGCAAATGGCCTCCTGCCTCAAGCCATGTGCTGAGAAGGCTTCCCCCGACTTTCCCCACGTCTTCGCTTCCATTGTCCGGTTTCCTTCACTAACCTCGGCTGTACAGGGCTGGTTTTCTAAACTGCTCTGAAAAACTTGGGTTTGGGGGTGCTGACCTTTTTTAAAGTCTAAATAATTTGTTTAAGATTAAGGTACATGCAAATGGGATTAATCCATCTTGACTCCAGAAGTGTGCAGCCTTTGGAAAGAAGGCAGTGAAAGGCTGAAGTTTATTCCTTAAAATGTATATGCAAAATTCGCTTGATGCCTTTGTTCTGTTTTCTGAGCTTTTATCACCTTTTATTGGCTTATACTGTATAAAGACAACAAGAAGAAGACAACTCGCCTTTGCACATTCACTTACAAGCTTTTCCATCACCGGGTCCCTAACTCCAGACTTCCTTACCCCTCATGGTCCCGATAACTCACCAGCCCACTCTGACATCTACCCCCACTCCCAAAAGCAATTCTAAAGGCAACTGAACTGTCTGTCACCCTCTTGTCACTTGTGGTTTCCGCATAAATGTACTTAGGGCAGGTGTCCCTTCCATTGTGAGAAGCCCTGGAACAGGGGTCAGCAGATTTTTGAGATGGAAATGCCAACTCTGTCCCTCACACCACTTTCAAAATTACTTGGGAGCCACAAATAGATTTGAACATAAGGAACATTTAAAGTAACATTATAACGGGAGAGGGGAGGTAGGGGTAAGGAAAAGTGGGTGTTAACAAACCTAGGGACAAGGAAACAGCAAGTAATCTAAAATCAATGGCAAGGAGGGTGTAGGATGAGTGGTAGGGCTCGATCCAGGGCAATATAGCTGAAAGGAATTACTGAAACCCAAATGAAGCCTGAGCATGATCGTGGGAGAAGAGTAAAGTCAAAGGAAATAGAGGAATGAACTCGGAGGCAAAAGACATTTATAGAGGTCTAAATACAGGCAAGTACCTATGTAAGTATATTTATATATAATGAGAGGGAAATAGATCTATGTACATATGGTAAGTATTGAGGTAGCAGACAGACATTGGGCTTCTACTCAAGTACCCCCTCAATGCAAGAACACTTTGTTCTAATAACCTGGCATTCCATGATGTTCACCTTCCCAACACAATCGCTGAAGACAAAATGGGTGCATAAGCAAATGTGGGGAAGAAAGTGGATGGTGCCAGGCTACCAAAATATATAGCATCTGGGTCTTAAAGACTTGAAGACAAACAAGTGACCATCTAGCTGAGAAGCAACAAAGTCCACATGGAAGAAGTGCATCAGCCACTGAGATCATGAGGTGTTGATGGGATCAGGTATCAGGCCTTAAAGACCCAGAACAAAAAAAATCATATCATTATGAAAGAGAGGGGATGCGGAGTGAATACCCATCTGTAGACAACTGGATATCCCCTTACAGAATGGTCACTAGGAAGAGATGATCCAGTCAGGGTGCAGTATAGAAATATACAACTTTCCTCTAGTTCTTTAATGCTTCCTCTGCGCACACACACACACTCCCAACTATTAGGACACCAATTCTACCTTACAAATCCAGCTAGACCAGCGGATGTACATAGGTAGAGATAAGAGCTGGAAGCGCAGGGAATCCAGGACAGATAAACCCCTCAGGACCAATAATGAGAGTATCAATACCAGGAGGGTAAGGAGAATGTGGGGAGAGAATGGAGAATTTGATTATAATAATCTATATCTAACCTCCTACCTGGGGGACGGACAACAGAAAAGTGGGGGAAGGGAGACATCGGTAAAACATGAAAAAATAATAATAATAAATTATCAAGGGTTCGTGAGGGAGGGAGGGAGAAAAATGAGGAGCTGATACCAAGGACTTAATTATAAAGAAAATGTTTTGCAAATGATGATGGCAACATCTGTACAAATGTGCTTGACACATAGATGGCTGTATGGATTGTGATAAGAGCTATACAAGCCCCCAATAAAGTGATTTTTTAAAAGAAAAAAGTAACATTATAACTGAAACTGACAGCTTTATTTTTGTTATCCATTTCAGAGCGCAGTGCATGTACTGAAAGAGTTGTATATGTCTCGAGAGCCTCTGATTGCCAGCCCTGTCCTAGAACTCACAACCCACACTTCCTCCCAAAGACCAGACAGGCCCACCAAGAGCTTTCACCGGGAGTCAAAAGATAAACTGCAGAAGAATGGGGATTTTCCGGAACCTCGCTGCAGCTTCTCACACCGTTGAATCCTGTTTCTGAGCACAGCTGGGTTAACTTTTACAAAAGGATGCTCTGTTGCTAATGCACACACACACACACACACACACACACACACACACACACACTAAACAGGTAAGAATGGCAAACTGCAACTCCATTTCATTCTTTTGCTTTACCAATTCAACCACACAATGTCTGTCCTTATCACCCTGAGCACCATTTAGTAAGCTCTATCAGTGGATCCGCAAAAGAAAGAGAATACATCTGTAAACAAGCACACAGGTCAGAGCCCTGCCTTCCCCACATCTCATCTCCCTGGCCTTCACCAAACTACTTAACGTCTGCAAGCCTCAAGTTCCTCATTTGGGCCTTGTTTCTTCATCTCGCCCTTTAGGGTCACCATGAGTCATAATTGACTCAATGGCAAGGAGTTTAGACATTTTTGGTCCCTTACCTGGAGTCAAGGATGGTATAAATAAGTAACTTGGCCACTTACTGAAAGACTGGAAATTTGAGTCTACCCTGAAGAGCTTCCTAAATTTCAACCACTGGCAAATAGTTCTACAGTTGTATACATGTTTACCATGGATTGGCGCTACCTTGGAGGCAACTGGTTTGATTTCCCCTACCTATAAAATGGGCCTGTGTGCGCAGTAGCGATTCGGTGTGAATATCAGGTCAGCAGGTGCTATATTCCGAAGCAACAGTAAAACAAAAATTTGCTCTCAGGCCAGACTATGGAGCCCTGGTGGCATAGTGGGTTACGCGTTGGGCTGCTAACTGCAGGTTAAGCAGTTCAAAACCACCACCAGCTCTGCGGGAGAAGGATGAGGCTTTCTACTACGGTAAAGATATACCATTTCTGAAATCCACGGGGGCTGTTGTGCTCTGTGTCCTAGGGTCACTATGAGTCACACTCAACTGAAGGTCAGTGAGTTTTGAGTTTCTGCAGACAACGTAAAACTGCTCCTTAGGGTTCCCAAGACTGTAATTCTTTGCGGAAACAGCCAACCTCATCTTTCTCCATCAGAGAAGTTGGTGGGTTTCAACCACAGATTGGGCACCTAGACCCCACGCCTGACCCACTGCATCACCACCGTCTCTTTGAGCAATAGTCAGCGCTCAATACATGAGTGACGTGATGGCTCGTGGAGTCAGTGTGCCACATGATTTTTCCTAAAGTAGTTCACAGTCTCCATATATGTTGTCAACATGGTTTTCCTCCGACAAAGAACTACTTTTGTCCCTCATCCTTTCAATTCCAGCTAGCTAGAAATGTCAGAAGTTACCTGACTACCAGTCCAGGGTCAGTCTCTGTCTGAAAGGCTCTGCTATTCCACTGAAGAGTTCAGTATGCTTTTCCCAGCTAGGAGAAGGTTATTACAACAACGTTATTTTCTAAGTCATTACTAAGGAACTGTCAGAAATTAATCCCCTGCATATTTTGAGGTTTTAATAGGGGAGAAAAATAGAATTTTAAAACGTTGCAGGTTGACGCATTGACAACTGACATATATTCATGTGAAACAAAGATGACTTTTTAAAAAAGGGGGAATCTGTGACACACACAGACACGCATGGCAAGACACGTTGGCTGCAAAAAAACAAAGTCCCCATCTTCTCTGGGAGGCTCCTGCCTCCGCCTGCTGCTCATCAGGCTTGATTTTGATGGGGGCGATTTTCCGTCAGCTGCCTCGATCATTTTGGCACAAAAATCCTTTAAAAAATGTTACACTTCATCCAAGTGTATCATGAGGGTTCACGGTCATCATCTCAATGGCCGCTCTGATGTGCTACAATTGGCTGACACACAAACGGTAGGGGGTGTACGAGAAGAAAGCCAGCGTTTCATGCGGAAAGCTGGCAAGTCTCGCCAAGCTTCTGTCAACAGCTCCGCGGTCCGATCCGAGGCACTGAGCGTGCTGATGATGCTCTTGTTTCTGGAGGAAGTAAACAAGAAAATGAATTCCATCGCGCAACACAGCCTCTTTGTCTCTTCCAAATGGTGTGACTGGACCCGGGCCAGCTGCCTTGAAAGTTTGGGCATTTATGTCATCAGGCCCCCAGCGCTGACGGAGGCTTTGATTATGACTTGGACCCAGCAGTAAGACCCTTCAGGGGCAGCCACTCAGCAAATAAAGGCATTGATTGGTTGTTGGGTCAATTTAGCCATAAGGGTACAGAGCAAGGCTCTTTTGAAAAGCCCAATGGATTAGCTACGCAGCCAGTCCCACTGAAGGCCTTATTTTTCAAGGAGCTTCACAGCTTGGCAGGGAATGCTTCCTCCAGCCCAAGCAAGCATCATCGAGCAGTACTTGTTATCAATAGTGGAGTTCAAAGGATTAGACACAGCGGGCTTTACAATTTAATGGAAACAGCTGTTGAAACAACAATTAAGGCCAACAATAGTTTGCATGGAAAACTATTAATTATGCAAAGTTATGCAAGAAGTGGAGTGCTCTTTTATTCATGGCCTTCTAGGAGCCTGACAGTTTTGAGCTGCCTCCATTGCTTGGCTGCTAAGCGGCAGGAAACGGGGTGCTTATAGAAAGAGGCTCTGTGGCGGGTGGTTGAATGTAAGCAGAGCTCAAGGCTGCCAGTTTGCCTCAAAGCGAGTCCTGGATAAAATATGCAGGAAAAGAAAATCAGTTAAATTTACATTACCTGGGGCACCTCGGGTCTGTGCGTACAAACCCAGAGCCGTGTTTTCACAAGTATCTGAAATTCCATTTGAGCCTCAGAAGTTGGCTCTCCGCTTTCTCTTTTTAACTCTTTCTACAGGCAATGGGAGGAAAACAGCCATTCCTGCCATGTTCCCTCGGGCTCCTGGAGCTCCCCGGGAGAGTCGATGTAGCGGTGAGATCCGTCAGGTTTTCAAGCACGGCTTTCTCTACAGTAGATGGCCAGGCCTCTCTTCCGCGAGGTGAACTTGAGCCGCCACTCTATTGGCAGCTGACGTCGGGAACCATTGACAACCCCTGGGAACAGTGGCATCTATAACGTACCCCTTTGTCCTAGGCTCCTTCTAGGATGTTTATCCCGTTTCATTCAACAACATTAAAGAACAGAAATTTATTTTCTCGCTCGTTAGGAAGCTGGAAGTCTGCATTTGGGGCACAGGTGTTGGATGAGGTTCTCTCTGTGTGTTTGCTTTGGGGGGAGAGTCTTGTTTCAGCTTCTCTGGCCCGATGTTCTTTGGCTCCGCGGACAACTTCATGGGGCACATTTCTTCCCCCCATTTGTTCGTGCTTGTCTCTGCCTTTTTGTATCTCCTCCCTTTATATCTCAAACGTGGTGTGATTTGATTTAAGGCCGTCTACATGGACCAGGTTCATCAACATAACGAGACTCCTGTTCTAAAGGGGTCTACATCCACAGGTATCGGCGCTAAGATTCCAAAATATATTTGGGGGGGGACACAATTCAATCCATACCACCCACTTGAGCCTGATTCTCAGGCATCTGGGGGCCCATTTGGGGGATCTTATGATAGTACAGTTCGAACTCTTGACCATCCGTTTTCCCTTCCACCTCTTTTCGCTTCTCCCCGAAATGAACAGCTCATCTCTCCTTCCTCTTTGCCGGGCTTTGAAATGCATGGCTTCTCTCTTTGCAATTTCCATCCTTGACCACCAATGCTGGGAAATGCCTTACAGCCCTGCATCTGCTCTGTGTTCTGCATCTCACTTCCCACCCTGTCCGGGAATCACCAAGCCAAGAAGGCCCATTCAGAAGGTTATTAACTGTATACATCAACATTGCCTCCCACCTACAGTTAGATTTATTTCTGCTCACCTCCAAGTAACTAGTTTTAACACTCTCTCTAGCATGCCCAACACCTTTTATATGACTATCTTGTTTTAGAAAGGCCTGTGGGAATTCAGCTAAATTCATGCTGGAACTTATTAAGTGAGATTTGATACTCTTTGATAATTCCAATAAACCATTAGTCAAGTTTCACTCCCTTTAGTGAAAGAATGAAAGCTTTATTAGTAGTAGGGTCTTTATTCTAAGCGTGTCACCTGAATTTAGTAATGCATCTGGGTTGAAATGCAATTGACTTCGTGCTTGAATAACAGAACTTTCCCTGAAACTGCAACAAAACCACTGTGTGTAGTGAGAATGCATCTTTTTCCAGAAAATCCTCCTTGGGGGGGTCACATGTGCATTTTGAAATAATTCACTGAATTTAATTGATTGACAAATGAATGTTAATAAAATGGATAGTGTACACACACAAGTACTCTCTAAAATATTCAGCTTAGTCCTTTCTTCTACCAAGGATACATTTATACAGAGCCCCCAGAACAAAAAGAAGTGTACAAATGAAATTCATTCGTATGGTTACAAGCAATAATCTTGTCAATATGCATTTGTGCAAAGCTTAAAAACTCACCCTAACAGCAAAGCCTCATTTGCCTTTTCAGTATAAGAACCCAAAGGAAGGCCCATGTCCCAGAGGCCTGCAGTTCTGACTTCACACTGGAGATTACAGAGCAGCGTCAACATCGCCAAAGCCATTGTCCCACTTATCTGGATGTGATTTTTTTTCAATCATTCTAGAAAATGTTAAAGATATGCATTAAAAAAATATTTTAGCAGTTCTGATTCTGTGGCAGCCCTCAGGGCTCGCATGCTGGCTCGGTGCTTACAGCTCTTCATTATTCATTCAGCTCATGGGGCTTAATTGGACAAGGCTAGAGCGAACTTGACAAACATCCCCGCAGCAGAGAAAGCAATCACTCTTTCAAGATGAAAATGTGTTTGATGTCTGACTGTGTAACTCATTTACGCTCCTCAGCAGTCATGTGACCTGAATGCTAATCAGCCATTGATTGGTTTCTCTCCTTGGACAGTCACATGATGCGAATGTTAATGGGCTTGCACTCGGGAGCTGTTCTGTCAGGCAACCTTGTGATTGGCTGCCAGGTTAAGCTACGGAGCTAAGTGGGTGCTTGATGAGCACTTGACAGGACTTCACAGAAAATTAAGGCCCTAAAATAGCATGAGAAAGTCTTGTCAAATCAAGCATGATTATCATTGAATGCTTAAGGAATTCATCATCTGCATGAAATTGATACACTTCAGCACCAGCAGGCCCTGGAGTCAGCAGGGACTCATCAGACTTTTATTTATATGTGTTCACCAAATCACATTAATTCTGAGAGCTAAAACATGCTAAGGATGAAGGTTATTTTCTGTTCAATCTAATTTATCTGTGACAATAATCATCACTAATAATGTGTCAAATTGGAGCGCAGTCATTTAATGCATGCATGCTGATTTGGAAAATAGTGTTCAACCATTCCATAGTAATTAACAACCGGTAAAGGTATGCCAGCCTGAAGTAATCAGCATATCTAGATGGAAAATTAAGTTTTATAGAATGGATTTATAGATACATATCCTTATTTAATTCAGAATATAAATTATTCCTGGTAAAAGCTGAAATCATTTTTATAACACCATTAAGGCCACTAACCATTGAGGGACTTGATCCTTAATTTGCTTCATCTTTCATTTTTTCCTCTCATTTTCCATGGTTAACTTTCTAATGGATGTCACTTCCTTATTGGCAAGTCCTTATTTTAGCAGAGGTTTGCTAAGGCTAAGAGATGAATGAATATGCATTGGTTTCGGTGTTAATCGTGGATGAAGGGAGCCACGTCATGCCTCTTAACGCACAATGCTTTATAATTATTGGCTGGGGGGTAACGTTGAGAGGTGGGCAGGGAAAGCATGAGAAAAGGAGAGGGTGGAGCTAGACTTTGACCGTTTGGTGTTTATTATTTCTTCTTACAGAGGAGCAATAGAAACTTTTGCAGATCAACTCATAGGGAATTAATGTTTCTTGGGGAACCACTTAAGCCTAAATTGCTTTTCTGAAATACCTCTTTATGGAACAGAAGGTGGAGTTTTGGTTTGTTTTGTTTTGTTGCTGGTTTTTGTTTACTCATTTGTTCGTCTCTAAATCATCACCTGGTTTGTAAGTCATTATTGGAATACTGGGATTTGAGAGGAGTATAATCTTAAAGAAACCTTTATCCACTTTAGTGAGGATAGCTAAACATTTCAAGAATTACATCTCCAAAACAAGAGGGGTAAAATATATACAAATAAACTGTCAGTTTCCCGCAACCCACCCACACCCCCACTCCCATCCCCATCTTAATCTCCTGTGCTCCCAGCATTGCCCCGTCCTTCCCCCCTCTCTCCGGAGGTCTCTTTATTGATTAAATGAATCTGCTCCAAAGGCTGGCTCCCAGGCTCTTTGATCTAATCCGATCTGATCTTATCCTATCGCTTCAGCAGGACATCAGGGAATTAACAATAAGCAGCTTTACCACAAGTGTTTAATAACTCAACACAATCTCCTTATGGCTCGGAGCTGCTCATATTCCCATCCAGTCCACAGCAAACAGTGTAACAGATTGGCCCTCCCTTCTCCCAGCCCCCTCAAACCTGAGGAATTTTCATGTACTGTGAAACTAATCGCTTCAAGTTCCCTCATAAATCACACAAAGCAGATTTCAGCATCTTAACAAATTGAAAAAATAAAATAAAAGTCGTGGGTTGGGGATGGCAAAGAGGACTGAGCCTCCAGCTAAAAGTGGGTAGGAGGGTGGGGGAAGGAGCTGATACAAAATAAAGTTTGTCCTCTTATTCAGTTTCTTTCTCATCGACTGAAATTTAAAATGAATAAAATAATCTGGAAGGTTCGAAATTTTAAAAAAGCTCTAAACCCTCAGTGACTTCTTTTGTTTGACCTCATATTCTTCCTGTTAAAGTCTTTGAACTAAAGTAAGGTCATGTGCATCTTACGTAGGCAGAGAGCATAGACGTTGAGCTGAACTGATATGGCCCTGGGATTTCAATCCCACACATACTTACAACCTGGAGTGTTTAAATGCTTGATTACTAAAAGGCCATTTTTGAAGTGCCGCTGTTTTACCCTGAACTCTCTAAATACCACCACCACCCATCTGTCACTTTGTTATAAAGTGATGGCTGATAGCCTGCTCTAGAGCTAAAAGCAACCTCACTAGTGTCGCCAATGCCAGCAGGGTCACCCACGGTAGACAGGTTTCAGTGGGGTTTCCAGACAGACTAAAAAGAAAGGCCTAACAATCAACTTCTGAAAATTAGCCAATGGCAACGCCACAGATCACAAGAGACATAGAGCTAGAAAATGGAGGACCACACAATAGCCCAAACAATGGTCTCACACATGCCAATGACCTTGAAGATGGCTCCTGAGGAGGCATTCGTTCTGTAGAAAGTCACTAGTAGCCAGGCTCAAGTCAATGATAACAACAATGTCTCCGATTAGCAAAGGCAGAACTTGTTTAATATTTATCTCCCTTCCAAACATGTATTGTCAATCCTCTTTGCCATGTCAATCCTCTTTGCCTCTTTACCTTTTGTTTGCTAACTGGGTGAAGGTTTACAAAACAAAACAGTTTTCCATTCAACAATTCATAGACTTTTCATGTCATCGATTACAATACCCACAAACGTAGTATCAATTATTCCACTTCCTTGAGTTTCCCATGCCTATGGTTCCTCCTTTCCTCGCCCGTCTGGCCTTTGAACTTCGTCCTTGAGCAATGCTGCCTTTCTGACCTCCAAAGCTTGATTGTTCTAAGGAGCGGTTTTCTCCTTGGTGTATTGTCCACCTCATAGGCCAATACATTGTTTAGCTGAAAATTGAACCATAACAGTGACTTCAGTCTCAGGCCTGAAGGGTGACTAAGGATCATAGTTTCTATCCAACCTCGAAACCTAGCCCTTTGTGTGTGTTTTTAATGACTTTGTTTTGTTCCATGTTTTTCTCCCAATCGATCCAGACCCTTCCAATGTGATTCCTTCCTAAGTGGTCCCCTCTAGTAGCTGGGCACTATCTAATTCTTTGGGTCTCAGGGTCATGGAGGTTCAGGGACATGCGGCTCTTGGTCTACCAGATTCCTCCAATTTTCCAAGCATCACAAGCAAAATTAGTGAAGGTGAAGCGCCCTCACTTTAAGGCAGAAATTCTTGATTGCAGTGGCCCCCCCTTTTGCCTGAAAAGACAGCCCATAAAACACTGCCAATAGAAATGGGCTTTTGAAGCTGCTGGGCTATTGGTGCCAGGGGGGGGAATATCACTAATAGCACTAATAGCACTAATCTAGAGTAAAGCATCCTTTAGTTGCTCTATTTAATACCTACTGTACATCAGAATTACCTATAAAAACATGTTTCATAACAGAGAAGCAGCCCTCTCTCCCTACCTCTGACACTGCTCTCTCCATTACCCAGGCAGTTCTGCGATTTCGCGCTACATCAGCAGAGTAACGAAGTGCCCTGTTACTGAATATCTGGGGGCAGAGGGAATTTTATGACGCAGGTTTTGGCCAAATTACTATTACTGTGGTAGGATCTTTCTCCACCCCCCTTGGGCCCACGGTACTTGCAAACTCACTCAGATACAGTTGTGTGCTTTATTAGTCGCTCTCTTGTGTATAACATGTAGCTTAAAATTCGTCGGCATCCATATTCATCCACTGGTATTTCTCCAGATTTCCCCACCACCAATTTTACAAGGGAGTCCATGGGCGATGTGAATGTTTCAGCACTGGGCTTCTGACGAACAGGTTGCCAGTCTGAGTCCACCAGAGATGCCCCAGGAAAACAGACGTGCTTTTGAAAGAGCCTGGGCATGAGAAGACTGTAGCACACGATTCTGTTCAGAAATGCAGGAAACGCCCTCCGTGACAACTGAGGGTTCTTTTGTCCTTGTTGTTTCAGTCTTCGTGAGACCAGCACTCAGAGACTGCTCTGATTGGTGACCTCCTCAATAGGAAATGGATTGCCAGCATGGATCGTGTTATTATTTCCGCGTTGGAAATGCCTCTGGTCTTTTTTTTTTTTTTTTTTTAGATAAGCTATGTCATACTAGAAAAATCCTTGTGAAGTTCTCCAAAGGACTCTGTGCTGTTTCCAGACCCTGGAACTATAATTATGCCTTGCATAATTAAAATAGAAAAAAGGGCTCCCCTGCCAGCTGTGAGTGTCCCTGTTTACATGACAAAGAGATAGCAAAATGTACTCGGGAAGTTTCCAGTCAAAGTAATTGAGCGGCTGCCTGAACCCAGCTCTGCTTTCTGAATGTGGTTCCTGGGGCTCGGGACAGCTCAAGGCAGGGGAAAGGGAAAGGAGAGGAGAAGGGCCCAAGCCAGAGGCCTGTTTACTTTTCCCGCCTGGACATGATGTCATTGAGTTCAGTGATCGGGCTAGTGTTGACAGAGTCTTGCTGCACATGTAGTCCAGGTGCTCTAACTGGGGAGCTGCAGACCTGCCTTTCCTCTGTGTGCTGGCCTTCAGGTGTCCCGAATGAACTCACACACAAAGTGTCAGAGCCACTGGGCCGGTGTTTAAACATAGTCTTGACGTGGAGCTGTACAGAGGATCCTTGTGTCCACAGCTTCAGTCCGTTCACAAGCCTTTCTTTCTCTAGAATGTTCCCTGCAGGCTGCAACAATTGGAACATTAAAAGAGCGAAAGAGACAGAACAGTTAGAGAAACAGAAAGGACGGGCATAAATGTCAGAGAAAGAAATCCAACAGCAACCAGAAAAACATCAAACCCACAAGGAAAAAATAATAGTAAATTCTGTAAGATAAAACTGCAATATGTTTTTGTATATTTTCAAACTGTAGCCAAACTAAATCATTAAATGAGGATTTTGTTTCACAAAGTCTGCAAACTATTCAACCGCGAACCCACTATACCAAGAATGTGACGCTAACCAAAATAGGTTAAGATTGGTAGTACTCAATAAAATCTCAAAACCAAATGACATGTAAGCTGTATGTCATGATTACAGTGCTTCCTTATGTCAAAGAACATACGAATTAACTTGTTTAAACACAGCGATAGGCCGTCACTCTGGCAAAAGCAGTGGAAAGAGAATCTAGTGCTTCCCAAATCCATCCGGATGACACTTCACGCCTTCTGTCTTCATGGCAGGCAGCAGGGGAGCCATCTCATTATTCCTGCATCCTCCGAGAAGTCAGGAGCTGAAGGGAGGGGAGAGACAGAGAGAATAGGAGAGGGACTATCCCCCCCCCCAACCTCCCGTTTTCCAAAACCAGACCTAAAGCCACAACACAAGGACTGAACAAGGATCAGAATAAAAAAGACTTTTTTCTGTCAAGTCACCAAATTAGTGTCAGAAGCTCCAGAGGAAAAATAAACACATCTCAAGTGGACAAAATGCATGCATCTTGTCTACTGAGACGCCAACAAAGAAGCCCCCGAGGAAATCACAAAAAGTTGGAAGTTCGAGTCTAACCAAAGGAACCTTGGAAGAAAGGCCTGAGGATCTACGTCTTGAAAAATAACCACTGAAAATCTTGTGGAGCACAGTTGTCATATGACACATCCAGGCCACCATAAGTTAGAATTGAATGGATGGCGACTGGATTTCTGGCCTTTTGATATTAAGGTGAATCTTTTTCTTTTTTTTTTGGTCTATTGTAATACTAAAAGCTAGTGTGTGTGTGTGTGTGTGTGTGTGTGTGTGTGTGTGTGTGTGTCTTTTCTTTCTGTTTTCCACAAACCTCTTGAGGCCCTTTCAGATATATCTCTCTATATATATAATTTTGCCACTAAAGCCATCTTCACCACTGTGTTGGGCATTTAGATAGCATTACCATTCTCAGTTTATAAAATAGAAATGCAAGCCATGGAAAGCTGAAGTTACCCGCCTAAGCAGCTATACCCAGAAACAACTTAATCCAGGGCAGCACCCCCGCCACCTCAGACCGCTAGACCAAATGGGAACACGATACTAGGCTGATCCTCTCAGCTCAGCACTGAATATCTTTTTGCATCAGAAGACGTGAGTGTGAGCAAGAATCTAAAATTAGAGAGAGGTAATTATCTCATTCTCTGACTGTCAACAGCAACTAGCTGCTGTGGGCTTCTACCTGGCAGGGGAACGAAAGGGAGGCTGTTCTCTCATTTACAAAATACGATAGTAAGATATGTGATTATGTCAGGAACACGTGAGGGGGCTTCTGCAGGAAAAGAAAAGGGAAAAACTAGAGCTGACTTTCTGTTATCCGGGTGCCCTGGTCTTAGCTGCTGTACCTTCAGCCTGGCACACGGCCCATCCATGCTGATACAGCTATACGAGCTGCTCGCAAAGGGAAAATTTTAACTACTCATGCCTCCCTCTTCCCACCCACCTGCAGCCCTGGCCCCACACACCCTGACACGTGCCTTATTCTCAGGGACCCTCTTGCTCCTGGGGGGATCCTTGCCTCCATGACCATTATGGAAACCTGGGGGTGTTGGCAGAAGGAAACTAGAATTCAAACAAGTGTGTCATCCGACGAATTACCATAAGAGTGCATTCAGAAAGATCAAACAAACAAACAAAACTCATTGCCATTGAATCAATGGCGATTCATAAGGCAGAGCAGAACTGTCACCGTGAGTTTCTGGGACTGTAACTCCTTTCCGGAGTGGAAAGCCCTGTGTTTCTCTTGCAGAGCACCTAGTGGTTTCAAACTGCCAACCTGGTGGCTAGCAGTCCAACTCCTAACCACTGTACCACCAGGACTCCTCAGAGAGGCCCAGCTAATCCTAAATGTGATGGTAAATGTCACATCCCATTAGCCTGATGAGAAAACCCAAAACCAGACCAGTTACCTTCAAGTCGATCCCAACTCATTGCAACCCCATGTGTGTCTGCGTAAAACTGTGCACCATTGGGTTTGCAATGGCTGAGTCTGACACGATTGAACGTCAGTTAGCAGTCAAGGCCTTAACCCTTGCATAATGAGAAGAACGGAAGCTGCTTCCTATTCTTGCTTCCTCCCCTGACACATCCTCAAACATACTTAACAAATGATGTCTCACATCCAAATCCCACCAGTCTTTCACACAGTCAAGATTTTGTGTGTGTCGACTCCTCTTCTGGGAACACTGATGCCTAACTAGTATAATAAGCACCACTTCATTTCCATTGTTCCACTCAAATACCAATTACTCTTTCCGTCAGTCCTCATCAGCTAACCAGAGGCACCCAGAAATCATATGTGGTCACCCGAAGATCATGACATTCCTGTGTTGCATGGCAATCCCCTGACATTACACTTCTCTAATGAGCTGTTTAGCTGAACAGACATTCCTGTGAACCAGAGGCCCTCCCTTCCTTGACTTCCCAGTCTACCCCAAGTCCTGTCCCACAGAAGGCAATGTTTGATGAGAGGACAAAAGGGGGAGTGGAAGACAATAATAATGACAACCTGGTCAAGACACATTCCATATTTGTAATGTGCCAGAGAGTTTCCCAAGAGTTACATTAGTGTTAACCAACATTATGTGCCTCCCAAACCATAAGGAATAGATAGGACTGTGGTGTTCTTTTTCCAGGTAATGATAAATAACTTGACCAAGGTCATACAAAATCAGGATTTAAAACGCAGGGAGCTGACTTAAGAGCCCACGTTTTAAAGGAATTGTCATCAAAGAGAAAGAAAAGAAGGGCAGGAAGGAAATGGGAAGGGAATAAAGGGAAAACCTCATTCATTGAACACACTTGGAAAGATACTTGTATTCTTTGAAGCACGTCGCCTCTTCCAAGAAAAGGCTCAAATAAGAAAATACATGGAAAGAAACTCACTCTCACTGCAGAGTAGTGCACAGCCACATACCCGCTATTCAACCCGCTGTTCAACGTCCAGAAAGGAGGACGGCACCGCAGGCTGGCCCGCTGCACTGACAGCGGAGCCGTTTTGTAAAGAGAATAATCCTGGGCAGGTCAGTTCTAAGGAAGAGATCAGTGTAGTCGATGAGAATGAACCCGAAAAGAAGAGAACCACTTCTCCACTTTCTGCAAGGCCCAGATTTAGCACTGACTTTGTCAGAAGCGCGACTCCTGCTGTTCCCAACCAATCAAGTAATCGCCAAACACTTGCCCTTGAGTCAACACTGATTCCTGTCTCAGGAGAACTGTGCTGCAGGGGGTTTTCAATGGTTGGTTGAGTTTATATGCCTATATACTCGGGTATAAGCCGAGTTTCTCAGCACACCTTAAATGTAGTTCTTGTGGTAAAATTAGGTGCCTCGGCTGATATTCGGGTTGGCTAATACTCGAGTAATACAGTATACATATGCATGTATAATGTAAATATATTTAAATTATTCATTTACATATATACATATGCACATAATAAATTGGGTGTGGATTTACATTTCAGGTAATCAATTTGTATTCAAACTTATCAAACTCCCGAGTAGCTTGCCTATCCCTACTTTGATTTCTCTTCTCCCTCTTGTGGAATAATGTATTCCCTTTCACCCAAGTTAACACCTGTTAACCCTCTAGCCTATCATTTCATCTCTGTCCTTTGCCCACCTCCCCTTGGTAACCATTAATGTCTCTTTCCTTTGGCATGAAAACTTTTATCTTGATTTTTTTTTCTTTTATAACAGTGGTTTCATACCGTATCTGCCCTTTTGTCATTGGCTGCCATGGCAGATTTTTGGAAATAAATCACCAAGCCCTTATTCTGAGATCAGGTTTGTTAGACTCAAACCAACCACCATTGGATTAGTAGCGATGTATGTTACCCTTGTGAATCACCCTTATAATATAGGAGGGAGCTACAGAAAGTTCTTCAACAAATCAAATTTCAAGATAATGGAATTTTCTGAACTTTGGGATGTACTGCCCTAACTGATGGATGCATTGCCCCGATTCCAAAACCACAGATGATAACTTGGGATGCCCTGCAAGTTAATGTTGCATCAGACTTTTGGTTTATTAATCCAGTTTATTGAAACTAATACTTACAACAAGGAACCATTTGTTCTGGAGGCATAAGTGCTAGATTGCTACCAGGAACACTGTGAACGAAAAGACCTGATGACCTACTTCCAAAAGACGACAACCTAAGAAACCCACAGGACAATTCCAGTCTGACACTTGGGATTACCATTTGCTCAGAATCAACTTGCACTGCAGTACAGGACAGCAGTACTTAGAGCTAGGTACCAGTGCCATCTATGAGGTAGAGAGTTTGTGTTCTGCTTTCAATGTAAATTTTTTTGGCTCCTTAACACTGTCTTCAATGGAGTGCTACCATGCCTCTTCTTTCTTCATTTCAGAAATGGCTTTGAACCTGAAGCAATGATACCACGGGGTCTGGTAAGGTGTTTTATTTGGTGAAGTTGCTCTACACACGCAAAAAAAAAATCCCTCTTTGAAGGTTTTCAGATGACCTACTTTCCTAGCCTGGGATCTGAATGGTTAAAGCCCTTGAAAGAAATGAACTGTAAATAGAAAGGCTATGTTTAACATAATCCTCTCTAGAAGACTCCCTCTCCTCCCAGTCACTGTAATCAACCCAGTAGTGTCAGTTGAAGGTTCTTGATTATCTCTCTGTGGCATTATGTCTCACCACATAGCTGATAATAAACTGATGGATTATCAAACAAGATTACAGCTTTAGCAAATAAAATCATGTTTTGTGTTAAGAGAGAAAGTGCTTAGTATCCTATCTGCCTGGCTAAATATTTACATATCACAGGCTTTCTAGGGTCCCTGTTCTTTCAAATCTGATTTTAGCAAAACAGCTCAGAGGTTAAGTTAACAGAAAGAGAACGGGTTGTGCTTCTGGCTCTAAGCTAAATGCACCTCTGAGGAAAAAAACAGGTAAGCTCTAACAGGAAGAACTGAGAGAATCCAAGGCCTCCGGCTCCAGTGAGATCAATGGCTACATGTGACAAAAGAGAGAGCCAGTTCCGAATGTGTTAGACCATTTTCAAATGCCCACTTTTAAAGGAGCATACGTGACAGTTAATAAAAGCCCAAAGAATGCATGTGTCTCTGTATGTGGATGTGTAAGAATGAGCTTCTATAAGATCAATCTGGCTTGTAGCTTTACAGTTTACAGAGAATCCCCTAGACCCAAGCCCCATTTTCACCTCCTTTCCCCAATATCTACATTTTATAGGTGACACAAAGAACATACAGGAAAAGTAAAGTGACTTCTGAGAGGCCCCAAGAGGCAGGTCTCAGAGCCTGATTTTCTGACTCCCAGCGCACCACGTGCTCTCGTGCAGGGATGCTCTCCTCAAGGAGCAGACGAGAGGAGCGTCCACTTTGAAGGCTGCGTGCATTCAAATTGACAGGACCTGAAGGCAAATTACGACTTCATAGTGTATTCATGGGCAAAAGGGTGTGACTTAAAATAGGAAATGGGCAGGTACTATGCCTCTCTCAGGAAAGAGAGCAATGGGTTTAGCAACAGTACCCGGGTCATTTTCAGCTGGGCGCCGTTTCAGGAGAGAGTGGAACGCACTGATGACCACCAGCAGGCTTCAGCTGTGGAGAGAGTTATTTCGAATGATCTGTCTTCTTTCGATGAGTCTTGTAAACATTGAAGAGCAAACAGAAGTGATTCTCTGCACGTGACACTCAGGGAAGCTCTTGATTCCCTTTTTCATTAAAACACTGAGAGTCACCTGCATCCCAAGGGAATTTCCGTGCAGTCGAATTTCTGTTCACTCTCAGAAGCTCCAGAGGCAGCGATGTCAAGGGACACATGACCTGTGAGGGAAGTCAACAGAGTGACACAGGAATGAGCGTATGCTGACGCTCAGAGAGTGTGCCGGAGGATAACGTGTTAATGCCCATGTTGGGCACTCGATGCATATTATTGGGGGGAAGATAATTAGCATAACACATAATAGAAAGGCAGTCTTGCATTCTATTTTGTAATAGTTTGCCGTCTACAAAATATGTCATACAGAAACCAGTGGAGTCATGACTTTTACTCTTTAATAATTAGAAGGATGAAAGAAGACAGACTTACAAATAAAATAAACAATACTTTTGAAGTTATACATACATCAATATGAGCACCAGCAATGAAATTATAATTTCACCCCTCCCCAACAACATTTTTCCCATTCTAAAAGAATTTCTTTTTAGAGTTTGGCGTATATTCTTGCATATTTTCCCCTTTATTCTTAAAGTTACTGTATAGCAGTACTGTCAGGTAATCTTGCACTGCTAAACCATAAGGTCAGCAATTCAAAACCTTCAGAACTGTGTCAAGGGAGAAAAATGAAGCTATGTGCTACCGTACATGCTCCTATGTAGGATCATTATGAGTTGGAATCAACTTGATGACAGTGGGTTTGTTTGGGGTTTGCTTTATAGTGATAGATAATAGGTAGATACATATCATTGCTGTTGTCTGCTATTGAGTCAGCCCTCGACTCATGGTGACTCCACGTTTCCAGTTCCTACAGTCTCCTCAAGATAGGTCAAAGACTGGCGATCAGTAGGGTTCCATTGTCTGGTTTTCAGAAGCAAAGCACCAGACGTTTTTCCTAGTCTGTTACAATCTGGAAGCCCTATTAAAATTTATTTAGGATCTTAGCAACATAAAATTTCCACTGTCAGGAAATTAGTGGCTACAGATGAAGTATATTGGCTGGGAATTGACCCAGGTCTCCTGTGTGCTGTTGTTAGTAGGTGCTGTCCAGTCTGCTCCACCTCCTAGGGATCCCATATTCAGCAGAATGAAAGATTGCCTGGTCCTGTGCCATCCTGAACATTTGTCTTATGTTTGGACCCATTATTGCAACCACTGGGTAAATCCATCTTGTCAAGGGCCTTTCTCTCACTGCCCCCCACCCTCTAATATTACCAAGGATGATGTCCTTCTCCAAGAACTGATTCACCTGATAACTTGTCCTAGGTACATGAGACAGAGTCTCACCGTCCTTGCCTCTAAGGAGCATTCTGGCTGTAATTCCCCAAGACAGTTTTGTTTATTCTTTTGGTACCATTCAGTATTTATTATAACTAGTAGTAGGATTCATGTAATTTAATAACCGTTTGCTGTCCTTTAAAGTATAAAAAATGACCAGTTTAAGTATAAAAAAGATATACAAAAAGATAGTTTATTATTTCATACAATTAATACTTAAATAACAATAAAAAGAGGTCGACAAAATTACATTATGTTGTAAGAATGAGTTTATGGTAGTTACATAATCTGGTGTCAATTTGGGACTTGAAAGGACTAAGGGTAGAGGGGTGGAGTCTACTCTGTCAATCAGGTCAAAGCCAATGAGGCTTGTGTGGGGGTATGGCCTTCTCCTAAGGATTTTGGGGATTCTGGTGTTTCCACTTTGGAGACACTTCTCTCTCTCAGCCCACTTCCCGAGAGACACTCTACTGACAAGGCGGTGTCCCTGTGATACTCCCGATGAGAAGAAGCCACATGGACCTACCCTGATGCAGCCCTGGAAGCTGGAGAAACTACATGGATACCCCTGCTGTCCTGAGATGCTCCACCACCACTGGATCCACAAGACTTTCCACCCACTGGCCTGTGATCATCCTGCACTCAGCATCATTGCATGTGTTTTGTGAGTCTGAAGAGGACTTTATATATTGGTATCAGACATATGGGCTAAAATAGGACTTATGGACTTGATCTGGACTGAGTTGGGATGCTTTCTTAATGTACAATTACCCTTTATAAGAGAGAGTTTACAAAACTCTCTCTTATACATATATGAGTTTCTGTGGATTTGTTTCTCTAGTCTACCTGGATTGACACAGTTTTTAAAATATTAATAAAAATATTAAATAATACCTGAAAATACTGTTAATTAGATATTTCCTACTGCTTCTTGATTAGAGTCCTCACTTGCAATATTATTGGCTTTTATCAGAGCATCATCAGCTGGTGTGATTTATCCTTAACTATCTTTTCACTGGAGGAATAGGAGCCCCTTCCTTTGCAGCGGTTCTCAACCTTCCTAATGCTGCGACCCTTTAATACAGTGCCTCATGTTGTGGTGACCCCCAACCATAAAATTATTCTTGTTGCTGCTTCATCACTGTAATTTTTCTACTGTCATAAATTGGGCAACCCCTGTAAAAAGGGTGGTTCAACCCCCAAAGGGGTCACAACCCACGGGTTGAAAACCACTGCTGCAGAGATAGGCCAATTAGACAATAGTCATTGTGTTTGATATATTAGGAACAGGCGACTTCTCTTCGCTGAATATATTAAGTTTATCATTGAAAACCCCTTTCCACCTCTGCTGAACTGATAGCGATTGCTCTGACAACATTGGTAGCTCTTGGAACACTTGTTCAGGGGTTGCATAATCCATTCATAACATCTCATAGAAATTTGGGGCATAACATAAAGCTGAAATGAATGACAGCATGTCACCCTCTAGTTATTTGACACCTTTTCTCTTTATGTTATATGTTTGTTTATTGAAATAACAAAGGAAATGGGATAAAAATGCAATGTTTCATCAAAAGTATAACAAGTTGTATTAAATGAATAAATATTACAAGCATAGTTACAGCATGCAATATTCAAGCACAGATGAACATTTTTTTAATTACAGAAGTAAATTTGTGATTTCCACATTGGGTGGCTGCCCAACTGCCCACAATAATGCTCCTGGAAGCAGCAATCAAGAGATCAAACAATACACTGCATTGGGTAAGTTTTCTGCAAACAACTAGTTCAAAGTGTGATGCTTTCAATAGTCTTTGCCAATAGTTCAGCTGCATCTATTTTTCCTTGGTCTTCCTTATTCATTGCCCAACTTTCATATGCATATGAGGCAATGGAAAATACCATGGCTTGGGTCAGACATACAGTAATCCTCAAAGTAGCATCCTTACTTTGCAACACTTTTTTTTAAAAAAACATTTTATTGGGGCTCATTCAATTCTTATCACAATCCATACATATATCAATTGTGTAAAGCATATTTGTACATTCATTGCTCTCATCATTCTCAAAACATTTGCTCTCCACTTAAACCCCTGGCATCAGCTTATTTTTATCCCCTCCTTTCCCACTCCCCACTCCCTCATGAATCCTTGAAATTTTATAAATTATTATTATTTTGTCATATCTTACACTGTCCAATGTCTCTTTTCTCCCACTTCCTGCTGTCCGTCCCCCAGGGAGGAGGTCATATGTAAATCCCTGTAATTGGTTCCCCCTTTCCACCCCACCCTCCCTCGAACCTCTAGTCCTGAAGGGATCATCCACCCTGGATTCCCTGTGTTTCCGGTTCCTATCTGTACCAGTGTACATCCTCTGGTCTAGCCAGATTTGTAAGGTAGCATTGGGATCATGATAGTGGAGGGGGGACTAGAGGAAAGTTGTATGTTTTATCATTGCTACGCTACACCCTGACTGGCTCATCTCCTACCCGCGACCCTTCAGTAAGGGGATGTCTGGTTGCCTACAGATGGGATTTGTGTCCCCACTCCGCACTCCCTCTCATTCACAATGATATGATTTTTTGTTCTTTGATGCCTGATATCTGATCCCTTCGACACCTTGTGATCACACAGGCTGGTGTGCTTCTTCCATCTGGACTTTATTGCTTCTGAGCTAGATGGCTGCTTGTTTACCTTCAAGCCTTTAAGACCTCAAACACTATATCTTTTGATAGCCAGGCACCATCAGCTTTCTTCACCACATTTGCTTATGCACCCATTTGTCTTCAGTGATCATATTGGGGAGGCGAACACACAATAATATGATTTTTTATTCTTACTTTGCAACACTTTAAAGTGGTCCTCTGCAGTGGACAGCTTACTCCTTCTTCTTTGTCTATTTTTTATCTCAAAGCTCTATACTTTAAATGAGGCTACTAGTGTGTGAAATATCAGTGATAGAGACTTCAGCAGCATGACAACCCACAAGCCACCACAGTATGGCAAACTAACATACACGTGGTGGTCTCCAACATGGAAGATGAGAATTCTACCACTGAACCAGCAATGCCTCTTGGAATATATAGACACTTGCATCAATATAGGCTTTGGTTTTAATTAATATATAGAGATATAAATATGGCATGTATATATGTAAATACATTAATGTAGAATGAGAGTGATATAGGTCTATGTACCTATATATGTGTGTTAAGTATCAAGGTAGCGGACAGATATTGGACCTCTACTCCAATCCTCCCTCAACACAAGAACACTTTGTTCTAATAACCTGGCAGTCTGTGATGCTCACCTTCCCGACACTATTGCTGAAGTCAAAATGTATGTATAAGCAAATGTGGTGAAGAAAGCTGATGGTGCCTGGGTATTAGATGCTATAGCATCTGGGCTCTAAAAGGCTTAAAGTTAAACAAGAGGTTATCTAGCAGGGAAGCAACAAAGCCCAGATGGAAGAAGCACACCAGCCTGTGTGATCAGGAGGTGTCGATGGAAGTGAGTATCAGGCATCAGAAGATCCAAAACAAATAATCATATTGAGGTGAATGAGCTGATACCAAAGGCTCAAGTAAAAAAGAAAATGTTTTGAAAATGATTATGGCAACATATGTTCAAATGTGCTGGGGAAAAGGACAAATGTGTTTGATACAATTGATGTATGGATTGTTATAAGAGCTGTAAGAGCCCTCAATAAAATGAATTATATATATATATATATATATCACATATGCTTACATATAGCATGTAAATTAAGCCAAACTTTGTCACCCTTGCATCGATCTATTTGTTCTCTCTAGTGGGGATGCCTCTACACAGAATTCTACTGCATGTTTCTTTGTTTTTAGCAGCCACCTAGCATTTAGAAACAACGATGTTCAATACATTGTTATAGATTCTCCTATTGACAGGTAATTAGGTCACTTCCAACTCAGCAAACTATAATCAAAAATGCTTTAAGCATTCATACACATGTTATTTTATGCGCATGATGGAAATCCTGAATTTAAAAAAATATTTTATTATTGTTAAGAGGTACTGTCAACATGACTCAGACTTTCACCAGAGCATATATTAATACTCGTTTTCTTACCCCTTCACCTAAACTTACCATTATCAAGCTTCTTAAATTTTAGCCAGTTTGATGGGCAAAATGGTTTTTTAAATTATTATTCGTGTGTGTGTGTGTGTGTGTGTGTGTGTGTGTGTGTGAATTGCACATTACCTGACAGTACTTTGGACGACTGTCAGGAGCCCTGGTGTCATACTGGGTTATGCATTGGACTGTTAATCACAAGGTCAGCCGTTCAAACCCACAGGAGAAAGATAAGGCTGTCTGCTCCCTTAAAGATACACAGTCTCTGAAACACGAGAGACAGTTCTACCCAATCCTAGAGGGTCATTATGAGTCGGAATTGACAGTGAGTAGTCAGGGTGCTGTTAATTAAATTTTGAGAATTCTTATCTATCGTACTATATTTTAAATCATATTTTGAAAGCAATATCTGTAATAAGTTTTGTCATCATTTTTATAATGATGTGTTTTGCTATTGTTAGATACCCTCAAGTGAGTTAAAAACTCATAGTGTCCCTGTGAATAGTAGAACAAAGCACAGCCTGATCATTGCTGCAACCTCTGTGCCAATTCATCTCCCTAAGGGTTTCCTCTTTATTGTTGACTCTATACTTCATCGAGCATCATGTCTTTCTCCAACTTTTGTGCCCTCCTGATACCAAGCCCAAAATATGTGAGATGAAATCTCAGCAGACTCTCTTCTAAAGAGCATTCTCAATGTACTACTTCCAATACAGATTAATTTGTTCTTCTAGCTCTGGTATATTTTACATTCTTCACCAACACTCTTATGCACGTGCATCGATTCTTCTCCCACCTTTGTGATGCATTGCTCAAGATTCACAGGCATATAACATGGTGGAAAATGTCATGCGTGCCTCAGTGCTCAATACAGCACCTTTACCCTCAACACTTTAAAAGTCTTTTACAGCAGATTTCCAAGAGTAATATGTCATTTAATTTCTTGACTGCTGCTTCAAGGTCGTTGATTGTGGATGCAATTAAAATGATTTACTTCACAGCTGAAGTTTTCTCTCTCTTTATCATGGTATTGCTCGTTGGTCCAGGTGTAAGAAAGTTTGTTTTCTGGATGTCGAGGTGCCAGTCCGTGATCTCCATCAATGAGGGCTTCGAGTCCTCTTCACTTTCCGCAAGTAAGGTTGTGTCGTCGATAAATCACAGCTTGTTCGTGAGTCTTCCTCTAATCCTGATGCTGTGTTCTCCTTTACATAGTCCATATGGCAATTAAATTTAATGTCAACTTGCACGTTTGTAGCAGTAAAGTCCAATCTGTCAGTCAGGTCAAAGCCTGATATGCCTCTTGGAAGGCATGGCCTTTTTATAAGAGCGACACTGGGAAATGCTCCCCACTTTGTCTGCCCCTTCACCTCTGAGACTTTGTGGCTTTCTGAGATTTTGTGCATGACTACTGGGGTGACACCATGTTGGCTGCCTGACCCTGAGAGCTATGGTCTTACTCCCATATTTCCACTAATCTTGGATCTGCACCCATCGGCCTATAACCTTCTGATTCCGCTTCCCCTCTCTGCTTCATTGGCCTGCAACTATATGGCAGAAGATAGCTCCACCTAGTATCAGACACATAGACGGGGCTAGGGTGCCTTCTTGACAGAGCAGTCCTTCTGGATTTAAACTCTTCCTTACACATATATGAATGTCACTGGTTTGGTTTCTCTAACAGCCAAGCCTAATGACTGCTTCCATACCTAGCTTGTATTTGTGCAGAACCTGTGCATAGACCAAGAACTGGTCATTTGAACAGAACAAGGAGGGACTAAGTGATTTAAAATCAAGACAGGTGTACGTCAGGGTTGTATCATTCTGCAATGCTGATTAAAACTCTATGCTGAGCAAATAATCTAATAAGCTGGCCTATAGGATAAAGAACATGGTATCAGGTTTAGAGAAGGCTCATTAACAATGTGCAATATGCAGATGACAAAATTGCTTGCTGAAAATTAAATGTACTTGAAGCACTTATTGGTGATGTTCAAAGACTACAGAATTCATTGTGGATTACAACTCAATTGTAAAGAAAAAAATCCACACAAAAAGATCAATAAACTGGACCAAAAAATCATGATGAACTGAAAAATTGAAGTCACATTTCACTTTATTTGGATCCACAGTCAGTGCTCGTGATGTATTGCATTGGGAAAATATGCTGCAAAAGACCTCTTTCCCATAAAAGAAGTAAAACTGTCACTTTGAGGACTGAGTTGTGCTTTGCCCAAATGCAATGAAGGCTAACCAATGAATAAAGATGAGAAAATAATTGATGTACTTGAATGGTGTTGTGCAGTATACCATAAACCACCAAAACAAACAATTGTGTCTTGGAAGAACAATCAGATGCTCCTTAGAAGTCAAGCTAGCACACATTTCTTTAATGCTTTCTCCCTCCACTATCATGACTCAGGTCTACCTTACAAATCCAGCTAGATTGGAGCATGTACCTTGCTACAGATAAGAGCTCTCAACCAACTGAATCTAAGATAGATAATCCCCCCAGGAACAATTATGGGAGCAGCAGTACCATGAGGGTAGGGGGAAGGTGGGGGGAGAAGGGGAAGAAAGGGGTAACTGATCACAATGATCGATGTATACTGCCCCCCAAGGGGGGCAAACAAAAGAAATGTTGGGAAAGGAGACAGAAGATGGTGTACGATATGAAAATAATAATAATCTATCATTTATTCGGGGTTCACCAGGGTGGGAAGGAAAAAAAGTGTCTGAGACTAAAGGTTCAAGTAAAAACAAAATGTTTTGAAAATGATGATGGCAATGTATGTACAAATGTGCTTGATAAAATTGATATATGGATTGTTATAAGAGCTGTAAGAGCTCCCAATAAAATTATTTATAGGGGGGGGGAGGAAGTCAAGGTAGCAAGACTTATTCTCAAGTACTTTGGACATGTTATCATGAGGAGCTACTTCTAGAGAATGACGTCATGCTTAGTATCATAGAGTATCAGGAGAAAGAGAAAGCCCTTCTTAGAGATGAACTGCCATAATTACTGTGACAATTATAAGGAGAAGCTAAACCAGACAGTGTCTGGTTTGTTGTACATTTGGTTAATATAAATTGGAAGTAAAATTATAGACATAGGGGCGCAAATATTTCTGGTAACCATGGTGATTTCCGGTCACATTTTCATTCTCTCCTAAGATAGAAAAACAAAAAATTATAAATAATAAGATAAACTGAAATTCAGGTTAATTTTCACATTTACTAAAAATCTAAATAAACTTCTTGATCATTTATCTCCAGAATATATAAATCCATTGCACATAAATTATAACATTGGTATGCAATTTGATTCAAACTGCTTTTTAGTAAAGTACATAATGATGCATGCTGAGGAGATACAGGTATATTTAATTGGATATAATTAAAATAATGATGTGTATTTAAAATAATGACATATCAAAAAATTTTAAATGTAAGTGGCTGAGGAACCTATAATAAAAAGTCAAAACAGTAACTACTTTTTGATTACCTGATTATTCACAAAGTTAATATATTTCCTTTAGTAAGTAAATCAGGTAATGCTGCAACAACATCATACAGAAGGGCTTCAGGAAGCCCCGTCGACAGTGTGATCCTCTGCTTCTCCATCTTCAGAATAAGCCTTGCCCGCCAGGTCTCTTCTTCTCAAAGCGATTCCTATCAGCTAAGAGATGTTTCTCCAGAGAAGCAGTATGTCGACAACTGTTGAAGATGAGCTATGGCTGATATGAAATTGAGCATATGCTTTTCTCTATCTTAGGTACATTTGAAGTGCTCTATTACTATGGAAAGAAACAAGTTCTTCTCTGCCTTTACATAGGTTCTCTGGTGTTCACTTGTCTCGGTGGAGACAGTAATAGATTGCTCAGTTACTAATTAAAGCTTTGGTGGTTTCAGACCCACCCAGAGGAACCTTAGAGGAAAGGTCTGGTAATCTGACTCTGAAAGATGACAGCACAACCGTACAGAACAACATTGTATTCTATGACACATGGTGTCAATGAGTCGATCAATTCATTGGGATGTTGGATAACTTTGCTTCTTATCCATAGTTAATTCACCTCTCTATGCATGCACTGGTTATGCTACATGAGGTCTCAGAAAATGCCTTCAGATACCTGGACACAGATCAGGTAAAATGTGTTTCTAATATTTAACCCTGGCTACATAATGCACCTGCAGAGTTCTTTTTTCTGTTGTTTTTTTTTTTTAACTTCAGCTTTCTCCCGCCAGCTTGAGTTATTATTTGGTCTCCTTCTTGCCTTTTCACGACTTCTCCTGCTTCAAGTTGAATCAATGAGTCATATCTGCCTCATTATTTTTCAAAGTCAAGCCTTCATTCCTACACCAGGATTTCAACCCAGGAACCAGTGCCCTCCTGCCTAGATATCTCATTACCTTCTATCCTCTGCTGACCTGCTGTAGCCACAGAGATCCGTTGAACTCCATTGGGGTTGGATGGGCAATTAGTGTCCTAGAACTCCAAGCTACATAATTCATGGTCCCATTTTAAGAGCCAGCAAATGGCACGGCTGATTTTTTTTAATTATCCCTGACTAATATAACTAAATTTCTGTGCTAAAAAGAGAAAACTACACTGATTATGCCTCTATAACACTTGTTAAGATAAAAACTATACTGTATGTGCTTTCTATATTTCCTTCCATATTTTTGTGTTTAATAATTAATCAAGTAGAACCTTGCTTTGATTAGCTTGAAGTTCTTGTGCTAAATATTTGAAAGGTCATCCCAAAAAATATATGAATTCTGCCAGAAATTAGTAATAGTTCTTCATTTTACAGCAAGAGTGTCTTCTTTGCAAAACTTGGATTCATAGTATATCCAGATAACTATATGTCGAACATAAACTCAGGAAACTTTTTGGAGTTATTTTACCTAATAGCAATTAAATTTCAACTTCAACAAACCATCAATGATCTTTGGTGGTTCAGGGATTAGAGTGCTTGGCTAGTAACCGAAAGTCAGCAGTTTGAACCCACCAGTTCCTCCACATGAGAGCGGAGTAGTCTGCTTCCGTACAAATGGACAGCCTTGGAAACCCTGTGGGGCAGTTCTACTCTGTGCTGCATGGTGGCTCTGAGTCAGAATGACACCAAGGGAATGGGCTTAGTGTCAAGTGTCAGAATAGCCGTCTTTTGGTTTCCCAACGGTGATCTACTTTTTAAAAAGGACTGTGTGCCCTTTCTTCTACTGTTGCTATTTTTGTTCTCTCCATCTTTCTATCCCTTTATTGGCTCACTATAAACCTTACTAAATACGGCACAAATACATAAAGACGAAAGAGCAAACTCAAGCTAATCTGTGGTACCTGTTTTCACATTTCTCTAATCAACTTGTTTAGGAGGCAAACTTGACACCATTAGCTCCAACAAAATCTTTGGAGGTCCAGAAGATCTACCAGTGTTAAAAACTGCGGAGTGACTTCTAAATGCCAGCTATGGCAAAATAACCATGAAATCCAATGCCGAATACTGTCAACAAGTTCTTTGTATGGTCCTCTAGTTAGCCTGATTTATAGAAACAAGTACACTGTGAGTGCCCAACGAGCCCTCCTGAGTGTCTGAAAAAAATCAACAATGGTCTATATCCCACAAATGTGTTTTCATAAGGTTTCTGGTGGTAGTTGCCTCTAGTGGGCTATGACTCATGGCAAGCTCATATGTAATCCGCCTAAATGTTTGTTAATACCTTCACGGTCTTTGATATATTTTAGTCGATTGTTATGTGTATTCTGTCTATCCATCTCATTGAGACTTTTCCTCATTTTCACTGATACCTCTGTCAAAAAGAGACAGTTAAATATTCTCTCAACACGTTCTAACCTTATCAAGTTCACTTCTGAACATTTTCCTGCATTTACTCTCGTTTCTTCCTACCTCCTCCCTTTCTTTCTGCCCCGCCGCCACCACCACTGTCACTGACCCAGAGTTTAATGGCCAGATTTGTACATGACAAAGAAAAGGGAAACACACTTGAGGATAAGGAAGGGTGAGGAAAAAGAAGAGCCAGCAGAAACTTTCACTGGGGCCAGACTTTGAAGAATATGCTGCGGGCTAAACACAAGGCAGCCAAATTGTTTATTTTCAAGTTAGTGGAATTTTCTTCTGCAATGTAAATAGGCAGAAGCCAAACTTTAGAAACTCCCAGTTTTTTCCAAGACTTAAAAGAAAGAGAGCACATATTCTTGGAGTCAATCTGACAATATGTTTTCTTTTTCTTAATCCTTTTATTAGGGGTTCATACAACTCTTATCACAATCCATAAATACATCAATTGTGTAAAGCACATCTGTACATTCATTGTCCTCATCATTCTCAAAACATTTGCTCTCCACTTAAGCCCCTGACATCAGCTCCTCATTTTTCTCCTCCCTCCCCACTATCCCTTCCTCATGAACTCTTGAAAATTTATAAATTATTATTTTTTCATATCTTGCACTGTCCGATGTCTCCCTTCACCCACTTTTCTGTGTCCATCCCCCCAGGGAGGAGGTTCTATGTAGAACCTTATAATCAGTTCTCCCTTTCCAAAGCACCCACCCTCCACCCTCCCAGTATCGCCACTCTCACCACTGGTCCTGAAGGGATCATCCACCATGGATTCCCTGTGTTTCCAGTTCCTATCTGTACCAGTGTACAATCTCTGGTCTAGCCCGATTTGCAAGGTAGAATTGGGATCATTATCATGGGTGAGGAGGAAGCATTTAGGAACTAAAGGAAAGTTGTATGTTTTATCGTTGCTACACTGACTGGCTCTTCTCCTGCCGCGACCCTTTTGTAAGGGGATGTCCAGTTGCCTATAGATCGGTTTTGGGTCTCCACCCTACACTCCCCCTCATTCATAACGTTATGATATTTTGTTCTGGTGATGCCTGATACCTGATCCCTTCGACACCTCGTGATCACACAGGCTGGAGTGCTTATTCCATGTGGGCTTTGCTGCTTCGGAGTTAGATTGCTGCTTGTTTACCTTCAAGCCTTTAAGACCCTAGACGCTATATCTTTTGATAGCCAGGCACCATCAGCTTTCTTCACCACATTTGCTTATGCACCCATTTGTCTTCAGCGATGGTATCATGAAGGTAAGCACACAATGACATGACTTTTTTTGTTCTTTGATGCCTGATAACTGATCCCTCCGGCACCTTGTGATCACACAGGCTCGTGTGCTTCTTCCATGCTGCTTCTGATGCACGTTCTTTCCCCAGCACAGGCTGATCCTGTCCAGGCCCTAACCCAAGCCATCAGCAAAACCTCTTATGTGCTGGTCCCTAGGGGGATATGCTTGGATAGCAGACCATGTGGGTAGCTTGGTATAGACATCCTCACTGTCCAAACAATGCTTTTTTACCACATCTTCCCTTCTTTTTGCTTTCTTTTCTGCTGCCCTTCTCAACATGCACCACTCTGCTCTCCAGAGGAGCTTATGCATGCACACAATCCCACAGACAAGGGGGCAGAAATCCCCACCCAAATAACAATTTTTTACTTCATTTTGCTTTTTTCTTAGTTTCGGTGGGGTTTTTTTTTTATTTTAATATTTTTGTTATTCGTTCCTAGTTCTCTCCTACTTTCTCTTAGCCTGCAACTCCATGCCCCCGTGACAGCACATGACTAACCCAGAAAAATCCTGTAAATCCCAAGAAAAATCACCCCCAAAAGATGGTTTTTTAAACCATACTTCTTCTTCTACTCCCTGGGAGCACAGACCCACTAATGCCAGGCTGCAGAGTTAGAGACCTCCAGCATGCACCCCCTGTCCTTGGTTTCCCTCTCTGCACACTTTTGCTTTCTATCTTCTGTAGCTCTTCATCTGTTTCTTGCCTCCTTTGTTTTCTCCCCTTTTCTTTTTCCTTCTTTTTCTCTTTTCCTGTTAAGTTCTTCTTCTTCTAAGCACACACACACACACACACACACACACACACACACACACACACACCCTCCTTTCTGATCTGATCATTTGCTTACACTTTTCTCCTGCCCCACTCATTACATTTTTCTGATTTTTCCCTCGCCTAGTGAAATATACTTCCCCAGTGAGTATTAAGGCTTACTGTTCTTGTCAGTCATTTCCAACTCATAACAACCCTATGTACAACAGAACCAAACACTGCCCAGAAGTGTGCAATCTTCACAATTATTCTTATGTCCAAGCCACGTATGATTCGTGTATGATTCACTTATGATTCTTATGATGCAGCCACTATGTGAACCCATTTAGTCAAGGGCTTCCTCTTTTTCACTGCCTTCCTAATTTACCAAGCACGATGTCCTCTCCAAGGATTGATCTCTCCTGAAAAGAGGTCGAAAGTACTTGAAACAATGTCTTGCCATCTTTGGCTCTAAGAATCATCTGGCTGTGCTTATTCCATATAAATTTGTTTCTTCTTTTGGCAGTCCTTGATACTTTCAATATTCTTCATCAGGACCGCAATTCAAATGCATTGATTCTCCTTCAGTCTTCCTCATTCATTGTTAACTTTCACATGACTATGAGACCATTGAAAATACCATGGTTTCAGTCAGGCACATGTATTCTCAAAGTAACACCAAAGTGAAACAGTAACCTCAAAGTAAAACAGTGTTGCTTTTCAACACCGTACAGATGTCTTGTACAGCAGATTTACCTAATGCATTGCATCTTTCGATCCCTTGATTACTACTTCCATGAGCATTGATTGTGGATCCAAGCAAGATGAAATCCTTGACAACTTTTCTCTTTATCCTGATGTTATCTATTGGTCCAGTTGTGAGGATTTCGGTTCTCTTTACATTGAGTTGTAATCCATACAGAAGGCTCCGATCTTTATCGTCATCAGCAAGTGCCTCAAGTCCTCCTCACTTTCAGCAAACAAGGTTGTATCATCTGCAAATCATAATTGTTACAGAGCCTTCTTCCAACCCTGATGCCACATTCTTCTTCATAAAAGCCAGCTTCTCTGATGACTTGGGGTGCATACAGATTTAATCATGTGGAGAGAGTATAACTTTTTGATGCACATCTTTCCAATTTTAAGCCATGCAGTAGTCCCTTGTTCTGTTCACACAACTTCCTCTTGATCCATGTAGAGATTCCCTCGGGGCACAATGAAGTGCTCTAGAATTCCCATTCTTCTCAAGGTTATCCATAATTTGCTATGTGCATCAAGAAACGTCATCAAGGAGTGAAACGACAGTTGCTGAAAAGTTGGGAGCCTGCTAGGAACAAGGCTTCTAATTGGCAAAAGTCTGAAAAGCTGAAAAGTCATTTTTTCTGGTTATCAACAGGGTCTCCCAAACCAGAGGGAGCACACAGCTCTTTTTCAAATTGAAGGTGTTTATACTCGTGATGAAACATAATTATATTTAAGCAAGAGATATGCTTATGTGTAGAAAACCAAGACTCCTGGCAACAAACCTAACAAAACCAGAGTCATCTGGAGAAAGGTAACCCATGCCCATGAAAACAGTGACATGGTTCAGGCCAAATTCCAGAGCAACCTGCCTGCTAAGACTGTTGGACACAGAATCTGTGTGATGCTGTACCCTTCAAGGATTCAAACTTATTGCAAAGTAAATAAAGCATCTATCTGTTACATCACTTTTCTATTATTATTAAATCAGTGGGAAAATCCTAGTCGCTAAATTAAAGTGTGATATGTTTTAAATGGAGGGGTGGGCCTTTCATCAAAAGAGTAAAAGGAAAGCCCTCAGACTGTGAAAACACAATTGACAAGGGACTCTACACACACACACACACACACACAATCTATAGAATTCTACAAGGTAAGATAGATAAATAAATAAATTGAAAAATGGGCAAAAGATATGAACAGACATTTCACCAAATTGGATCCTCAAATAGCTAACAAACACACGGAAAAAATTCCCATGATCACAAACCATCCAGGAGATGCAAATCAAAATAACGATGCAATATTACTTTATACCCACAATGATAATTCAATTTAAAAAAAAAAAACAGGAAAAAACAAATACTGGAAAGAGTGTGGAGAGACTGGATAACTTATACACTGCTGCTGGGTTTGTAAACACATACAGGCATAGTGGATCTCGATATGGAACTACATTAAACAACTGGCATAGAAATCCCATATGGCCCAGGAATACTCCAGCTGGGTATAGATCCCAAAGAAGTAAGAGATACCACACAAACAGTTGTATGCTCTCCCATGTTCATCATAGCACAGTTCTCAAATGCAAAAAGCTAGAAACAGCGCAAATGTCCATAAGTAGAAGGATCCAGTGGATACATAACGTAATTGAATATTGTGCATCCTTAAAAAACAGTGAAGGAATCATTAAATACTCCATGACATAGATGTACCTAGAAACAATAATGATAAATGAAGTTAGCCAATCAGAAACAAAAAAAAATATTGTATGAGACCACTACACTTTTTTTTAATCATTTTATTGGGGACCCATACAATTCTTATCACAATCCATACATACATCCATTGTGTCAAGAACATATGTACATTTGTTGCCATCATCATTCTCAAAACATTTGCCTTCTACTTGAGCCCTTAATATCTGCTGTTCATTTCCCCCCTCCGTCCCCACTCCCCCTACCTCATGAACCCTTCATCATTCATATATTATTATTATTTTGTCATATATTACACTGTCTGACGTCTCCCCCTGCCCTCTTCTCTGCTGTCCCTCCCCCAGGGAGGAGGCTATATGTAGATTTCTGTAATCAGTTCCCCCTTCTACCCTACATTCTCTCCACCCTCCAGGCATCACCACTCTCATCACTGGTTCTGGAGGAGTCATCTGTCCTGGATTCCCTGTGTTTCCAGTTGCTATCTGTACCAATGTACATCCTCTGGTCTAGCCAGATTTGCAAGGTAGAATTGGGATCACGATAGTGGGGGGAGAGGGAGGAAGTATTTAAGAACTAGAGGAAAGTTATGTTTCATCGTTGCTACCCTTCACCCTGCCTGGTTCATCTCCTCCCTAAAACCCCTCAGCAAGGGGTGTCCAGTTGGCTACCATTGGGCTGTGAGTCTCCACTCTGCACTCACCCACATTTTCAATGATATGATTTTTTGTTCCTTGATGCTTGATACCTGATCCCTTCAACAGCTCGTGGTCACACAGGTTGGTGTGTTTCTTCCATGTGGGCTTTGTTGCTTCTGAGCTATATGGCCACTTGTTTATCTTTGAGCCTTTATGAACCCAGACACTATATCTTTTGATAGCTGGGAACCATCAGCTTTCTTCACCACATTTGCTTATGCACACGTTTGTCTTTATTAATCATATCAGGAAGGTGGGCACCCATTGATATGGTTTTTAGCTCTTTGATGTCTGATAACTGGTCTCTTCTACACCTTGTGGTCAGCCAAGCTGGTGTGCTTCCTCCATGTGGGCTTTGATGCTTCTCAGCTAGATGGCCTCTTGTTTATCTTCAAGCCTTTAAGACCCCAGATGCTATTTCTTTTGGTAGCCAGGCACCATCAGCTTTCTTCACCACACTTGCCTCTTCACATATTTTTCTTCAGAGATCGTGTTGGGAAGGTGTGCATCCTGGAATGCCAATTTTTTAGAACAAGGTGTTCTTGCATTGAGTAAGTGCTTGAGTGGAGGCCCAATGTCCATCTGCTGCCTTAATACTAAACCTATAAATATATGCATACAGATATGTTTCCCTACCCTCATATAAATATATTTACATATGTACATTCCAGTCTTTGGACCTCTATAAATACCCTTTGTCACCTAGTTCTTTCCTCCATTTCCTTTTACTTTCCATTTGTCCCACTATCATGCTCAGCCTTCATTTGGGTTTCAGTAATTTCTCTATGTTACCTTGACCTTGCTGAATCCCTACCAGGCCACTCACACCCTCCTTGCTACTGATTTTGGATCACTTATTGCTCCCCTGTCCCTTGGTTGGTCAGCACCACCTACCTGCCCCCCTCTCCCCCTCTCCCATGTCCCCCCGGAACCACTGGTCCTATTGTTTTCTCCTCCAGACTATTCATCCAGTCCATCTTATCTAAATAGATCTGTAGAGATAATAATATGCACCAAAAATAAAGTCCTTGCAAGATAGGCAATGAGTGAGAACACAGCTATGACAATAAAAAGGGAAACCAATTACCCATAGAAGAATAAATTAATTAAAAGAAAAAAATTTAAAGAAAGAAAAACCTGTAAATAGATCTGATTTTTGATCTCTAGGCATGTCCTTCAGTCAGGTCCGATGGGGTACCATGCTCTGGCCCCAGAGTCTGTCTTTTGTACTCCCTCAGGGGCTCCCTGCTCTGCTCCCATGGTTGCTGTGTCGCATGCTTTTAGTGCATTGCCTCAGTTTCACAGGGTCAGTCTGGTCCAGTCCGGGCCCTGAGTCTCCAGTATTGTCCCCCTTAGGGCCCTGGACCATCAAGGGATGATATGAGACCACTACTTATTAAGTATAAACAGTAAGACCAAGACAAGCATCTCTTCTTCCCAAATCATGTAATTCACTGTATATACTCGAGTATAAGCTGACCCAAATATCACCCGAGGCACCTACTTTTACCACAAAAAACTGCATTAAAAATGTGCTTAAAAAAAAACTCGGCTTATTCATGAGTATATGTGGCAATCCTGCCTGCCAAGCAATGAGGCGGTGTGCCTGCCTAAAACTTATGATACATATACAGCCCCTTATCTGTACATCTTAATAACTTCTTCTACAGTGGAAACCTGACCTCAGCTGGGGTCAGTTTCTTGTTGGAGGCAGAAAGAGAAGACCAATCAGTTCCTGCCATATCTGTTTTTATGCAATCACCCCAAATCAACAGACACGCCTATGCGAGTGCTCAGTGAACCTTAATGGAAATTCAAGTGCAGAGATGGGAATGAGGGCAGGTCCATCTTGGAGAAAGTGATTAGACCTCTGTTGGTAAGTAATCCAGGTGGTACAGCTGCCATTGGGAAAAATATTACTCAACCCTCAAGGGCTGAATATGCCTGGTATGATGTTCCTAACTGGGCAATTTTGACCTCATTTCTATGCAGCCTTTGGTGACTCAGGCCATGTGCTACAGACAACCAGTACGTAAGTCTCTGTCCTCTCAAAGTGAACAACATCTTTCATAGACAACACCAAAAGGATCCAATCTGGAAACCTCACAAGTAAAACAGACTTTAAATACATCTTTAGCAGAGTAAAGGAACTGAAATACTCCCTTGGACTACTTGACTAAATACTAAAGACTGTTCGGTTTTAGATGTGAGAAGAAGCATATGAGTATGATTCCAAAGTTATGGCTTTGGAAGCCATTGGACTTTGGTCTGGATCTCTTGCTTTGAGGGTGCCCAATAAGTGGAAACTCAAGGTCACCATGTATCTCCTATTCTGATCGTCTTTGTGCTTTTTAATGGCATGCCCTTGTCCAGCTGCCAAAATCATGTCTTTGTGAATGAGCATTATTGAGAATTTTACCATATCTCCTACCTTCATTGTTTGTGTAAATAATATCTAGTTATTAAGTTGTTTAATCTGTACAAGTCAAAAACAATGCATTTAGTCTAAAAGCCAGCCTATACATTTATACTTTCCTTTTTCTAAATAGTATTTAAAATTTTATAACATCGGCTATAATTCTAGAGTTTTAAATATAAGTAGTTCAAAAGACTTACCATATGCCCTGTGTGGATAATATAAAGTCCCCCAATAAAAGCATAATAATGTCTCTAAAGTGAAGCAGGGATATATATAAATCATAGATATATGAATGGATTTTGAGCTTGCATTAAATTGTAACCCTAATCTAAAAACAATACAATTAGTTCATAGGACATCCCATATTTAAACCCCCCCTCCCCCATTGAAGAGATCACTGAAGCTATATGTGTTGAAGCAAAGTGTAGTGAAGAAATCAGAGGATACCTAGCTATTGGCAAGATAGTGTCTGAAGTCTAAAGGCATATCTTAAAACAAGCAGCCTTCTGAGTGAAGTTTCAGCTAAGTCCACACAGAAGAACTATACAATTCTGTGTGATCCAAGGATTATAAGTAGCAAAACTGAAGATCATAGGAAGAAATCGTAAAAGAGCTTAAATTCAGAGGACCCAGTTTGCAAAAGACTACAGATAACAGTGAAAGCCTATAATCAGTTCAGTGTTCTTTCTTGAATTAAGCCACTGGTCAATCTCCCCTGACTATTGACCAAGGATGTGAATAGTGTTGTTAGCAGACATAGTTCATTGGAATGTGGAATAATGCAGATGTAGTTAAGTTCAAATTTAACAGCTTATTTGTTTTCCTTTTGACCCATTTTAAATTTGTTCTACTTTTTTTTCTCTTTTCAATTGGGGTATTTTTGTTTTATTTTGTTATTGGGTTTGTTTGTTTGTTGCTATTTGCTTTTGTATGTGGGTCTCTGTATGAAATCCAGAAGAGGTAAGTCTAGAGAGACAATATCTCAATTAATAGTTTCTTGGGTAAGAAATGTAGAGGGAAAATCGGGAGCTAATATAAGTAGAAGAAAGAAATGTCCTTAAATTGATTGTGGTGATGATAGTACAACTCTTTTAATATGTTTAAACTATTAAATTGCATGATGTGTGAATTATATGTCAATAAAACTGTTTTGTTTTTTTTTAGTAGAAAGCGTTTGAAGGCAGGTTTGGCAATCTGCTTCTCAAAAGTCACAGCCTTGAAAGCCCTATGAAGTACATTTATACATTGTATACATGGAGTTGCCATGAGTCCGAACCAACTCAAGGGGACAATTAACAGCATTGTCCTTTAGGGGACTTCTCTAATTTTCTCAGTTTCTCAACAATAAGGCAAGACATGCTGGGATCAAAACACATAAGATGTTACATGGTATAATTTTCCTTTAATGTGTTTTCAAAAGCTGATTGGCCTCCCATTTCAATTAGAATAACATTCACCGTTGGCCAGAATCTACAAGCCCTAGATGATGGAAAACTAATCAGATCTCTCCGACCTCATTCCCTATTACTTTATTCTATAGTAATATATTTCTATTCAAACCTAGAGTTTTTATGAAACATAAGTCACTAAGACCCAGAATCAACTCGGTGGCAGTGAATTGTTTATAGGCTATTAATTCATGCTAAGCACTTTGATAGTTACTGGAGATAAAACTAAGAAAAAGGTGTTTAGTCTCCTAGTTGAGACAGCCAAATTTAAAGGCTATTACAAACAATACAACTCTTACAGAATGTTGTAAGATCTCATAGTCCATCTCATGGTATTAACAAGAGGGAGCAACAGTAGATGTCAAATCAACAGCTAGAAGTCTGGGGAGGCACATGGGCAGAGAAAAAGAAAGATTCCGAAAAACCAATGAATACAAAAGCACAGAGGCAACAAGAACAGCATATTAAAGAGTGGCATGCCATTCATTATGGCTGGTATAAGTGTTTGGGTAGCAGTGAAAAATTCAAGGCTGGAGCACTAAAAGAATCCAGATCATGAAGGTTTGTACACCAGCATGGACATTTTGGAAAAATACAGTAGAACCAAAACAATGAATTGATAAAGGAAGCATGCAAGAGATTCATACAGATAGGGAGAGACTCAATCAAAGAGAGCTTTGAATTTCAAGTTGCAGAATGGGATTCTATGTTTAGAGCAAAGATTCCCAAATTTATTTGTTCTACTACCTAGCCTTCCCCCCAACAAAAAACAATTACTCAGCAACCCACTGACAATTAAAAACTTTTGTACTATAGCCTGTAATCTAGGTTAAATTGTAGGTATCCGCTTTTGCAGCTCCTCATATCATTCCAGCACTCCATAAGAGGCAGTATCTCCCTCTTGGAAAACACTGGTTTATAGCAATGAGAAGTTTGTAAAGAGCTTTACCCCAGGTAATAACCTCTCTGATGACAACATGGATAAAGGTGGGGGTGGGGGAGGATTAAAGGAGATAAAATAAGAGATTAAGCATCATTTATTACACTAAAAGAGAGGTAATGGTTGTCTTGAAGGAAGAATTATCATGGTGATGATTTAGAGGGATGAAATCAAGAGATACTTGACATAGATTTGTTTGGTAATTCATTAGCTAAAAAAATGGAGTATAGAAAGCCTAAAATATCAATCCTAGGACTAGGATCTGACTGTTGCTGCCATTCATGGACCCAGGACATCCAGGAAGGGGAGAAGATTAAGAGAGAATGAGGATATATGATTCTGGATCTGTAAAGGCTCTGGATCTGCAAAGCTAAATTGTCAGCTATCAAACATGTTTCTGGGGAAATAATGGATTCCACTGATAAATCTTTAATAATAGCAATCTGTTTCTAATCCAGTGGGAAAAATAATAATAATTAATGGATATTATCTCCTTAAGACTAAGCTCTTCTGTACATTTTTCATAACATATGGTATATTTCTGCTTGTTCAGAGCTATCTGGCTCAAAATAAAATTCTATGCTCTGTGATTGTTTGTGGTTGGCTCCCAGGAAGTATAATTTATTGTATAAGATGTTTATTAGAGTGTTCCTTTTGGATCAACACCTGTGGGAGAAATGTGGGAGCAAATTGCATGAAAGCACAAGTCTCCAGTAATGCAGACACAACGACAATCTTGGTCAATTTCATAAGAAATGTGGAGCTAAAATGACCCAGCAGAGTTGCCTTTGTTAGATCAAAATGGCTAGGCCTCTATATCGCCTCACATTCCATCATTAGTTTTGAGCCAGCCTGGGAAGGGCATTACTTTGGATAAGGCAGGTCTCTAAAATTTGGTAATCTGAGTTTATCTCTCAAGAAGCTAACAATCAAAAGGTGTCTATCAACCACACTCCTACCAATAGGGATAATTGAAAGAGGATTTGATAATGTGTAGTGGCTGCATACTGGGTAAAGAGTTGAAAACTACCAGCTGCTCCTCAGGAGAAAGTTGAGGCTTTCTATTCCCATAAAAAGCTACAGTCTCAAATACCCACAAAGCAATTCTACCTGTCCTACAGGATCACTGTGAGTCAGGATCGACTCAATGACAGTGAGTTTTCTGAGTGACCTTTGCTTCACAGAATGATTATTCATTTTTTCAATATAGCAAAGCTCTCAGAAGATATCCTGAGGGTCAAAAATTATGTCAACGTCAAGCCAGCCAGGGTGCAGTAAAGCACTGATGAAAAGCACAACATTCCTCTAGCTCTTTAATGCTAATGTAAAAATAAGCATTTACAATTTATCAAGAGTTCATGAGGATGGGAGGAGAGGGAGGGAGGGGTAAAAGGAGGAGCTAATACCAAGGGCTCAAATAGAAAGAAAATGTTCTGAAAATGGTGATGGCAACATATGTACAAATGTGCTTGATACAATTAATGTATGGATTGCTATAAGAGTTGTAAAATACCCCCCCCCCCCAATAAATTATATATATATATCACCCTGAGCAATTTTGAGAACTATTTGCCAGGAACTTATGGGAAGATGGCGACTGAGTAACACATACCAGAGGGACTCCGCAGATATCAATGCAAGAGAGATACTAAGAAGGAAATTCCACACTGCTAGGTTGCAGGAGGAGCATCATAAAGATAAGTAGACACAGATCCACTAGGTTTGAGGAGCTGGAGGCTTTTGGCTTATCAGTGGCGCTGGCTAGGGTTTGATATTAGTCCCACTACTGTCTCAGGTAGAGCCGAGATCATTTGGAGCCAGCACAGGGGTTTTATCTCAATACAGCCACAGTTTGCTGTGGCCATGGAGCAGGGATTACATCCTTCTAGCCCCATAGTCAGGGATCAGGACTCAGTTATATTATTACTTTTGTTTCCCTCTCTTCTCTCTATCCCCCCACAGTCTCATCAGGCTGTTGTTTTTCCTTTTTCTTTTTCCTCTTCCCTTTTCTTTAACACTCCACTGCTGACCTCCAGTCCATTCCCCTTAGCCTAGGACATTTATGCTTGCCTTTCACCCAGCAGGAGAGTACACCCTTTGCAGCTTAAACTGAGGCTAGGGAAAGTCCACTCACCCTCCACCAGGGCATATCCTGTCCAACTTCTTCCAGTGGAAAACCTGCCTACATTCTTCTCTGGGATATTTGGCCTTCCTGCCTTCTGCAGTGCTTAACACCTGACTGGGGAAAGCCTGCCCACATTCTTCAGGGGAAATACTTCCTGTATGGCTGGGGGAACTCCTGTACATACCCCGTGGTCACACGTGACTGAATTAACTTCCTCCCACCTGCCATAGTGCCTCACACAGTCTAAAAAATCTTGGCCAACACTTGCCAATATTCCACACTGCTGTGAGAACCTCTGTTCAACCTCTGAAACAATCTACCTAACCAGGGAAATTCTACACACTGTTCATGGTGCTCTACACCAAAGCAGGCAAACCACTAGCCTTGTGTGGCATTCCTGTAGCACTAGGCACCCCAACACACTGTCTGTGGCACCCCAAGCTGCTGTGGGACATAAAATCACAGCTTCTAGTGAGATCACCCAGTATAGCACCATCCTCATGGGTCCACAGCAACTCAACCAGCATCCCTGACAGGAACATAGAACTTGCCCTCCAAATGACAGAATATTGAATGACAAGGGAAAGAGTGAAGCCAGCCCCAATGGCTTCAACAACAACAACAAAAATCCCAGGAGAAACAAAAGGCAATGACAGAAGAGGTCCTGAACCTACCAACTTGCATAGAAGAAGCAGACATTGATCTACCACAGAAAGAAATTTTCAGAATGCTGCTTGGAGTCATACAGGATATGAGGGAAACAATACAGAAAAAAGATGAAATAATAGAAGAAACAAATTCCATACACCAAAATGAAATACAGGAGCTTAGGGACAAGATAACAAAAACCTGTAGCAGACGCATGGATTTCATCAATCCACTGGAGGAGGCAGAGAACAGCACCAGTGACTTAGAAGACAACCAAGCAGACTTTAACAAATGCAAACAAAAAAAATCTAATAAGATCATCAGAGAAACTGATGAAAACCTAAGAGCTATGTCTGATGCTGTGAAGAGGAACAATATCAGAATAATTGGATTTCCAGAGGAAGACACACAAAAAAGTCATCTGCAAGAACAGTGGGAGAATTATTAGAGGAAAACGTCCCAAACTTAATGAATGATAATCAGGAAACCATTCATGAGGCTGAAAGAACACAAGCTAGACTAAATCCCAAGAAGAAGTCACCAAGGCACATAATAGTTAAATTGTCCAACTTTGAAGAACAGGAGAAAATTATGAAAGCCGCTTGGGAAAAACAAGGAATCACATATAAAGGTTTCCAAATAAGAATATGCTCAGAACTATCAGTGGACACTATGAAGAAGAGGAGAGAGTAGAGTCTTCCCAGACATGGAAAAACTCAAAGAATAATTTAAAAGACTTCCAGCCCTACAAAAGATCCTTGCCAACCCAGTAAGGGCAGAAGAACAGCACTCACCAAGCATAGATAGAGACTTCAATATAGAACAACCCCACCCAAAGGGGAACAAAGAGAAAACAGCCCCTAAAATAACATTGGCTTAAGGTGGAAAGAAGCCAATAATGAAATGCACACACGCACATGCACAAGACGCTGATAAGAAAGGGAGGTAGGAAAACAACACAAAAGGGATAAGACGACGTCAAAGAGTCCACAGATGGACATAATAACCCTGAATATCAATGGACTGAACTCAGGCAATAAAAGACTGAAGCTAACTGGCTTAGAAAGCACAACCCATCAATCTCCTGCCTACAAGAGACACATCTCAAGACTACAGGAAAAAATAAGCAAAGGCTGGTAAAAAGCACACCAAGCTAAGAGCAATACAAAAAAAGCAGGGGTTGTGATCTGAATCTCAGATATAATTGACCTCAACGTCAAAACCGTAAAAAGAAAAAAAAACATGAAAAGAAACCAATGAGAAGGAGAACACAACGTACCAAAACTAATGGGGCCAAGCAAACAGGAAATTTCATAGCAATACATGCACACATGAAAAAGGAAGAGAGACTTTTGGTAAATATGCTGGCACAAAATTTAAAGCAACTTGAACAGAATCAACAGGACAATACCACTAATAGCAAAAGAAAAAAAATTTTTTTTTAAAGCAGGGCTCAGATTCAGGAGAGGGAAAATAAGAAAACTATGGGGAAAATTAATGCTGCTAAAAGTTGGGTCCTTGAAAGGATAAACAGAATCGGCAGACCGGTGGCAAACCTAACCCAAAAAAAGGAGGGAACAAATTTCAATAGCAACGATGAGGGATGAAAGAGGGGACATTACAACAGACCCTAATGAAATCAAAAGGATAATTACACAGTACTATGAAGGACTGTACTCCAATGAATTCAACAACTTGGAAGACATGGAAAAAATTTTGGAACAACAATTCCTCCCTAGATTACCCCTGATGGATTTCAAGAATCTCAACAGACTCATAGCAATAGATGAAATAGACAAGGTTATCAAGGGATTACCAACTAAAAAAAAATCCCCTTGGCCAGATGGCTTCACAGGAGGATCCCATCAAGATTCAGAGAACTGACACCGATCCTACATAAACTGTTCCAGAACATAGAAAAAGATGACAAACTCCTGAACTCCTTCTATGAAGCTAGTATAACTCTGATACCAAAACCAGGCAGGGATGCCACAAGAATCAACAACAAGAAACCAATATCCTTAGGAACAGTTATGCAAAAATCCTTAACATAATACTAGTGAATAGAATACAAAAGTATAAACAAATAATTCAACATAACCAAGTGGGATTCATACCAGGGATGCATGGATGGTTCAACATATGAAAAACCATTAGTATCATTCACCACATTGACATGAAAACCTATAAGAACCACATTATAATATTGATAGATACAGAAAAAGTATTCGACAATATCCAAGACCAATTCCTTTTTAAGACACTCAAGAAGATAAGAATGGAAGGAAAATTCCTCAAGACAATACAAGCCGCCAACATAGCAGTCAATGGAGAAAAGACCAGCATAATCTGACTGAAAAAGGGGATAAGGTAAGGGTGCTCCTTGTCCTCACTCTCATTTAACATTGTACTGGAGGTTTTAGCTAACAGCATTAGATAAAGAAAAGGTATCAAAGGTATTCGCCTAGGGAAAGAAAATGTGAAGCTTTCTTTATTCACCAATAATATGATTTTATAAATGGAAAACACCACAAGGGGAGTACTGGAAGCAAAAGAGGAATGTGGTAGAGTGGCAGGATACAAGCTCAACAAACAGAAGCCAACAGATTGATACACACATTAGATAAGACCACAGAAGAAGAGATCAAAATGGTGGTACCCTTCACAATAGCCAAGCACGAATTGAAATATCTAGGGATATACCTGACTAAAAGAACAAAAGATCTACAGAACATTATTACAAGAAACCAAGAGTGACCTCAAAAAATGGAAGAATATCCCATGTTCATGGATTAGAAGACTCAATCTAGCAAAGATCCCAGCTCTTCCCAAGGCACTATGTAAATTTAATGCATATCGATACAATTACCCTCATCTTTCTTCAAAGAAATGGAAAAACTGATTACCAACTTCATATGGAGAGATTAGACCCGAATTAGAAGAAAACTCCTCAAGAAGGACACATTGGGAGGGTTTGCTTTACCTGACCTTAGCACCTATTATGCAGTCACAGTGGTCAAAACAACATGGTATTGGTATAATGACGGATACTCAGACCAATAGAAAAGAACTGAAAACCCAGAAATAAAATCATCAGCATACAAACAACTAATCTTTAATAAGGGCCCCAAAATATCAGATACCTTCTTCAACAAGTGGTGCTGGAAAAAATGGATATCTACCTGCAGAAAAATGAAGTAGGACCCTTATGTCACTCCATGCACAAGAATAAACTGAAGGGCAATCACAGAATCAAGGTAAAACCCCAAATTACTAGGGCCATCAATGCAGAAATTGGGACCAATGTGAGAACTTTGGCACAGGGAATACATAGGCTATCAAAAATAGGGAAGGACACAAATATAGATGAGTCCCAAGTTGACAAGTGGGATATACTGAACATAAAACACCTGTGTACATTAAAAGATTTCACAAAGAGAGTAATAATTGAGCCCACAGAATGGAAAAACATCTTTAGCAATGACACATAAGACAAAGGCCTTATTACTAAAATCTACAATACGCTGCTAGCTTCCAAAAAGAAAAAAACAAACAAACAATTGTCCACTGAGGAGGTAGGTAAAGGACCTGAACAGAAGTTTCACAAGAGCAGAAATCCGAATGGCCAATAATCATAAGAGAAAATGTTCCCAATCATTAGCCATTATAGAAATGCAAATTAAAAAAATTAGGTACCTTCTAACACCCGCAAAGATAGCCCAATTCAAAAAACCAGAAAGCAACAGTGTTGGAAGAGCTGTGGTGAGATAGGAACTCTCATCCACTGCTGGTGGACCTGTAGGTATATGTACAGCCACTATGGAAATAGCTTTGGCGACATCTAAAACAGATGGAAATTGAGCTACCATATGACCCAGCAAAGCCCCTACTGGGCATATACCCAGAAGAGTCAAGAAACAAAACATGGCCAGACATCTGTGCTCCAATGTTCATCGCAGCACAGCTCACAATTTCAAGGAGTTGGAAAGAACCCAAATTTCCATCAACAGACAGATGGGTTAAAAAACTGTGGTACATACATGCAATGAGGACTACCCATCCCTAAAAAGCAGTGATGAGCACAGGAAGCACATGGCTGCATGGGAAGAACTGGAGGAAATCATGCTAAGTGAAGTAAGGCAATCACAAAAGGACAAGTACACCATGTGTCCGCTGAGATCTACCTAGATAAGATAGGCAGGATGAACAATCTGGAGGAGAAAACACAGGATCGACTGTTCTGTGGGTACATGGAAGAGGGTGAGGTGGGGGAAAGGGACAAGGGTAAAAAAAGTGATCGAAAATGGGTGGCGAGGAGGGTGTAAGAGGCCTGGTACGGCTTGATCAAGGGCAATGTAGCCGAGAGGAATTACTGAAACCCAAATGAAGGCTAAGTATGATAGTGAGAAAAGAGGAAAGTAAAAGGAAATAGTGGAAATAAATTGGATGCAAAGAACATTTGTACAGATCTAAATACAGGCATATACCTATGTAAATATAGTTATATATGATAATGGAGAAATAGAGCTACATACATGTATTTATAGGTTTAGAATTCAGGTAACAGATGGACATTGGGCCTCTACTCAAGTACTTGCTCAATGCAAGAACACTTTGTTCTATTAACCTAGCATTCCATGATGCTCATCTTCCTGACATGATTGCTGAAGACAAAGCAGGTGCATAAGCAAATGTGAAGAAAGCTGATGGTGCCAGGCTATCAAAAGATATAGCATCTGGGGTCTTAAAGGCTTGAAGATAAACAAGTGGCCATATAGCTGAGAAGCAGCAAAGCCCACATGGAAGAAGCACATGAGCCTATGTGATCACACAGTGTCAAGGGGATCAGGTATCAGGCATCAAAGAACAAAAAAATCATATCATTGTGAATGAGGGGATGTGTGGTGTGAGTATCCAAAGCCCATCTGTAGGCAACCTGACATCCCCTTATAGAAGGGTTGTGGGGAGGTGATGAACCAGTCAGGGTGCAGTGTAGCAATAAAGAAACATTTAACTTTCCTCTAGTTCTTAAATGCTTCCTCCCCGACCCCACTATCATAATCCCAATTCTACCTTACAAATCCAGCTAGATCAGAAGATGTACACTGGTACAGATAGGAACTAGAAACACAGACAATCCAGGACAGATGAACCCCTCAGGACCAGCGGTGAGAGTGGTGATACTGGGAGGGTGGAGGGAAGGAAGGGTAGAAAGAGAAACCAATTACAATGATCTACATATAACCCCCTCCCTGCAGGATGAAAAACAGAAAAGTGGGTGAAGGGAGACATTAGACAGTGTAATACATGACAAAATATTAATAATTTATAAATTAACAAGGGTCCATGAGCGAGGGGGAGAGGGAGGGATGGAGCAAAAATGAGGAACTGATACCAAGGACATAATTACAAAGCAAATGTTTTGAGAATGATGATGGCAACAAATGTAAAAATGTACTTGATACAATGCATGTATGTATGGATTATGGTAAGAGTTGTAGGAGCCCCCAATAAAATTATTCAATTTTTAAAAAAGAACTTTTTGCTTTCCTACATATTTTAGCAAATATTTTTTCATAACCTTCTCTGTGTCAGTCAAAATTGACATAATCCTGGGTCAGTGGTGAATAACACAGACACAATCTCTATGGAAATTAAGATCTATTGGAGGAAACAAACTCTTATAAAATTAATAATAATCAAGCAATTAAACAGAGTGCTTTTCCACAGAGATAAGTGCTCTAAAGGAAATGAGCAAGGCTAAGTAAGTGGGAAAAGAGAATCCAGAGTGGATCATTTCACATAGTGCCTTAGGAAGGGCCTTCTGCATTCTGAAATACCAGAAGGGGCTGGTTGTGTGAGGTGTAGATTAAGAGAATTGAGATACCACTGCACACTTACTAGAGTAGCCTAAAAAGGCAAATAATATGGAAAATGCCAACTGCAGACCAGTATAGAGAGCAACTGAAGATCTTAATCATTGTTAATGAGAATGCAAAATGGTGACTCTACTCTGGAAAATATTTTGATAGTTCTCCAAAAGAATGAAAATAGTTCCCATATGGCTTAGCAAAACCACTTCTATGTATATACAGAAGAGAAATGAAAATATACAGCCACACAAAAACAACTACATGAGTGTTCACATGACTTTATTCATAATAGCCAAGAAGAGAAACAACCCAAATACCCATCAACTAATAAACTGATTTTTTTAAATAATATATCCATATAGTGGAACATTATTAGCAATTTTTAAAAATTAAGTACTGATACATGCTGTAAAATGACTGAACCTTGCAACATTGTGCTAAGCAAAGGAAGCCAGTTACAAAAGAGCATGTCTTCAGCTGAATATGTAGAAGAAGAATAGAGGCATACCAACACACACACACACACACACATATTTATGGTGCAACTATTGGTTTTTTCCCCAGATAAAAATCAAAAGCTATATGGAAACTTTTAGCCCAATGGAAAAATGAATCACACAAATATCAGCCACAAATACCCTGCAACAGGAAGAACTAGTTGATGCCCTGCAACTACTTTCAATTACTCTGATATGGATCACATTAGAAGGGCCTGGATAGAATGGGAGAAAAAATGTGTCACAGAACTCAAAATCATAGAATAAAATAAACCAGAACTAGTGAAACCCCTAAGAGATTGGTCCTTACCTTTTAGGTCTGGAACTGAACCCACCTTCATGTAAGAATAATCAACAATTTAAGAGAAAAACAAACAAACTCACTACCATTGAGTCAATTCTGACTTATAGCCACCCTATACAGGGCAGTATTAACCCACAGATGTGTTCAGAGCATTAGGAAAGGCAGAATGGGAAAAGGAAACACAAGGAGAGAGTGGGATAAATGATGTTACAGTGAAGGAATTGTGATAGATGAGTTGAATCAGAATGTGCCTGAGCTGTTGAATGTAAAACTGTGATCTGCTCTGTGAACCTCCACCTAATTCACAATAAAAAGTGATAAGATAATGCATTTTCTAGTAAATGCGCAGACTAGACAAATACATAGAGATAGTAAGTAGATTTGTGGTTGCCTTGGGCTGAGGTGGCTGAGGGAGAAATGAGGAGCAACTAGTGATGGATGTAGTTTTCTGTTTGAGCGATGAAAATATTTTAAATTGACTGTGTGGGAGTCACACAAAGCACAGCTTCCACTCACCTGAGACCCAAAGAATCCGAACTGTCACCACTGACTGCTTTGACCAGGATCACAATAGAATATGCTGGATAGATTGAGAGAAAAAGACAGAGGGAAAAGTCAAAATTCAAATGCATTTAAAGACTGGATTGATGAATTTGGTGGATACTGGTGGAACCCTGCGACTGTGGCCCTCAGACACCTTTCTAACTCAGAACTGAAGTAGCCCAGAGATCGCCTTTCAGCCACAGAGAAGACAGGCATGTGAAGTGAACAATAGCAACCAGGAGGAGCGTGCTCCTCAAGAATAATCAAAAAGGTAGACAGAAAGAGCAAAGTTCAGAAGTCAGAAGAGGTCAGGAAAATTGGGGGAATGGGAACAGGGAACCCAAGGTGAAAATGGGCAGAGTGCTGACCCATGGTGGGGACAATAACCAATGTTACAGAACCATCTGTGTAGAAATTGTTGAATGAAAAACTAATATGCTCTGTAAATGTCCATCTGAACCACAATTTAAAAATATTTTAAATGATTGTGTTGATGGATGCTCTGTTGACATCCTATAACCATTGAATAGTATGTACTTTTAATAGATGAATTGTTTAATATGTGAATTATTTCTTCATAAAGATGGTAAAAAATATGCTGTGGGATCAGTATGGTGAGGGGAATTCACCAACTCCCATAATTCACTTCTTGGAAGCTCATCTATTCTAGCTACTCATAAAGTTGGCTTTGGGAAATCAGTGACTAGTCATTTATCAGATGTGATAGAAATAACAACAGATTTTTAAATCCAAAAGCTTTGACTCCACCCAAATTCTACTATTATTTAGTTGGGTGATGTTGAATGAGATATCTCACCTTTCTGATTGCCCATTTAGATCAGGATGATTATTCTCCCTTAAAAGGCTGTGGAAGACCAAACCAACAACAACAAAACACTAGTTAATCTAAACTCTTGCTTGGTTTTAAGAATATTTCAGAAGGTATTTTGGGTTTAAGGTTTAAAAATGGTTTTAGGGCAAGAGCTTCAGGGTTCATCTAACTGCTCTGTCTCCAGAAAATCTGGATTCCATGAGAATTTGAAACTGATCTGCATTCCTCCTCTTACCCCCTTTTAATTATGATTCTTCTATAGAATCTTTTATCAAAATATTCAGTAATTGTAGCGAGACACGGCTCTGTTCTGATTTCAGGTTTCTTTGAGCATTGTGTGCTCTTAAGATCTAGCTATCTGGGATAACATTGAAAACACAACTTGAAAGATTGGATGGGAAACATAAGGGTAAACGAGTTTGTATTAATGGAGAAGAATAACTCTGAAAAGAAGCATGCAAAGGCTTGCACAACACAAAGAATACAATCAATGTCAAGATGTTGGCAAGACTGACATCTTACAGAAAGTCTCGCTCACTGCCATTGAGTAAACTCTGACTCGCAGCCCTAAGGGTCGGGCGGAACTGCTCTTGTGGGTCGCCTAGAGACTGTAACTACGGAAGTAGGAAGCCCATCTTTCTCCTCTAGAGTGGCTGGTGATTTTGAACTGCTGATCTTGTGGTTAGAAACCCAACATATAATCCATTATGCCACACAGGCTCCTCTACGGAAAGCCTAGTATTTATTCCCTTCTTTACATTTCCCATTCCTAGAGGCTGCCTGCATTCCTTGACTCCTACCTCCATTTTCAAAGCCAGTAAGCAGCATAGTATGTTTTCCCTTCGCTTCCTCTGTTTTCATCCTTTCATCTCTGACTCTTATTCTTAACCCTCTCTTTAGCCCTTGACTTCACCCAGAGAAGTCTGAGCTGTTCTTGAGCTTCTGAGCCCCCAGAACTGTAAGAGAATAATGTATATAGTTTTTAGCCACAAATTTTATATAATTTGTCATAGCAGCAATAGGAAAGGAACACATTTGAGTTCCTGATTATAATATTGTAAAATCCAATTATAAAGCTATTATTTTGGGGGAACATTAATTCTTACCTTCCATGAAGGAGACTAGGTTCATCAATTCCTAACCAATGAACATAAAGCACAGACACAAGCCATCTGTCAATGGAGCCTTTATGATGATATGATGCTGAACAAGTTTCACTGGACCTTCCAGCCTGTGGTAGTCACATGATGTGGTGTCAACTTAAGTCTATTAAGAGTGAAGGGATGGAGTTTAGCCTGACAATCAGGTCGTAGCTTGATGACCTCACTTGGAGGCCCAACAAAGATAAATAGCTCACTGGAGGCCAAGCCACACACTCTGTTTGTTTTCCTGATGACAAGCCACATGGAGACCCCTGATGGAACCAGAGCCTTAGAGCTGGAGGAACCACATGGAGACCCACGCCAGAACTGATATGATTCCACCGCCACTGCATCCACAAGACTTTCCACACACTGGCCTGTGACGTTCCTGCATCCAGTGTCATTGCATCCATTATGTGAGTCTGAAGAGGAAATTGTAGACTAGTATTGGACTTATGGGCTAATATAAGACTTATGAGCCTGATATAAAGTTCTCTATTACACACATATGAGTGTCTACGAATTTGTTTCTCTAGAGGACCTGAACTAACACAGAGACTAAAATAGGTAGGAAGAAAGACCTGGTGATCTGATTGTGAAAATAAGTCAGTTCTTGCAGAACGGCCCCATAAATAAGATCTACAAAAGTAGAGGGAGAGAAATAGCTAGAAAGTTACTAAAAACCAGTGACTCTGGAGATGCCACAGGACCAGGCAGTGTTTCTTTCTTTTTTTTTTTAACATTTTATTAGGGGCTCAGATAACTCTTATTACAATCCATACATACATGAATTGTGTAAAGAACACCTGTACATTCATTGCCCTCATTATTCTCAAAACATTTGCTCCCCACTTAAACCCCTAGCACCAGATCCTCATTTTTCCCCTCCCTCCTCTCTACCCCCTCCTTCATGAGCCCTTGATAATTTATAAATTATTATTTTGTCATATCTTGCCCTGTCCGACATCTCCCTTCACTCACTTTTCTGTTGTCCGTCCTCCAGGGAGAAAGTCACATGTAGATCCTTGTAATCGGTTCCCTCTTTTCAAACCACCCTCCCTCTACCCTCCAAGTAATGCCACTCACACTACTGGTCCTGAAGGGATCATCCACCTGGATTCCCTGTGTTTCCAGTTCCTATCTGTACCAGTGTACATCCTCTGGTCTAGCCAGACTTGCAAGGTAGAATTCGGATCATGATAGTGGAGGGGGGAGAGGGGGAAGCATTTAGGAACTAGAGGAAAGTTGTATTTTTTCATCGTTGCTACATCACACCTTGACTGGCTCATATCCTTCCCTAAACCCCTCTGCAAGTGGATCTCCAGTGACCGACAAATGGGCTTTGTGTCTCCACTCTGCACTATTCCCCTCATTCATGATGGTAAGATTTTTTGTTTTGTTTTGATGGTGCCTTATACCTGATCCCTTTGACACCTCATGATCGCACAGGCTGGTGTGCTTCATCCGTGTGGGCTTTGTTGCTTCTGAGTTAGATGGCCACTTGTTTACCTTCAAGCCTTTAAGACCACAGAATACCTTTTGATAGCCGGCACCATCAGCTTTCTTCACTACATTTGCTTATGCACCCATTTGTCTTCAGCAATCGTATCATTGAGGTGTGCACCCAATTATATGATTTTTTGTTCTTTGATGCCTGATAACTGATCCCTTTGGCACCTCGTGATCACACAGGCTGATGTGTTCTTCTATGTGGTCTTTGTTGCTTCTGAGCTAGGTGGCCTCTTGTATATCTTCAAGCCTTTAAGACCCCAGACGCTATATATTGATAGCCGGGCACCATCAGCTTCCTTCACCACATTTGCTTATTCACCTGCTTTGTCTTCAGCGGTTTTGTCGGGAAAGTGAGCATCATAGAATGCCAATTTAATAGAAGAAAGTGTTCTTGAGTGGAGGCCCAATGTCCTTCTGCTACCTTAATACTAGACCTATAAATATAGGCACATAGATCTATTTCCCCAGCCTCATGTAGAAATATATTTGCATATGTACATGTCTTCATCTAGACCTCCATAAATGCCCTTTGCCTCCCAGCTCTTTCCTCTATTTCCCTTGACTTTCTTCCTGTCCCACTATCATGCTCAGTCCCCACCTGGGTTTCAGGAATTCCTCTTGGTTACATTACCCTTGATCATGCCCTACCAGGCCTCCCTCCTCCTACACCCTCCTCACCAGCAATTTGGATCCCTTGTTGCTCCCTTATCCCTGGGTTTGTTAACACCACTTCCTTACCCCCACTTCCCCCTATCCCATGTACCCCCAGAACTGCCAATCCCACTGTTTTCTCCTCCAGATTGTTCATCCAGCCTATCTTTTCATTCTGTTCACATTAGGTCAACTTCACAGCACCTAGTAAAGGTAGGGTCACAATGTGTCAGCATCAGCAGCGAGTTTGGTTGAAATAAGGGACCTTGTGATGTGGCTACCATTTGGGGTAAGATACATATTCTCTCTTTCCATGTAAATCTCATGTCCTTTCAACCACAATAAAAAGAAAGGAAACTAAAACCACAAGATACTGAGAAGGGCTCTTCTCTCTGCTCCCCATTTAAGAGCACCAGCCAAACCAATTAATACCTCCTGAATGTTAACTCCCTGCTATGTTAATGTTATGTTAATAAATGCAATTAAGATAACATTCAGACGGTGTTAATTGGTTTGGCAGATGTACATGAATAAGAAGCACAGATACTTTGCTTTCCCTATTTATGGAGGCAGGAAGTGACACAAAGTTGGACAAAAGGAAACAATCTGCCTCCAGTCTATTTTGATACCATTTATTCCTTTTCGGTTAAATAATATGTGGGGTTTTTTTAATGCTAATTTAGATGGTATTAGGAAGATGAAATGATTGTCAAATGTTGCAAAAACACTAGAATTGCCTTTTGCCAAAGGGATTAAATACATGATGCTTCCTCCATTAACAATACTAGCTATGCCTTATATAGTCAGACACACAAGGCACATGAGCCCATACACTCTCATTCTCTTTTAAATGCATCTATAGTATATATGCAAATAAACTCTCATGCTAATCTATGAAGCAGATTGTACAAGAGAACTTCTAGATTTTTTATGTAATTAGTTTTTTTAATATATTCCAACGAGTTTAGAGTTAATTTCTTTCTAATTTACAAAAAGGTGATAGTTTTTACTTTTTGTGTTTCAAAATTACACATATATGTGCATCCAATATACACACATACATATTGATATAAGCAACAGTGTACATTTAAAATAGGGTATAAATAGATTATTTCTTAATAGACTTACTTAATAGATTCAGTAAAAAGAGATTTGGTACTATCTTGCTATCAAAGACATAATGTTCATTTCTGAAACCTGGCATTGCCAACACCTCACCTGGCAATTGTCAGGCTTACTTTTCCAAGGACCTTATTAGTACACACTTCTGACAAAAGTCACACTAAGATCTGAGAAGATATCAGATCACAGATTCATTGAGTTCCTTCCAGTACTAGAGGGCAAAAGCCTAGTATCTAGTCTGTAAACCACATAGGAAGAACTAAATTGAGACTTTATTCAAGACATTCCTCATACTGGACATTAAACAAATTATAATGGCATTACCTCAAGCAGAAAAGACTCTCTCCTGGAGGATGCATAGCCCTTTAAAAAGTGTTTTCCAATAAAGAAAAAAGAAGAAGAGGAAAAGAAAGACGAGAAAGGCAACACTTAAAATTTATACTTTCCCTGAGGACAATATTCCTCCTCAGAGCAGCAAAGGCACAGAGAGGACCATAGGGCCAACCCCACCACAAAGCACAACATCCCTCACTGACCCACAGGGCTACAGGGGACAACAATGGAGACACAGTGCAGGAATTAGACCGGATCTGACCCCATCACACCAAGGTGAAGCACTAAGGGCATGCAACATAACAGCAAAGGAAGCAGAACTACAAAGTCTGCAGGGAATACCAAAAATGGACTTTCAGGCCAAGTTGTAGCACCCCTTCAGACTCGACTGGAAAACATTTCTAAATGCCAACAGACATTGAACTATTTACAGGATTTTCTCCCTTTTTGTCATTGGTTTTTGTTGTAGTTTGTTGTTGCTTTGTTTTCTTTTGTTGCTTTGTTCTGCCCTGTCTTGTTTTTTGTGCATGTTATTATCTCTGCAGGTCTACCTAGATAAGATAGGTTTGATAAGCAATTTGGAAGAGAATACAACAGGACCAACAGTTCTTGGAGGATGGAGATGGGAGAGAGGGAGGTGGGGGAGAGGAAGTGTATATTAATAAAACCAGGGACAAGGGTAAAACAAGTTATCTAAAATCGATGTCGAGAAGGCTGTAGGAGGCCTGATAGGGCTTAATTCAGGGCAATGTAAATGAGAAGAATTCCTGAAACCCAAATGAAGGCTGAGCATGATAGTGGGACAAGAGGAAAGTAAAGCGAAATAGAGGAAAGAATTGGGAGGCAAAGGGCATTTATAGAGGTCTAAATACAGGCATGTACATATGTAAATATATTTATATATGACAATGGAGAAATAGATCTATGTACATACATATATTTGTGGGTTTAGTATTAAGGTAGCAGATAGACATTGGACCTCTACTCAAGTATGCCCTCAATACAAAAACACTTTGTTCTATTAATCTGGCATTCCATGATGCGCAACTTTGTGACATGGTCACCGAAGACAAAGCAGGTGCATAAGAAAATGTGGTGAAGAAAGCTGAGGGTGCCCGGCTATCAAAAGATATAGCATCTGGGGTATTAAAGGCTTGAAGATAAACAAGCAGCCATCTAGCTGAGAAACAACAAAGCCCACATGGAAGAAGCACACCAGCCTATGTGATCATGAGATGTTGATGGGATCAGGTATCAGGCATCAAAGAACATAAAATCCTATCATTGTGAATGAGGGGGAGTGCAGAGTAGGGACTCAAAGCCCATCTATAGGCAACTGGAAATCCCCTTACAGAAGGGTCGCAGGGAGGAGATGAGCCAGTCAGGGTGCTGTGTGGCACCGATGAAACATGAAACTTTCCTCTAGTTCTCTAATGCTTCCTTCCTCCCTCCCCCCACTATCATGATCCAAATTCTACATTACAAAATCCAGCTAGACCAGGAGATGTACACTGGAATGGATAAGAGCTGGAAACACAAGGAATCTACGACAGATAAACCCCTCGGGACCAATAATGAGAGTAGTGATAGCAGGAGGGTAAGGAAAAGGTGCGGGGAGAGAGGGAGAACCGATCACAATTATCTACATATAACCCCCTGCCTGGGGGATGGACAACAGAAAAGTGGTTGATGGGAGACGTCAGACAGTGAAAAAAAATTATAAATTATCAAGTGTTGGTGGGGGAAAGGGACGGGGAAGGAGGGGGAAAAATGAGAAGCTATACCAAGGGCTCAAATAGAAAGAAAATGTCTTGAGAACAATGATGGCAACAAATGTAACAATGTGCTTGACGCAATGGATGGATGTATGGATTGTGATAAGAGTTGTATGGGCCCCCAATAAAATGATTTTTTAAATTTATATTTATTGCAAAATTGAAGCCCAATTTCACAAATGTGAATATGTACATCTTAAACAAAAGAATGTATATATTGACTGGGATTGAAACAGTAGGAGTCCCTGGGTTAGGGGTTTCAGTGAGGAGTCAAATACTAACTGAAAGGCTGGAGGTTTAAAACCACCCGAAAAACAGAAAGGTTGGAGGTTTGAAGCCATCCAAAAAATATCTTGGAAAAAGATTTGGTAATCTACTCTGTTCAAAAGATCACCGTAACAAAATCCCTCAAAAGTGAAGTTGGATATTGCATACATGGTGTCAGCATACATCAGAACTGTCACAAGGACAACTAACTTTCAGAACAAAGGTAACAGAGTTCGTAGTTAGAACACAGTGACTGCTTTGTGCATTGATGGGTTAGTGCTGCATCATTCCAGAAATGTCTTACAAATCCTTGAAATATATATATTTCCTTTCTAAATGCTCTTCTGCAGCCCTTTAACTGTCCCTCTGCCACTTCTCTCAATGTAATTTCCTTGGATCTAAGATGAACAGCAATGGAACTGTTTCTAACTTTCCAGCGGTGTGTACTGGTAATTTATTAAGTGACAGAGTTATTGTTGCTCTTCGGTGGCAATAAGCTGTGACCTAAATTGTCAGAAAATAGTTCTCTAATCTAGGTGTATGTGTGAGCCAATGTGTTTGTAATAGTTTCCAGTAAAACAGAACCATCGTGGTTCAAATTACACAAGTCTACAATCCTGGCTTCCTTCCAGGCTGAAGAGGTAAAGGACCCCTCCCCAGAGCAGAAACATTGGCTCATTGTGTGGGGCTGTCCCCATTGTGGTTATTGGCTTCGATTGTTTCTGGGATGGCAGAGAAGTCTTTATACAAATTCAATTAAGACTCCATTTACGTACAAGCCTGATGTACTCTTTAGGGAAGTGTTTCTCACAATGAGTGCCTCCATTTACACAGCCCCAAGAGTTCAGACCCTAAAGATAGGGTCATGCAATAAAATTTCATTCTCAAAGCAGTATACTCTAGTCCAGAGGTTGGAAAGTATTTCTTTGAAATCAATAAGATAAAGAAAGAAAAATGTAGGTTGTGGCTCCTTTAAATTGTGTGGCAGTTACATAATCTGTCAACTTGTGAAGAGGTGGAGTCCTGTCTGTCAATCAGGTCACAGCCAATGGTGCCTCTTTATGGGCGCAGTCTTCTCCTGAGGATTCTGGGAACTCCTGTTTTCCTGAAGGCGAGATACACACTCTCCCTTCAAGACATTCCTCTTGACAAGTCACATGGAGCCACACTCATGGAGTCAGCCCTGGAGCTGGAGCAGCCACATGGAGACCCACGCCAGCACTGAGATGCTTCCACCACCACTGGATCCACAAGACTTTCCACCTACTGGCCTGTGATCTTCCTGCATTTGGTGTCATTGCATGTGGTGTTGTGTGAATATGAAGAGGAATTTACAGACTGGTATCAGATATATGGACTAATATCAGACTTATGGACTTGATCTGGACTGGCATGGGATGTTTTCTTAATATACAATTACTCTTTGATATAAAGCTCTTTCATATACACATAGGAGTATCTATGAATTTGTTTCTCTAGTTAACCCAGACTCACACAAGTTTATTCCTAGGTATAATTATCACATTCATGCTCTGTGGCAGAACAACAAAGAGATGGTTTCTTTTGTTATTGGGTGCTGTCAAGTCACTTCTGACTCATAGCAACCCTACGTACAATAGAATAAAACACTGCCTGGTCCTGTGCCATCCCCACAATTGTCCTTATGTTTGAGTCCATTGTTGCAGCCACTGTGTCACTCCATCTCCTTGAGCGCCTACTTTTTTTCATTGCCCCTCTACCAAGCATGATGTCCTTTTCTAGGGATTGATCGCTCCTGATAATATGCCTAAAGTATGGATAACAAGCCTCATCATCCTTGCCTCTAAGGAGCATTCTGGCCGCATTCCTTCTAAGACACATGTGTTTGTTCTTTTGGCAGTCCATGGTCCTTTCAATATTCTTTGCCAACACCACAGTTCAAACACATCACTTTTTCTTCGATCTTCCCTACTCACTGTTCATTTTTCACATGCATATGAGGCAACTGAAAAGCCATGGCATGGGTCAGGCACACCTTAGTCCTCAAAGTAGCATCCTTGGTATCTGACTGCATATTCCTGGTGGTCTAAAATATGTTAAAAAATGATTCTGTTTAAATCATAACTATGTTTTTAGAATATTCATTCTCCGTTGTATTTTTATTTTATTATTTCTTTTTTTTCTACCAGTGTTGGGCTTACTCTGCACCCTCCCCTACCTTTTATAAGTTTTGTTTGGGCCGGGTCAAGACTAGGGGCTGCCTTCCCCCTGGTAATCTTAGCGACACTTGTCCCACTCTCATTCATAATATACCATTATATGTTCCAGAAGGCGGCAGTGACACCAACTAGCCCCTATGCTATTGGCCATCCACAGCAAAAACCAAAGACCTGTTCAGCTGCAGCCATACCCCAAAAGTTACAAGCTCACTTAAATCTCCCTTGGGAGTCTACTTCTGGTGCAATGGAACATGTATGTTTCTAAATGAAGACTGTTGCTATTATATTAACAAATCAGGTATCATTGATAAAATGCAAATAAACTCGGCACCATGGCCGATGAAATTAAAAGAGGTCAGTGGGGTTCCAACAGCTCTTCCTCGTGGTTTCAAAGTCCTGTCATGTCCAGGATCACGCCCCTTGTAGAACCTCTAGTGATAATCTGTGTACTATTACTTCTGGCTCCGTGTATGTTTAAATTTTTGCAGGAATGAATGAAAGATATCTCCACTCTGACCTTCAATCACCCTTACAGTCTGCTGCATACAGGCCCGGTCCTGAACCTTCCAAATCTTAATTTCCCCCCCCCCACCACCACCCCCTTCTTATTCCTATCTCACCAGGAAGTAGTTAAGACAAAACACATTTCCCATTACCATTATTAAGAAGCTTGGGATGTTTGGGCCAGGTATGGCCTAGGCAGCCCCCATTTCCTCTCCAGCTCCTTAGGAGGATAGAAATTCAAGGCCCCCATTTCCAGCCTCTTGGGAAGATAAATGACCTATTGAAGTATGCATCTTCTGCCCCAACATTCCAAGGAGCTTATCTCTCCAGACCAAGGTTGGGCAGCCCCTGTCCTAGCACTCCAGGGAGTAGGTTGGCAAACAACAAAGGCACTTCCCACGGACCTCATCCTGACTCAAGGTCCTGCAGCTTCAAGCAAAAAATTCTCCCTTCTTGTTATCAATGTATACCTCCTTAGATCAAGCCCTATATATCTCCCACCACCTCACTAACAAGTTATGATTTCCCTGACCTGACTTGCTCAAGATGCTCCTGTCCCCTTTTCTGCTCTCCCTTCCCTCCCGGAAGCTCTTTCCCTACCCCTAATAAAGCTACTCTTAATCTCACACTCTGTCTCAATTCTCTCTCTGTTCAATGTCTCAGTGTTGACCTCTCAAGTTTCATAAATTGAAACCATATCTTTCTTTTTTTCTAATAAAACAATGTAGTATCTACAACTTTTCCTATAAGCACTGCTTTAGCTGTATGCCACACACATTAAAAAATTTTTTTTAATTGTGAATTGAGTGACAGTTTAAAGATCAGTTTTCCATTGAGCAAACCTTACCTGTTTTATTTCATCTCATTGAATGCAATCCCCACAAAGTAGCATTGCTCTTCCCACTTCTTCCTTGTAGTTCCAAGTTTCGTTCTTCTTTCCTTATCCTTTGGAACTTGTCCTTGGGTAAATACTGCCCTACTGAACTTCATGGTTGGTTATTCTAAGGAGTGTGCACCTCCTAGTGCTCCTGCTCTGCTTATAGAACTATAATCATTTGCCTCAAAATGGAGCATATGGGCGAGTTCATGTCCTCATCTGAATGGGTTACTAAGAGCCATTATCCTGTCAGAGTTCTACAATGTATCTCTAGGCTACATAAAAATCACAGACAAAATTCACAATTAATGGATTTACTAGGAAAGTCAACAAGGTGCTCAGGCTTGAGTTTATTAGGACATGTTACAAAGTTTCATCAAGTCAGCTATGCCAAAGGGCATACCACTCTGCTATAAACCTTAACCTTACAGCGTTCCATTTAAACTCCATGGGTCAGCAAAACCAAATCCCTGAATTAAGTGCCCCAAAGCATCCCACTTCAGTAAGCCTCAGCCCACAGCCAGGTGCCCAGAGGCACCTCACTCCTCAGGCAAGCTTCCTGCACTCAGGTAGCACTCAGATTTACTTGCTCCATGGGTTGGGAAGTCCATCTATTGATGCTATCCTCTGACTGCTGGTTCTTCTGCTGCTGCTCCTCTGATTTTGTAGCTGTTATCTGGATCCAGGAGGTTCACTGAACAGCTCCAGAGGATGTGCTCCACTCTTGACTCTCATTGGTAATAAGATCGCTGCTCCTGCTTCTCAGAGGGACTCTTATTTTTTTTTATGATTCATTTTATACATAGTAGATGTTACTCCAGATAATCCTATTTTGCAATCATCACAGATGAATTCTAGCAGTATCTTTCCCCCTATCTTCTTGCCTGACCCATGCAGGTGGTTTGGTGAGAGTTAGAGACATTGGCTAGAAAAGCCACATTAAATAATTCACTGCAGCCATGTTCTCGGGTTCCACCATTCTATATCCAGCCAGTAAGCATGGTCTCTTGTGATTCTGGGGTTTATTCCACATTCTTCTCCCACTGTATCAAAGGCCGTATAACCCCATCCCTTTCAGAGTACTTGGTATCCAGTTCTGGTCTCAAGGTTGTGGAAATTGATGTGTCTGTGTTCCGTGTTCGTCAGAACAATTATTTTCATGGCTCTTCCATTTTCATAACTCTCCTTGCCTCTAGAGAGCGAAAGGCCAATGTTTGCACTTTAGATGGCCACTCATAAGATTTTAAGACTCCAATCACTACTTACTAAAGTAGACTATAGACCATTCTCTTTGTGGACTATGTCATCCCAGTTAACCCTGGTGTCCCTGAAGACCATGGTCCTGAGTCCTCCAACCCAGGAACTTCTTCACTCAAGACGTTAGGTGATGTCTCAGAAGGTTTTATAGCTTATCCCATTCTGTGCTTCACTGTAGTCATGGCTCAATTTGCAACAAAGGCACTCATGTACAACTATCCTTGATTTAACTCTAGTTATTAGTAGTCACAGTCCTGCTCGCATTCCCATACTTGCTCAGCCTGTGTGAGTACACCTAGATCACCATCATTGCAGGATTTCGTACATAACACTATTTACCTTTGTTGCCTTTAATTATTGCTCTCCTCTCAATGTCTTCTGCCTCCATCCTACTTTGCTGACCTCTACAGTTAGGGTGAGGGGTATCCCCAACCCTCGAATGGGTGCTCAGGAGCAACACTGCTATTGTGGAAAATAATAGAGACAGATAGACAGCAGGGGCACATGGGGCTCTTCATCCCATGCCAGGACTGAAAGAATGAATGTACTTTCCAATGGCTATAGATAATGGGGCTTACAGATCTTTCAAAAGGCATACACCTCATTCAGCAAATATATTACATAGTCAATGGGTAATATCATAAGTCCGAAACATAATAAACAAGCAATGAGGTGAGTCACCATCTTGATCTAATTCTAGTTGATCTTTAATGCCCCTGAGTTTTCCCGGAGGGAGTAATCTGTGATCAGTATCAGCAAGAAATGTCACAACAGAGTTTGCTATATTTTATGGTGGGTTAACTATAGAAGCTGATTGCTCTTATCTACAGATAAGCCTCAGGCATAATGAAGAAGCCAGAAGCAGGGATGGTTGTCTATTATGGTAGCTGCTTCTTGACTGCTCCTTAATGGAGGGCTATTGCAGGGAGTGGGGGAAGGGTGTCACATTATTCCGCCTGAAGAATGTGTATCTGGAAGCATTTCTATCTCAGAACAGTGGATATCTTTCTCAAAATAGGGCAAATTTCCATGTCAATGGTTGATATTGTAGAAATAAGGTCAAATACTTTCTACCAAATGCTCAGTTTACCACACTCCACTTATTGTATATTGCTTCCCCCTTCACCCAAATTAAGATGTGTCCACCCTCTAGTAGATATTTTACCCTTTTGTCCTCTAGTAAGCATCAAATAATGTTTCTTTTTGTATGATTCATCTATAAAAATGGTTCCATGCAATATTTAATCTTTTGATTTCACAGATTTTGATATGTTGCACTTTTATTTTCCTTCAGTTGAGAATAATTTCTAATTTTCCAAGAAGCTTCATTTTTAACTTATAACTTGTTTAGATATGTATTGTAAATTTCCAGATATTCGGGGGCTACCAGACATCATTCTGTTATTTATTTTTAATATAATTCTGCTGATCAGAAAGGCGACCCAACAGAATGATGAAATTTTAGAATAATTATCATTGAAACCACCTGCAAATAAAATTGTGCTGAAGATCATCCAAAAGCAATTGCAGCAGGACTTTGACAGAGAGCTTTCAGAGGTTCGAGGTGAACACAGAAGAGGACATGGAACAAGGGGTAGCACGACAGATGGCAGGTGGATCTTGGCAGAAAGCAATGACAGAAAAACAATTATTTGTGTTGACTGTGCAAAATCATTCGACTGTGTGCATCATGTAAATTATGCAATCTTAAGAAGAATGGGAATTCAAAACATTTCATTGTACTTATGCAGAACCTGTACCACAAATCAAGAGGCAATTGTAGAAATAGAATAAAGGAACACTGCATAGTTTAAAACACAAAAAGATGTTCATCAGTGTTCTATCCTCTCAACATACGTAGTCAATCTGTATGCTGAGAATATAATAAAAGAAGCTGGACTATGAAGGAGAATGTGACATCAGGATTGGAGGAAGGCTTAATAACAACCTGTGACATGCAGATGGCACAACTTTGTCTGCTGAAAAGTGAGGAGGACTTGAAACACTTGATGAAGATCAAGAATTTCGACCTTCAATGTGGATCACAACTTGTAAAGAAAACCAAAATTCTAACAACTGGACCAATAAGGCACATCATGTTAAATGGAGAAATGACTTAAGTTGTCAAAGATTTCCTCCAGTTTGGATCCAAAATCCATGCTCATGGAAGCAACAATCAAGAAACAAACAATGGGTAGATCTGCTGCCCCAGACCTCTTTAAAATGTTGAAAAGCAAGGATGTCATTTTGAAAACTAAGGTGGACCTGACTCAAGCCATAGTATTTTTAATCGCCTCACCTGCATGTGAACGTTGGATATTGAGTAAAGAAGACCACAGAAGAAGGAATGCATTTGAATTATGGTGCTGTTGAAGAATAGTGGACTCCCAAAGGAACAAGTCTGCCTCAGAAGACACGGTTCAGAAGCAAGAATGGTGAGACTGTCTCATGTACTTCAGGAGAGACCAGTTCCTGCTTGGCAAAGTAGATAGGGCAGCCACAAAGAGGACGACTCTTAACAAGGTGGATTGATACTGTGGCTGCAACTATGAGCCGGAACATGAAAATGATTGTGAGGTTTTGGCAGGACCAGGTGGTGTTCCATTCTGTTGTACACAGAGTCACTATGAATCAGAAGCAACTTGCTAGCACCTAGCCATAGCAACATGATCAAAAAACATACTTTGCATATTTTCAACTCTCTTAAATTTAAGATTTGCTTATGGCTCAGGATATAGTCTTAATGGAATGAAGTTTGATGCATACTCAACTAAACTGTGGATTCTCCTTTTGTGTGGATTCTTTAAATATCAAACAATTGATTGTGTTACTTAGGTCTTCTACATACTTACTGATTTTTTTGTCTCCTTGTAGTGTTCCTTACTGAGAGAGGAGTGTTAAAACCTCCAACTAAAATGGATATGCCCACTTCTTTCCATTCTTTCCATGTTTATCATGCACTTTGAAGCTCGGCTGTTATGTGCACACTTATTTAAGATGCTATGTCTTCTGGTGTATTTACTCTTGATCAGTATGTAATGTCCCTTTACCACCAGTATTTTACTTGTTTCCACTTTCTCTTAGTTCATATTTTCATGGTATTGTCTTTTACCCTTTATTGTTAATCTTCCTGTATGAATATATAAGGGGGCTTCCAAAATTTATGGGAAAAAAATCCATTATCTTTTAATTCCATTTTTTCATCAACTTTTTTCAGCCCACTGTGTTAGTTAAATAATTTCATGGCAACTTGATTAATAAGTATAGAGGTGGAGACTAGGCTATCAATCAGCTCACAGCCAGATGATGCCTCCTTGTGAGTGTGGGTTTCTCATGAGGATTCTGGAAACTTCCTCTCTCTCTGCCTTCATCTTCCTGTTGACAGTCATGCAGAGACTTGCTAAGACCTGTGAGAGTCTATCTCTGTTTCAGCTTACTGCTGTTGCCAGAGTCAAAATGAGACCTGCAAGAGCCCTGGAGATGTTCCCACCACCACTGCATCCAGAAGACTTTGTAGCCACTGGTCTGTGATCTTCCTGCATTTTGCATCATTGCATGTGCTGTGTGAGTCTGAAAAGGAAAATATGGACTAGTATTAGATTTATGGGGTTCTTATGGACTTGATCTACTCTGGGCAGGACTGTTTTCTTAATATGAAATTACCCCTTGATACAAAGCTCTTTCTTTTTATTAAATTTTTTTATTGGGAGCTTCACAGAAATTATAACAATACATAATTCAATTAGATCAAGGATAATTGAACAATTACTGCCACCATCCTTTTCAAAACATTTTCTTTCTTTTTGAACTCTTTTATATCAGCTCCCCCATTATCCCCTCCCTCCCCAAGCCTACTCCTCAGGAACCCCTATTCATATATTATATATAGTTCTTCTTATTAGTAGTAGTATTGTGCCATATCTTACACCATCCACTGTATCTGCTTCCCTACATTCTGTAATTCATTTCCCCTTAAGTAGGGTTATACAGTCATCTTTGCTATGGTTCCCCATTCCTCCCTTCCCCTCCCCTCTCTTTCTGTACCCCCAGGGAATCATTGCTCCCATTACTATTTCTGATGGACTTATCTATCTTGGATTTCATGCATCAAACAATCTTCACTATACAAATGAATATACTCAGGTCTAACAAATTTAATGAGGTAAAACTGGGACCCTACTAGTAAAGGAATGAAATATTAAAGAACAAAAGGAAAGTTATGTGTTTCATCAGTGCTATACTGCACCCTGGATATATATTCTCTCCTGTATGGCCCTTCTGTGAAGGACTGTCCAATTATCTTATCTTAACATGATCCAGAATACTATACCCTTCTCCCCATCTATTGTATATCCCTTTCTATTACCCTGTCTCTGTCATTATTGGCTCCCCCTCCCTTCCCCAATCCTCCTCCACCTCAGTAAAATTTCTAGGGATCCAGTGGTGTGGGGTGTGTCAAGACCTTCCTACAAAAATGAAGAATAAGCTATTGCATCTGCCCTCTGCCCCCTTCAAAAACAACTAAACAGGAAGCACAATTCCTCATGGGCCACTTTGGATTTGGGCGGCAACATATCCCTCACTTGGGTGTTCTACTCTGACCTATTTATCCAGTGACATGAAAGGCCTCCAAATATGAGTGGGTCCCAGAACAAGAAAAGGCTCTGCAACAGGTTCAGGCTGCCAGGTAAGCTGCTTTGCCACTCAGACCATACAATCCAGTTGACCTAATGGTGCTAGAGGTGTCAGTCATAGCTAGATATGCAGTGTGAAGTCTTTGGCATGCCCCTATTGGTGAATCACAGTATAGATGTTTGGGATTTTGAAGTTAAGTGCTGCCATCCTCTGCAGACAACTACTCCCCTTTTGAAAAAGAGCTCTTGGCCTGCTATTGGGCCTTAGTGGGGACTGATCCTCACCATGGATCACCAAGTCACCATGAGGCCTGAGCTTCCCATCATTGGCTGGGTATTGTCTGACACACAAAGTCCTAAAGTTGGACATTCACAGGAACAATCCATTGTTAAATGGAAATGGTCTATATCAGGCTAGCGCAGGACCTGAAGATACAAGTAAGCTGCATAAAAATGTGCCCCAAATGCCCACAGTCTCCACTCCTGTCACCTTCCTTCTCCCAGTCTGTACCTATAGTCTCCTGGGGAGTTCCTTACGATAAGTTGACTGAGGAACAGGAAAGTCATGCTTGGTTTATGGACGGCTCTGCACAATATGCGGGTGCTACTTGTAAGTGGACAGCAGCAACACTGCAGCCCCTTTCTGGGATCTCTCTAAAGGACAGTGGTGAAGGGAAATCCTGCCAATGGGCAGAACTTCAAGCAGTGCACCTGGCCATTCAGTTTGCCTGGTAGAAGAAATGGCCAAAAGTGATATTGTATACTAATTCATGGGCTGTGGCTAATGACTTGACTGGATGGTGAGGGAATTAGAAGGAACATGATTGGGAAATTGGTGACAAGGAGGTGTGGAGAAGAGGTATGTGGATAGACCTTTCTGAATGGGCCAAGAAAGTGAAGATAATTGTGTCTCATTGCAACACTCACCTAAGGTTTACTTCTGAAGAGAACTTTAACAATCAAGTGGATAAGATATAACATGCACTATAGAAACTAGTCCTGCTCTTTCCTCCACCACGCCTGTCATTGCCCAGTGGGCACATGAACCAAGTGAACATGGTGGAGGAACGGAGGTTGTGCATGGGTGCAGTAACATGGACTTCCACTCACAAAGGCTGACTTGGCCACTGTCACTGCTGAGTATCCCATCTGCCAGAAGCAGGAGCCAACATTGAGTCAGATAGGGGACCATTCCTTGGGGAGATCAACCAGGAACCTAGTGGCAGATTGGTTCCATAGGACCACTTCCATCATGGAGGGGGCAGTGTTTTATACTTACTGGAATGAACACCTACTCTGGATGTGGAATTGCCTTCCCTTCACACTTTACGTCTGCCAAAACTACCATTCATGGTTTTACAGAATGCCTTATCCACCAGCATGGTATCCCACATAGCATTGCTTCAGATCAAGGAACTCACTTCACAGTAAATGAAGTGCTGTGATGGACACATGCTCATGGAATTCACTGGTTGTATCATGTTCTTCATCATCCTGAAGCAGCTGGCTTTATAGAATGATGAAATGACCTCCTAAAGACACAATTACTGTGCCAGCTAGGTGTCAACTTACGGGACTGTGGCAATGTTCTGCAGGAGACTGTGTATGCTCTAAACCAGTGGCCAATATATGGTGGTGTGTTCCCAATAGCTAGGGTTCATGGGTCTAGGAACCAGAGGGTGGAATCTGGAGTGGCACCACTGACTATTACTCCTAGTGATCCGCTTGTGGTTTTTGTGCTTCTTGTCCCAGCAACGCTATCCTCTTTGGACCTGGAGGTCCTAAGTCCTGAAGGAAGGAACTCTCCCACCTGGAAACACAGTATGGATTCAATTGAACTGTCAACTGAGAATGTGAAGGCCACTATGGGGTCCTCATGTTTTGGATCAACAGGTCAGGGGGAGTGTCAACATACTGAGTGGTGTGATTGATCCTGATTACCAAGGGAAAATTGGACTGGTGCTACATCATGGAGGTCAAGAAGAATATGTCTGGAATCCAGGAGTGTGTTGATTCTGGTGATCCTTTCAAAGGACCAGGGTGTTTTCTGCATGGATATTTTGCATTGTCTCTTGTCTTCCCACTCATTTAACTCAGCCCTGATTTTTGCTATTTCTTTTCTTTTGCTACTAGGAGTAGTGATGGTTGTTCTGTTGATTCCATTCTAGTTATTAGAGGTTTTGTGATCGTGTATATCAGTCATAAGCTTCACTTCCTTTTTCATATATGCTTTAATTGCTATCAAACTTCCTCTGATAACTGCTTTTGCTTTATCCTATAGGTTTTTGTACTTTATATTCTCATTCTCATTAATTTTTAGAAACTTCCTAATTTCCTCTCTAATCTGGGCCAATACCCATTTGTCTTGCAGAAGTTTGTTATTCATCCTCCGATTGTTCAACCTTGTTTTTCTGGTCATGCTTTTGTTGATTTTCAGTTTTATAGTGTTGTGGTCCAAGAGGGATATCTGAGTGAGCTCATGTGTTTGAATTTACTCAGACTCAACTTTTATCCCAGCATGTGGTCTGTTTTAGAAAATGAGCCATGTGTACTTGAAAAGAACGTTAATTGGTTTGCATTTGGATTGAAAGCTCTATAAATGTCTACCAGGTCCAGTCGCCTAATTGTAATGTTTAGCTATGTACCCTCCTTGAGAGTGTGGTAGTCCAGGTAGAGTAGAGAAACAAATTCACAGACACTCACATGCATATAAGAAAGACGTTTATCGCTTCTCGGCCTTTTGGCTAAGATCAAGTGAAGAAAGACGTTTATGTACAAAGGCAATTAAATATTGAGAAAACGTTCCAGCCTAGTCCAGTTCAAGTCCTTAAGTCCAATATTAGCCCATGTCTGATACCAATCCATGAAGTCCCCTTCAGATTCATGAAATACATGCAATAATGGCAAATGCAGAAGGATCACAGGCCAGTGGGTTGGAAGTATGCTGGATCCAGTGGCATTGTAAGCATACAAGCACTGCCAGGGGTCTCTACGTGGCTTCTCTGGATACAGAGGTCTGGTTGCATCAGGGTAGGTCCATGTGGCTTCTCCAGCTCCCAGGGCATAGTGCCATGTGCCTTTCAGTAGAGGATTTCCAAGGGAGTGAGCTGAGAGAGTGTGTCTCCCACCTCCAAAAAGGAACTGCAGGAGTTCCCAGAATTCTCAGGAGAAGGCCATGACCACACAGAGACCTCTTAACTATGACCCGATTGACAAACTAGACTGTACCCCTTCACTCTTAATCCTATCAAGTACCAATTGACACCAGATTATGTAACTACCACAGCAAGCTTCTTTCCCAGTGATCTATCTTTCTCTAATATTGGTGCATGAAATTCAAATACTATGATTGTTGAATCAGTGATGTATTTTTTCATCTTTTGAGTAGATTGTGAGACATATTTCATAGGCCTAATGTGAGGCGCACATATATTGATTCTGCTTACTCATACCTCATGTACAAATCCTTTCACCATTATATTTTCTCTTGTTACGGTTGGTACCTTGAGGTCAATTTTTTCAGAGATTTGTATTGCATTTCCTGTTTGTTTGTTTATTTTATATTGCCATTTGCCTGATGTATTTCATCCCAGCCTTTTACTCTTAGTCTTTTTTATTCTGAGAGCTTGACATCTGTCTGGTGCAAGCAACAGATTGATAGGTTGTTTCTGAGATTGCTAACCTTTGTATTTTCATGGGTGAGGTCAGGTCATTCAGTATTATCCCATCGGTGGATTCATTTTTGTCATTTCATACCTTTTGTGTTGCATGTTTTTGTCTCTGCTTTCATATCAATGTGATGTGCTTATGTGGGGGGAACCATTCTTGTCTTCTTTTACCTCTGAAGCAATGTTCCATAGGTAATTGTTTTTAGGGTGGTTTTTTTCTGAATGGAGTTGTGCTATATGGCAGTCTCCTGCTTGTGCTTACTGAATGTTGGTCTTCTGATCACAGTGAAATGGCAAGGATTTTACACAGGGCTGGTTCTCTTATGGCATATTCTTTGAGTTTTCCCTTGCCTTGGAAGATTCTTATCTAACCATCTCTCTTAATAGCTAGTTTGGCAGGGTAGAGGATTCTTGGGTTGGTGTTTTTTTCTTTCAGTTTTTAAAAGATGACCGGAGCACACGGGAGCAGATGAAGGGGGAGGAGGAGAGAGTAGAGCACAGCCTGGCCCACCAGGCCGTGAGGATGATGTTCCTGATTAGAGCAGCCAGTCCACAGAGAGGACAACATTGTTAGCCCCACAATGAGACATGATGCCCCTCAGTGACCAAGGGCGATAGAGGGGACAGCACCGGAGACACAGCGTGGGAATTGCCTCTGACCTGATCCCACCACACCGAGGCAAAGCACTGGGGGAGTGCAGCGGAACAGCAAGGGAATGGAGCAGCAAGGTCCCCAGGGAATGCTGAAAGTGGACTTTGGGGCCAGGGTGGAGTGTACCAACAGACTGCACTGGAAAACACTCCTAAAGGCCAACAAACGATCCTTGAACTAACTACAAGCTTTTCTTTCTTGATGTGTTTTGTTTTGTTCTTTGTCAGTGGTTTGTGGTTGTTGTTTTGTTGTCTACTCTTGCTTTGTTTTCCTCTGTCTTGTTTTTGTGCATGTTATTATCTCCACAGGTCTGTCTAAATAAGATAGTTGGATGAACTATATGGAGGAAAATCAAAGGGACCGACAGTTCCAGGGGACTTGGGATAGGGGGAGGTGGGGGGTAAGGAAGTGGTGTTAACAAACCCAGGGACAAGGGAACAATATGGGATCCAAATTGGTGGTGAGGTGGGAGTGGCTGGCCTGGTAGGGAATGATCAAGGGTAAGGCAACGTAACAAAGAGGTATAGTTGTAACCCAGCTGGGGACGGAGCATGATAGTGGGGCAGGAGGAAAGTCAAGGGAAATAGAGGAAAGAGCTAGGAGGCAAAGGGCATTTATAGAGGTCTAGACAAAGACATGTACATGCAAATATATATATATATATATATATATATATATATATATATATATATATATATATATATATATATATATATGGATGGGGAAATAGTTCTATGTGCCCATATTTATAGGTTTAGTACTAAGGTGGTGGAAGGAAGTTGGGCCTCTACTCAAGCACTCCCTCAATGCATGAATACTTTCTTCTATTAAATTGGCATTTTATGATGCTCACCCTCCCGGCACAACCGCTGAAGACAAAGCGGGTGAACAAGCAAATGTGGTGAAGGATGCTGATGGTGCCTGGCTATCAAAAGAGTGTCTGGGATCTTAAAGGCTTGAAGATAAACAAGCAGCTATATAGCTCAGAAGCAACAAAGCCCACATGAAAGAACACACTGGCCTGTGTGATCGAGTGGTCCCAAAGTGATCAGTTATCAGGCATCAAAGAACAAAAAATCATATCATTGACTGCACACCTCCATGATACAATCCCTGAGGACAAATGGGTGCATAAGCAAATGTGGCATAAGAAAGCTGATGGTGCCCAGCTATCAAAAGAGATAGTGTCTTGGGTCTGAAAAGCTTGAAGGTGAACAAGCGGCTATTTAGCTCAGAAGCAACAAAGCCCACATGAAAGAAGCACACCAGCCTGTGATCACGAGGTGTCGAAGGGATCAGGTAGAAGGCATCATCAAAAAAAAAATCTTACTGTAGTGAATGAAGGGGGAAGTGCAGAGTGGAGACCCAAAGCCCATTTGTCGGCCACTGGAGATCCCCTCACAGAGGGATCTAGAGGAGGAGCTGAGTCAGTCAGGGTGTGATTTAGCACTGATGAAGAATACAGCTTTCCTCCAGTTCCTAAATGCTTCCTCCCCCCCCCCCAACCCCCCATTACCATGATCTGAATTCTACCTTGCAAGTCTGGACAGAGCAGAGGTTGTACACTGGTGCAGATAGAAGCTGGAGGCACAGGGAATCCAGGGCGATGATACCTTCAGTACCAGGGCTGTGAGGGGTGATACTGGGGGGGTAGAGGGTGAGTGGATTGGAAAGAGGGAACTGATTACAAGGATCTACATGTGACCTCCACCCTGGGGGACAGACAACAGAAAAGGGGGTGAAGGGAGACACCGGATAGGGCAAGATATGACAAAATAATAATTTATAAATTATCAAGGGCTCATGAGGGAGAGGGGAGCGGGGAGGGAGGAGGAAAAGAGGACTTGATGCAAAGGGCTTAAGTGGAGAGCAAATGCTTTGAAAATGATTAGGGCACAACATGTACAGATGTGCTTTATACAATTGATATATGTATGGATTGTGATAAGATTTGTATGAGTCGCTAATAAAATGTTAATTAAATATATATATACTTTACTACCAAACTTAAAAAAATGTTACTCCACTGTCTATCCTCTTCCTGGTATCTTCTGATAAGTCTGAGCATATTGCTACCTGAGCACCATTGTATGTGACTACCTCTTTTAATATTTCTTCTCTGAAAATTTTATTTTTCCTTGAAATTGGATAATTTAACTATTATGTGCGATGGTGAGTCCTTTCTGGGATTTAGTCTGATTGGTATCCTCTCTGTTCCCTAGATAAATGTCAGATTCTCATCCATTAAGGTGGGGTAGTTGCTTCCAGGAATTCCCTCACAATTTAGCTGTGGACTTCATTGTGTCTTTTTCTGGTAGACCAATTATTGAAATACTATTCCTCTTTATAGCATCGGTCATGTTCTGAGGTTCTCTTCTGCCTCTATGATTATCTTGTTCAACTGTCTTTCGCATTTGTTAACGTCTGCCTGATTGGCCTTGAACTTACTGGTATGATTCTCTGCCTCTTCTAATCTGTTGGTGAGGTTTGTTTTCTTGTGTTTTGCTTCTGTTATGCCATTCATTAGTTCTTGTATTTCCCTTTGGTTCATGGACTTCAGCCCCTCTATTGTGGACTTCATCTCCTCTATCATTGTGTCTTCATTCTACATTGCTTCCCTCATATCCTTTATTACTCTAAGCAGCATTCTGAAGATGTCTTTTTGTTGCAGACCAATGTCTATCTCTTCTATGAGTGTTTTTAGGTTTAGATCTTCCTCTACTGTTATGTTTTGGGTTTTTTGCTTTTGTTTGTTTGTTTTCTTGTTTAGGGTGTTCAGGCATGTTGCTGTCTGTGTGTTGTCTTGGAAGAACTTGGCAACATATTCCTGGGAAACCTTGGAAGAACTTGGCAACATATTCTCTGTGTGAATGGTAAGTGTGGTTTCAGGGACTATCTGTGGCCTACTATCGTGGTGGTTTGAACTGCTGAGTAGTCAAGGTGCTATGTTGACTCAGTCCCTAGCAGAGGTGGGGAACCTCGGAATGTGGGCTGAGGCTAGTGACTGTAACTATGCCACTGGACCAGGTTGAGATAGGCCTGCAGCATGAGCATGGGTTGGTCTGGACTCTCTGGCCACAATTTCAATCTGTTTAAGACTCTGTGGAGCCCCAAACTGGTAGTGCTAGTTTTTGTCTTGGGCTATGACTTTCAGCACCTATTGGCTTTTCCTGCTTTGTTTTGTTTTCATGTTAAAATCGTATGCTGTGTTCTGTGGATTAGTTATACATCTCTTGTTATGTTAACACTGTGCTAAAGGACTAGGTTTCTATGGCTTACATTCCAAGTTACACAGCAAAACAAAGCCTGAAATTGAAAGCACTAAAAAAAATTTTTCTTGAGAATGATGATGGCAACATATGTATGAATGTGCTGGACACAAATGATGTATGTACGGATTGTAAAAAGAGTTGTATGAGCCTCTAATAAAATTCTTAAGAAAAAACAATAGTCTATAACTTATCAAGGGTTCATGAGGGAGGGTGGGTGGGGGAAGACAGGGAAGAAAGGGGTAGCTGATATCAGGGAAGTGGGAAGAGAATGTTTGAAAATGATGATGGTAGCATATGTACAAATGTGCTCAACACATTGGAGGAATGTATGGATTGTCATAAGAGATGTAAGAGCCCCCAATAAAAATATTAAAAGAGCAGAAGGCCAACTGTTCAAAAAACGTTTTTCTTGTGGGGTGCCCTGGTATCAGAAATGTGCCATGCAATACCCCAGGGAAGGGGAGAGACCAGATTAGCTGAGTGAGTTTGGGGCTGACAGATCTGAATTCTCCCCCATCTGCACATGTGTGTCACTCCTGGCTCTCTCGTGCACAGCTCTGTAGGCTATGCTCTGGGGATCATACGCTGTCACGGTAAATATCCCAGGGACTCCTCAATTGCTGAAAACCAGTGTCTAACTATTCATCATTACTCACTCTGGTAGGTGAGGAGCTGGGGAGACAGGATTTGTGGATGGCCAATGCAGTCTTTCTCTTCCTGGCTGGGGAGGGGAGAGGTTTGAATAAAGGAGAGAGGAGGACAGCAGGGAGGGGAACTCCAGTATGAAGTCTCCTGGCTAGTTCTTGGAGGCTCTCTAAGAGCTTAGAACCATGTCCACCCATAGAGAGCAGCCTGGGGGAATAACTTCACTGTTCTTGGATCCTGGGCACAGGAAGGGATGCTAGACACCGTCCCGCTGGAACTGGTGAGAGATCAGTGGGGCCCACGGGCTGATGCAGTGAACTTAGAGCATTTCAGCAAGTTCTCTAATTGCTCTCTGGGTGAAAATTTAAGGGGCGGGGGTGGGGGTGGAGAGTGGAGGGGGAAGGGTCCTGAACTAGACCCTTTACAGTGAATCTACCTTTATCACCCAGCCTCCCCATATTGCCCTCCTTACCTTTCAATTTTCTGATAAAACAACAGGTGGGCCCTGGGCAGGTGATTCTACCTGGGTACCTCCTTGACTCCTCCTGGTATATAACTTTTAAGGAGATTGAAAATATCATGGCTAAGGTCAGGTGCACCTTAGTCCTCAGGGTGATATCCTTGATTTTCAGCACTCTAAAGTGATCTTGTGAAGAAGATTTTAACAATGCAATGTGTAGTTTGATTTATCAGCTGCTACTTTCATGAGCCTTAATCACTGATCCAAGCAATATTAATTCCTTGACAATTTCACCTTTCCTCTCTTCCTCATGATACTGCCTATTTGTCAATTTGTGAGGATTTTCCTCTTTTTGCATTGTGTTTTATTAACTAGGCAGAGGTATTCCACTGTGTTGATCATAAAAACTATGGATAATATTGAGAAGAATGGAAATTCCAGAACACCTAATTGTGCTCGTGCAGAACCTATACATGAATCAGGAGGCAATTGTTTGAACAGAACAAGGAGATATTGAGAGGTTCAAAATCAACAAAGGACTGCATATTTTCACCATTTAGGGACTGCATATTTTCACCATAATTATTCAATCTGTATGATGAGCAAATAATCTGAGAAGATGGACTATTTAAAGAACATCGCACCAAGATTGGAAGAAGTGAACAACCTGTGATATACTGATGACACAACCTTGATTGATGAACGTGAGAAACACTTGAATCACTTGCTTATGATGATCAAGGATTGCAACTCTCAGTACGGATTCTAAATCACTGTAAAGGAAACAAATATCTGCAAACTGGACCAATAGGCAATACCATGATACAACTAAGAAAAGATTGAAAGTGAGTATAGTTTGCTCAAAGAGATACTTTCTGTTTATTTATAACAACTACAGTGTGCTTTGGGCTTTTAATAGGTTCTTACTTTCATTATTTCCTCTGGATTTTACAAGAACACTATGGGAGACAACATACATATATTTATATAAATTAAGAAAATGAAGCAGAGGACATTGAAATTATCTGCCTGGTGTATAACTAAGTCATGTTATAACACTTATTTTCTGATCACAAAACTGACATGCTTTCTATTGGGGTAGATGATTTTGTCATCTTAAAGCATGAAAATTTAGGGGTGGAATCCAACCTGTCAATCAGGTCACAGTCTGATGATGCCTAATTACAAGTGTGACATTCGTATATCCAGGGTAAACTGGAAAGCTCCCCCTCTCCCTGCCCCTTCACTTTTCTGCTGGTGGGAACTCTGCCACTGACCGTTAGAGCTGCTGGTGCCCTGCTATGTTTTCACTGACCTTGGATCCACAGGACTCTGCACCCATTGGCCTGTGATCTTGCATTTTGCATCATTGCATGTGCCTATATGAGTTGGAAGAGGGACTTAGGGATTAGTATAGGACTTATGAACTTGAGTTGGAATGGGCTGGGATGCATTCTTCAAGTATAATCCTTCTTGATATAAAGCTTTTTCTTAGCCATAGACAATGGTCACTGAATGCTTCTCTAGACATCCTGGTCTAACACACCACTTCACTCCATTGTCTTCCTAAGATTTTCAGAGGACTGTACTCTGGATTCTATTCCTCTCACCCTGTCATGGATTTAATCCTTGCACGCTCCAACATTATCAATAGCTCTCCTTTCTTACTCTTTACCTATAAAAAATGCACTAACATGTTTCATGTTTTAAAAGAAATTTCAATTTCTTTTACAATTTAAAAAATGTTTTATTATAAATTAGGAAAAGTTGTACAAATAACATCTTAGTTTTACATTCAACAATAGACACATTTTTTAATCAGAATTTCAGTTTTATTTACTTAAGTAACAGTAATTTCTTCTGTGTACATTCTTCAAATGAACACATTACAGCTTTATAATGGGGTATAACACTAGGAAGAAAGCAGTTACCTGGAATGCTCACTGAAATATAATTCCACATAGCAACCACGAAATAAAAATTTAGTTTACTAAAAATAAACTTTTAATATAAAAATTATTTTCAGTTAATTTTAATATGAAATAAAATAAAAAATTCACCTCTGTATTCACACTAGCCACCTGTAAGTGCTCAAAAGCCTCAATTGGCCAGTAAGTACCTCTTGAACTATGCAGTCCAGTAACTAAGGCAAGCACCCTTTATAGAAGCTAAACTACTGCACACCTATCTTAAAAACTTCAAAGGGAGATGAGCCAGCCAGGGTGTAGTATAGCACCAACATACATACATACATACATACATACAAACATACAACTTTCCTCTAGTTCTTTAATGTTTCCTCCCCTTCTCCCCCCCACTATCATGATCCCAATTCTACCTTACAAACCCGACTAGACCAGAGGATGTACACTGGTACAGATCAGAGCTGGAAACACAGGAAATCCAGGACAGATAAAACCCTCAGTATCAATAATGAGAGTAGTAATACAAGGAGGGGAAGGAGACGGTGAGGGAAATAGGGGGGACCGATCACAATTATCTACATATAACTCCACCCTCCCTGGGGGACAGACAGCAGAAAAGTGAGTGAAGACATCAGACAGTGGAACACATGAAAAAAGAATAATGATTTATAAGTTATCAAGGGTTCATGAGAGAGGGAGGGAAAAAATGAGGATCTGATACCAAGGGCTCAAGTAGAAAGAAAATGATGATGGCAACAAATATACAAATTTGCTTGACACAATGGATGGATGGATGGATTGTGATAAGAGTTGTATGAGCTCACAATAAAATTATTCTTTTTTAAGTAGTGTCAACTTCTGATACCAAGGGCTCAAGTAGAAAGAAAATGATGATGGCAACAAATATACAAATTTGCTTGACACAATGGATGGATGGATGGATGGATGGATGGATTGTGATAAGAGTTGTATGAGCTCACAATAAAATTATTCTTTTTAAAGTAGTGTCAACTGACCATTATTGTCCCCTGGACTTTTCCCCAAGTTCTTGGCTGCTAGTTTGTAAGTTTTGTTGCTGCTGCTGCCATCAAAGGTGTGTCAGTAAAGTTTTAGGTAATAATAAGGTCTTACATTCCAGACTCACATATTCCATAAATCTTTTGTTCACTAAAAATTTTGAGAAATTGCAATTGGGTAAACATATCTCTTGGAAATAAAATTTACACATGTGTAGACAGTAATACTTCTGTTACTATGGTAGCTGGGTCAACAAAAATTAAAGTATTCATTATTTATAATACATAATTTAATTTCAAAGAAAATCAAAATAAAATAGCAAGAATAAAATAACACTAATAATATAAAGATTAAAATACACATACAAATGAGTAAGAAAGAAAAGACCACCATCATTTTTTCAAAAACCAGGGAAGAGCTTTTGTATCAAAAGAGCTCAAGTATCAAAAAATACTTGAACCTAGAACAAATTCATGATGGGTCAAGAGGGAGGTCAACTATCCAAGTATCAAGTTCAATCCAGCATCATGAAGTTCACAATGCTCTGTCTGGTAGTAAATCTGTTGGAGTCCCTTATCTGTGGCTAGAAGGGCTATGCCAGAGACTTAATCTGACCAGATACTCTGCAGATGGGATTTGGGCTCCCACTGTCCTCCATAGCCTTCTACACATTAGGTGTTCACAATTTAATCACTGATACTTTTTCCTCATTATATTTGGATTTTGTTATTATCCTTTTTGGATTACACAAGCTGGTGTGCTTCCTCCATGAGGATAAAAACCCAAGACATTATTCTAATTGATAGCCAGTCACCATGTGATTTCTTCCCCACACTAGGTGTAGAACCCTTATCTTCAGTGATAGTTTCATGAAGGTATGTATGGAGCAGGGCCATGTTAGCAGAACTAACTATTGTTCTTGGTTTGGGGCTAGAGTAAGTGGGAGCTCAGAATCCATCTGCTTAGCCATGGGTTATGAGCAACTCTGGTTTATTTGGGCAGTTGTATTATGACAAAAACAAAACCCCATCAGAGTAACAACAGGACACTAACCAACAAGCAAACCAAAAAATGAAAACAAACACAAGACAAGACAAAAGCCCAAGGAAATATAAATGAAAAACATGGCCAATCATCCACCGGGGTTATAAGGCAATTGAATTGATAACATCAACAATTTTTCCAATGATATAGAATACAAGACACGGTTGATTTGAAGAGTCTACATGAGTTCAGTTCCACTGAGAGCTGCAACCCATGAGTGGTTGCCCTGCCCAGTTTGATCTCCCAATGGATGAGCTCTGCTTACCCTGAACATGGGGATTGGTGCTAGGGGAAGACTTTCAGGATCAATTCTTACAAGTGCAGATCTCTGTCCAACAGATCAAAACCCGTAATAGCAATGCAAAGGGGGCATGTACTCAATACATGGTGACTCTGTGTCCCTTTCCACTGAACACCCACCAAGCCAGGGGCTCCCCCTACGGTTCAATGATAGCCACTTCCTCAGCCCCAGGGCAGCCACTCTACACTTCCTCCCCCATCAGATTACCCAGTCCTCAGTCCAAAGGGACAGGTATCTTCGAGGCAGAGCTCTCAGTTCATTAATTTGGGCCTCTGTGTTGAGTCCTTCTGGTGTAGCCCCTGGGGGATGCTACGCTGCCTGCAATGCCAGCGTCCAAGGCCATTGTGGTGCCTAATCCATGGTGTGGTTTAGCTCCTTAGCGTGCTCTTACTTTGAGGACTAAGGTTTACCTGACCTAAGCCATGGTATTTTCAGTCACCGCATTTGCATGTGAAAGTTGGATATATAATAAAGAAGACAGAAAAAGAATGGATGCATTTGAAGTGTGTTGCTAAAGAAGAAGATTGAAAGCACCATGGACTGCTAAATGGATCTGTCTTGGAAGAAGCATAGTCAGAAGTTTGGCTTCTAAGCTCCTTGGAGGCTAGGATGGCAAGTCTTCATCTGACTACTTTGGACATTTGTCAGGATGCACCAGTCCCTGGAGAAGGATGTCATACTTGGTTAAGTGGAGGTACAGGAAACAGAGGAAAGCCTTGGACAAGATAGAGTGACACAGTGGATGCAACACCGGACTCAGGAATAGGAACAAGTGTGAGGGTTGTGCAGCATGAGGCAGTGTTTCCTTCTGTTATACAGAACCAACTCAGTACCTCAATAGCACCTAACAACAATAGCATCAATAACGCGCTGTGTTATACCTTGATTACAACTTTCATTTTTCCTTTCTTAGAGGTATGTAAAATACAGGTGTGTTTTATCCTGAATATACTCTCCCATTCTGTGGCATACATTATGTCTCTATCACCAACTCTCCCATGGGTTCCTAATTTGATTCCGTAGTAATCAAATAGGAGGTTCTACCCTAAATGCATAACAGAACTTTCCTAACACAGTTTCTGCATCTCAAATACAATTCAACCGTGTGATCCCCTTGGTGTCCCAAACGTTGGTGTCACCCTTTATAGTTCCCTTTGCTCTCATACCCCACACCAAATACGTCAGCAAAGCAGCTCCACAAGTGAAATACACCTTTATCTCCTTTGAATTCTTGTCACAGTGTTCCAGACCACTATCATTTCTTATCTGCACTATGGTGACTGTCCTCTGGCTGGTCTTTCCTCCAACTTGGCTCCCACACATACTATTTCTCACACTGCACCAAAAGTGTTTTTGTGAATGTATAATAAGCATTTGGTGGACAGTGGATCCATGTTTGTTTTTTACAACTTTGCAGTGTGTTTTATCTATCTCATTTTATTTCCTTCTCTCAACCCCAGAACTAAGCCCTCGCTTAAATTTGGTGTTTATCATGCTCACCCAAGTTGTGTCCACTGTTACGTGTGTGCACATGTACAATTAGACACATAAGTGTAGGCAGATAGATATAGCTACATTGGAAGGAAAGATCACCTTAGTATATTATTTTGACCTCAACTAATGAAACCAAAGGAAGATGCTATTGGCAATTTTCCATTTGAGATTGTTGTTTTCCTCAACAAAAAAGCCCTCTAGTTTTCTAATATGCTTTCAAAAACTAAGGTTTCCAAACTCTCTATATTCTTACTTAATTTTTCTATGAGTCTGAAAGTAGCGAGTTAGAAAGTAGTAATGTAATCTCAGAAACTTCATTATATAGTTATACATGTGATTAAAAGTATGATTACATATTGAATATTTCTCATCTTTATATCTATATTATTTCGGTCTCTTTTCTCTGAAACAAGTACCTTATAATCATAAAGGTTAAAGTCTAAAAAACTTTTTATAGCAAGCAAGAACTTTATCTTTCAGTATTTTAAAAGGCTGTTGTTTTCTGAAAAACAAAATCCTTTATTTAAAATTATTTAGAGAAGAAAACACGACTTTCAAAGCTTTTACAGTAGTCCGATTTAGTGTAATAAGAAAAAACATCCTTATCTGGTGTTGGAGTCCTCATGTTTCCATGTAAAAGTCAATTGGATACATTCTGTTTCATTCTGCTTTCAGGACTCTGTCCTTCTGAGAAAAGCAAACAAGCAGGTCTCTGCAATACTGTCTCCCATTTAACAATCTATTTCAGTCTTATACTTGACAGTTAGCAATGACCTCTTGCTCCTGACACATTTTCTGTCTATGTGTGTGTGTGGAGGTGTATGTGTGTGTGTGTGTGTGTGTGTGTGTGTGTGGCTCTGGATGAAATGTTGCTATTTTCCTACACTGCTCTCCCCTTTGATCATTAACTTTTTCTTGTCTCCTACTCTCCCTTGAAGTACTAACTGTTTTTCCTTTTTTTGAAACAACCTGAAAAATGAAGATCTTAAAATTATATAATCCCTTTCAAGTCTTTTCTGGCAGCTTGGAAAGTTTCCCTAAACAACTAGAGAGGTCTAAGGGGTCAGTCCCAACCCCAACTACATGGACAGAACCCTGTCCCCACAAAAGAATTCACTTCAGGGGACAGCACTGAAGCTATAGCTCAGAGAGAGGGACATGTCTGATCAGAGAAAACGGAAGCAAATGAAGGGTGAGGAAGAGAGAGTGGAGCACATCCTGGCCCACCAAGCATTGACAAAGAGATTCCCACTCCGAGCAGCCAATCCACAGAGAAGTCCATATGGCCGGCCCCACAATGAGACACAACATCCCTCACTAACCCAGAGTGCTACGGGGAGACAACAATGGAGATGCAGTGTAGGAATTGCACCCGATCTGATCCCACCACACTGAGGCGAAACACTAGCGGCATGCAACAGAACAGTACGGGGGAACAGAGCAATGAAGTCCCCAGGGAATACCAAAAATAGACTTTGGAGCCAGGGCTTGGCACCCCATCAGACTTGGCTAGAAAAAGACTCCTAAATCTCAACAAACAGACCTTGAACTATTTACAGGCTTTTCTCTCTCTTTTTTGTCATTGGTTTTTGTTGTAGTTGTTGTTGCTTTGTTTTGCTCTGTCTTATTTTTTGTGCATGTTATTATCTCTGCAAGTCTACCTAGATAAGATGGACTGGATAAACAATCTGGAGGAGAAAACAACAGAACCAATTGTTCCAAGGGGACATGGAAAAAGGTGGGGAGGACGTGGGTGTTGACAAACCCAGGGTCAATGGGAACAGCTATTAGGCATCAAAGAACAAAAAAGCATGTCATTGTGAATGAGGGGGAGTGCGGATTGAAGACCCATAGCCCATTTGTAGGCAACTGGACATCCCATACAGAAGGGACACGGGGAGGAGTCGAGCCATGAAACATGCAACTTTCCTCTAGTTTTTAATGCTTCCTCTCCTCGCTCTTTTGATCCCAATTCTACAAATCCAGCTATACCAGAGGATGTACACTGGAACAGATCAAACTGCAAACACGGGGAATCTAGGACAGATAAACTCCTCAGGACCAATAATGAGAGCAGTGATACCAGGAGGGGAAGGGAAAGGTAGGGGAGAAACCGATCACAAGGATCTACATATAACTCCCTCCCTAGGGTATGGACAACAGAAAAGTGGGTAAAGGAAGACATCAAACCGTGTAAGACATGAAAATATAATAATAATTTATAAATTATCAAGGGTTTATGAGGGAGGGAGGCAGGAGGGGGAGGTGGGGGAGATGAGGAGGAGCTGATAGAAAGGGCTCAAGTAGAAAGAAACGTTTTGAGAATGATGATGGCAACAAATGTACAAACGTGCATGACACAATGGATGGATGGATGGATGGATTTTGATGAGTTGTAAAAGCCCCCAATAAAATAATTCTAAAAAAGAAAGTTTCCCTGAGTATTTCTGGCTTTATTGATTTTTTTTTAAATTCCTTGCTGGTGTGTTAAAGCATTAGACTGCTAACCTCCAGATTGGTGCTTCAAATCCACCAGCAGCTTCATAGGAGAAAGATGAGTCAGAATTGACTCAGCAGTGAATTTGGTTTGCTGTGTTCATCAAGATATACCAGTTAACCATCTGCCACTGAGTCAATTCTGACTCATGACAACCCAATATATGTCAACTGTGCTTTGTAAAGTTTTCAATGGTTGATTTTGGGGTCTGTGGGGGGGCGGTGGAGAGGAGAATTAGATCATCAGGCCTTTTTTCTAAGTTGATTCTTGTTGGATTCAAACTGCCAATCTTACAGCTAGCAGTCAATTGTTTTAGCTGTTTGCACCATTCGGGGAATCGTCTTCCAGCAGTAGCATCCCCAACAGCCCTTAGGCGCTATATGGGAAGAACACACAGATTGAAGTCGGCACACTTGATGTGAGTCATAATTGTATCATTCCCTGGCTAGATAGGACCATGGATGGCAGAGTTTTCTCTTTGCTGCAAATATCAGGTTTGGTGCTTTGGACCCACCCAGAAGCACAAAGAAAGAAAGGCCTAATGAAGCCTTTAAGGATTTACAGTGAATAAACCTTATGGAACAATCGTCAATATGTATGGTCACCACAGGTGAGCATTGACTCAATGGATTTTGCTTGGTGTTGTTCTCTTGGCAAGAAACCTTGGGCAAGTCAGCAAACCCTTCTGGTCTCATTATCTTCACCTGTAAAATGGGAGCGACTTTATTAACTAATGTTCAGGGTAGTTTTAAGAATTAAATAAATAGGTCTAGGTCAGTGGTTTTCAACCTTCCTAATGCTGTAACCCGTTAATACAGTTCCTCCTATTGTGGTGACCCCCAACCATAAAATGTTTTTGTTGCTACTTCATAACTGTAATTTTACTACTGTTATGAATCAGGTGACCCCTGAGAACCGCTGGTCTAGTTGAACGTTCCTTGAGAAGTGTAATGCATTGACATTGATTTATGTTCACAACAATTCATATTTTTTAGTAGCTAACATGGTATTAATTGTATAGCAACTTACAGGATCAGGCGAGGAGAAGAAATCATATACAGATCACCAGGAAGAATAGTTAATATAAGAAAGAATAAAGCACAATGCCCTGGGAACACCAAGTTTGTTACGGGTGTTGGGAATCTTTTTCTTTGTCCCTCCAAATCCACTCTACTCTCTATCCTAGCACCAATCTGCATGGACAGCGTGGGCTTCATATTGTGTTGTTGTTGCCAGGTGCCAGTGAGTCAGTTCCAACTTATAGCGAGCCCATGTACAACATGTACAACAGATAATCCCCAGTACCATGTACAACAGATAATACCCAGTTGCATGCCATCCTCTCCATTGTTGTTAGGGCTCAGCCCATGGTCTCAGCCACTGTGTTCATCCATCTTATTAAGGGCCTTCCCCTTTTTCACTGACCCTCCACTTTTCTAAACCTAAAGTAGTCCACCTACCAAATTAAACAGGTCATATCAGGAATCCTCTTCAGACAATGATCTCTCCAGACTCAATGAACTGCTACTGTCTCATCAAGAGTGTGGTAATGAAATTCCAGTGGTACTACTAACCTGAGGTACTGCTCTAGCACGTCTTTTTTATTTTAATTTTTTTTGCCTATGCAGCCCACATTTATTAAATAGCCCTTTATTAAAGTCTTCTCAATTATTCAGCTTAAACACGTCACCTGTTTTCTAAAAAGAACCTAGTTCTATACCAAGGATCCAATGGGGAAAATGATAGGCAAACTCTTCCTCTCATTAAGTAAATCGATTAAAATGACATAATTGAGTTGCAATGTAAAAGAATGCTGTGGGGAAAATATTGAATTATATAGGTAGCATGAAAAATGGATTTAAAAATATGAAAGAAATAAGCAGAGTTACTGTGCCAAAAATAAATTAGTCAACATGCAGTGATTTCAAGAGGTAACATGTGATCAACAGCTGACGGCATTGAAGCAAAAAGTACAAATTTCACTGAAAATATTGAGGGGAAGTGTCACACCAATTGGTATATTTCAACAAATGATGCAACTCTGAGCACTCACTCACCCAGACCGAGCAGTGTTTGGACTGTTGGACACATGGTCCTTATGAGTTAGGACCAATAATATGCCACCTAATAACCAAGCAACCAAAGCAACTTTCCTAAGGAAAGTTTTCCCTGACAGTGAAAGAAATAATACTAGCAGTAGTGATTTCAGGCACCTAGGATAAATCATTAACTAGGAAGAGCATAATGGAGAATTAGCTTGGGAATGTCCAAAGATTAAATTCCAAGGAGACACCTTCCGAAGTGCTAAATGAGTGTTCAGATGAGTTATATATGAGTATTTGTGGTGACATAGTCTCATTTATGACAAATATTTTAAGAGTTAATAATGGCAGGGCTTACAAATAGCTGGACATATAATACTGGAGGGTTGGGGTTGTGAATCAGTTGGGGGGCGGGGGGATTACACTCCAATCAATTCAAGGGTAGCAACCTCCCTTGTATTCAACAACTGGCATCCAAATAGGACAAAAGAAATACAGCTGTTTCCCCATTAAGAACCACAAAGGAGTAATATTTATTTATTTTTCTTCATTAAATATTCATTCATTACTCTAAACACATTTGAATGTCTTCAAATAATATAACATATGCAGGTCATTACTAAGTTTTCCCAAGTTCTGTAGTATCTCATTCCATGTCTGTATCGTCTTGGATATCTTTATTGTTTATAATTTATGACTCAATTTCCATATGAAACCTTTATGCTGGTTGCACTGGACTCAGTTAGCTATTATGACTGTAACCACTTGGGTCACTTGGAATGTTTATATTTCCAGCTTATTTATAGAGAGTGGCCAGATTGCGAATATTATTGTTTTTCTATATTTTGCCAATTAACCAGGCCAAAATGTAGGGGATGAGGAGAGCCACTCAGGAACAAATTAAAAGGTTAGCATGTTTCGAGAATGTTCTATTAGTAATACAAATATGAATCACTTTTGATGTTGCTATTCAGGTCATTGGAACTTAGTGTTAATCAGGGAAAGAAAATTTGCCTTGACTTATCAAATTCTTAAGAAAGGCAGCAGATCTAGGACTGTAGGTTGTTGTCCCTGCCTATCTCAAGCCAACAATCTAAATGAATGGAAAGAAAAAAGTCCAAAGTTGGAAATGACCTTGAAGCTCATGTCTTTTAGCTTGCTTCTCATTCCAGTTATTTCTTGTATAATATCCCTGATAAGGTTACTTGTTAACTCAGTCAATAGACACAAATTAAATACCTGTCACTGTTAGGCATCATGGTAGTACCAAAGAGCAAAGCACTTTGGCTGCTATGCCCAAGGCACTCGTACCTAGGCTCTGCTTGAACCTGATTTCATGATAGAATAATTCTCAGCGAGTTCTTTTGAATTCAAAATTGACTCCACATGACATTTATTCTTTAAAGTTCTGAGGGTTTTCATGTAGCTTAGATGCCTTTTCAGGAGAGACCAGGCCCTGGAGGAGGACAGCATACTTGGTAAGGTAGAGGACCGAGAAAAAGGAAGTGCCCTCAACAACATGGACTGACCCAGTGGCTGCAACACTGAGCTCAACCATAAGAACAAGTGTGAGGAGGACATAGAGGGACAGAGTTTCATTCTATGGTACATAGAGTTGCTGTGAAAGGGAGCTGATTGGCAGCACTTAACAACAAGCAATAATGACAATTTAGTCACATCTATTTTGTATAGAAGATCCCCACCCACATTCAGACTTCACTTTTACTATTACAAAACTTGATATGCCGTCATCCCTATGTATTGAGAAGTTCCCCTAAATTTCTATCCTGTTTTCTCGCCTGCAGTTTGACAATTCTGTAGTATAGTTCCTTGTCTCCGAACTGATAATGTCATGATTAAAGAAGGACCAAGGGCAAAAAGCCTATAATACGCCAGTGACCTTCCTCCAGGTTTACAGCTTTTTCTACTTTTCATCAGTTGCTTAATGAGTTGTGAATAGAGCTTACTGCATGGACATCTTGTACACATTTCTTCTGTCTGCAAGAATATCCTAACAAAAAAATCCAGGCTGATGAATTTGTCTCTGATTCCCCATATTTGTCCAGCAAATATGTTTTTTAAAAAAGAACAGGAAATTATTTGTTATGAGTTAGTGAATTACATTGGTATTTATGCTCATCTTCTCCTCTAATTGTCTATAAATCATCTCTCTAGTAATCTACAGTATTTCCTTTTTGCCTTCTCTTTGTCATTGGCAGAATAATAGCCCTCTAAAAGATGCTCACTTCCCAATCTCTGGACTTGTAAATATGTTACCTTACATGGCAAAAGGGACTTTACCAGTGTGATTAAGGTTAAGAAGCTTGAGAATGAAAGATTCTCCTGGATTATTTGGAAGATTCAATCTAATCACATGGATTTTTAAAATCAAAGAACTTCTTCCTTGCCATGGTCAGTAGAAAATATGACTATGGAAGGGTCAGAGCCATGGATTGCTCAAGGTTTTGAAAAAGAAGAAAGAGGGAACACAAATAATATCTTTTAGAATGCTGGTTCCTGAGAGACAGAGCTTAAAAATGTCCCTGAAGTCTAGCTTTTCCAATTTGCTAACCAGTCCATTATCCCTGACTCCTATTCCCCTTAGTGTTTTCTCTCCCATCTTTGAGTTTCTAATTTGCTGCAACACATCACAGACGTCACAAACCATCAGGGAAATAGCTCACAAAGTTGTTGAAGCTCGCAAGTCCCAAACTTGTAGGTCAAACATTAATCAGGGGGCTTCTCCAACCCAAAGTGACTGCAAGGACAGACAAATCCAAATCAGAAAGCTGGAGAAACCAGTGTGTCAAGTCCCAAGAACCAGGGCCAGATGCAGGACCCAGAGCAAGAGAGTGAACTTTTCCACAAAACAAAACTCATTGCCATTGAATCAGTGCCGACTCATAGCAACCCCAAAGCTCTGTCTTACTCCTATGGAACTGTTGGTAGTTTTGAACTGCCCACTATGCAGACTGTAGCCCAATTCTTAACCATAGCACCACCAGGGCTCCTGAACTTTGCCAAAGTATATCTATATATTGGATGCAGACCAAACCCTCAAATAAATTTAGGGTAGTAGTTTGAGTCAAGATACAAACCCACCCTAATCCCGCTGTATTAGCATAATAGGCAACTCACTCCAAAATGGGTACATAATCATAAACACAGAGATTAGAGATTACAACACACCACAAATGGAGAACTGTGACTAGAAGGATTATGCTAAGTCATTCACTGCATTTCAAGGGATCATAAGCCAAGGAATACAGTTGTAAAGGCAAAGACATGATGCTCCGCAAAGCCCCCAGCAAGGAATGCAGCCTACTGATGTCTTAACTAGCCCAGTGAAACGCTTGTTAAACTTATGCCCTTTAGAATATTAGTGTAATAAATTTTTGTTATTTTAAGTCAAGAGGTTTGTAATAATTATTTGGAGCAGCCATTAAAAAACATACCTCCTCCCTCTTCCTCTTCCACTTCTTTTATTATATATACACCTTGCAATAACATAGATTTTTCTTCATTTTACTTTGGCCTCAATTTGGCTAAGACATAGATAAGAATAACATAAATCTGAAAAGGTCAATTACAGATAATCAACAGTTAAATCCCTTATGACACAGTTCTTACCTCTTCATTCACACAGATTGCAGTGAAATGTCTCCATGGCAAAACTTAGATCTGTTAAAAGCACTCTAACCACAAACATTGATCTCATCTCTACTTCCTCATACTTATGACTCAATATAACTAGGCGTAGGTTTACTGAACATATCCTATCCTTACAAAAGATACAATAGTATCGTGTGGAAATTACATTTCTGAGCTAGGACCCACCTCTATAACTTACCAACTTGGTGACTTTCCAGAGTGTGGTAGTTTAATAATTTCCATCAACTTAAAGATATATAAAAGTGTAGAGGTGGAATTCAACCTGTCAATCAGCTCACAGCCTGATGATGCCTCCTTGCAGTTGTGGCCTTCTCATAGAAGGGCCTGGGAACCTCCCCTGGGTTCTCTGCCTTCGCTTTTCTGCTAGCTAAATTTGATTGCTGACAGAGCTCTGGCATGTTAGGACCACCATTGGATCCACTCGACTTTGAAGCCCACTCCCACACTCCAGGCCTGTGATCTTCCAGCATTTTGCATCATTGCATGTGACCGCGTGAGTTTGACGAGGCACTTATGGACTAGTATCAGATTTATGGACTTGAGTTGTATTGGACTGGGATGTTTTCTTGACATGTAACTATTTCTTGATATAAAGATCTTTCTTACACCTACATGAGTATGTTAGACAGGTTTCTCTAGAGAAACAAAACACTAATAATTTTATATATTTCCTATAGATAGATAGACAGATAACATAAGAAGTAAGCAGTTAATTTATCTATAAAGCAGTACAAATGGCTCAGTGCAACTCACTTCCAGGAGACAGCTAATTTACTGGCAGTCCTTCAAGTTTTGAGGACCACTGGATAATCCTCTGTAGAGCAATTCAGGCCATCTGGACACAAGCAGCAAACAGCAAGGCAGGTCACCAACTGTCAGCCAGATGACAGGGTCTGACAGTGCCAAGCTCAAGAGATGTATATTTCAGTAGATGTAGATTCTTCAAGAGATGTAAATTCCAATGGTGCAGTGAAGCAGGTCTCGAAGGAACCTCAAATTACAGAGACACAGTCCATGGGTTAGGTGTCCCACAGGTAGTGTAGCTTGCAAATTGAGGCACAGAACAAGCAAGGCAGGAGCACACTGGTCTGATCATCAAAGAGCAAGAGACAAGAAAGGCGAGGCTCGCTGAGCCATTTCTTTCTCCGCCCTTCAATTAATCCCACATGTGTTCATTGGCCATGTAGGCACAATAAACCTACCTATCACAATGAGTGTTCCCAGATTTGTTTCTCTAGTCAACTAGGCCTAACACATAGTCACTTCTCTGCCTGTCAACTTTGATACCCAGAAGAACAAGGGAGGAAAAGTTCATTAAACTAAGCAATCTCTAAGGTCTCTATCTCCCTCTAATGTTCTCTTCTATAAGAATGCAGACTCGCCCTCCTTTTCTTGGCGGGGGCCAGGCATGCAGTACCGGTCCCCATTATGTACAGAGGCAGAGGGAGCGGACTCCGGTCTCCTCGGTATCATATCTTTGGTGCCACTGGCTACCCATCCACTGGTTCTATCCTCAAACACCGGGACAAGGACCTGGGGGAAGAAGAAAAAAAAGAATACAGACTCAAAATGATCCCTGTTTCCTTGCTAAAAGAAATGAAATGAAGCACAGTACTTCAATTCTTTGCACATACTAGCCCCTCTACATGAAATGCAATTCCTTTTCATTTCTTGTCTCTACCACATATCTTGAGATGGGAAAATCCTATCCTACTTTTAAAGTCCCAAATTAAATGACAAGTCACTTGATCACATCATCAGGAGTTAATCTCCATTGTAGCATGATAGCCCTTACTGCCTGTAGGTTTATCTCATGTATGTTGTTGTTAGCTGCTGATGTGGACTTGGTTCTATTTTATTTGCACTGTAGACAATGGAATGAAACACTGCCCAGCCCTGTGTGATCCTTATAGTCCTGGTGTGTGTCTATTGCGGAAGCCACTGTGCTAATCCATCTAACTGATGGTCTTCTTCTGTTTTGCTGACTGTACTTTACCAAACATGAGCTCCTTCTCCAGAAACTACTCCCTCCTAATACCATGCCCAAAATATGTGAGAGGAGGTTTCACCATCCTTACTTTTAAGGAGTATTCTGGATGTGTTATCCGACAGAACATTAATCATTCTTCACCACATCATAATTCAAATGCATCAATTCTTCTTTGGTCTTCCTTTTTATTGTCAGTTTTCACGTACATATGAGGCTATTGAAAATGCCATGGCTTGAGTCAGATGCAACTTGGTCCTTAAAGTTACATCTGTGTTTTTAACACTTTAAAGAGGTCTTGTGCAACAGATGTTGCCCAATGCAGCATATCCTTTAGTCCTTTGTTTGCTGCTTCTATGAGCATTGATTGTAGATTCTAGTAAAATGGAGTCCTTGACAACTTCAGTTTTTTTCTCTGTTTATCATGATGTTGCTTACTGGTCTAGTTGTAAGGATATCTATTTTCTCTATATTGAGCTTTAATCTATACTGAAGGTTGTAGCCTAGATCTTCGTCAGTAAGTGCTTCAAGTACCATTCATTTTGAGCAAGCAAGTTGTCTGCATATCATAAATGTTAATGAGTCCTCCTCCAACCCTGGGTTCAGCTTCTTAGATTGTTTGTTCAGTATATAGATTGAATAATTAGGGTGAAAGGTTATAATCTTGACAGAAATCCTTTTCCTAGTCTCCTAGATTCCATCTCCTCTTCACTTTCAGAGTGATTTCCATTATCCTCTGTCTTCTTTTCCTTTAACTTCATAGTAAGTCTTTATTCTACCCCTATTTCCAAGCAATCCCTTCTGTGGAAATAACAGTTGTATATCTATGTCTATATCTATATCTAGATCTAGATAGAGATATAGCTATATCCCCTCCCCCTTTGCTTGGATGTCAATTAATTAATAAAATAACATTTTTCCATTGTCTCAATAATATGAAGAATAAATGAACAATAGTGGGCTTATTCTCATAGTGACCTCTAGGACAAAGTAGAACTATAATGAAAGTAATCACTAGAGAACCATTCTACCTCATCTTTCTCCTGTGGAGCAGATTGGTGGATTTGAACTACGCTCTTAGCAGTCAACCAGGGGTACTAACCTGTTCTCAGGAGAAATCCTTGGGACCATTGTCTACTCTCAGATATGTCCTAGAAAAGTAATGCATTTCTGTACTATATTTACAATAAGGAACCATTACATTTAGATTTGAAATGCTTTTACTCAAACAATTATGCTATGAGTATTATTTTCTAAATCAATATCATTGATCACTCAAGGAGTAATAAAATCATTTATACCTAGGTATCAATAGCCATATAAGACATGTTGATTATCCAAATACATAGTTTTACAGTAGATGAGAGTTGGATTTTAGTATGCCCATTTCAAAAATGGAAAACTTGATTCCAGTATGTCTTGACAAAATCGTAAGGTCATAAAGTAAAAATTTTCAGGTCAAGGGCTTTTATTTTCTTTATGCCATTATTATACCCACAACTCATATTCCCTGCTGTGTCTGTCTGGATACAACAAACCTCATAAAACTATGAAGGAAAAAGAGGACCTGATGCAAAAAACCCAAAAAACTATGAAGGAAAAAAAAAGAAGAAGCAGAGCCAGAAAAAAAAAGAACCTGAGAGTCCATTTGCCCCCTAACTCTTCCTGTTCCCAATTTCCACATTACCTTTTATTTACATTTTTTCTGGAACTTTTTGAGGCCCCCTTGCATTTTGAAGGTATAGTCAATGAGGTTTGCAGCAGGAAGAATGTAGGAATGTGTCAAAAAGAGTATTCAAAGTAATTCAACTAATAGATTGACAAGACTTCAAACCACTTTGAACAGCAAAGTGCTATGTATTGGTTTTTTAAAATCATTTTATTGGGGGCTTGTACAATTCTTATCACAATCCATACAGACATCCACTGTGGCAAGCACATTAGTACATTTGCTGCCATCATCGTTATCAAAATATTTTCTTTCTACTTGAGCCCTTGGTATCAGCTACTCATTTTCCACTCCCTCCCCCACTCTCCCTCCTCACAAACCCTTGATAATTTATAAATTATTATTATATTATATTTTCATGTTTATACCGTCTGATGACTCCCTTCACCCACTTTTCTGTTGTCTGTCCCCCAGGGAGGGGGTTATATGTAGATCCTTGTGATAGGTTCTCATTATTGATCCTGAGGGGTCTATTTGTCCTGGAGTCCCTGTTTCTAGTTCTTATCTGTACCAATGTACATCCTCTGATCTAGCCAGATTTGTAAGGTAGAATTTGGATTATGATAGTTTGGGGAGGAAGCATTAAAAACTAGAGGAAAGTTGTATGTTTAATCATTGCTATACTGCACCCTGAATAGCTGGTCTCCTCCCCACGACCCTTCTGTAAGGGGATGTCCAGTTGTCTACAGATGGGCTTTGGGTCTCAGGTCTCCACACTGCACTCCCCCCTCTTTCACAATGATATGCTTTTTTGTTCTTTGATGCCTGATACCTGATCCCATTGACACCTTGTGATCACACAGGCTGGTGTGCTTCTTCCATGTGGACTTTGTTGCTTCGCAGCTAGATAACTGGTTGTTAGTCTTAAGCCTTTCAGACCCCAAATGATATATCTTTTGATAGCCAGGCACCATCAGCTTTTTTCGCCACATTTGCTTATGCACCCACTTTGTCATCAGCAATCATGTCAAGAAGGTGAGCATCATGGAAGATGCATTATTTTTGTCCAAGCAATTTACCCCCAAATATGTGAGTTGTAGCCTGCCACACCCATACAGAAGCAAACCAAGAAGGAAAAAAAGAGAGTGAGGGACTAGACCCCATGCTGGTACACCAAGCCATGAAGATGACATCCCTGCACAGAGCTCTTAAGACACAGAGGGGACTGTAGGGCTGACAACAGATAGAGACATGATGTCCCCTCCCTGGAGCACACTGTGACAGAGGACAATAGTGGGGACACACAACTGGGAATGAGTCTGGTCTGACACCCTCCCCCGCCCCCACCCCCAGCCACCCATCACCACCACCTGTGGGACAAACCAAGAATAAAACATAACACATCGGCAACAGGAGCAAAGCAAAGCCACAAAACCCCTGAAGAGTCCCCAAGATAGATTCAGGCTAGGAAGGGCAATTTCCAGAATCCACCCCTCCCAGGACCGGTGGGGAGATTGTCATAAGGTCATTGGACGGACCTCTAATTATGTATGCTTTTACATCTGGTTGTGGGGGAGGGGGTTCTAGTTTTTCTTTTCTCTGTCTGTTCAAACTTTTGCTTACTTTTTGTTTAGTCTCTGTTAGTGTTGTTTTTCCTACCTTATACGCTAGGCATGGGAAGCAAGCCTGAGGAGAAAGCAATGGGATCTGTGGTTCTGGAGGGACTTCGGGGGAGGAGGAGCTGAAGGAAAGAAGTGGTGATGAAGCAATGCCACAGACAGGAGAACAACTAGGGAATTAAAAAGCAATAATGAGGAGGACGTGAAGATACTGGTGGTGTTGGAGCAACAGCAATCTAGCTGAGAGGAATTACTAAGAGACAGAAGAAAAGCGAGTGTGATGGTGGGGCAGGAGGAAGGTAAAACAAACAGAGGAAAGATCTAGGAAGCAAAGCTATAGATAGAGGTATAAACATAGGTGTGCACTTATATAAATATATTAACTCATAAAAATAGAGATATTGACCTATGTACATATACTTATATGGAAATAAATTGAGGAAGTAGATGGACTTTTGGCCTCTGCTCAACCCCTCCCTCAATGCAAGACCACTTTGTTCTAATAACCTGGCATTCTGTGATGCTCACCCTCCCAACACGATCGCTGAAGAGAAAATGGGTGCATAAGTAAATGTGGTGAAGAAAGTTAATGGTGTCTGGCTATCAAAAGATATAGCCTCTGGGGTCTTAAAAGCTTGAAGTTAGACAAGCAGCCGTCTAGTAGAGGAGCAGCAAGCCCACATGGAAGAAACAAACAAACCTGCGTGATCATCAGGTGTCAACTGAATCGGGTAACAGGTACCAGAAGACTCAAAACAAAAACATATTGTTGAGAATAAGGTGGGGGGTGGGGTCAGAGCAGAGACCCAAAATGTATCTGTAGACAATAGGACATCCCCTCACAGAAGGGTCACAAGGATGGGATGAGTTAGCCAGGATAGCAACGATGAAACACACAATACTCCTCTGGATCTTTTAGGCTTCCTAACCCCCCACTCAAGACCCCAGTCCTGCCTTTTAGTTCTGGCTAGACCAGAGCATGTACACTGGTAGAGAGATAAGAGCTCATGACACACAATCCAGGTCAGATAAAACCCTCAGTAACAGAAATGGGAGTAGTGAAACCAGGAGGGTATGGGAACCATGGGAGCAGGAGAGGAGAAAAGGGGACCCAAGGGCAATGATCAATACATAACCTGCCCTTCTCCCCACCCTGAAGGGGTCGAAAACCAGAAGTGTGGATGAAGGGAGACAGTAGTCCATGTGAGACGATAATAATTTATACTTTATCAAGGGGTCATGAGGGTAGGATTGCATCAGGGGGAAGCAGGGAAAAAAGAGGAACTGATGCCAAGGGCTCAAATAGAATGTAAAGGTTTAGAAAATCATGATGGCACTATATGTACAAATGCGCTTGATACAATTGATGTACGGACTCTTATAGGAGCCATATGAGCCCCAATAAAATGATTTTAAAAATAATAAGTGGTTTCAAAATGTCTATTGGAGCACAGAGGGAAAAGTTGCACTATAAGTTGGCATCAAGTATTAACAAAGACACCACGATATTACAGTAGCTGCTGTCACTAACATTCATCACCCACCCTGAGGGTGGATTTACACTTCGTTTTTATTATGGGTTTTTTTACATTATTATTCCCTCCTTTCCTTGGAATCTTAACCTGAAGACCACACTAGCATGTTAATATATGAAAGGCTCCTTCACAGTTACTTTGCAGAAATAAAACGCTTTCTTAAGTACAAACAGGCTATTTGACCACAACCTTCCTATGCTATAATCCACCCTCCCTTCCCTAATCTCAGTTACGTCCTTACTGAACCAGAAGTCATCGTCTCCCATCATGTCCTCTCTATCATTCAGCCTAAAATGAGTTTGGTAAGTAAAGACTGGCTAATTTCTTTGATTCGTGTTATAGCATGTATACAACCTTTGAAAATATTATTGTAGTAAATTATAAAAACAAAAAATACCATTTTATGTATAGAATTCAGCGACAGTTATACTCCCCCATGCTGTGTAACAATTACCATTACCCATTTCAGAAAGTTTTCTATTATTCTAAGTAGAAACATTATTTTATAAGAAATACCTTCCTATTTCTCCCTCTCTCAGCCATTGGTTGCCATTAAAATGTTATATATATATAAATATTTCATATAAATGGTATTGCAGTATTTGTCCTTTTGTTTCTACCTTATTTCAATCAGTATAATGTTTTCAAGGCTCATCCATGTCACAGCATGTATCAGAATTTTATTTTCCTTTATGGCTCAGTGATATCCCGCTGTACACATGTATATACCACATCTGTTTATCCAGTTATCTGCTGATGAACATCTATGTCTCTATTGTTTGGCTAGTTGAATGAACACTGGCGTATGAGTTTCTGTCTCAGCGTCTTCTTTTAAATGATTTTGGCTTATAAGCCAGATTGGAATTGCTGGTTTATCTATAACCTTTCAAAGAAGAAATTTGTCTCCCATGTTATTGTTACCAAGTCAACTTTTGGGTCAGAACACCAGAAAATCCAACCAACTTTATAAATCTCGAGAGATTTCCCCAAGAATATCTGACATGATGATGAGCATAAGTCTTTAGAAAGAAAGAAGAGCGGCACTTTCCACGAAGTTTTCTCTTTATATATGTGTATTGTGGCTGAAAGTTTGCTTGTGAAAAGCATGGTATTTCATTACCACCCCAAAACTCACATGTTCATTTCCCCCCATGTTTTTTTTGTCTGTTCTAAAAAGTGGATCTCACTGAGTCTTCATCCTGTATATTGCATCCTCACTATACACATTTGCATTGGTTACATATTTTCTTATATTGTTCCCTAGTAATTCCTTTGAAATCAACTTTCTTACCTTCTAGGAGTAAGGATCACATCACTCGCTGTCTTTTGCATTATTAGACTTAGAACAGGGAGACTCCTTCTGCTTGCTAAGGTACTCACAACAGTAAAGGGGCATACAGCAAGCACACACAAAACAGCTCTTTAACACAGAGGCACACGCCTGAATGAGCAAAGGGGTAAATTATAAGTCCTGTAAGCCCAAGCTTACGTTCCTCTGCCCTAAAACGTCTTTAGAAACTTAGTATGTGTTCTGGTACTTGGATTTTCACACTTGAATTATATGGACCTCTTTAAAGGAAATATATTCTCATGGACTATGGTGTCACCCCCAACTTAGTTTTATTATGAAGTGTTTTAATATTTACTGACAAAAAATTAACCATAAGTACTTTTAGACATGTATCTCATATAGCAATAAATTAAAACAAAACTTTAGGTTATTATGGATTGGACTGTGTCTTCCAAAAAGACATATTAAAGTCCTCACCTCAGTACCTGGAAATGTGACCTTATCTGGAAGTAGGACCTTCGCAGATGTAACCAATTAACAGATGGTCATAACGAAGTAACCTAGACCTTAATCCAACATGGCTGGCATGCTTATTAAAAATAATAGAAATACAGAGGAAAGATGATCAAGTTAAGATGAAGTCTATACTGGAATCATGCTGTCTAAACGACTGCAAAACACAACAAAAACTTGGGCTACCTGAAGCTGGAAGAGACCTTCCTGTGAAGGCTTGAGAGAGAGTTTTGGCTTGCCAATTCCAAATTTCAGACTTGCATTCTTTACAACTGTAAGCATAAATTTCTTTTGTTTTAAGTTAGCCAGTTTGTGGTACTTCGTGGGAGCCATATCAAATAAACACACAGAACAATACAGAAAGCTTATAATAAAGTGAAAGCACACAATTTAAATTTCATGTGACAAGGGCAGAATGGCCACCCCACAATGTGAACATGGTGCTGTGGATAGCCAGAGTACACGTTCTTCTCAGTTCAGTTTACTGGCCTCACCACATGGGAGGCAGTGAGTGACTCACTGCTCCCACTGCTTGTCTCTATTTAAATCACGCAGAGCCTGCCTTTGTACATCCTATGATGAAGTCATTTGGCCTTACCTTGGTAAGAGCACAATGCTCATATATTAACTGCCAATGTGTTCTTTTTTTGTTAATCACCTGCCTGGGACAACTAAATTGACAATCCTTGGAACCAATGAAGTCTTAAACACAGACAAAAATGCAGGTTCCAAAAGCATTTGGCAACTTTCTGTTAAATGTTAGTCATAAAATCAAATGAAAATATGTTTATAGTCATTTACTATTACTATCAAGAAGAAAACATAAAATTAGATTTTCACGGAGAACTTGAGGCTCCTTGAGAATATGATGGCAGAATTTCAAGGACCTTCAGACCTGAATTTGAGAAACATGATAAAAGTCCTTGACTTAGAATTTTTTTAAGTAGATAAACAACCCAGTCTATAATACCTGCAAGCTATCATAGGACTTGTTGAAAAGCAAAGATGTTACTTTGAGAACTAAGGTACTCTTTACCCACATCATGGTATTTTCGGACACCTCATATACCTGTGAAAGCTGGACATTAAATAAGGAAGACTGAAGGAAAACCAATGCATGCGAACTATGGTGTTGACAGAGAATATTGAAAGTACACTGGACGGCGGAAAGACCAAAAAGTCTCTCCTGGAAGAAGTACAACCAGAATGCTCCTTCGAGGCAAGGCTGACGAGATTCGTCTCAAATAATCGGGACATGTTATTAGGAGACACCAGACCCTGGAGAAGGACATCATGCCTGGTAACGTGAAAGGGAATCAAAAAAGAAAAGGGCCTGGATGGGATGGATTGACAGCGTGGCTACAAGATTGTTCAAGATGGTGCAGGACCGGGAGGTGTTCAGTCAGGTCGTTATGATTCAGAACTGACTTGACACGACAGCATGAAAGGACTATGTGTGGTGGCACAGTTAATGTTGGTCAGCAGCTGAGCCAAAAGCTTGTGGTTCAAATTGACACAGGGGAATAGCTCAGAAAGCCCTGGCCATCTACTTCTGAAAAATCTACCTCTGATCACTCTTTGCTACACAGTTCTCTTCTGAAATACATGAAGTCACGAGGAGTTGCGGTTAAATAATCAGCAATTGGACTTTTATAGGACTATAGAAAATCATAAAGTGCTCTGGTTTGTGTGGTGGGTTAGGTTTTGGGCTGTTAACTGCAAGCTGTGCAGTTCAACCCCACTAGCGTCCTACAGGAGAAAGGCGAGGCCGTCTGCTGCCAGAAAGATTTGCAGTCTCAGAAACAGAGCATCACCATGAGTCTGAATTGGCTCAGTGGCACTGGGTTTGGATAAATAGTCTTATAACAGCAAGTCCTATAAACGGCTCAATGATGTGTTAGAAAATTAAATAAAATTATAGTGACAACATTATTTGTGAAAATATCTGTTGGGCATGCTAGAAGGCATCAAATGTTAGCCAGGTGTCCTAGAAATCAAGGTAAGAGGATAGGTGATTTACCAGCCCTGGTGGTGTAGTGGTTACACCTTGGGGGTGCTACCCGTTATGTTCATAGTTCAAAACTACCAGCTGCTTAGCTGGAGAAAAATGTGACTTTCTACTTGCACCAAGAGTTACAATCTCAGAAAGCCGCAGGGGAAATTCTGTCCTGTCCTAGAGGGTTGCTGTGCGCTGGCATAGACCCCATGTCAGTGAGAGAAAAAGACAGTCAAGGGGGAGGGAAGCCACAGGGAAGATGCGGCCAGCAAGAGGGTTTCCAACATTCCATTCACTGCTGCATTTAGAAAAATAATCATCCAACGGGACAACACTAGATCCCCTGAGGTAAGGGGGAAGCGTAGGATCAAAGCATGGGGATCTAATTTTTGCAATGATAGATTATCAAGCACAACAACAAATATATGAGCAAATTTAAAATGAAATACATAAACTTTATCAAAACAGTAAGGAGTGAACTAGAGGTGAGTAAAATATCTTCAGTAACAATGAAACCAATAAAGGTTTAATATAAAAAATACAAAGAAAACTTCTGCAATTTAACAATAAAAATATTAAAATGCTCAATAAAAAACTGGGCAAAGGACATGAGTAGGCATTTCACAAAAGAGGTTATCAAATGACAGACAAATGAAAAGATGTACAATATCATAAGCCATCGGAAAATGCAAATACAAACCTCAGGAAGGTACCATTTCATTCCTTTTTGTGGTGGTTAAGAGAAAATATAAAGAAGGAAGAGGAAGTAGCAGGTGTTGTAGGTGGGCATGGAATACTGATCCTTTGCAGGGCGGGGCGGGGGGAGGGGGGAAGGGGGATGCAAAATGGTAAACCGGCTGTGGAAGGCAGTCTGACACTTTAACCCTTTGTGCAACTAAACAGCAAGGGGAACAGAGCAACGAAGTCCCCAGGGAGTACCAAAAATATACTTTGGAGCCAGGGCATAGCACCCCATCAGACTTGACCAGAAACATCCCTAAAGGTAAACAAAGCAGACCTTGAACTATTTACAGGCTTCTCTCTCTTTTTTTGTCCTTGGTTTTATTTTTGTTCTTGTTGTTTTCTTTTCTTTTGTTGCGGGGGAACAGGACACAAACCCACACAAGGGGAGGGTATTGTTTATATCTCCACAGGGAAAGAGGGACCAAACTTTAACCCAATGCTCCAAGATGTGAATGCAACATGCCAGCATGGAGCACGGAACCAGTGGAGAGGTCTGAGGGGCCGGTCCTAATGCCAACTACTAAGTGGACACCTGCCCCTCCCCCCCCAGAAGAATTTATTTCAGAGTACAGCACTGAAGCAGCAGCTAAGGGAGAGGGACATGTCTGATTAGAGCACACAGGAGCAAATGAAGGAGGAGGAAGAGAGAGTGGAGCACATCCTGACCCACCAACCTTTGACAACAAGATTCCCGCTCAGAGCAGCCAATCCACAGAGAAGACCATCTGACCGGCCCCACTGTGAGACTCGACATCCCTCACTGACCCATAGCCCTACAGGGGACAACATTGGAGACACAGTGTGGGAATTCTGCCTGATCTGATCCCATCACACTGAGGCAAAACACTAAGGGCATGCAACAGAACAGTTAAGGGGAATACCAAAAATAGACTTTGGGTCCAGGGCTTGGCACCCCATCAGACTTGACTAGAAAACACTCCTAAAGACCAACAAACAGTCCTTGAACTAACTACACACTTTTCTTTTATGTTATTGTTGTGTTGGGTTGTTTTTGGGGTTTTTTTTGGTCATTGGCTTTTTATTATTGTTTTGTTTTCTTTTGTTGCTTTGCTTTGCTCTGTCCTGTTTTGTGCATATTATTATCTCCGCAGGTCTGTCTAAATAAGAGGCTGGATGAACAATCTGGAGAAGAAAACAACGGGACTGACGGTTCTGGGGGGACATGGGAGAGGGGGAGCTGGGGGGAAAGGAAGTGGTATTAACAAATCCAGGGACAAGGGATTAACAAGTGATCCAAATCCATGGTGAGGAGGGTGTAGGAGGCCTAGTAGGGCTTGATCAAGGGCAATGTAACCGTGAGGAATTATTGAAACCCAAATGAAGGCTGAACATGATAGTGGAACAAGAGGAAAGTAAAAGGAAATAGATGAAAGAACTAGGAGGCAAAGGATATTTATAAATAAAGGCATGGACATATGTAAATATATTTATATATGAGGATGTGGAAATAGATCTACGTGCATATATTTATAGGTTTAGTATTAAGGTAGAAAGTGGACATTGGGCCTCCACTCAAGTACTCCCTCAATGCAAGAATACTTTGTTTTATTAGCCTGGCATTCCATGATGCTCACCTTTCTGACATGATCACTGAAGACAAAAAGTTTGTGAGTAGCTATCTAAGCTAAAACTATCAGTCTTATCAAATAACAAAAAATCATATCATTATGTGCTCACCTTCCCCAACAAACGCTGAAGATAAATGTGTGAATAACCAAGGGAAGAAGGCTGATGGTGCCTGGCTATCAAGAGAAATAGCATCTAGGGTCTTAAAGGCTTGAAGATAAACCAGTGACCATCTAACCCAGAAGCAACAAAGCCCACATGGAAGAAGCATACCAGCCTGTGTGATCATGAGGTGTCGAAGGGATCAGGTATCAAAGAACAAAAAAAGAAAATATCTGGCTAGACCAGAGCATGTACACTGGCACAGATAGGAACCGGAAACACAGGGAATCCAGGACAGATATCCCTTCAGGACCAGTGGTGAGAGTGGTGATACTGTCAGACTGGAGGGATGGCAGTGTGGAAAGGGAAACCAATTACAAGGATCTACATATAATCCCCTTCCTGGGGGACAGACAACAGAAAAGTGAATGAAGGGAGACATCGAACAGTGTAGACATGACAAAGTAATAATAATTTATAAATTATCAAGGGTTCATGGGGGATAGAGAGTGGGGTAGGGAGGGGGAAAATGAGGAGCTGATATCAAGTGCTGAAGTAGAAAGAAAATGTATTGAGAATAATAATGGCAACAAATGTACAAATGTGCTCGACACAGTGGATGGATGTACGGATTGTGATAATAGTTGTATGAGCCCCAAATAAAATGATGTTCTTTAAAAAAAAGAAAAGGAAACATCCCCAAACAAATAAATAAATAAAACTGGCCCTCACAGCCAGTATTATTTCCCCTTGCACCTCAGTCTTTGTTATGCCAGTCCTCAATGTACACAATGTCAGATAATAGGTTTTTAATATTGTTGTAAAGTGCATTATTAAATGACAATGTAATAGATCAATTAAGAGAGTATTAAGATGAGATGCCTTGAAATTACACCACATTCAATTGATTGCTTCAAAAAACAACTCGTGAAAAGTTACAGATTCTTATAGGATTAGATCTTAAAGCACATATATAGCAATCCTCTCATTTTTTTTAAGGTACAATCTCAAAAACACAACAAAATAAGATGTCTCCAGAAATTAACGCCATCTCCACCGTCCTTTTGAGCAGATATAATGGATTCTTGCCATGCTTCGTGTGCTCTTATTGTTAGGTTCACTGAGTTGGCTCTGACCCATGGAGACCCTATGCACAACACAATGAAACTGCACAGTCCTGGGCCCGCCTCACAATTTTTCCTAGGCCTGAGCCCATTGATGTCAAACCCACTGTGTCAGTCCATCTTGACAAGGGCCTTCCTCTTTTTGGAAATTCCAAAATACAGTGCTTCCAAAACACTCTTTTCTAGGTGAATTGTTAAACGTTTGTTCTGACAGGTATATTCAACTTAGGAGGTTCCAATGAATAGAGTTCATTGAAAATGCACCTGTGAAAAGTAAGAACCCCAACACAGAAAATGGGCATCACAGCTCAGACCATTCCAAGTAACCCAAATCATCCTATCCAAGCAGGCAAAGAAAGTTCCTTGACTGCTTTAGTGGTCACTGGTTCCTTAGGAAGGAGCAATAAGAAGTGAGTATAAGACCCCATGAAGTCCCATCTCACATGAGAAAGATGGGGCTTTCCACTCTCATGAAGAGCTTCGGAAACCCAGAGGAGCAATTCTAGTCTGTCCTGTAGGGTCACTGTGAGTCAGAATTGGCTCAATGGCAGTGGACTTTTACAGTATCTTCTCAACTCAAAATCATACCCACTGTCATTACTCACTGTCACCAAGTCAACTCGACTCATAATGACCCTACAGGACATAGTAGAACTCCCCTATGTGTTTCCAAGATGGTAACTCTTTTATACGACTAAAAAGCTGCCTTTCTCCTGTAGAGCGGCAGGTGGTTTTGAACGGCTGAACTTGGGGTCAATTGCCAAACACATAATCATTTTGCCACCAGGGTTTCAAAGTCCCTTACACTGTGGTATATAAAAATATTTGTATAAAGTCCCTTATACTATGGTATATACAAATATGCTCATAAATGACTTAAAATGTATTTGATTTTCCTTAGAGTACAGTTTCAGTCATTCTCAATATATTTTGTCCTTTTGGGAGTCCCACATTAAAAACAAATTAATGAACCCTAAGTTTTTCCATATAAACATATCTGGATTAGGTTTTTAAATAATCCTCAACCTGTTGAAGGAGTGATGGTGGCATAGTGATTACGCATTGGGCTGTTAAGCAAAAGGTCAGCAGTTTGAAACCACCAGCTTTTGCGTGGGAGAGAGATGAGGCTTTCTACTCCTGTAAACATTCATAGTCTCAGACATTCACAGGGTCAGTTCTACCACATTTTACAGGGTCCCTGCAAGTCTGAATGACTCAACTGCAATGAATTTGGATTCTTGGTTTGGGTCTATAAATTGAAATACTTTAATATCCATCCAATAAATTCTTCCTTTCTTCTTGAATGAAGTCAACTTGGATTTGGACTACTAGTAACCAAGGAAATCCAGAGTACAAAAATATATACTGCATATACTCGTGTATAAGCCAAGTTTTCCAGCACAAAAAAATGTGTTGAAAAACTGGGGTTCAGCTTATACACAAGTCAGTGGTACCCCAGCGAGGTGTAACATCTCACTGCACACCCCCACAAGGTAACGGGACGAGCGCCCATTATCTAGTGGGTGATTGCCCTTTCTCTGCTTTTCATTCAAAGACCCGCTGACACTGCAGAGCTTTGAATGTCTGTTTACTCACATCTAACCAATCAGAGCTGTCCTATGACGTGGACGGCTTCAATTCGCAGAAGCACCTGTAGTGATTCATTTGTGCAGGCAGATGAACTGGTAAGGATGTGTCTGTGGCTGTGCTCAGTGCTCTGTCTCTCCCTTCTGGTCTCTGTGTTAATTCACGTCCTGCATCCCCTGCCTGCACGGACTCCCCCTCCCCCCCTCCAGGCTAACATGTCGCAGGGGGTTGTATGGGAGAAGGGGCACTACCATGAAAGTTCTTTTTCAAAGTCTTGTTTTTTTCATCCTATTAGAAATGGATACTCTTGAACCAAAACAAAAAAGCCGGTCATATGAGGCTGGTTTCAAAATGAAGGTTGTGTCAAGAGCAGAAGAGAGCAATAACAGTACTGCAAGTAGGGAATTCTGTGTTGACAAAAAGCAAGTGAGGGAGTGGCGGAAAATGAAGGCTGACATGGAACAGATTCCAAAAGCTAAAAAAGTTCGTCATGGTTTAGCATCTTTTTATGGGGCTCTAGAGAGTGAATTGCATAAGTGGATTATGGAGTGTCGTCAAAATGGTTACTGCGTAACATGCATGGGAATCTGCATACATGCTCTACAAATGACTAAGGATGACAAATATAAAGCACCAGGCATTGAAAAATTTTCTGCGTCAGCAGGATGTGTACCTGCTTTATGAATAGTTTTGGCCTACTATGTTTGAGACAAAGAACAAAGATTTCCCAGAAATTGCCACAAGATCTTGAAGAAAAAAGTTTGTCATTCCAGTCATTTATTATAAAACAAAGAAGGATTTATAATTATGACCTGGCAGATATTGGGAATATGGAGGAAACTGCCATGGCTTTTGACCTTCCAAGCAACAGAACTGTGGCAAGTTTAGGAGAAAAAAACATTTTTCTCAAAACCACAGGAAATGAAAAAAAAAACACTTCACAGTTGTTCTATCATGTTTGGCTAATGGAACTTAGCTGCATCCTGTCATTATTTTTAAAAGAAAGACCTTGCCTAAAAAGATCAATTTTCCACCAAGAATTACTGCACGTGCACATGCTAAAGGCTGGATGGATGAAGACAGACAAAAAAAAATGGCTGGAAAAAATTTGGAACCGACGACCAGAAGCAGCCTTAAAGAAAAAGCCATCGATACTTGTTTGGGATATGTTCAGAGCCCACCTATCAGATGACATAAAAAGATTGGCAAAATTTAGTAGTTACTTTAGCCGTTATTCCAGGTGGGCTTACATCTGTACTGCAGCCTCTGGATGTATCTTTGAATAAGCCTTTTAAAGACCGTGTGCAAAGGATGTGGCATGAATGGATATCATCTGGTCAAGCCCGACTAACAAAAGGAGGAAATCTCATGAAGCCTGACATAGAGTTAATAGCAAAGTGGGTTCCAGATGCATGGGAAGACATTCCAGAAGACATGGTGCTACGTGCCTTCCAGAAATGTAGTATTAGTAATGCTATGGATGGCAGTGAAGACTGCGCTTTGTATGAAATTGACAGCAGTGATGGTGATGATGGCCTCACACCAGCTGAAGCTCTGCATTGGGATACGGATGATAATGAGGAATTCAATTTTGAAGGATTTTAACTCTTTACATTTTAGCTTGGTTGCTGATTGAGCTCAGGGAATAGTACTCTTAAGGTATCATTGTTGATACCTTCTTGTTTTTGTTGAACCTATTTTCCACTCACTGTTCTGGTTTACTAATGTTAAATGACTTTTGGTCATTTTATTTAAAATAAATATTTAAATACATTACCCCACTGATGTCTCAATATTTAGTCATTTTATTTTCATTTGTTTTGATTATTGAAACTCACCAATAGCTTCTGCATTTTCCACCCTAGGCTTATACTTGAGTCCATCGGTTTTTCTGGTTTCCCAGGTAATAATTAGATACTTCGGCTTATACTTGGGTAGGCTTATATTCGAGTATATACGGTATTAATATTTTCTCATTCCTACAGAATGAACATGAAAATACATTGTAAATGAAGAAAATCAGAATGATTTCAGTTAAAACTTTGTTTGAGCTAATCCTAATCAGTGGATTCTTGTAAATTTAGCCTCAGAGTGAGGCTGATGAAAAAAGCATAAGAGACAATGTTGATTTCCACATCATTTATCCATAGTAGTGGAAAGGGCAACAATCACAGTAGGAGACAGAAGAAAATGGTAAGGATTTTCAAAGAGTTCTTTCTTTTATTCTTTTTTTCCTTACATTTTTTTTAACTCTTTGCTTTTGAACCCTTTGCTCCACAGGCAATGCAGCTGGAGAAGCTATGGGTGGTCTCCTCCTAACTCCACCAGGATAGCCCCGAATTGCTGTGCCTCACGGTCATGGCCCCTAACTAAACAAGGTCCCAGACTAGGAGAAATCAAAGGAGTTATTTTTACAAAATAAGTTTGTTATTCATGCTGCGCAAGGACATTAAGGGACCGGATGTCTGGAAGTCAGCACACCAGAAACAACTGTGACAGGAATGGCATGGCCATTGAAGATCACTCTATTTAGAAATCTAGTCCCCAACTCATTTTGTCTCTCCCGCCACTGACCACCAATTGCTGTTGTTAGCTGCCTACAATCAACCCCAGAATCATGGAGACCTCTTGCACAACAGAATGAAATGTTGCCCAGCCTTGCTGTATCCCAATGGTCCATTGTGGACATAGCTATTGTGATCCCTAGAGGCTGAATCGACTGGTTTTCAGAAGTATATCACTAGGCCTTTCTTCCTAATCAATCTTAAGATGGAAGTTCCACTAAAGGTTATTCAGTATCATAGCAACTCACAAACCTTCATTGAAAAGTAGTGGCTGTGCACTAGGTACATTGGTCAGAAATCAAACCCAGGTGTCTCTTGTCAAACTAAAACCAAACATGGTACTGTGAAGTGGATTCCAACTCAGATGACCCACATGCTCCAGAATAGAAGCAATCCATAGTTTCCTTTGTAAAGACATTTGATTGTGTGGACCATCACAAACTATGGGTAACCTTGAGAAAAATGGGAATTCCAGAACACCTAAGTGTGCTCATTTAGAATCCATACATAGATCAAGAGATCATTTTGTGAACAGAACAAGGGAATACTCCATGGTTTAAAATCAGAAAAAGAATCTATCAGGGTTGCGTCCTCTCCCCACACTTATTCAATCTTTATGCGGAGCAAAGAATAAGAAACGCTAGATTAATGGAAGAATGTGGCATCAGGATTGCAGGAAGGTTATTAACAACCTGTGATATGCAGATGACACAACCTTGCTTGCTGAAAGTACTTGTAGCAGTTGGTGCTGAAGTTCAAGGATTATAGGCATCAACTGGGTTAACAACTCAATGTAAAGAGGACCAAAAATCCTCACAACTGGACCAATAGGTAACATCATGATAAATAGAGAAAAGGTTGAAGTTGTGAAAGCGTTTGTCTTCTTGGGTCCACACTCAATGCTCAAGAAAGCAGCAGTCGAGACATCAAAAGATGAGTTGCATTAGGTAAATCTGCTGGACAAGAACACTTCAAAGTACTGGAAAGTAAGGAGGTTACTTTGAGGGCTAAGGTGTGTCTGACCCAGGCACATTTTCAGTTGCCTCATCTGCATGTGAAATTTGGACACTGGATAAGGAAGATAGAAGAAGACTTGATGCACATGAACTGTGGTACCAGAGAAGAATGTTGAAATTACCACAGACTGCCAAAAGGACAAACAAGTCTGTCTTGGAAGAAGAATGTCCAGAAAGTCCTTTTGAGGCAAGGATGATGAGACAATATCTCATGTATTCTGGACATGTGGTCAAGAGAGACCAGTCCCTGGAGGAGGACATCGTGCTTAATAAAAGTACAGGGGCAGCAAGAAAGAGGAAGTCCCTCAATGAGATGGATTGACATCATAGCTAAAAGCCATGGGCTAAAGCATAGGAACAATTGTGAGGATGATGTAGGACTGGAGAGTGTTTCATAGTGTAGTGCATGTGGTGACTATGGGTTAGAACTGATTTGATGACACCCAATAACATAGAGTTTCCTTGGCTGCAATCATTCCAGAAACAGATTGCTATGCTTTAGATTTAGGCTGGCAACCTTTAGATTCATAGTCAAGCATAAACCATTTACACCATTCCATGATGCTCACCTCCCCGACATGATCGCTGAAGACAAAGGGGGTACATAAGCAAATGTGGTGAAGAAAGCTGATGGTGCCCAGCTACCAATAGATATAGCATCTGGGGTCTTAAAGTCCTGAAATGGACAAGCAGCCATCTGGCTAAGAAGCAACAAAGCCCACATGGAAGAAGCACACCAGTCTGTGTGATCACAAGGTGTCGATAGGATCAGGTATAAGGCATCAAAGAACAAAAAAAGCATATCATTGTGAAGGGGGAGTACAGAGTGGAGACCCAAAGGCCATCTGTAGGCAACTGGACATTCCCTTACAGAGGGATCATGGGGAGGAGATGAGCCAGTCAGGGTTCAATATAGCAATGATGGAACATACAACTTTCCTCTAGTTCTTTAATGCTTCCTCCCCCCCACCCCCAACTATCATGATCCCAATTCTACCTTACAAATCTGGCTAAATGAGAAGATGTACACTGGTACAGATAAGAGCTAGAAACACAGGGAATCCAGGACAGATAAACCCCTCAGGACCAATAATGAGAGTAGCAATGCCAGGAGGGGAAGGGGAAGGTGGGTAGAAAGGGAAACTGATCACAATGATCTACATATAACTCTGCCTGGAGGATGGACAACAGAAAAGTGGGTGAAGGGAGACATCAGACAGTGTAAGAGATGAAAAAGTAATAATTTATAAATTATCAAGGATTCATGAGGGAGGGACAGTGGGGGAGGGAAGGAGAGGAAAAATGAGGAGGTAATACCTAGGGCTCAAGTAGAAAGAAAATGTTTTGAGAATGATGATGGCAACAAATGTACAAATGTGCTTGACACAATGGATGTATGGATGCATGGATGGATTGTGGTAAGAGTTGTACACGCCCCCAATAAAGCAATTAAAAAAATTTGCACCATCAAAACTGCCCTTTTTTTCTTACCCTCTTCTCTCTCTCTCTCTCTCTCTCTCTCTCTCTCTCTCTCTCTCTCTCTCTCTCTCTCTCTCTCTCTCTCTCCTAAAATCATCCTTCTTTTACAGTTTAATGACCCATCTTTGTCCTTTCACAAGAATAGTAACTTTAATAGTAACTTTAATGTGGAGACTGAAAACCAGAGGGTTAACTTTTTAGCTATTAGGTGTGTTTGGCTTTCACAAATACAGGTTCAGAAATGCGTTTCTGAACCTGAGCAGAAATCAGTCTACATGTACATAAAGTAATCTCATCTGTAGTTAAGATAATTTGTCAAAGTGTCACTGACTTGGTAGAGTGAAGCTTTATTGTTTTTAATCATTGAAAATATTTTTGCTGAATATGTAAATCCGTGCAAGAGCTTTATGACCTGAATTATGCTCAGTTATACTCTTTTTTCTTTCTTTTCATTGTTTTTAAGGCCTTAATCAAAGATTCTTTCAGCATTTGGGCAGAATCCTGTGGATTGTTTTGCAAGGGGCCTTTCACATATGTGAACTGTGAGTTTTAAAATATAGGTTTTATAGCGCCAGATGGAGATTGTTCCCCTTAACACAAGTCTCCTGAGGAGGCAACAAAAATGCTGAAATTGTTGAAAGTATTTCTGGATACCCTTAAACACTACCTACAGTAAGAGCATGTGCTTTACAGAGAACTAGCTTTGGGCTTTGAAGACTCACTTTTCCACTCATTTGCTGTCTTATCTGATAATTAACTGCACAGCCTCTTCCTTCATTGGCAAAAACGGGGTTAGTAATACCTACCTTTCAGTGTTGTCAAAAGGTTTAAAGGAGACAGTGTGACGCACTGGCCGAGCATTAAAACATATAAAGGCTAAATAAATCGTGATTCTAAATATTGCCTTCAGAGCTGGCGATGTTCTTCTAAATATCGTCAGCCATCTTCATTTGTTTATTTAGTGGCCTGAATTTATTCAATGCCCCTCCATCCCCAGGAAAGGGCGATTGACTTGGGCAACACTGTTTGGGGTCAGAAGCAAAGTTTACCTTTTACATAACTGGGCTGCTTTCCTTCAAATTTGGTTCCGAAGAAAATCTCTAACGAGAATTTCCAGAATGGTTGCCATTGTGTTCCATGCATGGTAAATGTGAACTGGCATTTCAAGTACACAAAGCTTTATCTGCTGCAACCAGTTATCAAAAAGTCTGTTTTAACTCGTGGAGACCTTCCACCCACCCTCCCTGCACGCCACGTGTGTCATATAAGAACCATGACTCATCGGGGTTTTCGTTGGCTGGTTTTTCTGAATGGAATGTCAGGGCTTTCTTCTGGGGTGTCTCTGGGTGGACCCATCCCTCCCACTGTACCTGTAGTAGGTCAGCTTGGTCACAGTTTTAAGTGCTCCTTAACAACCCCCACCTGGCTGTCTCATGGATAACCTTGAAGTCAATTTCAAGTAAGACTGCTTGACCTTTTGTATGTTTAACACCTATTTACCTTCCCCAACTTGATTCCTAGTAGACCTTCACGAATCGTACCCCAAATCACTTTGCTGAAACCCAAACCAGGTGCTCAAGATTGATAAATATTACTTTTTTTTCTTTTTTAAGAAGCTGGCTTCCAATGTCGGCTCAGTTCGTTCTCAATCTGTAGGTCGCGATCCCCTTGAGGGGTCGAAGGAGCCTTTCCGGTGGTCTTAGGAACTCAGACACCACTCCTCTATCCGTCTCCAGACGGGTCCGCCCATATGCAGATATGCCCACATACAAGTACTCGGCATGAAGACTGTGACCCAGGCTATACCAGGTGTCAAGGCAAAATTTCATCTATTTGTAATTAGAAATAAATATTTCAAAATATAGATTTACATATTGTTTTTCTGATTCATCACTATGCTTTAATTATATTTCATTTGTAACAATGAAAATACATCCTGCATATCAGGTATTTACATGATGATTCATAACAGTAGCAAAATTACAGGTATGCAGTAGCAACGAAAATCATTTTATGGTTGGGGGTCACCACAACATGAGGAACTGTATGAAAGGGTCGCGGCATGAGGAAGGTTGAGAACCACTGTGTTAGACTCTTGCAGGAAGTTACTCTGGGCAGCCCTCTCTAGACTAACAGTTCCCTCTGGGTATGCCACTTGTCTTTTTTTTTTTTCCTCCAAACTTTTTATTGTGAATTCAATGGGGACTTACAATTCAGATCACCACTTTTGCACTCAACATCCTCCACAATTTATCAACCTTCTCAATGACGTGCCCTATTCTCCCTGCCACCCTCCTTTGGCCACATCCTTTTTGTAGCATAGTATCTTCTCCCTTCACCAGATTTCACACTTGCCTGTGCTAGCCTATTGCTCCCCCTGCCTTCCCTTTCAATCCCACCCCAGGGAACCATCCAAGATTGTTTCTTCTCCTACTAAAACCGTTTCTTGACTTTTTTCTCTTATTATAGTGATCGCATATAATATTTTTCCTTTTGTCGTTGGCTAACTGCACTCACCATAATGTCCCCCAAATCCATCCAGGTGTTTCACAGTTACATCATTATTCCTTAACAATGCATAGGATTTGGTGAGTCTGGGTAGACTAGAGAAACAAATCCATGGACACACACGTATGTGTACAACAAAGAGATTTATATACAAGAGGAATTGAACATTGAGAAAACGTCCCAATCCAGTCTAGTCCAAAGTCATACGTCTGATATTAGCCCATATGTCCAACGGCAATCTGTAAAGTCCTCTTCAGTCTCACGAAACACATGCAATGAAGCCAAATGCAGGACGATCATAAGCCAGTGGGCAGGAAGTCTTTGGGTCCAGTGGCATTGTAAGCATCTCAGTGCTGGCAGGGGCCTCTCTGTGGCTTCTCCGGCTTCTGAGGTCTAGTTGTGTCCATGTGTCTTGTCTTCTGCGATGTCTCCCAGGGAGTCACAGAGAGAGAGAGAGAGGTATTTTCTGTCTCTAAGGAAGAAGTACCAGATTTCCCAGAATTCTCAGGAAAAGACCATGCCCACACAGAAGTCACCTTGGCTATCTCTAGATTAACAACCTAGACTCCACTCCTACACTCTTAATCCTTAAATTGACATCAGATTAGGTGACTACCACAGGACGCAAGAGTGTGCATGTAACAAAGTTCATCCATTGCTGCACCGATAGACAGGGTTGCTTCTATCCCCTTGCTATTGTGGATAAAGCTGCAACAAGCAGGGGCATGCATGTACGTGTTCATGCTACGTTCCTGATCCCTGAACAGTAGATACACCAAGAAGTGCTGTGGCCGAGTCATGTGGCCTTTCTAGGCCCGATTGTCTGAGAAAGAACCACACTGCTTGCTTAACTGGTTGTACTGTTTCACAACTGCACCCGCAGTGATGAGGGTTCCAAGCCCGCTGCACTAGCTCCAGCATTTGGTGTTTTCTACCTCTGGAACTTTGCTATCAATTCTGGGGTCAGGTGGTATCGCATCCTTATTTGGTGTTCATCTGGGTGGCTAGTGTTCATGGACATTTCTTCAAAAGTTTGTTAGACACCTGATGGCTTCCGTTGGTAAGCAATCTGTTCATATATCATCTGCCCAATTTTAATTGAGTTATCTGTCTTTTTCTCATTTGAGGTCTTGAATTTTTCTGGAGATTTAGAGATATTGCTATTGCCAAACAATTTTTCCCACTCTGTGAGTTATCTTTTTATTTTTTGATAAAATAATTTGCTGCATTGGAGATATATATATAAATTGATGACTGAGATTACTTGATTTTATATGTATATATATAATTTTATATATATATAAAATTATCAAGTAATCTCAGTCATCTATTCTGTTTTCTATTGTGGATGTGTTTCCCTTTTCTTTTTTTTAAATCATTTTATTAGGGGCTCATACAACTCTTATCACAATCCATACATACAATTGCGTAAATCACATTTGTACATTCATTATCCTCATCATTCTCAAAACATTTGCTCTCCACTTAAGCCCTTGGCATTAGCTCATTTTCCCTCTCCCTCCCTGCTTCCCCCTGCCTCATGAACCCCTGATAATTTAGAAATTATTATTTTGTCATATCTTACACTGTCCAACGTCTCCTTCACCCACTTTTCTGTTGTCCGTCCCCCAGGGAGGAGGTTATATGTAGATCCCTGTAATCGGTTCTCCTTTTCCATCCCACCCTCCCTCCACCCTCCCGGTATCGCCACTCTCACCACTGGTTCTGAAGGGATCATACGTCCTGGATTCCCTGTGTTTCCAGTTCCTTTCTGTATCAGTGTATGGTGGATGTGTTTTTCATGTTTGGTGGTGTGTTTATGCTAGGTATTAGGGACCTTTAGCTTGTCCCTATTTTTCCATCGATGATCTTTATCATCTCAGGGCTCACATTTAGGTCTTTTATCTTTCTTGAGTTCACTTTGCATGTGGAGTGGGGTCTGGGTCCTAGTTCTTCTTCTTCTTTTTTTTTTGCATATGGAAATCCAATTTTGTCAGCACCATTTATTGAAGAGACAATCTCCTCCTCATTTCATGTGTTTTGGTACTTTGTCAAAAATCAGTTGGCTGAGCATGAATTTATATCTGGGTTCTCTATTCTGTTACATTGGTCTACATATCTATTGCTATACCAGTACCAGGTTGGTTTTGTAGTTTTTTTTTTTAATAAATAATTTTATTGAGCTCTGACAGCCCTTATAACAATCCATACATCCATTGTGTCCAGAACATTTGTACATATACTGCCATGATAATTTCCAAAACATTTTCTTTTTACTTGCACCTTTTGCATCAGTTCCTCTTTTTCCCCCTCCCTCCACCACCTTCCCAAACTTGAGAACCCTTGGTAATATATAAATTATTTGTTATGATCATATTTTACACTGCCTGCTATCTCCATTCACTCAAGTTTCTGTTGTTCCTCCTCCTGGGGGGTGGGGGTTGTATATCAACCATCGAAATCAGTGCCCCCTTTCTTCCCCTTCTTCCCCCTCCACCCCCCTAACTTTGTGGTATTGCTGTTCTCATTATTGGTCCTGAGAGGTTCATCTTTCCTGGATTCTGTGTATCAAGAGCTCTTTCTGTACTAGTGTAATGTTGTGGTCTAGCCAGATTTGTAAGATAGAACTGGGGTCATGACAGTGAGGGGGCAGGAAACATTAAGGAACTAGAGGAATGTTGTGTGTTTCATCGGTGCTATACTGCACCCTGGCTGACTTGTCCTTTCCTTGTGACCGTTCTGTGAGGGCTGTCCAATTGTCGACAGATGGACTCTGGGTCTCCATTCTGACCCTGCTCGTTCACATTGAAAGGGTTGTTTGTTTTGGGTCTTCTGATGCCTGATATCTGATCCCGTTGAAAGCCTCATGATCACATGGTTGGTGTGCTTCTTCCATGTAGGCTTTGTTGCTTCCCCGCTAGATGGCTACTTGTTTACCTTCAAGCCTTTAAGACCCCAGATGCTACATCTTTTGATAGCTGGGCACCATCAGCTTTCTTCACCCCACCAGGCATTCTATGCTCTCCCAGGATGTTGTAACTACTATAGTTGTGTAATAGGCTTTGAAGTTGGGAAGTGAGAGATTGCCTTCTTTGTTCCTTTTTAGTCGTGCTTTGCTTAGTTTCAGCTCGTTTATTATCCATATAAAGTTAGTGATTAGATTCTCCTCTTTAAAGAAAGATGATGACATCTGGATAAAAATTGCACTATGTTTATAATATCACTTTGGCTACTGTCAATTTATCTCTTTAATTGAAGTAGGTCCTATTACTTGGAGAGATGCCCTGGATGAAAATTTCATCAAGTTCCCTTTTACATATGATAGAATCAAATTCTGGGTGGTTTCAAGACAAAAATAATTTGCAAATGTTATTAAAATTTGACAGAGGAGCAGAAAAGGCTGGAGATGCAAACTCAGTAAATTGGCAAGCACTGGACAAATTAGACATTCCCCAGGGTGTGAGTCAAAATCATGACAGAGCATGGTAACGACATTACTGCCACCACCAACGAATCCTGAACTCTGTGGTCACCTACCATACCCGTGTGATCCTTCAGACACTTCCCCCAAACTGACTGCTGCCACCGTTGCCATCAGCTGCCATTTAAACGGCCCCCAACACATGTGCAATGTAACAAATGCTTCTCAATCCTGCAGCATCCCCATCATGGGACTCTGTAGGATTTTCATGAGCTGATTTGCAGAAATAGATCACTTGACCTTTCTTCCTAGTCTGTCATACTCCAGAAGCTTGACTAAAGTCTGTCTAGTTTCATAGCAACATGCAAGTCTCCACTGACAGTGGGAAGTGGCTGGACAAGAATAACATTGGCTGGAAATTCCACTCAAATCTCCCACGTGGAAACTGGGAATTCTCCCACTGAACCACCACTTTCTGTCCCGACCCCACCCTGATTCAACAGATATTCCCAAATGCAATCTCCATTATGATGATTGTTTTGTATAGATAACCCTGCCTCCAAGTCTGGATTGGACTGAATCTCATTTTATAGCTCAGGCCACATACCAATGCCCTAGCTGTAAAGGAGTCTAGAAAAGCACCAGGCAATTTCACCAAGGCAAACCCACTGGCGTCAAGTAGTGACCCCCCAGGGGGTTTCAGAGGCTGTAAATGTTTTATGAGTGCAGACAGTCTCATCATTCTCCCATGGAACCCCTGGTGAGTTTGAACCTGTGATCTTGAGGTGGACAGTCTTGCTTAACCAAAAGCACCACCAGGGCTTCTGAAACAAATGGTAAAAATTCCAAATATCCTTTAAAGATCTGTGGCAACTAATTATTGATAAAGCCTCACATGCTTTGTCTAAATTGAATAAAATATTCATTTCAACATAATAAGCTTAGGCACACTGGGATGTTTAAAATTTGATATAAAATCCTAGAAACATTGCAAGAGGTTACATTTTGGGACTCATAAATTTCACATCCCAGACTAATCAATTAGGAAATATTGGGAAACAGATTACTTTTTTAAAAATACATTTATTGAATTATTATTCAGTCTCAGAAACCCCAGGAGGGGGCAATTCTACCTGTCCTATAGCATTGCTATGAGTCAGAAACAACTCAGTGGCAGTGAGATTTGAGTTATCAAAAAGAATTCCTCCTCCCTGGGGCATGGACAGCAGAGAAGTGGGTAAAGGGAGATGTCAGATGGTGTAAGATATGACAAAATAATAATTTATAAATTATCAAGTGTTCATGGGGAGGGGTGAATGGGGACGGGGTGGGGGAAATGAGGAGCTGATACCAAGGGCTCAAGTAGAAAGCAAATGTTTTGAGAATGATGGTGGCAACATATGTACAAATATGCTTGACCCAATGGATGGATGTATGGATTGTAATAAGAGTTGTATGAGCTCCCAGTAAAATGATTTAAAAAAACAACAACTGCGTATAGGGGTAGGGAAGCCTCAAATGTCCAGCAAAAGAGTAATGTTTGAAAAACTATGATAAATGCACATACTAGTATAATAAGCAGCCAATTAAAATTTTCACTTACTATACATTAATTCTAAAGAGTAAGTAGATGTAAAACAACATAGAAAACTTTCTTTTTATAAGACCAATATGGATGTCACAAGAGACACTGAAACTTGCATTTAAACATAAAAGTAGAAGAAATGATGATATGAAAGAGCTCAATGGTAGCTTTTTTAAAGAGCAGATCGAGAAGATAAAGCATTATGATGAAATGCACAAAGATCTGGAGTTAGTAAACCAAAAGGGAAGGACATGCGAGGCATTTTTCAAGCTGAAAAACAAAAACTAAAGAAAATAGTCAACCTTGAGTTTCAATACTGAAGGATTCTATGACCAAAATATTGAACAATCTAATAAGAATCATCAAAAAAAAAGAAAGTATACACAGTCACTAAACCATTTTAGAAGGTAGCATAAAAGCAAGGGCTGATAACGTTGAAGGTACAAATCCAAGCTGCGCTGAAGTCATAGAGAAAAATGGGGCTCCGATAAAATATCAACTGAGGCATTGAAACAAACATGCAATGTTAGAAACTCTCACTCCTTTGTAGCAAGAAGTTTGAAAAGCGGCTATCTGACCAACCAACTAGTAGAAATCCATTTTGTCCATTTCAAAGAAAGGTGGTCCAACAGATTGTCGCAGCTATTGAATAACACAATTAGTATGATACACAAGTAAAATTTTGCTGACAATAATTCACACAGAGTTGTAGTATACCCAGGAAGAACTGCAAGCAAACCAGGCCGAATTCAGTAGCAGAAGTAGAATGATGGATATCGTTGTTAATATCAGATATAGCTTGACTAAAAGGAAGATGATGTCTTAAGTTAGTTTCTTTAGAGAAGAAAAAAATTAGTTAAATGTATATAAATGTATAAATGCATAAAAATTTATCTTGAGGAAATGGCTAACATGAATGTAGGTATTAGGCTGGAGGCTTCTTCTGGTTCACATAGTTTTAGGGCCCAATGAACCCAACATTAGCAGGTCAAAGGGCAGATTGCTGGCTGAAGAGTTGGGTGAATCCAAGGTCAACATAAGAGATGGTAGGCTACTGACAACTTCCAGGATCGACAGAACAGTAGGTCACTAGCGTGAGCCCACAAAACCAGAGTTGACACAATGAGCCAGATGCAGCTACCAGACCAAGCAAAAAGCAAGTGAATTTTTCTAGAACATCCTCATATATTAAAAGCAGACCACAGTCCTGAAGAAACACTCTTTGGATTGGTTACTTATAGCACATCTCCTCATGGATTACATTATATTAGATCTCCTCAAGGGAGATATCTACATTATAATTGCCAAACCATTGAGAATGGTGGCTCAGCCAAGTTGACAAACAGTCCTAATCATCACAGATGTTTGCTTGTGCTTTATTAACTCTGAAAAGGCATTAAACTTGGTTGATCATAAAAATTATGGCTAAAATTGCAATGAGTGACAATTCCAAAGCATTCAATTGTGCCCCTGCTCAACCTGTATAGAGAGCTAGAGGCAGTCATTCCAATTGAACAAGGGGACACTAAATGGTTTTAAAACAGGAAAGGTTTGCGTACAGATGGCATTCTTATACCATGCTTATCCAATCTGTATGGTGAGCAAAGGAAATTGGAATCTACTACAAAGATCATAACATCAAAATAGCAGGAAGACTCATTGCAGTAGTTACACAATTTCATGTCAACTTGATAAAAGAATGAAGGGGTGGAGTTTAGCCTATCAACTAGGTCACAGCCTGAAGATTCCCTCCTTGTGGGTGTGACCTTCTCATGAGAATTCTGGGAACTTTCTTTCTTGATTCTGCCATCAGAGGAGGTTGGTCTCTCTCTCTCTCTTTCTCTCCCCCCCCCCACCCCGCTTCACATTCCTGTTGGCAAGCCACATGGAACCACACTGATGGCAGCCAGAACCCTAGAGATTCTTCCACCACCACTGGATCCACAAGAATTTCACCCACTGGGCTGTGATCTTCCTGCATATGGTATCATTGCATGTGCTGCATGAGTCTAATGAGGAATTTACGGACTAGTATCAGACAGATATATGGGCTAATATTGGAATTATGGACTTGATGTGGACTGGGCTGTAATGTTTTTTCAATGTACAATTACTCTTTGATATGAAGTTCTGTCTTACACACATATAAGTGTCTCTGGATTTGTTTCTCTAGTCACTCCAGTCTAGCACCCTCATTAGCAACCTGCCCTATGCAGAAGACAAAACCTTGGTTACTGAAAGGAAAAGGGCTTGAGGAACATACTGATGAAGATAAAAAACTACAGCCTTCCACATGGATTACAACTCAATGTAAAGAAAACAAAACTCTTCACAACTGGGCCAAAAATACAAGCTGCCAAGGCTTTTATTTTACTTAGATCCCAAGGATATAACAGTCACAAAATCAAACAATATACTGTATTGGGCGAACCTGCTGCAAAAGACCTCTTTAAAGCGTTAAAAATCAAAGATATCACTTTGAGGACTAAGATGCACCTTATCCAAACCTTGGTATTTTCAGTAACTTCATAAGCATGCAAAAACTGGATAATACATAAGGAAGACCAGAGAAGAATCATGACATGGGTAAAGAATATTGAAGAACAAACAAATCTGTCTTGGAACAATGCAACTTAGTAGCAAGAATGCTCCTTAACAGTGAGGATGGTGAGATTGTCTCACATATTTTAAAGTGTTATCAGGAGGGACAAGATGGATAAAGACATTATGTTTTTTAAAAGAAATGGTCAATAAAAAGAGGAAGGCAACAAAGGCGATGGAATGACACAGTGGCTACAACATTGTACTCAATATAACTAAAAGGAGGCGGATGGTGCAGGATCAGGCAGGGTTTTGTTCTGTTGTATATAGAGTCATTATGAGTCAAAACTGACACCACAATACCTTAAAACAACAATCAGTCCCATCTGTCCATGCAAAGAACAAAACTAGCTGTTTGCGAACACACACCAAAACAGGAAATGTCCCCTGAAGCTGATAAAATATTACAGAGGAGAAGCTACAAGTCTGAAATCTATTTGAAGAGCTTTAACCAAGTGTTTTTGTTATCTCCACCAGAAGGAATGAGTGCCTTGGTCAGAAATTTAGAAAGGAAAAATTTGGTGTCTGTTTCATGCACGTTTTCAGCAAAAGAAATCTGCTCTGTTCTCACAAGTTCTAATTTGAGATCCTCCATGAAAGAGGGTGCACATCAAGTGTTGTAATGAATGTGCATGTGCTTTGTAAACTGTAAAGGGCTGCAGAAACATTAATGATGACTGTGTTATCGCACTGTCCCTGCTGAACATCTATTGAGGTCAAAGCATAAACACAAACACTTGGGGACAGCTTTCTATGTAACCCATTTAGAAAATGAATATCCCCCTCTTCTATACTACACCACTCCTATGCCTTTTTGCAAGTCTCCCCCCCCCCCCATAAATAAGAGTGACAGCACAACCACTGTGTGTTGTGCACTTTGCACATATTATTGCTTTTCTCCAGTTCTCATAGCCCTTCAAGGTAGAGGTTTTTCAAAATATGTATACACACACACTACGGATTAGAGGTTAAGGGACAGGCATAGTCACTTCCAGAAAGCTCTGGAAGATTTTATATTTCCATGTCTTATAACAGAATAGCTGGGCTACACATGGAGAAGCACACCAGCCTACCCTGACACGATCACTGAAGACAAAGAAGGTGCATAAGCAAATGTGGTGAAGATAGTTGATGGTGCCAGGCTGTTAAAAGATATAGAATCTGGGGTCCTATTTGGCTGGAAGATAAACAAGGTGCCATCTAACTGATAAAAAAACGAAATCCACAGGGAAGAAGCACACCAAACTGTGAGATTACAAGGCATTGAGGGAATCAAATACAAAAAAAAAATCATAGCATTGTGAATTAGGGGGGTCTAGGGCCCATCTGGGGGAAATTGGACACCCCCTTGCAGAAGGGCTGCGGAGAGGAGATGAGCCAGTCTGGGTGCAGTGTAGCAATGATGAAACATACAGTTTTCCTCTAGTTCTTGAATGCTTCCTCCCCCCTCACTATCATGATCCCAATTCTACCTTACAAACCCGGCTGGACTGGAGGATGTACAGATGAGAACTAGAAACACAGGGAATCCAGGACAGATGAACCTATCAGGACCAGTGGTGAGAGTGGTGATACCTGGAGGGTGGAGGGAAGGTGAGGGAGAAAGGGGGAATAGATGACAGGGATTGACATAGAACCTCCTCCCTAGGGGAGAGACAGTGGAGAAGTGGGTGAGGGGTGACATCGGATGGGGTAAGATATGCCAAAATAATCATTTATAAACTATTGAGGGTTCATGGGGGAGGGGGAAGCAGGGAGGGAGGGGAAAATGAGGAACTGATACTAAGGGTTCAAGTGGAAAAAAATGTTTTGAGAATGATAATGGCAACATATGTACCAATGTGCTTGACACAATGGATGGATGTATGGGTTGTGATAGCAGTTGTATGAGCCCCCAGTAAAAAGCTTGTTTAAAAAGATTCAATCTTTACCAAAGGTTTAATAACAGACACCAAATTTTTCCATTCTGGCTTTAGCTGCTGAGAGGTGATGGGCAGAAGGACTAAGTGTGCCGAACTCATGCCAGGACTGTGGCTAGGGCTCTCTCCTGAACCATCGGCATGCCCAGAGTTCCAACTCCCAGCCCTGAAAATATTCGCTTCTTGTGCCAGAAGCCTTGTGTTGAAGATTCTCCTGGACAGCCATGATGTCAACAGCCAAGTCCAAGCACAGCCCGGGCCGAGGGGGAAGGAGAGAGTCTCCAGCAAATAGACTTAAAATCTCAATATATTTTAAATATTTTCTTATTATAACTTAGGTGTGGGCATTTCAAAATTTAAACTATGTATCAAACACTCATTAGCTTACCCGTCACCATTTCTTTGATTTCCCTTCTTCCTGTGAATCACTAGTTCCCCCTTCATCCAGTAAACACCCATTGACCATTAGCCCAGTGCTTTAACCTCCCTCTATTGTCCAGCCAACTCCATCTTTGGCAAACTCCAAAGTCCGTGCCCTTTGGTACGAAAATCATTATCTTCCAAGATTTATTGTACTATTTTCTCTGTGGATTTTTGTTATCCTTGTTTTGTTTTTGGTCTCTTCCTGTTCTGAAATCCCAATGAGACCTAAGTTGTTATTCTTGATGGCTTTCTTCAGACTCCTCGAATCTTTTTTTTTTTGATTGTTCATATATATTGCAGTCAAGAGATTTGTCTTCCAAATGGGTGCATAAGCAAATGTGGTGAAGAAAGCTGATGGTGCCCAGCTATCAAAAGATATAGTGTCTCGGGTCTTAAAGTCTTGAAGGTAAATAAGCGGCCATCTTGCTCAGAAGCATCAAAGCCCACATGGAAGAAGCACACCAGCCTGTGTGATCACAAGGTGCCGAAGAGATAAGTTTCAGGCATCAAAGAACAAAAATATCTTATCTTTGTGAACGAGAGGGAGTGCGGAGTGGGGACCCAAAGCCCATCTGTAGGCACTGGACATCCCCTTACAGAGGGTCGTGGGGAGGAGAGGAGCCAGTCTGGGTGTAGTGGAGCACAATGAAACACATAACTTTCTTCTAGTTCTTAAATGCTTCCTCCCCCACCACTATCATGATCCCAATTCTACCTTACAAATCTGGCTAGACTGGAGGACGTACACTGGTACAGATAGGAACTAGAAACACAAAGAATCCAAGACAAATGATCCCTTCAGAACCAGTGCTGAGAGTGGTGATACTGGGAGGTGGAGAGAGAGTGGGGTGGAAAGGGGGAACCCATTACATGGATCTACATATAGCCTCCCCCATGGGGGGTGGACAACAGAAAAGTGGGTGAAGGGAAACATAGGACAGTGTAAGACATGACAAAATAATAGTTCTTAAATTATCAAGGGTTCATGAGGGAGGGGGGAAGCAGTGAGGGAGGGGAAAATGAGGAGCTGATGCTAAGGGCTTAAGTGGAAAGCAAATGTTTTGAGAATATTGATGGCAACGAATGTACAAATGTGCTTTACACAATTGATGTATGTATGGGTTGTGATAAGAGTTTGTGAGCCCCCAATAAAATTATTATAAATAAATAAAATTGTAAAAAGGGAAAGACTTGTCTTCAAACTTACTAATTAATCTTTCTGATTCTTCCATTCTATTACTCTAGCCTTTTAAAGTGTTATCTAATTCTGTTATTATTTATCTTTTATATTTATACTTGGTGTAACTTTTCTATTTTTTTTTCCATTGGTCTCTCAAACTCTTTCTCCATCTGTTGAAAGTACCTAAACATCATTCTTCTGATTTTTATTGGTTTTGGGGGGGTGGACTAGGGTGGGGGTACAGTTTCAGGTCATTCATTTAAAAATATCCTTTGAATTTCACTGTTGTTCCTCTGTGCCTTTTTCTCTTGTCCTTCTCATTTGGAGTGAGATTGACTGCCGTCCCTATGGCATCTTGATGCTGTGTTTAAGGAAGGCTGCCAGTCATTTGGGACAGTTGACACTGTCGAGAAATAATAGAAACCACAAAAATTAAGAAGCAAAAAGGATAATGAATAAGAGAGAGTAAAAAAGAAAGCAAGAGAGCAAAGGTAGGGGTGGTGGAACCTTAGTTTGGAATAATAAAAAAGAATGAAAAAGGGAAAATGAGGAAAGCTTGGAGGGAAAAGCAATTATTTAGGGGAAAAAAAGAGTAACAGGAAAATAAAAGATTCTGTGGATTCTTTCCTCTACCCAGGAACACGGGGCTGCCCAGGGTCACCTGGGGCCTGCCTTGCAGGGTTGTGGGGCTGCCCAGGGCTTTGGTATGGCAAGGAGTGAGACTGGCCAGCTGTGGCCAAACTGGGTAAGAAGTTGTGGCTTGAGTTCCAGGAAGCAGGGGGTGGGGTAGGGAGGGGGATGGGGTGAGAATACTGGTAACGTCATGAGAGGATTTATCTCTTCCTTGTCTTTCTCCACTTGCTCTCACCGTCTCTGGGATGTGGAGGCTTTAATTCGCTTAGTTTGTAAGCCATTCTCTGAAAGTATGGTCTACCTGGCCTTTCCTTTGTACTGATTTCTCCTGTTGCCAAGAAATCCACCTGTTGTATTTTCAGTCAGTCATATTGCTCCTGAGGTCTGTAATGTGTAAATGTTGATGGATGAGTCTTTATTGAAAGGGAGGGTGCTAATAAATGCATTTGTGGAACTTCTGAGGATATTTGAGTGCATATGGAATGGATAGTATACCCACTCTTCAATTATCAACCACCCCATCATTCCACAGTATGCAATCACAGCAAAAGTAATAAATATATAAGCTAATTATTGTGTACATCTAGTAGCAATGAATGTCAACCTGTAATGACTGTATGATTAAGGTTATGTGTCAATTTGACTGGATCATAATTCTCAATGGTTTGACACTTGTGCAATGATATAGTCATCTCGGTTTTGTGATCTGTTGTTCTGTTATGGTCACTCTCCATGCTGATTTGTCCTACTGACTTACCTTACTGATTTGTCTTACTGACTTGGTCTTTAGAACCAAATCATGTTGATAAGTGAGGAATGAGTGTACATAACACTTTGGAATTGTGGCTATTTTTGTTAGACCTCATAAAATTGGAGGTGATAATGATATTTTGGTTCCTTAAAAGTCTGTATTTATATATGGAGATAATATATATTAAATTACTTAGAGGTGAAGAAAAATGTTCCACAATATTCAAAATTTTCAGGAAAACTTTATTTCTCTAGAAAACCCAATGTGACACAACTTTGAATTTCTAATAGCATTTGACTGGAGAACCAAATGTACCCTGAAGGTCATCCACACCATTAAAGAGTTAAAGAAACTGTGAGGATTCTCCTGTAAAGCCATCTGGCTCAGGAGATTTTTTGTGTGCAATCCCTTAATAACCTTGTCTATTTCTTCCATTGCTATGGGTCTGTTGAGGTTCTTGACGTCCATCTGGGATAGTCTAGGGAGGGATTGTGTTTCCAAATATTTGTCCATGTCTTCCAAATTGTTGAACTCATTAAAGTATAGGCCTTCATAGTACTGTGTAGTTATCCTTTAGATTTCATTAGGGTCCATTGTAAGGTCCCCTGTTTCATCCCTCATCCTTGCAAATGGCCTTTGTTCCTTCTTTTCTTTGGTTAGGTTTGCCTGCGGTCTATCAATTCTGTTAATTCTTTCAAAGAATCAACTTTTAGCTGTATTAATTTTTTCCATAGTGTTCTTGTTTTCCTTCTCCCTTATCTCAGCTCTGATTTTTATTATATCTATCCTCTTGCTATTAGTAGGGTTATTCTGTTGACTCTGCTCTAATTGGTGTGAGTTTTGTGCCAGCATATCATTCATGAGTCTCTCTTCTTTTTTGATGTGTGCATTTATTGCTATCAACCTTCCTCTGATAAATGCCTTTGCAGTATCCCAAAGGTTTGGGTACATCATATGTACTTTCTAATTGGTTTCTAGAAACTTCCTGATTTCATCTTTGATCTGTGCTTGACACAATGGATGTATGTACGGCTGTGATAAGAGTTGTATGAGTTCCCAATAAAATGATTTTTTAAAGGGTTAAAGAAACTGAATGGTAAACATTAAGATCAATAAAGTCACATGATGGACTATCAGTAACTGAGGTTCTTATTCCCTGGGGTGTTTTGGGGGTTTTTTTAGTTCACCTCACATATTCTTGTTTGCACCTTAACCAAATTTTAGTTTATCTATTGTGATTTAAATATAAGCCCTAAAAGATCTATGCTTAGCTACTCCTAGGCTAAGTAAAACTCCTAGGTTTCACTAACAATAAAACTTTCCAGGTGTTTTGAATATTTGTCAAATTTGTGAAAGTGAGATTCCTTAAAGCATACAAAAGAAGGGTAATTTCTTGATGTCAGAGACTGTGCTTCACTATACTTCACTGTGCTCTAGGATATGAACAAGAACAATTCCTAACCTCGCCTTTTAGAATTTGAAGGTAAGTCAGAACTGGTACGTATGGTTCTTTTTTAACCTTATTTTAGTGTAAGAACAGGCTCTACACTTTTAAAACAAAATTATTTAAAACAATGACTGGGCTCATAAGTCAGATGAAAACTGTTGCAAGTCCAGAGACTACGGTCCTTAGTTACCTGCCAAGCAAAAAATAAAAAAGTTTCTCAATAAAATAGAATAAATATATATATAGTCGTACAATTATGGCTGTTATATGTCTAACAAGAAGTTGGTTTAATGAGGTGAATATTCAATGATATATGATTGATAATTGCAACCTAAGTACATAGAGGCTAAGACATAAAAGCTTTCAAAGCACACATGTGAGGAGCCTTCAGCAAGTTCGCGGGAAATGGTTATTATGAAAAAGATATGCAAAACTGTTTTACACCAGAACGCTCATACTAACTTGCTGTAGCGTATGTGTGCAGGATCTACTCTGAGGAACAAAGAAGAACACATCACTTTGAAAAGGGCCCTATCAAAGCATATGCGCACATGTGGATTATGTGCCAATCAAACTGTAAAAAGAGAGAAAGAAATATGTAATCAGCTAAAAATGAAGTAAGAGCAAATATTGGATTTATTCTAAGTCTGGGGTGGAAAAAAGGTGAAATTATGAATGCTTTATGAAGACAATGCCCCGAAGAAATCAGCAGTTTACAAATGGCAAACTCATCATAAGATGGGATGCGATGATGAAGATGAAGCTTGCAGCAGACCTTCCGTATCTATGTCAGAGAAGAAAGTGTATCTTGTCTATGCCCTAATTAAAGGAGCCAAACAATAGCCACCACTGTTTATGTCTCACTACTTCAGCTTACCCAATTCCAGCTGAAAAACCAAAGTTGAGCAAGCTCTCTCCACCTTCGTGCCAAAGCCGTTCAATCAAGATCAGCTGCAGACAAGAGGAAAGTTTCGATGAAAATTCTAAACAATTGGGATCAAAAATACTGAAGCATTTCGTGGAAGAAGTGTCACTGTATAAAAGAGGACAATTCTGAAAACAAAGTACAGCCAAAGCAATGACTCCAAAGTGGCAGAAATTGACCAGCAAACGCAAAAGTGGACCAATCAAGAGCAAAGGCCATGGCAACAGGTTTGGGGGATGCTTGAGGCATTTTAATATTTGTTGTTTAATATTTGTTGACTCCCTGCTGGGCCAAAGAATGATGATATATGCTTATTATGATAGTATTTTAGGAAAGTTAACCTCTACCTTGGCAGAAAAACACTCGGGGAATTCTTCTGCACTACAACCATGTGCCTACTCATTCCTCTTATCAAACAATGCCATTTTGCCAACATTCCCAAGGGAATCTTCTGATTCCTGCCCAGCCCCTAAATCTTTAAAAAAATCTTTACCCATTCTTCTGTCAATGATGAAAAAGACTGCACTGACATAGTTAAATTCCTACAACACTGACTTCTTTAGAGATGAACTTCCTGGCTTATAAAAATGTCTTAACTCTCATTGAGCTTATATTGATAAATAAAATTTATTTTTAAAATTTTTATCTTTTAATTCCCCTATCCCACAATTTTGTTAAGTCTCTTTGTATTGGCCCTAACTTATTAAATAGTAGCTACTGGCACTAAAACAGAAGCCCTGGTGGCATAGGAGGTTATGAGTTGGCTGCTCACGACAAGGTCAGTAGTTTAGATCTACCAACGCTTATTGGGAGAAAGATGAAGCTTCCTACTCTTGTAAAGGGTTACAGTCTTAGGTAGGGGCACATCCATGCTGTCTTATAGGGTCATTATGCATTGGCATCAACTCAATGGCAGTGAATTTGGGTTTTGGTGGTAGCACAATTCATTTCAGGATCAGTAATAAGATATTATTTTTTTTATTATTTTCACTCCTTATGTCTAAACTTTCCTTTTTAAAAAAGAAACTCTCCTTCCCCAAGATAAAGAAATGACACAAAAAGTGAAAAAATGAGAAAACCTAAAATTCAAGAAAATAGTCCATGTATGGAATGTTATAAGAGTTTTAAGACCCCCCAATAAAACGATTTCTAAAAAAGAAAATAGTCCATAAAATTTTGAAGTAACATTTCAACAACATTTATTCTTAGATTTTACATAAGTCATCTGGTAGTTTTCAAGGATTCTTAAATCAAAAGTTCCTCTGGGGAAGTGAAAAATGTTAGTGTTGTCATTGTTAGGTACCATCAAGTCAGCGCTGACTTCACAGCGAACCTGTGCACAACAGAATGAAACACTGCACAGCCCTGCGCCATCCTCACAATTGTTCCTGTGCCTGAGCCCATTGTTGCAGCCACTGTGTCAGTCCATCTCCTCGAGGCCCTTCCTATTTTCTTAATGTCTTAATTGTTCTTAATATCTCTCTTTTGTCCATGTCTCAGTAACTCCCATCAAAATGATCAGCTGTGACTATGAAAATAGGATGTGTGTAACACTGATAGGGGAGAGTAGTCTATTTTTTAAATTGTTTTGTTTCTTTTTTTATTTAAATCATTTTATTGGGGGCTCATACAATTCTTATCACAATCCATACATCCATCCATTGTGTCAAGCACATATGTACATTTGTTGCCATCATCATTCTCAAAACATTTGCCTTCCACTTGAGACCTTAATATTGGTTCCTCATTCCCCCTTCTTCTCCCCTCCCCCCTCCCTCATGAACCCTTAATAATTCATAACTTATTATTATTTTGTCATGTCACACTGTCTGACGTCTCCCCCCGCCTTCTTCTCTGCTGTCCATGCCCCAGGGAGGAGGCTATACGTAGATTCTTGTAATCGGTTCCCCCTTTCAACCCCACATTCCCTCTACCCTCCAGGCTTCGCCACTCTCACCACTGGTCCTGAAGGGGTCATCTGTCCTGGATTCCCTGTGTTCCCAGTTGCTCTCTGTACCAATGTACATCCTCTGGTCTAGCCATACTTGTAAAGTAGAATTGGGATCATGATAGTCGGGGAGGGGGTGGGGGGAAGAGGAAGCATTTAAGAACTAGAGGAAAGTTTTATGTTTCATCAATGCTACCCTGCAACTTGACTGGCTCATCTCCTCCCCACAACCCTTCAGTAAGGGGGTGTCCAGTTGCCTACCGATGGGTTTTGAGTCTCCACTCTGCACTCACCCTCTTATACAATATGATTCTTTGTTCTTTGATGCTTGATACCTGATCCCTTTGACAGCTCATGATCACACAGACTGGTGTGCTTCTTCCATGTGGGCTTGGTGGCTTCTGAGCGAGAGTCGTCTATTTTAGTGGCCTTTTCTCTGACTAGAAAGTTTGAGCCATCTCAGAAGCAGGAACAGACTGAAATGCTAGGACCATCAAGGAAGTGGAGCCACTAGGGGAGCACATTCAAGATCTCTGTCTGAACAGGCAGAGAGCAACACCAGAGGCACCAGAGGGACCATTGATATAGCACTACAGCAGAGAGACCACTGGCATAGCAAAGAGCCACACCAAGACCAGAGGCTGCAGCAAGGACACCATGAGACAGCAGAGAAACATCACTGAGACTATAAGACTGTGAGACCGAATCGCTGGCAGGCTTCCCAGCCCGTGGTGACCAGAGGCCAAGGGATCACATGACTAAGAGACTGACCACCAGAGAGAGACTTGACTCCTGGCTGAGGAGAGTTGCTGTGAACCAGTGACTGTGTCTTTACTGTTTACAGATCCTGACTTGTATTAACCTATTAACTTCCCTAATCAATCCCTATAATTATGAGTTTTATCTATGAGTTCAGTGTGGTCCAAAAATTGACCATAGCAGAAAAGTAGAGTCTTGGGAGGCATGATTAGTGTCAGAATAGGGCGTGGAAAGCCGGAGGGTGGAGTCATGTGTGACCTCTGCTTCATTGCAACAGGCCTTGGGCTGGCGAGGACTGCTTTACCTTCGCCCTTGTGTAGCCAGAAGAGGTCAGATGTGGCTCCCATACATTCACTCCGGTTCTTAGTCTCTCAGTCCTCTGGCAATCATCTCAGAATGTTAGAAGCAATAAGAAATTGTTAACATTTAGCATGCATGTTTAAAGTACTTTTCCTCTGAGAAACTTGAGAAAACGTTATATATAATTTTACTACACAACCAAGATGAGGGGAATACTGAAGATGAAGTTCACTTTCATTTGAAAACTAAGTGATGGGGGAACTGACTATGAAACAGACCTTGTGAGAATTCTCAAATAATGTCTTCAATTTTACGTTTTGTGTAAATAAAGGCTAGAACTTTTAAAACTGAATTACTTATAAGAGTCAGCAAGATACTAATTATTATACTGTAATAAATCTACAGGCTTTATAACACAAGCTTTAATAAAATAGTTGATTGCTTTAATATACTTTTCTTACCACTTGCATGTAAATATATAAATAAATGGAAACTGTATTAAATATATAAATAAATTATATCAATTGTAACTGGACAAATTTTATCATAATAAAAAGATGATTGCAAAGAAATGGAAAAATAATGCTCTGAGGCTCAATTTACAAAAAATCTTCAAACAACTTCAAGAATTCCAATAGAACATTTGCATAAATACAGACATTTGAAAGATCACTTCTCTTTCTGAATGAAAGTGTCATGTTAATATACCCATCAGTGACTTCAGGGTCTAATCACTTAAGTGTGCATTCACGTGCTCAGACAACACAGTTCTGTGGTCAGAATGTACTTCCTGTCAACCAGGGACATCTTCCCTCCCAGACAACGTAGTGTGGCACCTGATTTCCACCATTCCTTACAGGAACCATCTGTTGGAGGAAAGCAACTGGGCTAAATGACCAGAAGACTAGGATTTTCATCTGCACGTATCAGTGATGACCTTGGGAATAGTGGCTATGGTCTGAAGGCTGCAGCTTGCTTATCTGCAAAGTTGCCCCAGGGGGGTGGATTATATGAGGGCCCCCTGGATGTCACCAATGGGCTAAGCATTCTGTTGCTAATTGAAAAGTTGGTGGTTCCAGTCCACCCAGAGACATCTAGGAAGAAACACCTAGCAATCTCCTTTGGAATGATTAGCCGTAGAAAACCCTATAAAATACAGTTTTATTCTGATATCCAGTGGGGGGGGGGTGTCACCATACACACTGAAAATGACTCCACAGCAACTGGTTGGGACTTGGAGGACATTAGCGGTTTGCAGGTCTGCTTTAATTTCCACAGAGCTTCTTCAAACAGAATCTCTGAGAACCTATCACATCAAACAGATATAATGAAGCCACTCTGGCTGGAGGGGTTGAGAGGTCAAGACAGGGTCCTGTCTGCAGTGCTCCCTGGCCCTCTGGCGAAGACCATAAAACATCCTGGTGGCGCCTCCGAGCACAGGATTAAAACCACTCATTTGGTTTACTCTAATACAAAGCCATAAACAGGAGGCCTCCTGGTAAATTAAGATTATAAACAAGTTTGTTTGGTCTTTCCAGTGTTCATTAAAAGAAAATCCAAAAATTTCAGTGGCTTTCAGTGGGCTTGTGTCCTCTAGTTCACTCCCGGCTGCACACTCCATGGAGCACCTGTGATCTTGTCACTCATTCATACTAACTGCCGACCTGAGTTTGTGAAACCATGATCTTAAATCTTCTTGGCTATTGACATTCTAAGATTAATGTGTTTTGTTGAGCACCATTTTCTGACTGTTCCTTTTCAAAATGCCAACATTTCTAAGAAAAGTAATATAATCATTCCACAGCGGTTTTAATATAAATGAATTTATCAGCACTTTATTTCAACCTAGAGAAACTGAAAATTATTGCCCCACTAAGGGACCCATGATGCCGCTTACTAAAAGATGCGGAGGAAAGGGGGGAAATGGTATGGAAGATAATTTTATTTTCTCACCAAAGTTTATCTGGGGAGCGGGGGGAACGCTCACTGGAAAATGGCTTATTCCCAGGAGAGGCAGGGAAAATGCAAAGGCATGCTCAAAGCTCCATAAAAGCATGAAAAAATGTGAGGTCGAAGGCATTTCCACTGGACAAATCTTCAAGAATTTGAACATGAAAATAAATAATGACAGCAATGGATTATAACTCATTGACTAGCATAAGCATTTTTGCATCCTTATTTACATTTTTTAAAAAGAAGAAAGTTCTTACGTATACTTCCTTCCAGTAGAATGCTAGTTAAAAAGGATGATAGAAAAATCATGAGTGATTCTGAAACTAATCAGGAAAAAATTAGAAACAGGATATTCACAGTCTAAATAATTACAGAGGGAAAATTACAATTACAAAGGGGAAAATAGTAACATTACAGTGTTGCGTTTGAGTAACATATGTTATGGATAACTTTTGGGAAAATGTTATGGATTACAGTGGAGAACTCCCTTAACCAGGTGATCAAAGCTCACATGGCCCATATTAAGGCAAACCAACATCATATGCCTCTTGATATGGTGCCTTGTCAAAGACACAATATCGCTTATTGGAACTCACACACCCAAAATACATAAACTGTATCTATACATGAGGAGCTCTCCATGAAACCCAGTATGAATAACTTCCTTTAAAAAAAAGAAGTATTGCTTTGTTCTATTAAACTGGCATTCTATGATGCTCACCTTCCCGGTGTGATTGCTGAAGAAAAAGTAGGTACATAAGCAAATGTGGCGGAAGAAAGCTGATGGTGCCCACTATCAAAAGATATAGCATCTGGTCACAAGGTGCTGAAGGGATCAGTTATTAGGCATCAAAGAACAAAAAATCATATCATTGTGAATGGGGAGGGGGGGTGTGCGGGGTGGAGACCCAAAGTCCATTTGTAGGCCACTGGACATCCCCTTAAAGAAGGGTTTCAGGGAGGAGATGAGCCAGTCAAGATGCAATGGAGCAATGAAGAAACATACAACTTTCCTCTAGTTCCTAAATGCTTCCTCACCACCACCACCCACCCACTATCATGATCCCAATTCTACCTTACAAATATGGCTAGACCAGAGGATGAACAATGGTACAGATAGGAACTGGAAACATAGGGACTCCAGGGCCAATAATCCCTTCAGGATCAGTGGTGAGAGTGGTGGTACTGGGAGGATGGAGGGAGGGTGGGTTGGAAAGAGGAAACCTATTACAAAGATCTACATATAACCTCCTCCCTGGGAGATGGACAACAGAAAAGTGGGTGAAGGGAGACCTCGGACAGTGCAAGATATGACAATATAATACCTTATAAATTATCAAGGGTTCATGGAGGGGGAGCAGGGAGGGAGGGGGAAACATGAGTAGCTGATGCCAGGGGCTTAAATGGAGAGCAAATGTTTTGAGAATGATGAGGGCAATGAATGTACAAATGGATTGTGATAAGAGTTGCATGAGCCCCTAATAAAATGATTTTTTTAAAAAGAAGTATTGATCTTTTAAAAGTGTCAAGAACACAAAGAAAGACAGAAACTGTTTAAGACTGAAGTTAACAAAAGAGATGTGATGGATTAAATGTGATGCGTGATTCTGAATTGGATTGGGGAAATTGAACTTAGAGAGAACAAGTGGGGTACTATTGAAATCATCCAGAAAATCTGAATTTGGGCTGTGGACGATAGTGTATTGATGTAAAACTAATCAGCTTTGATAACAGCTATGTTATTGAGGAGAATATCGTGGTTCTTGAGAAAACAGACTGAAATATTTGGGGGTAAAAGAGTAGAGCGTCTCCAAATTACTCTCAAATGATTCCGGAAAGAGAGAGTGTGCAATGTAGACAGATCCACAGAAAGAGAGATGAAGTAAATGGCGCACTATATAAATAATTAAAGCATCTAGGTAAATGATGGATCAGAGTTCCTGGTTCAATTCCCACAACTTTTATGTAAATGTGAAATTATGTCAAAAAAAATAGAGAAAAGTTTGCCGGCATTGGTTTGATAATCTACCGTTACCTCACCCTCTTTGTGAATGACTAATCTGTATCAGGCAGGATATACAGAATGTGAACATGCATCACTTGCAAAAAAAAATGCTGTTTGCTGCATGAGCTAAATTGATACTAATAACAAGAAATGGTGACACAGGCAATGCGAAGGTCACATGCACGATAGCTCTGCACTTAATGTTTCGGTGCAACTTTCCTTGACATGAGAGAGAATCCATCCCCCTGAGCGTCCTATTGGGATGGGAAGGAGCAAAGCCTGCCTTGTTTCCTTTGGGGCCTTCTAATTTAAAGTCAATATTTTAATAATCTCTGACTCTCCAGCTGGTTGCTCTCAGCTTGCAAATGGACCACTACCAATATGTAATTAAAGGAGAATAACAAACAGTTGGGATATAGATTAACACAGGTGCTGCCTTACACTTGCGAACGTTGGAGCAGAAGATTAAGCTCCCAGGAGGCTGGAGGTGTGCTTCTTCGCTTATTGCCATCATAATTCATTGATGGTCAAAGTAACGCTGAGATCAATATTCCTGCAGTCACGGGAAAGAGAAAACACGATCCCCTCCAAAACAAGTTACAAAGACAGGCTCAAAATGTTTCTCAGTACATAATTAAGAAAGCAGTCATTGCTCTGGATTTTTAATTTAATATGGATTCTCTTGTATTTATATTTGCAAGAGATAGCAAAGCTTAAAGAATGTTGATAAGAATTGTTATTTCTCTTAATAAGACTATCTGTAAAACAAAACAGAGTCACATATGTTGTTTATTATTTTATTAGCTCCCCGAGAACAAATATTTTCCTTGAAGTAACTATTTTTTATCTTCAGGGCGAGGAATTGGGCAGGAGGATGCAAACACCACAGACAGCCGTGCAGCATTTGGCGGTCTCACAAGAAGCTCACTCTGGAAGATACACGATTGACTAGGCCTACCAACTGAGGGCTGCAAAGCAGATTTCTGAGCTTCCATTCAGGTCATCCAGTTCTGTTGGACTGGGCTTGGAACCAGGGAATCTACGTATGTAACAAGTACTGCATGTACCACGCTACAGAGAATATTGAGAGGCAACTGTTTTCTATTTGTGCATTTATTGAAATACATTTTCCTATTATATCATATATTAAAGTCGCTTCTAACAAGTTAAACAGTACAGATAAAATAGTCCAGACTTCTTTCTCCTTCTAGTTCTATTGCCCCTGAATAGTCTCTCTGAAACATTTCTGCTTTGGATTCTTCTGGTTTTAACAGCCCCTTCCCCCTGCCCCTGCCCCCAATCCTTTTAATTTTTTAAAATAAACATTACTCTTTTATAATATGCTCATATTTCTGATAAATTGGAGTAATAAAATTTGAAGTCATGTAATAGACATATTAATAAAGTCTTAGTTTTGTGCAAACTTTGACATATGTTAACTCCTGCCAAGAACAGTCGAGTCTAAAATTGATTGTAGTGATGAATCGTACAGATCTTTTTCATATGATTGAACTGTTGAGTTGTGTGATAAGTGAATTATATGCCAATAAAACTGTTTTTGTTCTTTTTTTTGAATTCAAGAACTGCATAGTGTCAAAGCTAGCAGGCAGCATGAACGGCAACTGTGTTTCTCTGCGTGACAGCATGGTGTGTCACTTTGGCCACTAATCGGAAGTGGAGTGCAACTTGCAATGAACGCCACATTTCTTAATAAGAGGAATTTGGATCAAATGAGTTTGTTGACTGGCCCTCATCCTGTTTCAGCAGTCTTACCTTGGTCACTTCATTAGCTTTGCACTAATTTGACTCCACCCGTTATGAGGTTAAAAAATGTTTTAAATCATTTTATTGGGGCTCATACAACTCTTATCACAATCCATACATCCATCCATTGTGTCAAGCGCTTTTATATATTTGTTGCCCTCATCATTCTCAAAACATTTGCTTTCTACTTGAGCCCTTGATATCAGCTCTTCATTTTCCCCTCCCTCCCCACTCCCCATGAACGCTTGATAATTTATAAATCATTATTATTTTGTCATCTCTTATGGCAATGTCGGATGGTGTGGTCAAAATTTTTGAACTCCACTTAAGGAGGATTTTACTTACACTTGCCCTCATTTGACAATAGCTTGTCAATGGCCTTGGTTGATAGAATTGTGAACTGTGCTGTTATGTACATACATGGGAATGTCTACACAGGATTCTAGTGCTTTTCATGTGGTTATTTTCATTTTTACAGTAATATTTTAGAGGTATCCTTTATCTAAGGGTATCTATGGGTCTCACACAGTGGAAAGGAAAACTCATCTTGCTGAGAGCCTTCCTCCTTTTCATTGCCCCTCTATTTTGGCCAAGCACTAAGTCCTTCTCCAGGAACTGGCCTCTCCTGACAATATGAGTAAAGCATGTGAGGCGAAGCCTTGCCACCCTTGTTTCTGGCTGTACTCCTTCCAAGATGGATTTGTCTGTTCTTTTGGCAGTCCGTGGTATTTTCAATATTCTTCACCAGGATCATAATCCAACCTCCCTGGGTTGGTGTTTCAAATCTACCTGGTTAGTACTGCTTTAGGTAGAAGGAAAGCCTGGTAATCTGCATCCAGAAAGACACAGTCATGAGAAACCTGTGAGGCACAGCTACACTCGGACACACATGGGTTGCCATGAGTCAGAATGAACCCGCTGGACACTGTGTTTTGTTTGACTCCTTTCTCTCATATTTACAACACGTTGCAATTCTTATTCCTGCCATCTACATTTTCTATTGTGAAGATTCATATGGGCTTTGCTTTCTTACTGAAATCCAAACAGACCATCCCTGTTTGTCCTCAAGTTGACTAGAAAAACTGAAAACCATTCACAGCACACACAATGGAGACCATATTAGTAGTGTGTATTGCTCAGACATGTAGCATGGCAGGATTGGGATGTGTGATATATTTACAAGTGCAAGAATGCAAGGTCATAATCCTGGCTGCGGTGCAAAGGAGAATGTTAACCATTATGTACGTTCTGTTCATAACGCTATAAATTACTAAAAACCACATAACGTTTGTGTTAGTCTGGGTAAACTAGAAAAACAAATCTAGAGACGCTCAGATGTATGTAATAGAGAACTTTATATCAAAGAGTAATTGTATATTAAGAAAATATCCTAGCCCAGTTCAGATCCAGTCCACAAGTCCGATATTAGCCCATATGTCTCATACCTGTCTGTAACTTCCTCTTCACACTCATGCAACACATGCAATGATGCACAATGCAGGAAGATCACAGGTCAGTGGGTAGAAAGTCTTGTCAATGCAGTAGTGGTGGGAGAATCTCAGTAGAGCGACCTAATTGACAGGCTAGATCTCACCCCTTCATTCTTAATAGTCTGAAGTTGACACTAGATTATGTAACTACCACAATGTTTAAGTTTTTTGGTTTGTTTTCAAAATTGGGCCATGACATTTTCTCAGTTGCCTCTCTGTTTTATTTTTGGCATTCTTAAATGTCTTTTATTAATATTATTATTGACTGAATATATACTTTACCTTCTACCCATTCCCCCCCATTCTTTCAGCCACATATGGACAGCTTGGAGTTCTCTCTTGCCCCAAAAGTCCTTCCTTTTGGAGCTATCAATTCTCCTGCTTCCAAATAAATGATTCTGTTCTACACTCTCCTGCCCATTCATGAGGAGCCCGAGGTAGAGTGGGTCATATATTGAATTGCTCACTTCAAGGCCAGTAGTTCGAACCCACCAGACATTCCCTAGGAGAAAGAAGAGCCTTTTGCCCCTATAAAGATTTACAGCCTTGGAAATTCACAAGGGTCGTTTTACTATGTCTACTATGGGTCTCTATCAGTGGCAGTCAGCGTAAAGTGTTCTTTTCTCATTATTCAGAAGAAATCCTGGTGATGGAATGGGTTATTCATTGAGCTGGCCAGGGGTTCAAACCCACCGCTGCAAGAGGAAGATGAGGTTGTCTGTTCCTGTAAAGATTTGAAGTCTTGCAAAGCAAAAGAGGAAGGGCTACTTAGTTTTTCCCACAGAGTCACTATGAGTGGGATGTAACTTGATATCAATGGACAATTTTCCTGCATTAGGACCATCTCGGGTCTCTTTCTTTTTTGGGTAACACCTCATTTTGCTAGAATGTGTTACTTTGTAATAACTTCTTAAAGGAGCCTAGGGGTGTAAACTTTCTAAGTCTTCAGTTTTTAAAAAAAAATTCCCATATTCCATTCTCATGGTTGATTGATAGGTTGTCTGGATATGTGAATTAGTTTCCAACTCATTTTTCCCCAAACTAAACGTACAACTCCATTATCTTTTAGCAGCCAGAGATGGAAATGAGAATTTGCCTGCTCTATTACCATTCCTCTGTGAGTAACCTGATTTTTCTCTGGAAGCTTGTAGAAAGTTTTCTTTCTTTTAGAGTCTAATATTTTACAGTTGCATCCAGTTGCTTATTTTCTCCATCTGCTTGTCTTGTAGTTGGCACTAAGGCGACTCTTTAAATCTAAAGATGTGTCCTTCTCTGGGAAATTTTCTTCTACGATTGCTCTAGCAATTTACTTTATATCGTGGGTTTTATTTTCCCTTTCTAGGTCCCATGCGACTTTGATAATGGGCATCCCAGATGGGTTTCTATGTCCCTTTCTTCTTGTCTCTAGTGTTTCTCCTCAAGGCTGAGGTGAAGATACTAAGAAGGACTCCAGCTCAAACTTACTGTCATTGAGTCGTTTCCGACTCCCGGAAACCCTAAAGAGCAGAGCCACAGAGTGAGTTTCCCAGACTGCAACTAAACAGGGGAATAAAGCCCTGCCTCTCTCCCTTGGAGCAGCTGGTGGCTTCAAATTGCTAACTGGCCTTGCAGTTAGCAGCCCAAGTGCAACCACAGATTTGGAAACATTTAAATAAATAACAACGTAATATTCTGTTACTCTCCAATACAAGTAACCCAAGCCTGGTAAGTACAGTGGTTCCGAGCTTGATCACTAATCAAAAGGTAGGTGGTTAAAACCCATCACTTATGGGTAAAAGATGTGCCAGCTGGTTTCTCTGAAGATCACCCACCCACTGCCCAGGAGGTGATTCCAGTGCATAACGATCGAAGAGGAATGAGTTGTGCTGCTCCTTAGGATTTCTGAAGCTGTAAATCTTTACCAAAACACAGAGGCCTCAACATTGCAGTTCGTTATCACCCAGGTTAACCCATGTGCCCCATCCTTGGAAACCTCCTGGGCCAAAGCTACTCTGCCCTACAGGGTCCTGAGTTGTAATCTGTTGGAGGGCAACAGATTTGCTTTCTACCGATACAGAAACTCTTTCAAGGAGCCTGAGGCAGTATTGCGAACACAACAACAAAGCCGCCCAGATGAAGAGCCCCATTCCCCAAAAACAGTGAAACAAACAAAGCATAGCACTTAACAATCGCCAGTGTGTCCCATGAAAATGGGCAGAAACTTAAAGGAGTCTCGCGGAAGTCGGAGCCCTGGTAGCAGTGTGGGCTACGCCCTGGACTGACAACTCGGGGGCCAGCTCTTCAGACTACGTCCACAGTAGTCCCATGCATCCTCTGTCCCGCTGCATCGATCTGGGAGTCAGAATCACCTTGATGGCAGTTGGTACTGTGAAGCTAGAGAGGCCCGCGTATCATAGATACAATAAAACCAGAGCACATTTCTGTCACAATGAAAACGGAAACACAGTTGCCTGCCCTGTTCATTTTGGCTCCAAGCAATTGTGTGTCTGCATAGTGTGATGCTCCAAAGGGTTTTCAATAACTGCAACTTGAAATTAATGATCATGCCTTTTTACTAAAGGCCCTATGTGGGGACTTGAACCTCCAACATTTCAGTTAGCGGTCCAGCTCATTAATTATTTGCATCCCCCAGGAACTCCTCATTGCCATAAGAATGCACAAAAAGATCATTATAGTGTGTACACGAGTGTCGACCACAATGGTACCATTTTAAACAACTAAGTAACACATATTTTAAAAATCCATAACTTATTTTCGTAGTCTTTCTTCCAATAAAGCTCTCTGCTAAACTGAAGCAAAGTTCCTCCGCTACTCTATAAATTGTCTTCCCTCCTGTCATCCACCTCAGCTGATTGAAATAATGATAGCCATTATCACTAACTGTGCCTACCTGAAGCAGAATTCGGCTGTGCTACCTTGAGTGCTACATCCAGAGTCATGCCCACCCAAGTCTCATTCTAGACAGCATCCTCCAGACAGCTTATACTGAAAATGTAAAGGGATGGAATTAAAAACAAAAAGGCCACCGCCTTACTCAAGTCCAACGACAAGGACGGCTTTCTTCTCTTCTGCCGGGCTCATCACCCTATCAGAGAGAAAAATTAAACTGTCCTGGCATAATTTGCACTTGACAAAATCATGTTGATTACGACCCGGCGCCCTGTGCTCTTCCAGTTGGTTGCAAATTGATTGCTTCGTGATTGGTTCTTGTGGCTCCCAGGCATCCAAGCTAAGCTGCCCAGCCCATCATTACTATGGTTGTCCTTTGCCCTGTTTTAAAACCAAGGTCCTTGATCTGCCGAGTCCACTTGTCAGGACCTTCTCTGGTCCAACCCTCATGTTCTAAGATAAATGCTGGTGGTCTTGCAATTACAGTTGCCCATTTCTTAAGTGCCCCGGATTGGAGTAATCAGGCCCTGCTGATTTGAATGTACCCAGTGTCTTGAAGTGCTCTTCAATCACTTTTTTCTCTTTGTTTGTCTTTGTGCCTCCAACATGATAGCACTTAATCTGGTTTAGTTGCCTTAGAATTGCTGATTTTAAAAAAGGGAGGGGGGATTAAAGCATAATCAAAGCCTCTGTTACTACAATTATTTATGAGTCGTTTCTGTTTAGCTAGAGAGTAGTTCTATTGATTGCCTTCTGCATTCCAGACTGTAAATTCTTTCTAGCCTCCATCCATGGTTCCATCCAACCATTTACCCACTGACCCCTCCAGCTATCCCCTCATCTTTATCCTTCTACCCTGCCCTCTTCCCTTCCTACCTTTTACCTTTCTCACTAAAACACAAAATCAAATCCATTGTCCTCAAGTCAAGTCAGAATATGGGTGTGTTCTTTGTTTACTAATATGCTTACATAGGTGTATACCAACCCCCTCCCCATTTCCGACTGAAGTCCAATGTAGCCTCACAGCATGTGAAGGGACGCTTCAGGAACAAGGAAGTGGATCACACTGATGTGATCGCGTTGTTGTTAGATGCTGTTGTTAGATGCTGTAGATTCGGTCCGAACTTCTATCTACCCTATGTACAACCGAATGAAGCGCTGCCTGGCCCTGCACCATCTTCACAAATGTTCTTGTGTCTGAGCCCGTACTTGCAGCCACTGTGTCGATCCATCTTGCTGAAGACCTTCCTTTTTTCACTGCCTCTCCAACTTACTGAGCATGATGTCCTTCTCCAGGGACTGGTCTCTTCTGAGAACACGTCCAAAGTAAGTAAGATGAAGTGGCATAGTGGTTATGCATTGAGCTGCTAACCGCAAGGTCTGCAGTTTGAAACCACCAGCCCCTCCATGGGAGAAAGATGAGACTTTCGACTCCAGTAAACAGTGACAGTCTCATAACCCCTCAGGGGCACTGCTACGCTGTCCTTAAGGGTCACTATGAGTTGGAATCAACTTACTGAGTTATCTATCCATATATGCAATAAATCACATAAAGGGTAAATTTGTGAATACTTCTAGTCATAACCAAAGACCTCATGTGATTGGCTTTCTGGGTTTTAAGGCTTAGGTCTATATAGTCATGGAATAACTTAGCTCATGGAATGTGTGTTCGATGTACCAATATAGTGAGCAGTGTCTAGCATCTTAAAAGCTTCAGAACAACCATCTAAGATACAACTATTGGCCTCCATTCATCTAGAACAAAAGAGAAAGAAAGTAAATAAAGATCCTAAAAGGAAATGAATTCACAGGACTAACAGTCTACAAAAACCTTAGCCTCATTAACCCTGAAACCAGAACTAGATGGTGGTAGGGATCCACCATTCTAATCAAGAAAATAGAAGGGCAGTGAGATAGTTAAGTTTATTGTGCCAACCTGGCTGATCAACACATGTGTGATTATTTGAAGGGCAGAGGGATAAATGGCTCGGTGAGCCTCGCCTTTTGAGTTCTTGGGTCTCTTGCTTTGTGATGGTTGGACCAGGGTGCAGCTGCCTTAGCCAATTCCCTGCTTCAGCTGGCAAGGCTCACTTCCTGCACTACATCCCCAAAGAGAAACCACATGGACCTACCCTGATGCAGCCCTGGGTGCTGGAGCAGCTGTGCGGAGACCCCTGCCAGTGCTGAGATGCTCACACACTCACTGATTCAAATTTTCTCCTGCAGTCAGCATCGTTGTGTGTGTCTTGTGAGATTGAGGAAGACTTTGTATATCAGTGTCAGACATACGGACTAATGTTGGACTTATGGACTTGGGAAGCATTGCGTTGGGATGCCTCCTTAAAGTATACTTATCCTTTATATGAAACTCTCTCTTATACATATGAGTTTCTATGGATTTGTTTCTCTAATGTACCCAAACAAACACAGGTAGTAAAAAAAAAAAGTGGAACAGAATTCAGATTCTTAAAAATTCCAGACTTAGTGGACCAATTGAGACTAGAGGACTTGCTGAGATTATACCATGAAGTATAATCTTAAACCTTAAACCTAAATTAGCCCTTGAAGTCATTTTTACCTAAACACATCGGTTTGTCAAGTTTGGAGGTTGTTTTATTTTTTCAAATTAAGACTCATTTGTGGCGTTTGAGATAATAAAATGTATTTAAATGATACTAAATGGTCAAAAATGACTCTAAAGCAAAGATGAGAATGTAAAGGGGCAGAGAAACAAGAATACTGTAAATATTACAGCATAAATAGAATGAAGGAAGATGATGAAACATTGAAAAGCCTAACTGTACAAACTTTCACCTTAAGTACAAAATACACTAAAAACTAAACCAGACTTATGGAACAAAGTTCTCCTAAGTGGAGTTCCCATGAGTCTGACCAGAACCTTTTGCTGCTCTTGTTTCCTCCTTACACCTCTGATGGGAATGGTAAAAACACCGACTTCATAGAAGTGCTGTGAGAATGAAAAGAAATGCATGCAAGTGCTAGGAAGGAGACTAACCCAGATGAACAATCACCATTATCATTACTAGTCCACGGTACTATAAACATGAACTTGTCCATGGATGTTATATACCTTAGTCCATGGGTGTTATATATGCTAACTAGTCCATGGTACTAATAGTCCATGAGTGTTATATACATGTGCTCAGCTACTAATTAAAAGACTGCCAGCTCGAATCTATGAAAGGCCTGATAATCTGTTAGGAGAGGGAGAGGGAGAGAACAAAACCATTGAAAACCCAATGGAACATAATTCTCCTCTTCCATACTTGGTAGTGCCTTGAGTCAAAACACACTCAATAGCAAGTGGTTTATTATTATCATTAAACTACCTGGACTCATTTCTTCTGAGTTCACTGCTCATGCCTTGTAAAGCATGCAGAAGCAGATTCTCTGGCTGGGTTTGCATCAAGGTGAAAAGGTGAGTCAAAATGGATCTAGCTGTCCTTGTATTAGGGGGTTGGGGTTTGCTTTGCTTTTCATTTGCCATGGGTATTGTTGTTTGGTTTGGTTTGGATGGACCACACCACCTAACAAAAATACTCTGTGTAGGCTATTATAACACTGCCCTTGTTTTAAGTAAACATGAAGAGGTAGAACAAAATAAAATGGTTACTAATCAGAAGTTCAGTTCCAAGGAGAACTTGTTACACAATCAGGCACCTTTGAAAACATCCAAGCTGAACAACAGTTTAGAAGTCATTTGTAACAAAGGCAAGCTGGAGTGAACAGTATCAAAAGTGCTTAGTTACCTCTCAGAATTCACAGCTGCGTTGTCTGAAGTACAAAGTACTGGGTGCTGCAGTGGTCGCGTTCTCAGCTGCTAGCTAGACGCACCTACAGTCCAACCTCCAGCCGGTGTACTGGAGATGGAAGTGATTCCGTGACCATGGGTTGGATTTGGGGTTAAGCCTGGCCATGCACTAATAGTAGAGACAAAGACCACCTGGAATGGGATTTATGGAAAATCACGAGAGGAATATTGCTTCTAAATAGGCAAACCTAATACTCTGGTGGTGTTGTGGGTTAGGGATGGCGCTGTTAACAGTTCAAACCCACCAGCTGCTCTCAAAGAGAACACAGAGATGATCTATTCTCAAAGATCTACAGCCTCGGAAACTCTATGTAAGGTTGTTCTGAGTCAAAATGGACTCAATGGCAGTAGGGTTGGGTTTGGCAATGCTCTAAAAAATTAACCCTGGGAGTGGAATAATTAAACACTTGACTGCTAACCAAAAGGTTGTTAAAAAAAAAAGGTGGAAGTTTGAACCCACCGAGGGCTGCCTCTGAAGATAGGCTTAGACATCTACTTCCCAAAGTATCTCAGCCTTATAAACCCGGTGGAACACGGTTCTCCTCTGCAAAACATGGGATGGCTAGGATCCTGGCAAGTAATTTAATGTTCTAATGGTAGTCAGAAGCAAAACACACAAACTCTAAAGCTGTGTTTTTCTAATTATTTATTCCCTTTCCTTCCTGAACAATCAGCTTCCTGAGACTCGCTTGATATATATTCCTCTTCTCTTTCATATACACATTTTGGAAGCCTGAAGCTTCATTTTTGCTTTTGTCCATACCAGGCAGGCGCACAGTTCACGGAGAAGGGAAAAGAAGAGCTCAGGCAAATGAATACTGCAATTTAACCATAATCAGCCGAGCCAACACTCTCCCCCTCAGTACAGGAGGCCCATGCAATGCAATAGTTTCAGAAAGGGTCTGTGAACAGTTAAAGATGGGGTCTGATACTTAAATGCTTGCACTTGAATCCTAGGGTGACCACTTCTCTTGGACGCTTATGTAATTTTATTTTTCTGTGCCTCAGTTTTTTCATATGTATATTTGGGATAATGATATTAACTATCTCTCAGAGTCCTTGTGAGACTAAATGATTAAAATGTTTAAAACAGTGGGACTGGAGTGTGACTCAACAAATATTAACTATTATTATTAGTATCACATTGGAATAGCTCCAAGTCATCACCATGAGCACTATTATGTTGTTTTGTTCTCTAATTAATTTTATGCCATGAAACTACCCGAGAGGCAAAAAATTACCAAGTTCTTTGACTGTCTTAGTTACTCAACTCTTTGTTATAAGTCCAAGATGAAACATGTGGGACTAAATTTGTCACCAGGACTAAAGTGAGGTTTTAGGATTCTATTTTATAAGTTCCCATAAAGAGTTACAGTCTTGGAAACCCACAGGGGTCACTATGAGTCAGCACTGACTCGATGGCAGCCTGTGAGATTTTATGAGTACTCTTAGAGATAATTCTACTAGTATCCTAGGGATAATTCTAGAGGTACCAAAATTTTCTATTGCTTGGATAGTCTTGTTTGTACCCACATTCATTTTCATTGAAGAAGCAGTAAAGAGATCAAATGATTCATTGCATTGGGTAAACGTGCTCAATAAGACCTCTTTAAAGTGTTAAAAAAAAATAAGGATGTTACTTTGAGGACTTGGGTGCACCTGACCCAGATCATGCATGTAAAGTTGGACGCTGAATGAGGAAGACTGAAGAAGAATCGATGCATTTAAATTATGGTGCTGGTGAAGAATATTGAAAGTACTATGGACTGCCAGAAGAACAAACAGATCTATCTTGGATGAAGTTCAGCTAGAGTATTCCTTAAAAGCAAGGAAGTTCTGACATGCTTTGTACATGTTATCAGGAGAGAGCAGCCTTGGAAAAGGGCATCATGCTTGGTAAAGTAGAGGGGCAACAAATTAGAGGAACACCCTTGACAAGTTGGATTGACGCTGCCTTCAATAATGGGGTCAAACATAAGAACAATTGTGAGGTTGGTACAAGACTGGCAGATGTTTCCATCTGTTGTAAATGAGGTTGCTATGAACCAGAACCAACTCAACAGCACCTAACGACAATGTTTCCTAGGTAAATACTTTCTGTGCCACGCTGGTCTGTTTCTTATGAGAAGCAAAACCAAACTATATGTATCTATGTATGTGTATAGATATATAGGTAGATAGATGGATTGATAAAGGGAAATGGCTCACAGCATTGTAAGAATGGGAACATTAAGTAGGAGTTCCCTGGATCAGATATTAATCTAGAGACTTCTCCTGACTCCCATAGTTTTGAGAGCTTTGAACTCAAGATCGATCAACTGGAACAACAAAGGCTGAAAAGGTGTCTGAATCCAAGGTCAGCAGATCAGATGGTAATCAGCTGATGTCCCTCGGGTCAGCAGGCAATATGGCAAGTCATTGGTTCATGTCCAAAAGCATGAAGGTTGATGAGCCAGGTAAAGGATCCACTCATTCACTCACCCCCCATCAAGTCAATGCCGGCTCGTAAAATGCAAACTTTCCCATCAGGATGAACTTATATAGGAAATAGGTCATCACCAGAGGAAACGTCCTTTCAATTGCATCAAGGCTATGACCTGAGTAAAGAGGCTTCACCACATACCGATCTTCACACAACGGCTTGTCTGTGCAGAGCAGATCCTATCAGGGGGTTGATGAAATAGGCTAGGTCACATCATGGGGCATTACTAAACCTCAACTGCCCAACCACTGAAAATCCAAGCCCAGCAAAGTTGATACAAAGCCTAACTGTCAAACCTGTAAGGGAATTTTCAGATATGCAATGACTAGGTACAAAGATGTTTATTGCAGACATTGATACAGCAAAAACCTAGGCACATTTAAGGTGGAACACTGTGAATGTTTAAGTTGTGGTTCAATATCACATATAGTAGGCAGCTGTTGAGAGCAAGGCTTTTGAAGACTGCTTCATGGCCAGAAAATGCTCAAGATATAAACATACAGGGAAAAGTAGGACTATGATGCTATTGTACTAGGGTCACAATTATGTAACTATGCACACATTTACAGAGAAAAGAAAAACCTAGGGAAAGGCATCAAGGTGTTAACAGCAGGGGAGTTTCTGATGGCAGGGGGATTTACACATGGCTTTTGTTTACACTTTCATTTTACAGTGTCTTCCAACCTGAACACTAATTATTTTCATACTTGGGGAAAATATTATTAAGTCATCACTTCCCAAACAGTTAAATTATAAAAATGCCTTCCAGCATTTTTTAGCCCTAAGTAACTCACCCTCACAGACAATTATTATTTTGTTTTGTTTTGTTTAATCATTTTATTGGGGGCTTGTACCACTCTTATCACAATCCATCCATACATGCATTGTGTCAAGCACATTTGTACATTTGTTGCCATCATCATTCTCAAAACATTTACTTTCTACTTCAGCCCTGGGTATCAGCTTATGTTTCTCATCCCTTCCTATATACCCCTCCCTCATGAACCCTTGATAATTTATAAATTATTATTTTGTCATATCTTACACTGTCTGACATCTCCCTTCACCCACTCTTCTGTTGTCTGTCCCCCAGGGAGGAGGTTATATGTACATCCTTGTAATTGGTTCCCCCTTTCCACCTCACCCTCCTGAAAGGTTCATCTGTCCTGGATTCCCAGACAATGAATGTTATTGTTCAACTTTTCTTTGTTTTGGAAATAAAGACTATCTAGAGCAGAGGTTCTCATGCTGTGACTAATGCTGTGACTCTTTAATACAGTTCCTCATGTTGTGGTGCCCCCTACCATAAAATTATATTCGTTGCTACTTCAAAACTGTAATTTTGCTATTGTTATGAATCAGGCAATTCCTGTGAAAAGGTCATTCAACCCCCAAAGGGGTCACAACCCACAGGTTGAGAGCCGCTGAGAGAGAGAGAAAGAGAAAGAGAGAGAGAGAGAGAGAGACAGAGAGAGACAGAGAGAGATTTCTCTTAGAGAACTAAGGACAGCTGGGGGTGACAGGAGGGGCCACCTGAGAGGCTCAGATACAATGTGGCATTGACAAATCACAATCCTTTTTTTCCCCACACTGAGAAGGATCTTTGGCTGACAGCAAAATAGGAGAGAGGTCATTGATGAATATTAGCTCTGTTAGAAGAAGTTTAAACAAAAACTCTGCAGTTAAAAGTAAATAAATAAATAACAGGTCCCAATGGACATGAATCAGCATTCCCTGAGTCAATCAGTCTTTGCACACAGACTCTTGCTAAAATCCCCAATTCTAAGTCCTGCACTGGAGAACAGATAACTAAGAAGAGCCTAGCTTTGAAGAAGGCTGGGAATGTGGCAGAGTCTGGCCTTGGCATTTCCCTGCTGCTTGGAGAAGCTTTGGATTCCAGCCATTTGCCTGAGTCTTTATGCTAAGGAGACGGAGCCTTTTAAGAATTACACCTTGGTAGAAAGCAAATGTTTTGAGAACGATGATGGCAACAAATGTACAAATGTGTTTGACACAATGGATGGATGGATGGATTGTGATACGAGTGTTACGAGCCCCCAATAAAATGATTTCAAAGAAAAAGAATCACACCTTGGTCTGAGAGGAAAAAATAATAATATTAGAATTATTTATGGTGTATGAGTGATGTAATAATGTTTTCAAGAACTTGAAGGGTTTATGCGTAGGAACTGCTGCTTTAGTAGCTAAACCCTCTCGGATGGGCTCCACTGTAAGTCAGTTTCATCTAGCTTCTGACCTGTGTCCCCCTCCTCTGCCAGTTTTTCTTGGCAAATCATCTCCGGTACCATACTGAAGGCCACTGGTTAAGGAGATGACCTTCCTGAGTGCTTTATCTACCCTCATCCGTCCCTCAAAATATCTCATTATCTCTCTTTGCTTCTCAGATTTTAAAGGCAGAGCCAACAGAGGAAGGAACTAACGTGTAAAGAATGCCCTCTATGTGCCAGGAGCTTGCAGACACTTTGCCTCATTTAATTCCCACCAACACCCAACGAGCTCGGCGGGACTATCCATATTTTGCTTGTTAAGCGGTGGAGGAAATCAGCACCATCTTTGTGGGGAAATGAGTGGATCTGTTTATTTGTGCTACTAGGAGTGAGGGGTCGGGGTGGGAGATGTGAGGAAATGTGTGGACTAGGGGACTGGGCTCCTCCTGCAGGAAAAAAAAAAACAACAAAAAAAGCTGTGGAAGAAAGAGAGCAAGCAATCCTGGAGAGGCTGTATGTGACTCCATGTCCCCTACTGCAGAGGCCGGCTTCTTATAACCTCAAATAAGTTGACTGAAGTCATGAGATACTTAGCATGGGCTTCTTAGCATGGGGTGAAACAGAAGCTAAATATGCTGATGTTGCAGGGAGACACATGGTACCGTAAGGAAATAACAAAAGCAAAGCACCCCGTTATCTCTAAAAACCATCATGTGTGAACTTTTTGAAGCTCCTTCTGTGTTTCTGAAATCAAAGAGTAGTTACATGAACATCAGAGTTACAGGAAGATGTGGAAACAGGAGCTCAGAGAACTTCAGTCGGTCATACAACGAGCAGAGACAGAACTGAATACAAACGTGTTTGTCTCCTATTAAGGGTGAAGTGAATTCTCTTAATATGGCTCTTCTCTCCACATCTCTGCAACTCGAACTAACTGACGGAGTGGGGCTCTGCAAGTAGGGAGTGTGAAACACAAAGCGTAGGATTTGGTCCATATACTAGCCACCCCCCTGGCTGTAAGACAGCTATCTCGGGAACAGGGACAGGGAGAATCCCCAGGGTAATTGAGAAAGAGGAGCCACCAGCAGAACACATTAGAAATCCCTGCCTGAAGTGGTGAAGGCCAAGTCTCAGCAGGACGAGTCTGAGACCGGGAGACAGAACTGAGGAGCAGCATGGAGATGATGAGAATGTAAGGCCACACGGACAGTGGACTTTTTAACCCATGGATGGAGCAGAGGCCAAGGGACCAAATATTGGCTGAGAAGCTGAGGATGAGAGAGAGAGAGAGAGAGAGAGAGAGAGAGAGAGAGAGAGAGAGAGAGAGAGAGAGAGACTGACTTAGTTATTGGCGATGAGAGGTGTTGCCGTAGAGTAGACCAATGGCTACCCTTAATATTTTCTGATTCTGGATTCTGGGTATCTGCAAATCACAGTCTGTTATGAGGCACATCTTTCTCTCTACTCCTTGCCCTCTCAGTTCTGCCATGTGGTCCCTTGGACTCTGCTCTGCTCTGTGGGCCGGGAAACTACCTGCTCTGCCTGTGGTCTCTGCTGCTGGCACAGCTCCTCCTTCATCATCTCTCCTGCTGCCCCTTCACACAGGGATCATCTCACATGTGCTTTGCTCGTGGCTCTTCTTCCTTGACATTCTGTGATTCTCCCTCTTCATGCTTTTAAGATGGTTCGTTTATACCCAGAAGAATGGTTCAACTCATCAACCTCCTTCTAAGAGTCCTCCACAACTTATGTTCCCACTCAGACATTTGGTGGGAGTTACAAAGACTTTGGATATGAGTTATAACCAAGTGATTTCACTTCACCACACCTTGCACCACACCCTAACATCTGCAACCATGAGCTCAAATTTAGCAACAATTTTGAGGATGGCAGGACTTGGCAACGTTGTGTTGCATGTGTCGGGTCTCTATAAGTCATAGCCTGTTCGAGGGCATGTAATAACACTCGTGAAGCAAGCCCCTAAAGACTGGGTAAAGGAGGGTTGACTAAGGCTATAGCAAGCTTATGAACAATATGCTTCACAGAGACTGATCATCACAGACAAGGGTTCCAGGAAAGACTGATCATCATGGCAGAAAGTTCAGTTCATAGAAAGTTCTAGGAAAAGTGGAAACAACTTGCTAAGAACCTGAGCCCAAGAAAAGAATCCAGACAGAAATCAGAATGTGTTTCTCACCCAGAGGACAAAGCCAGGGAACAAGAGAGGGTAGGACCATTGGTGGATCAAAGCCAGCCAGACAAGAGTGCATGTTCAGACCTAAAGAAAAGACTAAAAAATACTGACTATGCAAAGTCAGAGAACAATAACAATAGCTACTGCCAACATTAGTGACCACCTACTCTGTTCTTTGTCCTGTGGTCTTTGTACACATTATCTCATTCTTATTTACTTCTTTTAACATCCAGGTAAGATAGACATTTTTCAAATTTCTTTATATCCTTTCTTATTTTAAAAATATATTGATTGTTCCTCTCCTGTGAGAAAGGCATTGTGCTAGAGGCTACATGTAGGAAAGTAAACAAATCAGATCTATTATCTGATCTCATGGAGTATGTACATTAATACAGGGGTTGGCAAACTTTTTCTATAAAGGAGCAGAGAATAGATATTTTAGGCCTGGTAGGGCCTATGATACAGGTTGCAAAACTCAGGTCTGTCATTAGTGTGCAAAATCAGCCCATATATAATATAAATGAGCATGTTTGTGTTTCTTTTTTAAAAAATCATTTTATTGGGGCTCCTACAACTCTTATAATCCATACATCAATTGAATCAGGCATGTTTGTACATATGTTGCCTTCATTCTTTTCTAGACATTTACTTTCTATTGAGCCCTTTGTAGCAGCTCCTTTAAACACCCTCTTCCCCCGCCACCCTCATAACTCACTGATAGATTGTACATTGTTATTATTTTACATATTTGTGTTTGAATAAAACTTTATTTATAAAACATATTGAGGCAGAAATTACACAAATAAATACAAAGCACCAACTACTTGCTATCAAGTAAAAGTTTCTAATACTCAAATCATTTATGATAGGAGGAATGGTATCTGTTCAAAGAGTTTAAAGATTTTTCTGATGGAATGGGTTTTATATTTAAATATATTAATTAACTAGGTGAAGGAACCCTGGTGGTGCACTGGCTACATGTTGTGTTGCTAACTGCAAGGTACACAGTTCGAAACCACCAGGCACTCCTCTGGAGAAAATGAGGCTTTTTACTCTGGTAAAGAGTCTCAGAAGTGCCCAGCTATCAAAAGAGATAGTGACTGGGGTCTTAAAGGCTTGAAGATAAACAAGCGGCCATCTAGCTCAGAAGCAACAAAGTCCACATGGAAGAACACACCAGCCTGTGTGATCGAGTGGTCCCAAAGGGATCAGATACCAGGCATCAAAGAACAAAAAATCATATCATTGACTGCACACCTCCATGATAGGATCGCTGAAGACAAATGGGTGCATAAGCAAATGTGGTGAAGAAAGCTGATGGTGCCCGGCTATCAAAAGAGATAGTGTCTGGGGTCTTAAAGGCTTGAAGGTGAACAAGCGGCCATCTAGCTCAGAAGCAAAAAAGCCCACATGGAAGAAGCACACCGGCCAGTGCGATCACGAGGTGCCAAGGGACCAGGTATAAGGCATCATGCAAAAAAAACGATATAAGTGTGTGTGTATATGTATATATATACCATATTAAATGAAGGGGGAAGTGCAGAGTGGAGACCCAAGGCCCAAGTGTCGGCCAATGGAGATCCCCTCATAGAGGGGTTTAGGAGAGGAGATGGGTTAATTAGGGTGCGAGGTAGTACCGATGAAGAACACAGCTTTCCCCCAGATCCTGGATGCTTCCTCCCCCCAACTACCATGATCCGAATTCTACCTTGCAGGACTGGATAGGGCAGAGGCTGTACACTGGTACATATGAGGGCTGGAGGTACAGGGAATCCAGGGTGGATGATACTTTCAGGACCAAGGGTGTGAGGGGCGATGCTGGGAGAGTGGAGAGTGAGTGGGTTGGAAGGGGGGAACTGATTACAAGGAGCCACATGTGACCTCTTCCCTGGGAGAGGGACAGCAGAGAAGGGGGGAAGGGAGACTCCGGATAGGGCAAGATATGACAAAATAACGAGGTATAAATTACCAAGGGCACATGAGGGAGGGGGGAAAGGGGAGGGAGGGGAAAAAAAAAGAGGACCTGATGCAAGGGGCTTAGTGGAGAGCAAATGCTTTGAGAATGATTGGGGCAGGGAATGTATGGATGTGCTTTATACAATTGATGTATGTATATGTATGGATGGTGATAAGAGTTGTATGGGTCCCTAATAAAATGTAAAAAAAGAAAAGAGGAGAAAAAAATGATTAGGGCAGGGACTGTACAGATGTGCTTTATACAATTGATGTATGTATATGTATGAACTGTGATAAGAATTGTATGAACCCCTAATAAATTGTTAAAATTTAAAAAAAAAGATTAAAAAACAAAAAAAGAGAAAAAAAGACAAAGGGTTCTATTCATTAGTCAGGTGAAAAAGCAAACACAAGAAAGAGGTGCAATGGAAAGTGGGTGAAAGAAGAATTAGAAAATATCTTCAGGTATTTATTTTTTAACCCACCCCTTGGTTACATGTATACACTTTTTCATGGGCAGAGTGGGGTGTGGGGTGTATGTGTGTGTGTGTGGGGGGGGGTCTTGTCTGCTTTTGTCTCCTAGCTGTGCTCACAAGACCTCTTTATTTTTGCTCTCCCTCCCCCACACACCCTCAGGAACCCATGATAATTAATCAATTATTTTTGTTTTCATATGTTACACCAAAAAAAAAAAAGAGTCTCAGAAACCCACATGGAGCAGTTCTACCTTGTCATATAAGGTTGCTAGGAGTCAGAATTGACTCAATGGCAGTGAGCTTGGTTTTTTGGCTAATGACATGAAAAAGAAGGCAAGACTATCCCACAGAGAGGTTGTTCAAAGAATGGATTTCAAACTTTTTACAATCACAGTTATAGTTAAATAATTCTATCTGATTGATGGAATTTTAAAAATTGCATTCTTTAGCGTTAAATAGATTCACTTACAACATTCTTTTCTCCCCCTAGATTTCCCATCAAGCCCAATGAGAACCTTCCCCAGGAGAGGACAGCTTCCTTGGGGATGAATTGTATACTGAGAGAGACTCGTCTTTTGTGCTAGGGGACAATGGAAGTGACCATTTGGTTTACATTCCAAGCCAAAGAGTTAAGCCACAGACATTAATGATTAAATATGAAAATGCTCAGGCTCCTGAAGAAATGGAAAGTCTCATTTTTGGTAAGGAAATCAAAAGTCATGGTTGAAATGTTTAAATAACATCATCTTATAACTGTAGGAAAGGAACAAATACATCAAGACTGGTATAAACGCTGGTAAATATCCCTGATATTCTTGACAAACTAAAGATTTTTCTAGAAACTACAAATGTTGTATAGGAAGAGGCAGTATTGAGAACATAAGAAAGAAAGAGTAAAACGAACACTTACAACTGGTTCATTCTGGTTTTACCCCTTGCTGCCAGGATGGAGCATGAAAACCATAATGTAAGTGAAGGGTAAAGAGGCAGGTAAGAGCCAAGCCATGTGAGATCTATATATCTTGTTGGGAAATGGATTCTTGATTTAAATACAAAAACGATGGCCCAAGAAGTTAAGTAACATGTCAAGGCTGGATAGTTAATAAAAAATGGAGTTAGAAGAAGCCTGTTCTGTTTCTCTCCAGGGCCCAACTTTTGTACTTTCATTTTGGTTTTATTTTTGCCTACTGTTTTTACAAATCTTCCTTTATGGCATTTCAGAGTCTTCCGACTAAAGGAAAAGGAAAAGGGGTTTGTTCACTGCTAGACTAGGACAGATAGCAGGGCCCCAACACCAGCTGGAAACCAGAGTGAACCCCACGGGGGAGTCTTCCACAGAAGAAAGCACAAGGATTGTGCATAGCTGTTCTCTATTCTTGTTTTTGCTTTTTTTACTCTCTGATTACCCCCTGTGGAGTCTTAAGAAATCTCTCTTCATATTCTGTATCAAATACTCGTCTTCAGCAGTAGCTCCAGCTTTGAAAACTAACGTGAGCGTTACTTCTTGCTCTAGCTTCCCCGGCTTTGGTGTCACCATCTAACTTGCCACTCCCCTTGGGGAAAACTGGAAGACTAAAGGTTCAAAAAACCTCCACATCCCTGCTTTTAGTCCGCTGTTCTTCTTAATGGAAGAGGACACTATTCTGAACCCCCCCCCCCCCATTCCCCCTTTTTAAGAATCAGCTCCTCAGGGTGAAATGTTCTGGAGAGAGGATGGAGGAAATGTAGACCAATATTAAAAACATACAACAAAACAAAATCCTACTCACCTGCTCTGGTAGAGACCAGTAGAACATTTAAGTCTGTGGCCAATACACATTCTTCACGTCTGGAACTGCATCCACCTCTGAGGCCCAGCATTCGGCCTCATAATACACAGGCCGATCGGTAGGGTAACACCAGACAAGGGTGTACTCCCGAATCAATCACCAAACCGGACCAAATGGGCAACATTCGCCACAAACAAAGCGCAAAAGGCGGGAAGGGACAGGAAACAGGGAGCCCAGGAGTGAAGTGGGAGGAATGCTATTCCACTGAGGGGACTGGGACACAGCTGTCATGAAACAAGATGTTACAAATTGTTGAATGGAAAACGAAGTTCTGTATACTTTTACCCAAGCTAAAATCTTAAAAAGAATCAGTTCAGGAAACACTTCCAGTTCCAAAGGAGGCCTTTCCTAAACTCTTCCCCACTGAGTCTGAACACCGTGTGGTGCTTCTGTGGTGCCCACCCAGTTCTCCGTGTTAGCGGCAAGCCTCTTCAACCACCGTTTCTTGTGTGTCACTGGGCTCTGAGCTGGTGAGGTCTGTGCTAGCAAATACCGTATATCCTCGCGTACAAACCGCGTTTTTCAGCACATTTTTAATGCAGTTTTTGTGGTAAAATTAGGTGCCTCGGCTGATGTTCAGGTGGCTGGCTTATCCTCAAGTATACACAGTAATTCGTCTGACAGGCACTTGGCATTTTCCATAAGGAGGTTAACTTGGTCCAAGTTTTCCACTTTCCTACATGCTTAAGTAGCCTCATATTTTTATTTAGTGCTCTCAGCACTGACCTTACATGAACAGTTCTTCAAATGCAGTCCTTGGGCCAACAGGATTGTCACCACTTAGGAACTTTTGAGAAATTCAAGTGCTCAGACCTCTGGGATTACATACTCCGGGAGTGAGATGCTGCAATGAGACTGAAGCAGGGCCCTCAGGCGATTCTGACACACAGTGAGTTTTGAGAATCGCTGCCTTATAGGAAAGGATTGCTCTCAATTCTTATTGGCTCCCTGAGATGGGGAAACAGTTGTTTCAATCTACAAGAGGCACAGAGTAACAGAGGAAGTCATCAAAACCAAATCCGTATACCGTTGAGTTGACTCTGAAACAGATTAGAACTGCCCAGAGTTCCCAAGGCTTTACATCTTTAAAGAATCTGACTGCCACATCCTCCTCCCATGGAGGGTCATGTGGGTTCAAACTGCTGACCTTTCGTTAACAGCCGAACACTTTAACCATCGCACCGCCAAGGATCCTTGAGGAAGGGACATACAGAGCTTTTACTGGGCTGGAATTTTAGAAAAGGACATTTCTGACGTGACATTTCAAATATGCTACTGTTTCAAAGGTTGTCCTTTGTCTACATTGAAAACAAGATAGACTCTCTATGGGACACAATGTGCGTGCATGTGGTCTTGCTGAAAAGGCAGAGGCTTAGAGAACATCATCTCAGCAAGGGCCGTTCAGTGCTCAGGTTCCCGGCTTCTAGAATACCGTATCTACCAGGACAGACATACAAATTAGGCCGAGGGGCGATATTGCTGGGGGCCTTTGGGCTTTCAGCCCACCAAAAACTATGCAATTGTTTCTTCCTGCACTGGTGAGTCTCTACTAGTCTACACACTTTTAAAAAGATGAGCAGGATCTTTGTAGAAAGGTAATGTTTGTTTGTAGGTCATGAAAATGAATCCCTGCTTTGTTGTTGAAGGAACATTACTCTTCCAGCAATCTCTACAAACTGAATAACAAGCAGGTGAGGGCCACGATTGGCAAGATAAAACTTCATTTGTTGAAACAATGGGACCAAGGAGAGGCTTGTTGGCTTAAGCCCTACAAAACACAATAATGTAAGTCATGTAAACAGAAGAACATAGGAGAGGCTTAATGAGATAAATTACACCAAGTCACTGCACTAGGGATTAAAATATTCTGATTAGGCAAACACTAAAAGATCCAAAAGAAAGGATAAAGGGAAGAGTGGTAACTTCAGAGGGAGAGAACAATGGGTCCTTCTGTGGAAGGCCAGGATGACAAGGCGAGCTTTCAGAGGCTGCCTCTGCTGACTAGGAGTGCTCATTAAGATCCCACTCGGACTGGAAGAAAGAAAGCACCCTATACTCAAACCACTGTCAGACAAAGGCAATACATTCTTTCCTTCCCTGTTCTTTTGTGTGTGTGTGTGTGTGTGTGTTTCACTTTACAATTGCAAAGCAACCCATTTCGCTGTGCAAGGCTGTGAAAGGGATACAAGGGCACAGGTTTCCAACTCTATTTGCATGCCTGAGATTGTTGGCCCCACTTCCAAAGTGTGAATCAGCCTCTGTTCTCCAGCTAAGGGGAAGACAGCCAACTTATCAGTGTTTAAGATTGCCCGTGTACTTGGGTGAACAGCCACTTTTTTATAACCATTTCTATAGGAACATTTGAATAACTGAAGTACAGCACGCAGATCTGTGCTATTTAAACTAAGAGCTCTGCCCTGTCTTAAGTCAATATTACATATTTATATAGTTATCTTTACTAACGGTATACATACAGCCATGAAGAAATAAAACTTTTTTGAAAGTTAGAACAGGTGAACACTTATTGGCTTTGAATCACCAACTAGCTGAAAATCTAGTACTTAAGAGCTTAACTATTTGTGCCGACAGGAGTCTTCTTTCTGTGAACTGTTGTCATAAGGAACAAGCCAAGCAAGAGTGAGGTGCAAATGCATCCTAGACTCTACCTGATATCCTGATGGTGACTGTTGAATGTCAATGAGTTGACTCCACCTCAGCTTGATCTTGTGTGATCTCAATAACAGCAGATCTCACTAAGTCATTCTCATGCAGAGCTACTGGGGTACATTCAAATGAACGGTCCTGTTAGTCGTTGATTACTCAATCATTTGAGCCATTGGGAAACTTGTCTTCCTGTAAGGAGCTCCAGCAGAGCTGTGGATTAATCACTGGGCTGTCAACTGCAGTGATTCACCCCCACCCCCACTCATCAAGGAAGAAAGATGAGTCCTGTTACTCACACAAAGCTTCACAATCTCAGAAACTCGAAGGAGCAGGTCTGTGCTGTCTTCTGGGGTCAGTATGAGTCAGAAGCAAACCCATGCCGATGGGTTTAGGCTGACTTCTTCTGGATATAGTTCTAGCAGTGGGATGCTGACCTTTCTTTATTGCTGTTGTTAACACTCATCAAGCAGACTCATCAAAACCTACCACGTCACTGGTTCTCAGCCTTCCTCATGCCACGCCCCTGTCATACAGTTCCTCATGTTGTGGTGATCCCCCAACCAGAAAATTATTTCCATTGCTACTTCATCACTGTAATATTGCTACTGTTACAAATCGGGCAAGCCCTGTGAAAGGGTCCCTCGACTCCTAAAGGAGTCACGACCTATAAGTTGAGAACCGCTGTTAACTACGCATACATGCTTTGCCCCCTTCTCTGCCATCCTCCCAATTGTTATTGATCCCATTGTTGCAGCCAGTGGGTCAGTGCATCTCCTGGACTGTCTTCCTCTTTTTCGATGACCTTCTACTTTCCCAAGCATGATGTCCTTCTCCAAGTATTGGTCTCTCCTGACAATATTTCCAAAGTACATGAATGAAGTCTCCCTGTCCTGCCTTCTAAAAAGCAGTCTGACTAGAGCTCTTGCGAAAAGATTTGCTTATTCATATTTTAGTACTCCTTCAATATTTCCAATATTCTTCACCAGAACAATAACTTGAATGCATCAATTATTCTTCATTGTCCAACGTTCACATGGATATAAAGTGATTGACTTGGTTTCTGCTAGGCTCACCTGCTCCTCAAATTGACATACTTGCTGCTTAACACTATTACTTCCATAAGTGTTGCTTGTGGATCCAAACAAGCCGAAACCCTTGGCAACGTCAATCTTTGATCCAGTTACCAAGGTGTTGTCTGTTGTCTAATTATGAGAATTTTGGTTTTCTTTTCAATTTCAGGAGCCTTCGTGGCATAGAAGGTATGCATTGGGCTCCTAAAAAGAAGAAGAAAAAACCCCTCCAAAACACCAGCCACTCTGAGGGAGAAAGTTGAGGCTTTGGTTTTTTTGTTAATTAATTTTATTTTTTAACAGTTTTATTCACCCACAAGTCATACTATTCAATAATTCAATCACATTAAGAAGAGTTGTACAATTGTCATTATGTTAAATTCTAGAACATTTTCTTCTTCTCCATAGTCATTGTTCTTCATGTAATTATTTTTTTCTAATTGTGGCAAAAATATACACAAGAGAACATTCTCCAGGCAAGGGGGTGGGGGGGAAATGCAATTTTAAAAAAATAAGAGAACATTCTCCAATTCCACAACCTCTACTATAATTCAGTGTCATTGATTATATTTTCACGTTCATTATTGATATCCTTTTCAAAATTTTTGCACCACCATTGACATAAACTCAATGCACACATGAAACAACTCTTTCTGCTTCACCTATGGTAGCCACTAGTCAAGTTTGGTCATGTGTGTGTGTGTGTGTGTGTGTGTGTGGTTTTCTCGACAGAGTATTCATAAATCATACATTTCCAGCGTTAAGTTGCTTTTAAAATGAGTTGTACTGCCCCTCACCCCAGAAGAATTTACTTGAAAGGGCGGCAGTGAAGCTGCAACTAGGGGAGAGGGGCATGTTTGATCAGAGCAAATGGGAGCAAATGAAGTGGGAGGAAGAGAGAGAGGAGCACATCCTGGCCCATCTTGCCTGGAGGACGATATCCCCACTCTGAACAGCCAAAGACAGAGTGGACAATATGGTTGATCCCACTATGAGACATGCTGTCCCTTGATGGCCCAGGGCCCTAAGGTGGACAACACTGGAGACTCAGGGCCGGGACTGGACCAGACTGACCCTGTGACACTGAGACAAACCACTAAAAGTGTGCTGCAGAGATCCCCGAGGGAGTACAAAGGACAGACTCTGGGGCCAAAGCATGGTACCCCATTGGACCTGACTGAAGGACATGCCTAGAGATAAAAAATCAGACCTTGATTTATTTACAGGCTTTTCTTTCTTTAAAAATTTGTTTTCCTTTTAATTAATTTATTCTTCTATAGGTAATTGGGTTCCTTTTTTGTTGTTATCACTGTGTTCTCCCTCATTGCCTATCTTGCTATGACTTGATTTTTGGTGCATATTATTATCTCTACAGATCTATCAAGATAAGATAGACTGGATGAATAGTCTGGAGGAGAAAACAATGGGACCAGTGCTTCCGGGGTCACACAGGAGAGTGGGAGGAGGGGGTAAGAACATGGTGCTGACCAACCAGGGACAGGGGAGCAGCAGTGATCCAAAATCAGTAGCAAGGAGGGTGTGAGCGGCCTGGTAGGGATTCAGCAAGGGCAAGGTAACAGAAAGAAATTACTGAAACCCAAATGAAGGCTGAGCATGATAGTGGGACAAGAGGAAAGTAAAAGGAAATAGAGGAAAGAACTAAGTGACAAAGGGTATTTATAGAGGTCTAAAGACTGGAATGTACATATGTAAATATATTTATATAAGAGTGTGGGGAAACAGATCTATGTGCATATATTTATAGGTTTAGTACTAAGGCAGCAGATGGACATTGGGCCTCCACTCAAGCACTTACTCAATGCAAGAACATGTTGTTCTATTAAATTGGTATAGCAGGATGCATACCTTCCCAACACGATCACTGAAGAAAAAATGTGTGCATAAACAAATGTGGTGAAGAAAGCTGATGGTGCCCAGTTATCAAAAGACATAGAATCAGGGGTCTTAAAGGCTCAAAGATAAACAAGTGGCCATCTAGTGCAGAAGCAACAAAGCCCACATGGAAGAAACACACCAGCCTGTGTAACCACGAGCTGTCGAAGGGATCAGGTATCAAGGAACAAAAAAATCATATCATTGTAAATGTGGGTGAGTGCAGAGTGGAGACTCGAACCCATTGGTAGCCAACTGGACACCCTCTTACTAAAGGGTTGTGGGGAGGAGAGGAGCCAATCAGGGTGCAGGGTAGCAACGATGAAACATAACTTTCCTCTAGTTCGTAAATGCTTCCTCCTCCTCCCCCCATCCCCACCCCACTATCATGATCCCAATGCTACCTTACAAATCTGGCCAGACCAGAGGATGTACATAGGTACAGATAGCAACTGGAAACACAGGGAATCCAGGACAGATGACTCCTTCAGGACCAGTGGTGAGAATGGCGATGGCTGGAGGGTGGAGAGAATGTGGGGTAGAAAGGGGAAACAAGAATCTATGTATAGACTCCTCCCTGGGGAATGGACAGTAGCGAAGAAGGTGGGGAGAGAAATCAGAGAGTGTAACATATGACAAAATAATAATTTATGAATGATGAAGGGTTCGTGAGGTAGAAGCAAGTGGGGAGGGAGGGGGGAAATGAGCAGCAGATATTAAGGGCTCAAGTAGAAGGCAAATGTTTTGAGACTGTTGATGGCAACAAATGTACATACGTTCTTGACAAAATGGATATAAGTATGGGTTGTAATAAGAATTGTATGAGTCATACTAAAATGATTTTAAAATAAATAAATAAAATGAGTTGTGTATACATAATCACAATCAGTTCTAGTGCTCCCTTCCCCCTCCTGCATTCACTGTTTGCTCCCCAACCCTCCTCAGCCTCCCTAACTCCCACTCTACCCCACATTCCTGGTAAACCATTGCATCAGCTATTATCTCTATGACTCTACTCCTTCTGTGCTTCACAAACTGGATAACCCAGTAGAAACAAAAAAAGTAGGAAGGAAAAAATAATAATATAAAGATATACATATTAATAATGAGTGAGAAAGAAAAGACCACTTTCAATATTTCAAAAGCTAGGGAAGAAACTTTTGTCATGGAACAAGCAAGAAATACTTGAGCCTAGAACAAATTTAGGTTGGGTCAAGAGGGAGGTCAACTGACCAAGTATCAAGTTTAATCCAGCATAATCAATTTACAATGATCTCTACCTGACAGTAAAGCTGTTTGAGACCCTTGCCTATGGCTAGAGGGGATCTGCCTGAGACTTCATCTGACTAGATTCTCTGCAGATGGGATTTGGGCTCCCACTGTCCTCGATAGCCTTCTACAAGTTAGGTGTTCACAATTTAAGCTCTCATACTTTTCCTTTGTCGTATTTGGACTTTGTTATTGTCGCCTTTTGATCATACAAGCTGGTGTGCTTTTTCCTTGAGGATTTAGCTGACTCCTCACTTAGATGGTTGCTTTTTAAAATACAAGTGTTTAAGACCCCAGACTATTCCAATTGATAACCCGTCACCATGTGCTTTCTTCACCACACTTTGCTGTAGCACCTTATCTTCAGCGATCATTTCATGAAGGTAAGTATCAAGCAGGGTCATTCTTCCACTATTGGGCATCTAGGCTATTTCCAGTTTCTTGTTATTGTGAACTGTGTTGGAGCATCTATCTACTCGTGTTGTGTCTTTTATTTCTTTAGAGTATGTGCCCAATCGTAGTATTGCTGGATCATATGGGATTTCAATTCCCAGTTGCTTTAAACATCACCATATCATTTTCCACATATCTTTCCATGTTTTTACAAGTCCACCAACAGTGTATATGAGTTCCAAGGGATGAGACTTTCTGCTCCCGTAAAGAGTTACAGGCTGGGAAACCCACATAAATAGGCTCATTAGCAGTGAGTGACACTGAGTTGTGATCCATTCTGAAGGCTGCAGTCCTTCATCTTCATCAGCCAGTGCAAGTCCTCTTGACTTTCCGTGAGCAAGGTTGTGTCATCTGCATTTCACAGGCTGTTATGGGTCTTCTCCCAAACCTGATGCTGTTTTCTTCTTCGAGTAGTCTAGCTTCTTGATTATTTGCTCAACATAAAGATTGAATAATAAGTAAGGTGAAAGAGCATGTATTCTATGACCTTTTATTTAATATTGCCAAAGGTACAGTCAGCTCATGCTGGGGCTCTGTTAGGAATACATACCTTCCATTATTCTCATTGTCCTCCTACTATCAGAGGCTCAAGGACATGTTTCTTTCTATATTTAATCATTTTATCGGGGTCTCATACAACTCTTATCACAATCCATCCATCCAACCATTGTGTTAAGCACATTTGTACATTTGTTGCCATCATTATTCTCAAAACATTTTCTTTCCACTTGAGCCCTTGGTATCAGCTCCTCATTTTCCCCTTCTTTCCCACCCTCATGAACCCTTGATATTTTATAAATTACTATTATTTTGTCTTACACTGTCCGATGCCTCCCTTCACTCACTTTTCTATTTTCCATTTCCCAGGGAGGGGGTTATATGCAGATCCTTGAGATCGGTTTCCCCTTTCAACCCAGCTTCCCTCCACCTTCCTGGTATCACCACTCTCACCACTGGTCCTAGGGGTTCATCTGTCCTGGATTCCCTGTGTTTCTAGTTGCTATCTGTACCAGTGTGCATCCTCTGGTCTAGCTAGATTTGTAAGGTAGAATTGGGGCCATGATAGTGGGGGTGGGGGGACATTAAAAAACTAGAGGAAAGTTGTATGTTTAATCATTGCTATACTGCACCCTGACTGGCTCATCTCCTCCCCAAGACCCTTCTGTAAGGTGATGTCCAGTTGCCAAAAGATGGGCTTTGGGGCCCCACGCCACACTCCTCCTCATTCACAATGATACGATTTTTTGTTCTTTGATGCCTGATACCTGATCCCATTGACACCTCGTGTTCACACAGGCTGGTGTGCTTCTTCCATGTGGACTTTGTTGCTTCTCAGCTAGATGGCCGCTTGTTTATCTTCAAGCCTTTAAGACCCCAGATGCAATATATTTTGATAGCCAGGCACTATCAGCTTTCTTCATCACATTTGCTTATGCATCTGCTTTGTCTTCAGCTATTGTGTCAGGAAGGTGAGCATCTTGGAATGCCAGATTAACAGGACAAAGTATTCTTGCATTGAGGGAGTACTTGAGTGGAGGCCCAATATCAATCTGCTACCTTAATAATAAACCTATAAATATATGCACATAGATCTATTTCCTCATTGTCATATTAAATATATTTATATATGTACAGCCCTGTATTTAGATCTCTATAAATGTCCACTGTCTCTTAGTTCTTTCCTCTATTTCCTTTTACTTTCTTCTTGTCCCACTATCATGCTCAGCCTTCATTTGGGTTTCAGTAATTCCTCTTGGTTACATTGCCCTTGATCAAGTCCTACCAGGCCTCCACACCCTCCTCACCACTAATTTTGGATCACTTGTTGTTCCCTTATCCTTGGGTTTGTTAACACCCACTTCCTTTCCCCGGCCTCCCCCTCTCCCAGGTACCCCTGGAACCATCAGTCCCATTTATTTCTCCTCCAGATTGTTTATCCCACCTATCTTATCTAGATAGATCTGCAGGGATAATAACATGCACAAAAAAAACAAGACGAGCAAAAGAAAGCAACAAAAGAAAACAAAACAAAATAAAAAACAACAAACCAGTGACCCCCCCCCAAAAAAGAGAAAAGCCTATAAATAGTTCAAGGTCTGTTTGTTGACCGTTAGGAGTGTTTTCTGGTTGAGTCTGATGGGGTGCCAAGCCCTGGCACCAAAGTCTATTTTTGATATTCCCTGGGGACTTCATTGCTCTGCTTCCCTTGCTGTTCTGTTGCACGCCCTTAGTGTTTCGCCTCAATGTGGTGGGGTCAGATCGGGCTCAATTCCCACACTTTGTCTACAGTTATGTCCCCTATAGGGCTATAGGACATTAAGGGATGTCACGTCTCATAGTGGGGCCGGCCCTATGGTCCTCTCTGTGCATTGGCTGCTCTGAGCAGGGATATTGTCCTCAAGGTTCGGTGGACCAGGATGTGCTCCATTCTCTCTTCCTCCCCCTTCATTTACTCCTAAAAGCTACTGTATACAAACATTCCTGAGGTGAGGTTCAGGTAGTCTGGCAAGGTCCAGACCAAATCCAGTGATACATATGGTAGCCAACTAAAAAGGAGAGGGAGAAAGCAAAAAAAAAAAAAGACATGGGTAGAGGTGGGGAACAGGGCACTAATCCACCCAAAGGGAGGGTATTGTTTATATCTGCAGAGGGAAGGAGGGACCAGACTTCAACCCAGTGCTCCAAGATATGAAAGCAACATACCAGCATGAAGCAGGGAACCAGTAGAGAGGTCTGAGGGTCTGGCCCCAATCCCAACTACGTGGACAGCCCCCTCTTCCCACAGAAGACTTTACTTCAGAGGACTGCACTGAAGCCACAGCTCAGGGAGAGGGACAAGTCTGGTCAGAGCACAAAAGGATATGTTTTGATATACAACTAAAGCCACCTCTCTTTAATCCTCCAGGGCTTTTTGTTGAGGGAGAGAAGAGACATGCTATGAACAAAAGCAAGTGGAAAAGAACAAGTTGGGCTATCACATAACCAGCTTCTCCCACTGTCACCTCCCCCAATTCAGGGGCCATTTGTAGAGGAAGATGTGGCTTAGGTCAGGAATACTACAGGTCCTATTTCTTTTTTTTTTATACACATATTGCTAACCATCCTTTTATTTTTAATGCCTTTGGGGTTTTTTATGTTGAAGAGGGGGTTCTTGCAGGTAGCATACTGTTGACAGTAGTTTCTTAATCCAATGTTATTTCTATCTCTCTTTTAAAAAAAAAACATTTTTATTGGGAGCTCTTATAGATATTATTACAATCCACAGTTCCATTAGAGCAGGCCTAGTTGTACAATCGTTGCCTTCATCATTTACAATCCTTTTTCTTTTCTTTTGAACTGCTTGATACCCGCTCTCTTCCCCACCTGACCACCCCCCTGAACCCTTAATAAATGATATATTATCATTATTATTATTGGTTTCTGGGTTGTTGTTTTTTGCTATAACTTACACCCCTATATGACCTCTTTCTATGTCCTTAATGTAAGCATTGTCAGAATCACCAAGGATGGTCAGCCTTGCCTATCCAGATGCTAGCAAGAAAAATAAAGAAAATTGGAGCATGGTTTTGAAATTTTAAAACATCTCAGATTAATATATTAGGAGACAGCCAAGAAAAGGATTTAAAACACCCAGTTCCATCCAGTTGATTCCGACCCACGTGGTTGTTGTTAGGTGCCTCTGAGTTGGTTCCAGTACATGACTCCTCGATGTACAAGACAAAGTACTGACCGGTCTACACCACCTTCAAAATTATTTTTAGTTTGGAGCCCATTGTTGAGTCCACTGTATCAATCTCCCTTTTTGAGTCCCTTCCTCTTTTCACTTCCCCTCTACTTTACCAGATCTGAGGTTCGGCTCCAGGGGCTGGCCTCTCCTGACATTAGAGGGAGGCCTCTTCCTACCCCCCAGTTTCCCTCTGTCTGAGACTGTACGTCCTCACAAACACAGTCTCACCTTTTTCCCTCAGAACAGCAGAGAGACTTGAACCATGGAACTTTTGGTGCCACTAGGGCTCCTTGGGAAGAGGCAAAGCTGTGGGGGGTAGGGGGGCTTTGTTAGAGTGGCATGGATTGATTTGTGTCCAGATATGTGAATTCCCAACCCTTGTACCCAAGGATGTGATCTTGATCATAAATAGGGATTTTCTTTTGTTATGTCAATAAGAGCATACCAGTGTAGGGTGGGTCATAAACCTGACCATTTCTTAAATATAAAAAGAGCACATAGGACATAGAGACACATATGTGAAGATTGTCTACAAGCCAGAGAACCAAGGAATGAACAAGGAAGGAATCGAGAAGGCTTACATTCTGATTTCAGGAGTCCTGTAGATGTTACTAATTGTGCTGCTAACATTTAGGTCAGCAATTCGAAACCACTAGTTACTCTGAGGGAGAGAGATGTGGCTTTCTATGCCTATAAAGAGGTACAGTCTCAGAAACCCACAAGGACAGTTCTCCCCTGCCCTAAGGTAACAATGAGTTGCACTCAACTTGATAGTGGTGCGTGAGACTCTGATTTAGGAGACCTGGTGTCCCTGACAGGAAGTGTTGGACTGCTAACTGAAAAGTCAGCCGTTCAAACCCACCCATTTCTATGCAGGAGAAAGTTGAGGCTATCTGTTTGTGTAAAAATGTACAGCCTTATATTATTATATATATTTATAGCCTCAGAAACAACCCTGTGAGGTGGTATATATATGCTGGTATACATCCTGTAGAATGGCTCTACCACTTACTACCTGTGATATTTGATAAAAGCTATTAATTATCTTTAGAGAACAGCATGGGTGTTACTTTGGCAGAGGTGTACCTGACCAAAACCATGGCATTTTCCATTGCCTCACGTACATTTGAAAGTTGGACACTGAATAAAGAAGATTGAAGAAGAATTGATGCGTGTAATTTGGGTGCCGGATTAGAATGTTGAAAATAGCATGAACTGCTAAAGGACAAGCTGATCTGTCTTGGAAGAAGTATTGCCAGACTGCTCTTTAGAAGCAAGGATAGAAAGACTTCATCTTACATACTTTGGGCATGTTGTCAGGAGAGACCAGTCCCTGGAAAAGGACAACATGTTTGATAAAGTAGGGCGGCAGTAGACAAAGGAAGGCCTTCAAGAAGATGGATTGATACAGTGGCTTGAATGAGGGGTCCAAGCATAGGAACCATTGTGAGGATGGCCCAGGGCCAGGCAGTGTTTTGTTGTGTCGTACAGAGGGAGGCTGTGGATTGGAACTGACTCGATGATACCTAACAACAACATTATCTCTTTGTACCTCAGTTTTTCCATCTATAAATGGAGCTGATGATAGTACTAATTTCAGAGTCAGTCTGAGGAATAACTGAATTCATTATTTAAGCACTTGGAATAGTGACCTCAGGAACAAAGGCTGGAAAATGAATATGATGAGTGTAACAAGAGACACCATCCCTAACTTGCCATGGTACCCTAAACTCTTCTGTCCACTCTTTTGATTTTAAAATCATCTCAAAACTAAGCTCCAGGAAATGCTGGTTTCATTAGTGTTCTAGGGCTGGTTTAACAGAGTACCGCAAGGTAGGTGCCTTTCATATGTATCTTAAAAGGACTCTCGTGATTGTAGAAGCAGGTGGGTTCCAAGTTCATGGGACAGAATGTTATGCTGGAGGCTTGTCCTGAATCACAAAGCTATGGCAGCTGATATACCCACGATTGGCAGTAAGATAAACTTGGGGCTGCCAAGGCAAATGCTTCCAAGTTTGGAAGGTCAGATGTCAGGCAGTTAGTGAGTCCCAGGCAGTATGGCCGGCCACTGGCTTAAGTCTAAAGAAGCAGAGATCACGGAGCCATATGAAGGATCCAGAGCCAGAGCCAGCAAAACTGCCAAACTTTTCCACAGCATCTATTTCTACTGTTCTTCATGTTCAATTTAAGTGGGCTGATTGTTTTCCAATCTGAGTGATTTGTCTTTGTCTTTTCTTTGTCCTACTTAAAACTTAATAAATGGATTGCTCTAAATTATTATTTTTTTTTTAATTTAGGGCCTCTCTTTCCCCTAGAAAATTACATACAATTTAAAAAATTTTAGCTGCTTAAATATAGTAAGAACCATTTTCTGTTGGTAAAACTATGCATTGCATTTGTGATAGAATGAAATGTATCTGTATTTATTGTTTAAGATCAAGGCTTAATGCACCCACACAAATCTGAATCCAAGGTCTATGTGACCCCTTCTCCAGCAAAGTGGCTCTGTGACCTCCTACAGGACTAATGGAGCCTAGACTCACTAGACTCTTAGCTTGTAAGACCTGTTTGTTATTAGGTGCTATCAAATTGGTTCCAACGCATAGCAACCAAACTTACAAAAGAACTAAACATCACCCAATTCTGCACCGTCTTCACAACCGTTGTTACATTTGAGCCCATTGTGGCAACAACTGTTTCAATCCATCTTGTGGAGGATCTTTTCCTCAAATAGCCTCTACTTCACCAAACGCCACGTCCTTTTCCAGGGACTGGGATCTGCTGGTGCCCTGGCCACAGTGTGTGAGATGAAGTCTGACCATTCTTGCTTCTAAGAAGCATTCTAGCTGTACTTCCTCCAAAACGTATTTGTTTGCTCTTCTGGCAGTCCATGGTACTTTCGATGTTCTTTGCCAGCCCCATAATTCAAATGCATCAATTCTTCGGACGCTTTCTGTATTCAGTGTCCACCTTTCACATGCACATGAGGTCATTGAAAATAACAGAACTTGGGTCAGGTGCACCTTAGTGCTCTGATTGACATCCTTGCTCTATAGAACTTTAAGTAGATCTTGTGCACGTTTGCCCAATTCTGTATATCATTTGATTTCTTGATTTTTGTTTCCAAGAACATTCATTGGGGATCCAAGTAAAATGACACGACAATTTCAATCTTTTCTGTATCATGAGAACATTGTTCAAATTGTTATTTATCATGATATTGTCAGAAATATTACATTAGGTTAATGATCCTTCCTCCATCCCTGATACCATGTTCTTTTTCATATAGTTCAGATGCTCAGACTATTTGCACAGAACTCAGATTGAGTAAGTATGGTAAAAGAATGTAACTCTGTTCCACATCTTTCCAAATTACAACCCAGGCAGTATTCCTTTGCTCTATTCAAATGGCTGCTTATCCACGTATAGGTTCCACGTAAGCACAATGAGGTGTTCTGAATTACCATTCTTTGCGATGCTCTCCAGTTGGCTATGCTTCACACAGCCAGAGGACTTGCACAGTCAATAGGCACAAGTAAATGTCTTTGTGGCATTCTGGGCTTTCAGCCAAAACCCATGCATCTCATCAATGACATCCCTTACTTCACTTCCTCTTATGAATCCAGCTTGAATATCTGGCACCTCCCTGTTGATGTGCTGATGCATTCATTTAAAAATTATCTTCAACAAAATTTTACTTCCAAATGATATCAATGATAGTTCAATAATTTTTGCATTCTGTTAGATTACCTTTGTTTGGAATGAGTACAAATTTGGATGGTTTTAGAATTGGTTGGACTGGTATCTGTTTTCCAAATTTCTTGGCATAAACTGGTAAGCACTGCTAGCACTGTATGAATTTGTTGAAACATTTCAATTAATATTCATCAATTTGTAGATCCTTGTGTTCATAAATTTCTAGATCCTATTGCCTTTAGTGAATCTTGAACTTTTTTTCTTCAATACTACTGGTTCTTGATCATATTATACCTCTTGAAATTGTTGAGTCTTGATCATTTCTTTTTCTTTTGATATAGTGATGGTATAACCCTTATACTTTCTTTGGATGCTTCTAGTAACCTTCAATGTTGCAAATGGAAATGTGAAGTTTTTCCATCTTAAGATATGTTGAGCATTTTCCTTTTTTGTTTTTTAACTATTGATCTTTGCACATTTCTTTATAATGCTTTACTTTCTCTTCTTGAGCTGCCTTTTGAAACTTTCAGTTTAGCTCTTTTACTTCATCATTTCTTCCATTTCCTTTAGCTACTCTACTTTCAAGGGAAAGTTTCAGAGTCTCTTTTGACATTTACTTGGGTCTTTTCTTTCTTTCTTGTCTGTATGATTGTGTTACACTGAGGTTCCCAGAGAAACAAATCTAGTGACACTAATCTATGTATAAGAGAGAACATTAGCTAGGGAACAACACTAGAGACACAGTGTGAAAACTGTGCCCAATCTGACCCCACCCCACCCAGGTGAAACACTAAGGACAGTGCAACAGAGCAGCAAGGGGAGCAAAGCAATGAAATCCCCCCAAAATCCCAAAAATAGACTTTGGGGCCAGGGTGTAAGACCCTATCAGACTCGTCCAGAAAACACTCATAGAGCTCAACAAACAGACCTGGAACTACTTATAGGCTTTTATTTTTTGTTGTTGTTTCATTTTTTGCTATTTAGCTTCATTTGTTTGTTTGTTTATGTGTGTGTGCTTATTATTGTTTTTGCATATCTATCTATATAAGAGAGGCCGGATAAACAATCTGGAGAAGAAAACAATGAGACCAATGGTTCCAGGGTGACATGGGATAGGGAGAGGTGGGGGAAAGGAAGGAGGGTGCCAATAAACCCAGGGACAAGAGAACAACAAGTGATCTAAAATCAATGACAAGGAGGATATAGGATGCCTGGTGGGACTTGATCAGTGCAATGTAGCTGAGAGGAATTACTGAAACCCAAACGAAGGGCGAGCATGATAGTGGAAGAAGAGGAAAGTAAAAGGAAATACAGGAAAGAACTAGGAGGCAGTGGACATTTATAGAGGTCTAAATACAGGCCTGTATATATATAAATATATTTATATATGCCAATAGGGAAATAGACCTATGCACATATATTTACATGTTAAGTATTAAGGTAGCAGATGGACATTGGGCCTCCACTCAAGTATTCCCTCAATGCAATAACACTTTGTTCTAATAAATCCAGCATTCTGTGATGCTCACCTTCCAGACACGATCACTGAAGACAAAAATGGGTGCATAAGCAAATGTGGTGAAGAAAGCTGATGGTGCCCAGCTATCAAAAGATATAGCATCTGGGGTCTTAAAGGCTTGAAGATAAACAAGCGGTCATCTAGCTGAGAAACAACTGAAGGCCACATGGAAGAAGCACACCAGCCTGTGTGATCACTAGCTGTCGATGGGATCAGGTATCAGGCATCAAAGACCCAAAACAAAAAATCATATTGATGTAAATGAGGGGGAGAGTAGAGTGGAGACCCAAAGCCCATCTGTAGACAATTGGATATCCCCTCACAGAAGGGTCACAAGGAAGAGATGAGCCAGTCAGGATGCAGTGTAGCACCAATGAAACATACAACTTTCCTCTAGTTCAGCGGTTCTCAACCTGTGGGTCACGACCCCTTTGGGGGGGTTGAACGACCCTTTCACAGGGCTCGCCTGATTCATAACAGTAGCAAATTACAGTTATGAAGTAGCAACAAAAATTATTTTATGTTTGGGGTCACCACAACACGGTGAACTGTATAAAGTGTCGCAGAATTAGGAAGGTTGAGAACCACTGCTCTACTTCTTTAATGCTTCCCCCCTCTTGCCCCACTACCATGGCCCCAATTCTACCTCACAAATCAGGCTAGCTTGCAACACAGGAAATCCAAGACAGATAAACCCCCTCAGTACCAATAATGAGAGTTGCAATACCAAGAGGGGCAAGGGAAGATGGGGGAAGAAGTGGAAACCTATCACAATGATCTACATAAAACTCCCTCCCAGGGGGGACGAACAACAGAAACGTGGATGAAGGGAGACATTGGTCAGTGTAAGACATGAAAAAAATAATGATTTATAAATTATCAAGGGTTCATGAGGGAGGGAGGGTGGGGGGGCGTGAATGAACTCAAGTAGAAAGAAAATGTTTTGAAAATGATGATGGCAATAGATGTACAAATGTGCTTGACATGATGTATGGCTGTATGGATTGTGATAAGAGCTGTAAGATCCCTCCAATAAAATGATTAAAAGAGAAAGGAAGAAAGAGCTCTATATATCAAGAAATAATTATATATCCAGAAACCCAGTCAAATTCAAGTCCTTAGTCCAATGCTAGTACATAAGTCCCTCTTCAGACTCGCATAGTTGCAGGCTGGTGGTGCAGAAAGGTGGCCTGAGAAGTAGGATTATCACTGTACTGGTCAATGGGTGCAGAGTCATGTGGATCCAAGTGGGTGGGAAGATGGCAGGGCACCAGCAACTTTCAGGGTCAGGTAGCCCTCAGGAGGCCTACTCTACAGGCAGGCAGATTTTCTGCAGGCAGGAAGGCAGAGCGGCAGAGAGAGTAGTTCCCAGTGTCTCTCACTCTTATACAAGGAGACTGTGGCACAAAGGAGGTGTCATCAGGCTGTGAACTGATTGATTGACATGTTAAACTCTACTCTTAGCCCAGAATGTCTAAGTGACATAATATCTAACTACCGTACTGATGTTCTTGGGGTCATTTCACAATTATCTGGTCTTTACCATGAATGTTCAATGTGTTAAAGCTGTTCTTTGTATTAGATGATCTCTACATTCAGGTAGGATGTGCTCGAGGTAGTATGCTGGCTTTTACGTACTGGTTTTAAGGTTCTATAGCCTTAACTTGTACTTGCATGTGAGCAATTAATAATCTGTTCCACAGTCAAACTCTAGCCTTGTTTTGGTTGATTGTATTGAACTTCTCTGTTACCTATTCCCACAGATGTAGTCAATTTGATTTCTGTGTATTCCACCTGACGTGGTCTTTTTTTAAATCATTTTATTGGTGGCTCTTACAGATATTATAACAATCTATACATCAATTATACGAAGCAAACTTGTACATATGTTGGCACAATCATTTTCAAAACATCATCTTTCTCCTTGAGCCCTTATTATCAGTTCCTCCTTTTCCTCCCTTCCCCCACCCTCCCACCCTCGTGAACCTTTGATATTTTTTTTTCATATTTTACACTGTCCACTGCATCCCTTTACCTACTGTGTTTCTCTGGGTTGACTAGAGAAACAAATTCATAGATACTCATATGTGTATGAAAAAGAACTTTATATCAAAGAGTAATTGTATATTAAGAAAACATCCCAGCCCAGTCCAGATCAAGTCCATAAGTCTGATATTAGCCCAGATGTCAGATATTAGTCCAAAAATTCCTCTTTAGATGCATTCAGCACATGCACTGATGTCAAATATAGGAAGAGCACAGGCCAGTGGGTAGAAAGTCTTCTGGATCCAGTGGCAGTGGAAGCTTCTCAGCACTGGTGTGGGTCTCCATGTGGCTCCTCCAGCTCTCTGAGTGTCTCAACAGCAGGAAAGGGAAGGCAGAGAGAGCAGGTCTGGCCTCCAGTGAGTTGTTTATCTCTGTCCTACCTACAAATGAGGTCATCAAGCTGGGCCTGGCTTGACAGGCTACGTTCCACTCCTTTCATCAAGTTGACAGGAGATTATGTAACTGCCATACTCATGTTTTGGTTTCTGTCAGGTGTGTGTGTGTGTGTGTGGGTTACACATCCATCATTTCTGCCAGTCCCCCACTCCCACCCCACTTCCCCCATCTCACTATATTGCTATTACTATTTCTGAGGGATTTACCTATCCTGACCTCCATGCTGAGAGCTCTTATCTGTACCAATTATAGTTGTCTTTTATGTTTTTGAATACAGGTATTTACAATGAAGAAGTCACTGGTCCTGTGAAATTCTATCATGTAATCCTTAGCGTCATTTCTATCACCAAGGCTCTATTTCCCAACTATAGATTCTTCTTTGTTTCCAACTTTTGCATTCCAATCACCAGCAATCATTAGTGAATCTTGATTGCATGTTAAAACCATTTCAGACTGAAGGAGCTGGTAGAATTCTTTAGTTTCTCCATCACTGTCTTACTGGTTGGTGCCTAACTGGAATAGTTATATTAACTGGGCTTTCTTGTAGGCAGATGATATTATCTCATCAAAGAGAGCATTATAGTTCAATATAGATCTTGAAATGTTCCGTTTGAATGTGACACCTTTCCTCTTGAATTTTTGTTTCTTGGCAAAGTAAACCATATGAGTGTCTGATTAAAAATGGCCAATACTAGTCCATTTCAGCTTACTCGATATCAATCTAGCATATCGGTCTAGAATATCGATTTTTATGTGTTCCCTTTCATTAGTGATGACTTCCAATTTTCTCATATTTATACATCACACACTCCATGTTCCAGTTACTAATAGGCATTTCCAGCTGTTTCTTCTCATTTTCAGTTGTGCCCCATTAGCAAATGACAATCATGAATGATTTGTTCCATACAAGTCAAGAAAAGGCGGCTCTAATTTGAGGAGTCAGCCCCTTCCCAGTCTTATGTTGAGTGCCTTCCCATCTGAGCAGCTCATCTACCGGCACTATGTCTGACATTGTTCTGCTGCTGTGCGTAAGGTTTCAGTGGCTAATCCCTCTGATCTGGATAACCTATCACTTCTGTGTAGTCTGTTCTTCATCTGGAAGCACTACAGACTCCTGTTTACTTTGGGCGACCATGCTGCTATTTGACACCTCTTCCAGCATCAAAGCAGCATGCAAGCCACCACAGTGTGATAAACTAACAGATGTATGTGTACGGCCTTGGAGTATTTTATTATTTCTCATCATTGAAAGTATGAGTTTTAACTTCCCATTATGTGTTATGATCGTTGAGGAACGTGATGAACTCTTATATGTTTTCTTAGATCTCAATTGGAGCTCTGGTGGCATGGTGGCTTGTATGTTGGACTGATAACCACAAAGTCTGCAGTTTGAAAACACAAGTCACTCCCCAGGAGAAATGTGAGACTTTCTGCACCCAGAAAGATGTACAGCCTCAGCAACCCACGGGGACAAATCTACTCTGCCATACAAAGTTGCTGTGAGGCGGAATTGCCTTGATGGTAGTGACTTCAATGTCTAGAACAGAATTTTCTTTTTGGTAGACTAATATTTGGCAGACTAATATTGACTGATAGCTTGTTACCTAGAAGGGATTATGCTCCAAAATGTTAACTCCCAGCAAAGCTTCTCTCTTCCCACCAAAATGTGCAACTCTCTGCAAAGTCAGCCAAAGGATGAGGTTTTTACCCCCATAAAAAAATTTATAGGTTGGAATAACCTACAAAGCAGTCCTCTTCTGCCCTACAGGATTGCTATCGTTTGGAATTGACTTGATGGCAGTGAATTTGGTGACTTCAGAAAGAGCAACACAATGGGAGGCACAATGTAGATGGACAGGGACAGGTCTAGGACTGAAACTACATACTTATTAGTTTATAAAGAAAACGTGCTTCACCAAAGAAACTCCATTCGCTTTAAAATCTCCTGGAGCCACTCTGCTAGAGGTGCTCTCCGGCAAACTGGAAAAAAAATTGTACTAGAGCCCATTTTTAGAGAGTCTAATGCTTTACTCAACGCCCATCCCCCCACCCCCTGCCCCACTGCCCTTTGGAATAACCGCTTCTTTTATTTTCTATGCAGATAATTGATATATTTTCTGTATAGACAATTGATAGAACTTTAGTTAAACTAAATCTAGGTTACGATCTTTATATGTTGTGACTCTGAAAGTATGGACTATATTGTATCATAACATTTTCTAAGAAATGTGAATGGTAGTAGTCACTCATCAGACTCTATTTTGCAATGAAAAAACTTTCTCCCCCCCCTAATATTAATCTTTCTACCGACCAGCACTACCTCCTACCTCATCCAAATGCCATACTAGATGCCATACGCAAGGAAAAATGATGGTGGTAAATGAAAATACATCATTCTTATCAAATAATTTCCCAATTGTGAATTTTGTTGGGGGGGGGGGGGATATATTTCAAACAAGACAGAAAATCCTAGGTCTGTCTTTCCATTTGGACACTGAAGGAATTCTTAATCTGAATAAAATGTAAGGTCTAAGTACTATCCAAGGATCCCTGGTAGCATAGTTGGGTTACATGTTGGGATGCTAACTACTTGGTTAGCAGTTCAAAATTACCAGCCAAATCCAAGAAGAAAGATGAGGCTTTCTATTCCTGTAAAGAATTACAGTTTCAGAACCCCACAGGAGCAATTCTCTTCTGTCTTATTGGTTCACTAAGAGTTGGAATTGATTTAACGACAATGAGTTTGATTTGGTTGTTGAAGGAAATTCTGATCCAAAATGGGCCCTTAGCTGGAGCCTCTGTAAGCCCTCATGCAACAAAACTTTTGAAGGAGCAGAGATGACTCAAGAACCAGAATTTTAAACCTCCCCAGAAGATCAGAACCTCTACCAGTGACAACATGGTATTTCTGAGGGAGGAACCAAAGCAGAGTCCAGTCCCTGACCCAACACCCCTTCAAAAAGAGCCACAGATTCTGGGCTGCCCAGACAGGCTAGCTGTTGAGCTGCCTCTCTCCCAGAGTTCCCCACCTCAATGGAGGAGAGGTGGAAAGGTGAGCTGAAGCAGCAGTCTCCACATCTGCCCCTAATTAACACCATGGAGGGCACTAGCACTTATCCCCCTCACCGTAGTTGGGTGGGAGGTCAAGTCTGTGCTGGGGAGGGGCAAGAATGTTTGAACTTGGGTGGGGAAATTCACAGGGTTCCACATCCTAGGATTGACAGAGCCATGGCCCACTCAGTGCGTGCCATGCTGATAGGAAAGATTCAAATTGACTGGAAGCCAACTTTCCCTGTCTGGTTGGAACTCTTAGAACTAGACGGTGGCAAGACTTCTGCGGCCCACAAGGGAGCTAACTCAGCCCTGGAGGAATGTAAAATTAGATGCCCTTGCTTCAGGGGAAAATTAACATAAAAGAGTTTGAACCTCATCTCCAGACTTCAAAGAGGCATTGCTTATCTTTCTGATGATTCATATTCAGAAAGGAGTAATTTAAGAGACCCATGACCTGACTCTGATATACAGAGTCAGTGAATGCAGCTTGAGTTGGTGAGTGGACAGTGTTTGGGATATTCACTTCTCTCCCATTTTGTGTTGGTTGCATTGGCCGGTATGCCCAAAAAACTCAGAAACAGTCCTTAGACTGGGATATTGGCAGGGGCAGTGTGAACTGTTTCCTGCCATCAGCTCTTGCTCACGTAAGGCTAGTGCTACATAATCTAACCACCTTTGACTGCTCAGGGTCCACAACAGGTACCCAGTCCAGAGACAGATATGAAAATGGCCCCATGTCTCAGAAGTAGCAGCCAATCTCTGTGCCCATGGGAAAACAAGAGAAAATGGCTCAATTGAGTTGAATACACACAGATGTGAATACAGTGGAGGTCTTGGAAGAAGAGAAAACTTTAGATCTTCCTATGAGGGAGTTAAGAATAACATTATTTAACTGTTTTAAATGAAATAGGGAAACATTAGACAAAAATACAAAACAATTAGAAAAACTCAGGAAAGCATTACAAAAGAAATATGACAAAATAAGTGAAAAACTATGAGGAATTCAACAATTCAAATGTAAGTTCAGAGAGTAATTTGGAACTGAATAACATTTTGAAAAAAAATCAGAATAACTGAAATAATGGAAATATGAATGAGTGATCTCAAAGACTGATCTCTGGAGACCACAATACAGTTAGATCAACCTATAAAAAAGACCCTAAATGCTGAAGAAAACTCAAGAATTCTATGGGATGCTATAAAAAGGAACAATTTATATTTGACATACATTTTGTAAACATCCCAGAAAAAAGAAAATTGACAACAGAGGAAATAGTTGAGCAAGTATAAAAGGGAAATGCCCTAACATTGTGACAGCACAGAAGACGATCCTTCAAAAAGTCCAGATAACCCCAAACAGAATTGATCCTCAAAGAAAATCATTATGATACATTATAATCAAATTTTCTGACATCACAGAAAAGGAAACAATCCTGAAAGCACCATGGGATAAAAGAATAATCATGTGTAAAGGCAAAACAATACGAATAAACTCATATTTTTCTATGAAAATGATGCACACAAGAAGGCAGTTGATCAATATATTCAAAATCATAAAAGAAAGAAAATTATCAGCCAAGAACCTTATATCCTGAAAAATTAACCCTCAAATATGAGAAAGAAATAAAATCATTTTCAGACAAGGAAAAACTAAAGGAGTTTGTGAAAACAAACCCAGCCTGACAAAAAATACTGAAGGGAGGTCTTTGGACAGAGAATCAGCAACCGAGAACCACCTGAAATTATCATACAAGATATCATTATTGAAAAAAATCATCCTACTTAATACAAAGTGAAACAAAACTATGCAAATCAAAATAAGGGATCACAGATAACAAACTGGAGTGAAGACAATTAACAATGGAAAAATTTAACAGAAATAGTACAGTCAAATAGACCGTCAAATACAGAAGATATCGTTATTTTCAAAAGACAACCTGTCTTAAACTTGGTAAGAAACAATAAAAAATGACTAATTTTGAAGAATATAGTAAACCTTTATCTCAACACAGGGACTTTATCTCAACACAGCCACAGCTTGCCTCTGCCTCCTCAGAGCAGGGACTAAACCCTTGCAGTTCCACAGGCGGGGGTTGGGACTCAGCTATATTGTTGCATTTGTTTCCATCTCTTCACTATATCCACCCCTCACCCGACCCCCACAGGCTCAGGGGGCTTGCTTTTTCATTTTTTTCTCCTCTCTGTCTCTTTCTTGGCCTCTCATACGCTACTGCTAACCTCCAGACCACTCCCCTTAGCCTAGTGCATTTACACCTGTGCCATACCCAGCTAGGTGAGCTCCACTCTGTGTAGCTAGCCCGAGGCGGCAGAAGGCCCTGCCAACCTCCAACAGGGGATACTCTGCTCAATATCTTATAGGGGAATCCCTGCCTGTGTGCCTGTGGTCCTAAGGTAGCTTGGCCAATACTCCTGAACGTTCCAAGCTGCTGCAAGAACCTCTACCCAACCTCCACAACACCAAAGCAGGCAACCCATCAGCCTTCTGGGTCACTCCCCTGAGAGGGAAGCTACAGGAGGATAAAGGTGACCAGATTTTAACATTGGTAAAGCGGGACACCAGCGGGACACCATTGATAAAACTCATATCCTGGTGAAAAAACCGTATACCCTAGCTTGTCGTGCATTCTTTCCAAAAATCTGGACTTTTTTAAAATGCCGTGGGACGCGGGAAAATTTGTTAAAAATTAGGACTGTCCCACCAAAAGCGGGACGTCTGGTCACCTTACAGGAGGATAAAGTGGTAGGTTAATTCCATAGTGAAATAAGCTGCAGGCAGTTTGAAGAAGCATTCCCACAAGTCTCCCAGAGACAGGCAGTGCTCTTCGACACCCTGGAAAATGGCACCTGGCTCCTCTAAAACAATGCAACACAAACAGCCATCAGCCCCAACGACCTCAACGAAAAAATGGGAGAAACAAAAGGCAATGCCAGAAGATGTCCAGACATGCATAAAAGAAGAAAACATTGAGTTGCCACAGAAATAAATTTTCAGAATGCTACTTGGAGTCATACAGAATATGAGGGAAACAATACAGAAAAAGGACGAATGATAGAAGAGGTAAAAGCCATAAATCAAAGAGAAATACAGGCGCTTATGGAGGAGATAACAAAAACCAATAGCACAATCACGGACCTCGAGCATCAACTCGAGGAATCAGAGAACCGCATCAGTGACTTGGAGGACAGCCAAGCCGACTTAAACAAACACGAAAAAAAATCTAATAAGATCATCAGAGAAGCTGAAGAAAACTTAAAAGCTATGTCTGATGCTATGAAGCGGAACATTAGAATTATAGGCTTACTGGAGGAAGACACAACAAAGAAGTCGTCTGCAACAATAGTGAGAGAATTCTTGGAGGAAAACTTCTCCAGCTTAATGAATGAAAACCAGGCAACCATTCAGGAGACTGAAAGAATACCAGCTAGATTAAATCTCAAGAAGATATCACCAAGGCACATAATACTTAAATTATCCAACTTTGAGGAAAAGGAGAAAATCATGAGAGCAGCTAGGGAAAAACAAGCAATCACATATAAAAGTTCCCAAATAAGAATATGCTCAGACCTATCAGCAGAAACTATGAAGAAGAGGAGAGAGTGGAGTAACATATTCCAAACATTGAAGGAAAACAATGCAAACCCAAGATACTCTACGCAGCCAAATTATAGATCAAGATAGATGGAGAAGTAAGAGTCTTCCCAGACAAGGGAAAACTCAAAGAATACATTAGAAGAAATCCAGCCCTACAAAGAACAACACCCACCACGCATAAATAAGAGACCACCACATAGAACAACCTCACCCAGAGGGGGGGGGGGGAATGAGAAAACAGACCTCAAGATAATATTGACTTAAAGATGGAAAGAATTGAAAGGCTGCTGAGGTAAGCTTAAAAAAAAAAAAGGCAAAAGGAGCATAGGGGAAAAAGCTACGCTATACAAACAGTCCTGGGGTGAGGACCAGGTAATATGGCAGGGACCAGACCAAATACAGGGATACACATGGTAGACAAGTAAAAAGGAGGTGGGGAAAGGGAAAATAATAATAATAATAAAGAAAGGGGTAGTGGGGGCACAGGGCACTAACCCACCAAAGGGTAGGGTAGTATTTATATCTCCACAGGGAAAGAAGGACCAGACTTCAACCCAATGCTCCAATATGTGAATGCAACATGCCAGCGTGGAGTAGGAAACCAGTAGAGAGGTCTAGGGGGCCGCCCCCAAGCCCAACTACTAAGTGGTCACCTTCCCCTCCCCTCAGAAGAATTTATTTCAAAGGACAGCACTGAATCTACAGCTCTGGAAGAGGGACATATCTGATCAGAGCACATAGGAGCAGATGCAGGGGGAGGAAGAGAGAGTGGAGCACATCATGGCCCACCAGGCCATGAGGTCAATGTTCCCAATTAGAGCAGCCAGATGACAGAGAGGACCACATGGCCAGCCTCACTATAAGCCCTATAGGGGACAACACCAGAGACACAGTGTGGGAATTGCACCCAATCGGATCCCGCCACACCTAGGCAAAACATTAAGGGGGTCCAACAAAACAACAATGGAATGGAGCGGTGAAGTCCCCAGGGAATGCTGAAGGTGGACTTTGGGGCCAGGGCATGGTGCTCCAACAGACTGGACTGGTGTGTTTTGCTTTTTTTTTTTTTTTGTCATTGGTTTGTTGTTGTTGTTTTATTATATATTGTTGCTTGGTTTTGCTCTGTCTTGTTTTTGTGTATGTTATTATCTCTGCAGGTCTGTTTAAATAAGATAGGCTGGATGAACAATTGGAGGAGAAAACAACAGGACCGACAGTTCCAGGGAGACATGGGAAAGGGGTAGTGGGGGGAAGGTAGTCGTGTTAATAACCTAAGGAAAAGGGAACAACAAGCGATCCAAATTGGTGGTGAGGAGGGTTTGGGAGGCCTGGTTGGGCATGATCAAGGGTAATGTAACTAAAAGGAATTGCTGAAACCCTGGAGGGGACTGAGCATGATAGTGGGACAGGAGGGAAGTCAAAGGAAATAGAGGAAAGAGCTGGGAGGCAGTGGACATTTATAGAGGTCTAGATAAAGACATGTTCATATGCAAATATATTTATATATGAGGATGGGGAAATAGATCTATGTGCCTATATTTATAGGTGTAGTACTAAGGTAGCAGAAGGACATTGGGCCTCCACTCAAGTACTCCCTCAATGCAAGAATACTTTCTTCTATTAAATTGGCATTCTATGATGCTCACCTTCCTGACACAGCTGCTGAAGACAAAGAGGGTGTACAACCAAATGTGGTGAAGAAAGCAGATGGTACCCAGCTATCAAAAGATATAGCATCTGGCGTCTTAAAGGCTTGAAGGTAAACAAGCTGCCATCTGGCTCAGAAGCAATAAAGCCCACATGGAAGAAGCACACCAGCCTGTGTCATCACGAGGTGTCAAAGGGATCAGTTATCAGGCATCAAAGAACAAAAAAATCATATCATTGTGTGCTCACCTCCCTGATAGGACCGCTGATGACAAATGGGTGCATAAGTAAATGTGGCAAAAAAAGCTGATGGTGCTCGGCTATCAAAAGATATAGCATCTGGGGTCTTAAAGGCTTGAAGGTAAACAAGTGGATATCTAGCTCAGAAGCAACAAAGCCCACGTGGAAGAAGCACACCAGCCTGTGTGATCACAAGGTGTCAAAGTGATCAGGTATCAGACATCATCAGAACAAAAAATCTTACCATAGTGAATGAGGTGGGGAGTGCGGAGCAGAGACCCAAAGCCCATTTGTAGGCCACTGGACATCCCCTTACAGAAGGGTTTGGGGGAGGAGACAAGCTAGTCAGGGTGTGATGTAGCAATGATGAAACATATAACTTTCCTCTATTTCCTAAATGCTTCCTCTTCCCCGCTCCCCAGTGTCATGATCCAAATCCTACCTTGTAAGTCTGGCTAGACCAGAGGATTTACAGTGGTACAGATGGGAACTGGAAATACAGGGAATCCAGGGTGGATGATCCCTTCAGGACAAGTGTTATGAGTGGCGATACTTGGAGGGCACAGGGAGGGTGTGTTGGAAAGGGGGAACCGATTTCAAGGATCGACATGTGATTCCTCCCTGGGGGACAGACAACAGAAAAGTGGGTGAAGGGAGATATGGGACAGAGCAAGATAGGGCAAAATAACAATTTATAAATTAGCAATGGTTCATGAAGGAGGGGGATTGGGGTGGGAGGGGAAAAATGAGGACCTGATGCTAGGGTCTTAGATGGAGAGCAAATGTTTTGAGAATGTTGAGAGCAATGAATGTACAAATGTGCTTTATACAAATGATGTATGTATGGATTGTGATAAGAGTTGTATGAGCCCCTAAGAAAATGATTTAAAAACAATCAAACAGAAAAGAAAATCCATATCCAAAAGGAAAGCAGCACAGAAAATCATGAACAAAGAAACCAACACCATAAAATATATAATAAAATGACAGCAGTGAAACTATACTTATCAATAACAACATTGAATGTAAATGAACTAAATTCACCAGGTAAGAGATAACTTCATATTCACTGGGTGATGGTATTACTGGGATACTATCACTATTTTGATAACGATGGTCTGTTCAACTATGTATGTAGCATATTTTTCTCTTTATGTGTTATATTCCACAAATAAAAGAGAATATAATAAAGCTAAACATTTTCTTATTCATCAGATCAACACATGTCTGAGTGATTATAAAGAGGAAGATTGAAACTGACTTCAATTTTTTGTGACACACGAGGTAATTAAAAATCAAACCCAAAACCAAACATGAACCTTATGGAGAACTGGTGGTAAAGTGAGTGGTTTATGAACTGAGTGACAGACTACAAGGTGAGTAGTTTGAATCTCCTTGGGAGAAAGTTGAGGCTTTCTACTCCCATAAAGATTTACAGTCTTGGCAACACAAAGGGAATGTTCGACGCTGTCCTGTAGGTTCAATAGGAATTGAGATTGACTCAATCCCAGTGGTTTGGTTGGCTGGAGAGGCCCTGATGACAAAGTGATTAGGCATTCAAATGGGGACAGAAAGGTTGGTAGTCAACTCCATCAGCTGCCTGGCAGGAGGAGGTTGTAGCAATCTGATTCTAAAGAGATTGCATTCTAAACCTGATGGGGCAACTCTACTCTGCCCTGTTGGGTTACTATGAGTCAGAATCAACTCTATGATCATGGGTTTGGTATGTTTGCTCTTTGAAGAAGCACCTTTTCTCTTTTATGACCCCTTCCTCTTCTCCCCCCTCCAACCCAGGAGCCGGGCACTGTTTATGGTATAAAGAGGCTTGGTTCTTTCCAGGGAGACCTTTTCCTTAAATGATGACTGTAGTGGGGGAGGTTGGAAGTCACTGTGCAAAAGCTACCAGAATTGGTCTATGTCACAACAAGACTAAGCATAGTGATGTTAAGTAAACCATGAGGAGAAATGATAAGACAAAAAACAGTGATCTGAGTACTAAAATTGGCTACTCTGTGGTCTAATTTTTCCTTACGGGAAAACGCCATATCTAGAAAGAATAAAAACTCTTTCCCTTTCATTATCTTCATGAATGAGGGTTTTGTATTTCAATTTTTATTCCCGTCTTTCTAAAATAGGCCTGATTTCAAATGAAGAAAGACACGTGCAAGAAGACCTAAACAGTCTCTTGTGAGACAGAGAATTGTTGAATTTAAAGATAATTGAGTTTGACTTATACCACGTAACAGCAACCTGCAGCCATTACAATTCTTATTAATCCAGGGCTCATCAATTCTCCCTAAACCTTATTCACAGATTTGAGAGACCTCCCCCATTGCTAATAAAACAGACGACGTGAAGAGGAAGTCTTCAGGAGAAAAGTGGAAAGTTCCCGGTTCAGAAATAATCTGACACTAGATAACATTACTTTAAAAAGTCCAGGTGACATCTGATTGTCTTCTTAATTCCCATACGTGTTTCACAAGGTCTTTCCAACACAGTTCTTATTCATTGTGTGAGATGTCATGGTTCTCAAGGAGACCATATCGAGACCTAATTCCATTAGCCTCTCACTGGTTAGTCACATTTTTTTCTTATTACTTAACTGGGCAACTCAAAATAGCTGCTGTGTGCTGTGTGCTGTTTGTTATTTGTTTTCATAACCCTCCAACCTCCAAATTGTGCTCCCTGACTGAGATCTATTATGTTGCCTCTGAGAAACAGGATAAAGTATTCTTGGACTCTGGGGTGATGGGGCCAGTATCGGACTAACATTCCAGAGAAATCACTCTGAGAATTCATATTGCTGTTTGGTTGAGCAGATACTTCCTCTGCTTCTGGAGACCTAGGGCATGGTCTCTGCCAAGCCTCAGAGAAAGGAGGGTAAGGGAACACCATTCCTAAAGCTCAGGACTATGTTAATTACTCCACTATGCTATCTCAGCTAGTCCCTTTGGTACCTGTAGAGATGGTGTAACAAAGGTAACAAAGAGGCTGGTGGGAATTTCATTTCATGACTTTGGTAGTTAACTTGACTTTGGGGTCTAGCTTGTCAATCAGGTCACAGTTTGATGACCTCATTTGGAGGCACCCTGGAGACCAAGAGCTCACTGGAGGCCAGATACAGACACTCTGCTTGTCTTCCTGCTGACAAGCCACATTGAGATCCCTGATGAAACCAGAGCCTTGGAGCTGGAGGAGCCACATGGAGACCCATGGCGGTGCAGCGATGCTTCCACTGCCACAGCATCCACAAGACTTTCCACCCACTGGCCTGTGCTCTTCCTGCATTTGGCATCAGTGCATGTGCTGAATGCATCTAAAGAGGAATTTATGGACTAATACCTGACATCTGGGCTAATATCATACTTACGGACTTGATCTAGACTGGGCTGGGATATTCTCTCAGCATACAATTGCTCTTTGATATAAAGTTCTTTCTTTGGATTTGTTTTTCTAGTCAACAAACTGACCCTCTGCCTCTGAGGTTGTTTGCTCTTTTCATTATACCATTCTAAGGTTGGGGTGTGTGTGTTGAGGGCTGAGTGGAAGGATAGTTAGGGAATCATTGGGATATGGGAGATGCTGAAAATGGAACCAGAAATTTGAGGCAGGAAAAGGGTAGGCCGAGAAGGAAGTAAAAAACACAGGATGATTATCTGAAGTTTTGATTCTTGTGGATTTGGAACTTGGATGGTATCTTCCTCAAAGGCAGGGATTATGGTTTATTATTTTGAAAAGTATAGACAAAAGAGATTATCTGCCGAAAATGTTATTGAGCTAATCAGGATAGTCATTTTTCGTAACAAATATGAGAGTTACTTTTCATAAAGTTTCATATGGTTAATAATTGGTATGGAAAACTTCTCTAAGCTCTAGTAGTGTTTTTAAATTGTGTGGTGCAGCCTGCATATGTGGGGAAGGGAGAAGAGGGAGTGGAGCACAGATGTGTGCATGTGTGTGTGAGAGAGAACTAGATTTGAGATTTTAAAAATGTTTTTATTACTGTCTCATGGTCAGACCTGCTTGAAAGCCATTGATTTCAAGAAAACATTGGAAGAGTGAACTAAATCTACTAAACAGGCCAAATGATTCCAGATGTGTTGATGATACTCAGAGCACATAACTGTTACCAGGATCATCTCAAACCATTAGCAATCACAAAACTATGTTTCCTTTTAAAAAAATAATAAGGATCTATAAAGTTATAAATCAGTACAATGGCTTTTCTGCCCTACTTGGAATTAAGACTTGTGCAGTCTTTTTTCCTTGGTCTCCGCTGGCTACGAAACCCAGTCTCTATTTGCTGAACCACAAATTGGGGTATTGACTGGGCGCTGCCAGAAAGCACACCAGTGAAGGTGGCCGGGCACATTCTCTGGTGGCAGACATTGTTCCAGAGCCCTGGGGCAGCTGCCAGCTCTGTTTACAGGAATATGAATTCTTAAAGCATAATCTAACCTCAGAAATACCAAAAGACAGTCTACCAAATTTATGGGCAAAATATTTATGTACATTTGGGGTTTTTTTGGTATGTCAGTATAGCAATGCCAGTGTGTTCTAGGGAAAATAGAGTGAGAAACGGAACTAACGAAGGGCAACTGATTGTTCAGCCTCAGGAGAAAAAGAAGGCTTTCTATTCCTGTAAAGTGTAACTAACCATGTCTTGCACCAACCGCTGTCTTCCTTCCCACATGGTTTTTTTGGTACCTGGGGACAGAACTAGGGGCTGTCCCTCTACATGCCAGAGCTACCCTTCCCCCTCACAGGAAGCTGGAAGCTGCTGAAGGCTGGAGGGCATGCTTACATTCAAGCTCCCAGCCAGAAAAGGGTGGTACACCTGGGTGGAATCCCATCCAGCCCAGGTGGGCTTAATTCCGCCAATGGGGTTAACCAGTACCATTGACCATGCCTCCCTATGCAGGCCCTGAAAAGCCAGAAACTTTGAGACCACTGGTTCTCTCTCCCAGAGCTCATACGCCCTTCAGGTGGCCGGGTTGCAGCTCCCACAGCTGTGCCGCCTTCTCTCTCTCTCTCTCTCTCATGTTCATTTTACTGTAACACCTGAAACTGCTTCTATCACATACACACACATATACATATACATATACATATATATGTGTGTAAACTTGCTTGGATCACAAACCAGGCGCTTTGGCATGAATTCTTTCTCCAGCGAAGCCAATGACCAAGGTATTTCTCCCATGAGAGACCTAACAGTTTCTGCTGCTCATCCCCCTGGAGGGTGTGTGTGTGGTTACGTGTCCATCATTGCAATCAGTTCCCCCTTCCTCCCCTCCTCTCTCCACTTTCCCTCTACCCTTCTGGTAGCTCTAGTCCCATTCCTGCTCCTGGATTCCATGTGTCATGATCTCTTATGTGTACCTGTGCACATGCTTCAGTCTAACCTGCAGTGAAAGGCAGCACTGAGGTCATGAGAGTGGGGAGTGAGGGAGCCTCAAGGAACCACAGGAATATTGTGTGTTTCATCGATGCTTTATTGTGTCCTAGTTGCTTCATCCCTTCCCAGTGACCACTCTGTGAGGTGATGTCCCATTATCTACAGATGGATGTTGGGTCTCTGCTTCCACTCAACACTATGGTTTTTGGTTTTCTGATACCTGTTGCCCAGTCCAATGGCAAATCACGATCACACAGTCTGGAGTGCTCCTTCCACTTGGGCTTGTTGTTTCTCTGCTAAATGGCCACTTGTTTAACTTCAAGCTATTAAGACCCCAGATGCTACATCTCTTGATAGCCAGTAAATTATGAAGGGGGAGGGAAGGTAGGAGAGTTGGGGAGGGAGGGGAAAAAGAGGAGCTAATACCAACAGCTCAAAAGAAAGTGTCTAGAAAAGAATGATGGCAACATATGTACAAATATGCTTGATATAATTGATGTATGGATTGTTATCAGAGTTGTAAAAGCCCCCAATAAAATAATCTTTTAATTAAAAAAAAAAGAAAACATGTTACAGTTTCAGAAACCCACAGGGGCACTTCTACCCTGTCCTAAATGGTCACTATGAGTAGAAAAAAAGAAACTCACTGATCAACTGATCAATTGATCAACTGATTAATGGCAGTGAGTTTCTGTCTTTTTCCTTTTGGTAATTATTCAGCTAAGGACACATAATAGCATTTGGCTGCTTACTGAAAATTCACTGACTTGAATTCCACAGTTGCTCAATGGAGAAAGATGTGGCTTTCTTGTTTCCATAAAGATTTTCAACCTTGAAAACCCACCTGAGGCAGTTCTAATCTGTCCTCTAGGGTGGTTATGAATCATAATTGACTTGGTGGTAGTTGGAATTATTCAGCTGAGGCTAGTAGTTGCCAGTGAATTATTGAGTACTCAAATCTTATCAGCTCTTCCACATGGAACTTGGGAAACTCCTGGGCTTTGGATACCTTGTCAGTTAAATAGGAATAAGAGTAGTATTAAAAGAGGAAATACAGACATTAAAAACACTCAGATCACAGTCTGGCACATAGCAATTGTTCAATAAAAAATGATGGGATGGGGGGAGGAAAGGGAAAAATAAAAGAGATGTGTGATGGGGTATTGTTGGTGTCTCCACAGGGAAAGAGGGGCCAGACTTCAATCCAGTGTTCCGGGATGGAAATGCAACATGCCGGCATGGAGAGGGGAGCCAGTGGAGGGGCCTGAGGGCTGAGCCCCCATACCAGCTACGTGGACAACTGCCCCTCCCCCAAGAAGAATTTACTTTGGAGAACGGCACTGAAGCTGCAGCTAGGGGCGAGGGACATGTCTGATCAGGGCACACGGGAGCAAATGAAGTGGGAGGAAGAGAGAGTGGGGCACATCCTGGCCCATCAGACCTGGAGGATGATATCCCTGCTCTGAACAGCCAATGCACAGAGTAGACTATATGGCTGATCCCACTATGAGACACGACGTCCCTCGTTGACCTATGGCCCTGCAGGGAGAACACTGGAGACTCAGTATCAGGATTGGTCTGGTCTGACCCTGAGACACCAAGGCAAAACACTAAAGGCATGTGGCAGAGCAGCAGGGGGAGCAGAGCAGGGAGTTCAAAGGATAGACTTTGGGGCCGCAGCGTGGCACCCCATCAGACTTGGCTGGAGGACACACCAAGAGGTCAAATATCAGACCTTGATCTATTTATAGGTTTTCTTTCTTTAAAAATTAAAAAAAATTTCTTTTTAACATTTATTTATTCTTTTCTGGGTCATTGGTTTTCTTTTTTGTTGTCATCATTGTGTTCTCTTTTGTTGCTTTCTCTTGCTATTCCTTGTTTTTTTGGTGCATATTATTATCTCTGCAGATCTATCTAAGTAAGATAGGCTGGATGAACAGTCTGGAGGGGAAAACAACGGGACCGATGGTTCTGGGGGGATATGGGAGAGGGGGAGGCCGGGGAAAGGAGGTGGTGCTGACCAACCCAGGGACAAGGGAGCAACAAGTGATCTAAAATTAGTGACAAGGAAGGTGAGAGACCTGGTAGGGATTCAGCAAGGACACTGTAACCAAGAGAAAGTACTGAAACCCAAATGAAGGCTGAGCATGAGAGTGGGACAAGAGGAAAGTAAAGGGAAATAGAGGAAAGAACTAAGAGGCAATGAACATTTATAGTGGTCTAAATACAGGCCTGTACATTTGTAAATATCCATATGTAGGATGGTCAGGAAATAGATGTACGTGCACATATTTATAGGTTTAGTATTAAGGCAGCAGATGGACATTGGACCTCGACTCAAGAACTTACTCAATGCAAGAACACTTTGTTCTATTAAATTGGCATTCCATGATGCACACCTTCCCGACACAATTGCTAAAGGCAAATGTGTGCATAAACAAATGTGAAGAAAGCTGATGGTGCCCGGCTATCAAAAGATATAGCATCAGGGGTTTTAAAAGCTTGTAGATAAACAAGCAGCCATCTAGCTCAGAAGCAACAAAACCCACGTGGAAGAAGCACACCAACCTGTGTGACCAAGAGGTGTTGATGGGATCAGGTATGAGGCATTAAAGAACAAAAAATCATATCATTATAAATGAGGGTGAGTGCAGAGTGGAGACCCAAAGCCCATCTGTAGGCAACTGGACACACCCTTACTGAAGGGTCTTGGGGGGGGGGGGAGAAGACGAGCCAGTCAGGGTGCAGGGTAGCAACGATGAAACATATAACTTTCCTCTGGTTCTTTAATGCTTCCTCCTTCCACTATCATGATCCCAATTCTACCTCACTAATCTGGCTAGACCAGAGGATGTACTCTGGTATAGACAGGAAGTGGAAATACTGGACATAGGATCCCTTCAGGATCAGTAGTGAGAATGGCAATACCGGGAGGGTGGTGGGTAGGTGGAGTCGAAAGGGGGAACCAATGATAAGGCTCTACATATAACCTCCTCCCAAGGGGATGGACAACAGAGAAGTGGGTAAAGGGAGACATCAGACAGGGTAAGATATGACAAAATAATAATAATTTATGAATTATCAAGGGTTCATGAGGGAGGGGAGATCAGAGAGGGAGGGGAAAGACAAGGAGCTGATGGCAAGGGCTCAAGTAGAAAGCAAATGTTTTGAAAATGATGATGGCAACACATGTACAAATATGCTTGACACAATGGATGGATGTATGGATTGCGATAAGAATTGTATGAGCCCCCAATAAAACAATTTTTTAAAAATGATGGTATGCTTGTATATATAATATGTACATATGATGAGAGGATCTACCGTAAAACTGGTGGAGACATGGAAGGAATTCTCTTGACTTTTAAATCCACAAATTATTGTACTTAACTCTTAGTAATGAAAGATGCAAATCCAACTACGCCCCTCTCCCTCAAAAGCTCCCTGCCATCGAGGTGATTAGGACTCATAGTGACCCTATATGACAGAGTAGAACTGCCCCTATGGATTTACAAAACTGTAACTCTCTATAGAAGTAGAAAGCAAGCCTCCTTTTTTTCCCGAGTAGCAGCTGGTGGTTTCCAATCGCTGTCCTGTGGTCATCCGCCCAATGCAAAAGCACTACTCCACTAGGGTTCAGATTACTTCTCTTGAAACACTTGAGTTACCTGAAGAAACATGTTCTCCCAGAGGAATGCTAATTTGCAAACCAGTTTCCTTAAGAAAGGTATTATTCCTTGAGGCAGGCTGTTTACATTAATCAACATTTCTCTAATACTTGTCAGTGTTTTATAACACTTTTTCAAGTGCCAATTGTAGCTTGCCAGTTCTTCTGAAGTGTGGAGGCTGTGAACGAAGGAATCAAAAGGATAATTCTGTTCCCTTGGGGCTTTCTCTGTCCCGGTGAAGTAGAAGTTCATTTCCACTAATCATCCTGTGGATGCTGGTTACACCTATTAGATGGACTGATTAGTTCCTAGGGGGTGAACTGTCCTGGCGTCCCTTTATTACCATAGTTTCTTCCTTCTAAAGCACTCAAGTTTGTTTTTCCTTGGGAATTGTGGATTTCATCTTTTCACACACAAACTAGTCTGTTTAAACAATGTCACACACACACAAAAACTCTCCTTTTCATAAATATATGCTGATAAGAAACACAAAAACATGCTAAATAGCTAGGCCTAAGTGGGGGAGGGGAAGTCCTTGATAGATGGGGCATCTGAACTGTCAGACTTCAGGCTCATGGCTTGCCATGTTCCACGGTTTGGGGGGTTAACTCTTCCTTTGTTGCTGCTGGTTGCTGTCAAGTTGGTTTCAGCTCATGGTGATTTCCTACTCACAAAAGATCCCAATGTACAAAGAAACAGAATGTTGCCCCATTGTTCGGGTTCAAGTTCCGGCCCCGAACAGGGAGTGATTGCTCATAAACAGAGGCCTGGGGACCAAACATCTATCCTGCAGCTCATCTGAGTGCCGGCAGTTTATTTGCATCCAGCAGGTCGGACAGGAGAGGACCCACTCAGGTAGCAGCTGGGGGGGGGGGTGCCTCTTTTAATAGTTCCAGTTAAACAATTTGAGTGAGGTAGGTTACTGAAGCTACTTGAACTCATTGTTCAGGAAGCTTTGTGATAAAGGCAAGGAGGAAGCATCCACAATGTGCATGGCTGTGTTCCAGCCCGGCAACCTGGCAGGGGTGGGGTCAGGGGGAGGGGGGAGTGGTGACCAGGAGGACACACTGGGAATGCTTGCTTAGCTGAAGCGTGGCCATTTTGGAGCATTAGTTTGTGCCAACTTTACAATCTTTCCTATAGTCAAGTCCATTGCTGTGGCGGTTAGGCATTTTGAGGGAGTTCCAGCCAGCCTACAGAACTCATCTTCTGGTACTGTATCCGAGAATCATGATCCTGAGTATTGAGTAATTCTGAGAACCAGTGAATCAGGTGTTTTAGTGTGTTTCAGTCCGGACCCTGCTGAAACTGCCCTACCATGTTCACTCTGCTGGAATTAGAAACACTAGTGATGCAGCTTTCAGCATCACAGCAACTCAGTATGACAAGTTGAGAGCTGGAGGTGGATCTGCTTTAGCACATGACAAAGTTAGTATGTGCCTCTCAAACTCAACTCGCTGCCATCATGTTGTCCCAAGTCACAGAAACCCTATAGGGCGGGGCAGAACTGTCCATGCGGGTTTCTGAGATTGTATACTTTTAGGGCGGTGGTTCTCAACCTTCCTAATGTCTTGCCCCTTTAATTCAGTTCCTCAAGTTATGGTGAACCCCCCCCCCCTCCAACCATCAAATTATTTTCATTAGGGTCGTTTGACGCCCACCCCCCCAAAGGGGTCATGACCCACAGGTTGAGAACCGCTGCTTTTGAAAGTTTCAGCTGTCTCCCGTGGAGGAGCTGGTAGCTTTGAACTTTGGACCTTGCAGTTAGCAGTGCAATGCAGAAGCCACGGTGCCGCCAGGTTCTGTATATGCTTTAGTGAATCCTTTGTTAACATCCAGGCTTTAGAGCTATTTTTAGTGCTTTTAAAGATTAATATTTAAAGCTTCGTATACAGAACTATAATGTTTCAGTAATATTTTAAAAAGCATTTAGGAAATTTAAAAGTCAAATCAAACAATTTATATTTCACTAGTAAGCTCCTGTGATAAGGCCAGCAGAACGACTCTTCATACTGAGAACTAAAAAATTAAAATATATTTGCTATTGTCTTATTTCTAACATGTAAGCAGTTTCCCTCTTTATTTCATAGTAGATTTTCTGGTGATTCTGGGCTTGATGGTCCACAAAATGATGCATTAAGAGTATCGCTAATGTAATGCTTTAATTTATTTAAAGATTTCCATTTTATACTAATTGACAACGAATGGGCATTTAAAACTGCAGAAAAGAAGGAAACAGGCAAAAACTAAAATCTGAAAAGTAATAAAATAAAGGAGCTAAAAGATTCAGAGTTAAAAATTCTGGGTAATTCTTTGGATTGTCAGGATGATATTTTTCTATGGCTAGGAAAAAATATCTAAGATTGTAATTTTGTTTTAGTACCTGTTTTCACTGGAAACTTTCAGCTTCATTCTTGTAACCATGAAGGGAGTTCATTTAATACACGAATAAAGAGTTGTACCATCTGAGTCTAGGATTTTTTCAAATTTTATTATGAAAAATTTCAAATTTCTGGAAAAGGAAAGAATAGTAGAGAGCGCACCCTGCTCCTCGAGCCTCGATGGCCATTTTGCCAGTTACTTTCCCACTCTCTTCTCCGCGCACGGACACTTTTCATTTGCAGTTGCAGATGTCATTGGATATTGTAAGCTTCAACTGCATTTTAAAAAATCCAAATAAAATTTACTGCAACTTGGATTTGAATTTGTGCTACAAGATGCTTGCATTGGAAACCACTGAAATGCCCTCAGGGAAAATATTCCTGCTTTAAGTGCAGTTGGTTTCGTCACTTCTTTGGGGAGAAGGCGCGCGCAGGTTTCTGGGGAGGCTATTGGTGGAGGGACGAGGGGCTGGGTTTCAAATCAGGACATGATTAAGGATTCCTTCGTGGGTCCCAGGTCAGGGGGCAAAAAATTTCTGATTCCCCCCCACCTTTAATTTCTGAATCAAAATATATGAACTAGTTTCAAAGGAATTTTAGAGTAAAACCCTTCTCCTAACATATTTCCAATTTTTTAAAATTAGTCATATTAAATCATATTCAAGCCACATTATAATTGCCCCTGAGAATGTCTTTAACAGTTTTGTTTGGGAACCAGGAACCAGAAAGTTTCGCAGACTGCATTTTCATCTTCTGCCACGAGTCCTCTCCTTTTTTGTCAGTTGTCTTAATGAATGTCCCCAAGTGTCATTTAATTTGTTCATCTAGGGTTAGGCTTTTCAAGTACTTTCAGGCTCCGGCGCCAGCATCTGCAATATCCACTTGCGGTCACAACCCCCCAGCTCATCTGCTAATCTATCAACTCTGAAAGGATACTAAGAGATCAGTTAAGAGCTGGAATTCTCTAAGAACAACCTCAACACACTTGAAACTTTCAAAGAAATCACAAGAAACATTATTTAAATGACACTGCCAAAGCAAAAACTATTAAAGTAAAAGAAAGGGATCTAAGTTTAATGTTGATTTCATAGAAAGTCCTTGGCCTACAGCTAAGACTGGTTATTTCAGTCTATCAAGGGACTGGCGTCTGCTCTTTTTATGAGAGTCTGTAGAATCAAAGTGTTTTCTGCCAAATGCTCTGCAGCCCTTGTCCAGCTGAATACTCAAATTAAATAATTTTTTACAAAATTTTTCATTATTCAACTGTTATATTTTAGAGTAGGTTAAAAAGGCCGACTTTGTTATATCTGGGCTAAATCCAGGCCGTATTTGATGATGTCCCCAAATATTATCCTTGCTTGACAGGGTCATGTTGTATTGGTCTTAAAAAGCTTTGCCAGAATTATGATCGGCTTGAATTATTTGAATGAAATTCATCATGAATCCTTTCCATTCTAAATACAAAATTAATCAGACTACCTTAACATCCTCGTGCCAAAGATGTCCACAGGATTCTAAGGGTCCTCACGAGGTACATGCCACCGTGGCATTAATACCTGCATTTTTGTGATTGTTGATAAACACATGCTATTTTGTACTCTGAATTAAACAAAAGCTTGGTGGTGAGGTGGTGTTCTTCTGCCGGCCCCTGAGAAGAGAGTTTTAAAAACACTATTGGCTGGCTAAGAAGTTTATCAAGCGGGAGTCTCCAATTCTCAGTTTATTTGAATGCAGAGTGAATGACTAATCTCTAACAAGTTGGGGCGGGGGTGGTGGGGTGGGAGCTTTAACAAGGGAAACAAGTGGGCAGGCTGTGAATGTAAATACTTTTATTTCCTCCCAGGCTTAGCCGCTTCTCCCAAATCCTTCTCCTTCAGTCCTTTCACTGCCCTCAGTCTTTTTGCTCCCAAGCTTGCCTCACACACCCCGTGCAAGTACAGAGATTGCAAAGGAGACATTTTTAATTATAAGTACTACAGTAATGAATTCAAGTACACTCATTTATCATAAAGGGCTCCCCATCTGTCTCTAAAGTATGCTTTAAAATGCTGTGTATTTGATAACATTAGATTCAAGCATCTTCCACATGATGATGTTCAGAGTTTTAGGTGTTCGCTGCCCCCACCCACAAAGACAGCAAGTTGGTGGCTCATAAAGAGTCTACTTATCTGTCTCTGTGTTGGGGAGTGAGTGCCTGTGTGGTCTCCTGTCCTGATTTATTGGCACTCCAATCCTTGGGGGTCACACTGCAATCCTTCTAGGCCAGGGGAGATTAGGGGATGGGATCCTCTGCTCTCCCCATCCTGACAGAGAAGGGAAAACAACTTCCCAAGCCCCACAAGTTCTGGCCACAGCACAAATTGTTCTTGAGCATGGAGAGTTTCCAAAAGACCTAATTAGCAACTCACAGCAAACATTTCTTTGCATTAGCTAATGATCCGGCTACACTTGTAAGCAAACAGAACCAACATATCTAATCAATGCTGAAAAACCAACCAAATGCCTATTAAACATCTGGATGTAATTTTCTAGTTAGAACAAAATGAAAACATATGCAGGTTCCTTTGATCTGCGTCTTAACAAAGAAATTGTTGGGGGGAAAAACGCATACTGGCCAGTCACTGTGTCATTTTCATAAAGTCTGCCCCTTTCTCTTCTCATGCTCCCAGTTTAATTTAGTTGGTTTCCTGCAATCTCTAATTTTACCATATTGTGTGAAACCGCAAGAGATTCTTTGGATGTGATTTTATTTGAGGTTTTATTGCTTCATGGATCTGCTACTGATTCCCCCCCCCCCATGTCTGCCTTCTTTCTCCCCTTCTTACCCTCCCCCCTTTTCTTTAGTAAAGGAGTGGAGAGAAAAAGGTTATCAAGCAACAGTGAGAAAAATTCTCCTGGATCCTTCAACCTTAGTTTAAAACAAAACAAACTTCTGGTTGAAAAAAAAAAGTCAGATAAGGAAATATATGAACTATAACTCAGCTAAAAGGAAAATAATAATGGCAAAAGAGGTCTTTGAAAAGGAAGCATAATATTTCAAATTAAATAGTAATAGATTTAAAATAAGATGAATAACTTCTGTGATCAGCACCCACATTTTTTCCTACTGTGTTGAGGAGCTACACTAGCATCTACCCTGGGTAATGGCTTCTTTCTTATGTGTTCTGCTCCTGTATAGATGTATTGCCTTGGAAACCCACAGGGGCAGTTGTACTCTGTCCTATAGGGTTGATATAAGTCAGAACTGACTTGGTAGCAGTCAGTGAGCTGAGTTATGTCACTGGCATAAGGTCCCTGGGTAGCACAAACAGTTTAACCACAACTACTAATCCAAAGGCCGGAGGTTCAACTCTGTCCAGTAGCACGTGAAAAAGGGCATGTCTATGTACTTTTGTAAACATTGAGAGTGAGGGGGAACCCTGCGGATCAGGTCTACTCTGTGACATATGGGGTAATTCTGAGCCAAAATCTACTCCACAGCAAAGGATTTGATTGTTCGACTTTTTAAAAAATGTATGCTATTGGTGAGTTGAAAATTTGATAATTGGCAGCAAATGAGTGGAAATGCATCTATGTATGAATCAAAGAAAATAAACAATCTGTGTGCCCTTTGCAGAAGGTAACAAAAAGCATACTGGTTTTTTTTTTCCAGAGAGAATTTCCTATGAAAACAGAACACCTTAATATAATTTCATGTAAAATCATCACCAACATATGAATATGCTAAAGGTCAAGAAGACTACAGTTAACAGGCTTTAAATAGAAGACCAAAATTATAGATTACATGAGTAGGACTATTTTCTTTCAGACAGTAGGCAATCTGCACATATATTATTTATTTAAAACATAAGATTAAAGCTACTTGATTGTTTAAACACTATCATTTGTAATGCAGTTTGATGAGAGTTTTGTGGTCTAATTATTACAGCATGACAATCACAGAGAAAATATGACCTTGAAAGGGGGCAGAGATTTCTCCAGGAGGATGCTCTCTCCAGGAGGAAGTTCTGAATGAGAAGCCACGGAAAAGGAAACATCTTTGTACACACAACTGAACGGCTTTTAATTTTAAAGTCATTATGGTCCTTGTTTTCTCCAAAGACTAAATTTTAAGGAGACCCAGAGGCCTGATGTTTTAACCTCCACTGGTGAGGAATCACTAGTCAAAAGGTAAATCACAAATTTCGTCCATGGCAAACAGTGAGTGAATAGCTATCTACATGTGTCTTAGAAGGGCAACGTGTTGGGGAAAGAAGAGAAGTAGCAACACCTTGCCTCTGCCCCCAATACACCTTAATTTCTTTCTGTAAGGCCAATCACCAGCAACACAAGTTGCCACAGGACAAGGCTTAGTTGCCTATATGAATGCTATGATTTTTTTAAAATTCTAAATGTGGAGCAAATCTGCTCTGCTAATCATGAAATTTAACCAATGAAAGAGAAACAGTACTTCCTTCTTATACACTATTCAAGGTCAGCAGTTCAAAACCACCCGCCACTCTGGAAAACAAGGAGGCTTTCTGCTCTCATAAAAAGTTACATCACAGAAACCCCTATCCAGTCCTCTAGGCTCATTGTGGCAGTTAGAAGCGGTAGCAGTACTAGAATCAGAAAACCTGCTCCCTCATTTCACCTAGTGAGAGCCCTACACAGCTACATCCCAGAAGTTTAAGAATTTACTGTGGACTTGTACTGGCTAGCTAAAATCACTTTCAGTTTTCATTTATAATTAATATTTAGAACGGATGCAATTTTAGACAAATCAATATCATATCATACATATTTCAAAACAATTGCCCCAGAGAAGTGTATTCTCTGAGATGATTCTTTGGTTATTTGAAGGGGGATGGGGGGAAGAAATATCTCTGCTCAAGTAAATCTTTAAGCAAAATGTGTTTCAGTTTAGATAAGTGTCTTCTCTTAAACTGTCTTAAAAGTAAAATGATGGGAGCCAATCTTGTTAGATAAGTTGAATGTTTGTCAAAGATGGGTGGTTCTCATGAAAGGAGTCACTACTATTTAGCTAAAACAGCATTAGTCACTCATGGATCAAGTGGAAATAACTTCACTTAATTGTTCGTTTAAAGTATAAATAGTGTAAAAGTTTTTTTCTGCAGAGGTATATTAAGAGAATTAAACAAAAACTAGATTCTTACTTAATTACATAACACATCGTTTATTTAAAAATCTCCCAATTCCTGTTGACTCCAGTTCTACCTCCTAAGAATTTTAGCCGCGTCATCGAGCTCTTCCCGAGTAGCTCCGCACACAGCTCAGCCCGGATACCATTCAAACTAGGGGGGTGGGGGTGGGTAGCTGGGACAGGTTTTTCAGGTCTCACTGCTGGTTTATTCCATTGTCTCCCTTTGTTCCTAGGAATTGGAAACAGACCGTGGTCACGTTGCAGCCAGCCTCCTAAAACTCAGGTATTCCCCCTGCCCCAGCCCCAGCAAAGTCTAGGCGTCTGCTGCCAAGACCTGGGATTTCAAGTCCTGTGCAGAACATGATGGCCTATGAGCCTGGCACTCGCTTGCCTTACCCTGGCGGCACCTTGCGGATCTTTCCCGCCAAACGAAGGCGGGCCGACTGTGTGTGTTTGTGTGTGCGCGAAGTGTTTTAAAATCCTCCAATAAAAACCAAATCCTGCAAGCTTGGATGCAGGGAGGGGTGGGCGTAATTTGCAGCTGGTGGACGACACTCCCCACCCACCCCCCGCAATCGTACAGTTCACTCTTCCAAGCACATCCGTGAAAAGGAGCAAAAACAAACCTCATTCACATCTGAACGTGACCTTACTTTCACAAGCGTGGATTCAAGCAAGGGGCTAGCACCGAAAGACATTCTTTGAACTTGAAATATTAAAGAATTCTTCTCTCTCCCCCACACAAGAAGAAACTATCTGGTTACTCTCTGAGTTGCTTCCACCATGATCTGAGGGTTTTTCCCTAAAGGGAAAAGTGAACAAGTGGCAAGATTTTCGCAAACTCCAGCCCACGGCTTTCGTGGCTGTACGCTCGCTGGTACCTCGAGCTCGCGCGCACTGGCGCGCTCCCTGGTCGGGCCCACGTTACTTTGATTGACGTCCCGGCCCCGGCGCTCTCCTTCCCACCGACCTTCCCATCCTCGGTGCCAATCTCGGCGTCTCTCCTCTTCCCATTGGCTGGCCCCGGCATCCCGCGGCTCCGGCAGGAACACTTCCTCACCAAGCCCGAGAGGACGCAGCCGGAGGAGGTTGGGGTGGGAGGGGGCGCGAGGAGCCGGGGGAGTCGGCAGCTAGTAGGGAGGAGAGGAGGGGACAAGGAGACGAGCGGTCCAGTGCTGCGCTGCTATAGGTTGTGGAGAGAGGCAACGTCAGAGGCCCACGTTGGACGAGCCGCGCGTGATTGGCTGGCGCCTGCCAGACCGCTGCCCCTTCCTCGCTTCGGCCCTCCACCCCCCCCCGCCCACCCCAGCTCCGGATTCTTCCCCCCGCCCGCGCGGGGCTGGGCGGGGCCGGCGCTGGTTAGCTCCGGAGTGTGAAACCGCGTGTTAATGTAACCGGCGCGAGAGGCGCGGGCGGCGGCGGCAGCTGCAGGAGCAGCACCGGCGGAGACCCCGCGCCCCGCAGGCGGCCGACTGCGCTGCCCCCAGCCCCGCACGGCCGGGCGGGACCCGCGCCACAGCCCGGACCTCGCCGGCCCAAAGCGACGCAACCCGCCGCCCGCCGCCCGACTACGGACTCGCCGCGGAGTTTGCCCGCCGGGGAAGGAGGCCGCGCGGTGGAGCGCACTCCTCTTCTTCCTCTGTCTTGTGGATTGTCGCCCTGGTCGTCGCGAGCGAACTTTCCGGAGAGGCCAACGGAGGGGAGGAAAGAACGAGATCGGACGGAGGGGGTTGGAGGGACGGTCCGCTGCGACCGTGTGGAGCGGTTGTGAGCAGGGCTCGGCGCCCGGGGCTCGAGGAGCGGCGGACCATTGCGGGGCTGCCCTCCGAGGAGTAGCCCCGGCCGGCCGGGAGCGTTGGTGCGACCGCGGAGACCAGTTCTCTTCGTACGGGCCTGCCAGGCCGGTACCCAGTGCGCCCCCCGCACTTTGCCTGCTTCAGCGTCATCCGCTCGCCCAGGGCTGGGGCTGCGGAGCGCCGGGCGCGGAGCCTCCACCGCGGCCCCGGCTTCGTTGCCCCGGGCCTCTCGGCGGCTCACGAGCGCGCGTTCGAAGGCGCAGCCGGCAGTTGCTGGGTTGGTTCGTGTGGGGTTAGCTGGGGGCGCCACCTGCACCTCAGCAGCCTGTGCTGCCCCGGGGAAAATCCTGGGAGGAGGCGGATCAAGAGAAAAGCACAGCCAAGCCACCCGCCTGGATTTGTTTGCCCCGGACGGGCGCCGCGCGCTCGGTTCGTCGAGGGAAAGGGCGGCCACCATCGGCGATCTGCCACCTCGCTGCCCCAGCCGCCGAGGGCCTGAGTTGGAGCGCAGCCTCCGTGCCCACTCCGGCGCCGCCAGCGGCGCCACGCAGGTTCTTGGAGCGGCCGGGCCCATGGAGCCCGGGATGTGGCCCTGAGCGCTCTGGGGAGCCCGCCCCGGCGGGAGCAGGAGCGCGCGCGGAGCGGCCCGTGCGCCCCGCCGAGAGCGCGCGCCAGCTTGCGAGGCCAGCACCCCCCACCCCCACCCCCTTTGCGTTTCCCGCTCTGCCCGGCTTCCCGGCTTAATTTTTCTCGGCGGAATTAAACTTGGAAATTGAGCGGAGGAGAATTCAGTTGCCGGGGAGCAGAGCCTCGGCCGCCGCCGCCAGAGCGATGTTCCCGCAGAGCCGGCACCCGGTGAGCGGAGGCCCGGCGGGTGGGTGGGTGGGTGGATGTTGGGGCAGTCGACGTTGCCGTGCCATCGGGAGGGGCTACTTGCTGCTACCTGGAAGACCTCCTGCTCCCTCCGGCGTTAAGCTTGGGAGGTCCGGGGCCCACTCCTCACAGTGGGGAGCGGGCTGAAACTCAGCGCCGCCATTCCCCCTTCCCGCCCCTCTCCCACTTGTCTAGACAGGGTTGTAGGGGCTGGGCGCCCAGGGAAACTGGGGTTTCTCTTCCGCCGCCACGTCCTCCCCAGTCTAGGAGGCAGGTGGGGGCACCCCCCCCTTTGTTTCTGGCCTCCTTTATTTACATGTCAATGCGGCCCCATTCCAGCAAGCCTGGAAGTGGCCCCAGCGACTCTGGGAACTGGAAATGTGAGGGGTTTGTTTGTTTTTCTTCTCTGATCCCTAACTACCGGGTTCTAGGAGGGGGACTAGAAACCTGGCCCATCACACTCAGTCCTCACCTGCCATCGGGGTAACCCGGACCGCCCCCTGCTTTGGCGGTGTAACTTGGGCACATTTAGTGTCCCACCCCCGAGCTTGAAGAGGCTTTGAGACTCCCTAGAAACTGAATTCTGGGAGAGTGCGTCTCCTTTCTCCTCCCTAAAGTGAAACGCAAAGACCTGCTCGGGCTTCATTTACGGACAGTTAAAAAGTTAATATTTATCTGTATTTTTGTACCTCATCCGCTCCTCCTTACTCTAACTTACTGCTTTATCTGCCCATATCCCTCTCCCTTGCTCGCCCCCAGACGCCGCACCAGGCTGCAGGCCAGCCCTTCAAGTTCACGATCCCAGAGTCTCTGGACCGGATCAAGGAGGAATTCCAGTTCTTGCAGGCGCAGTATCACAGGTGCGTGTCCAGCGGCTCAGCGTGAGTGGTCGTACTGGAGCCAGTGTCCCGGCGCCCCTTGCTCAGCCCGGTGACAGCTGCTGTACTTAGTGCTTGCGTCCAGGTGGTGGCGTGTGGAGTCGCAGTTAAGACCTGTCATTCACGTTTCCCCCTTTCCTGGCTCTTCCCTGGCTGCCTTCATTGCCTGTCTCCTCCTCCTTCCATTGTTTCCTTTTTGCCCGTTTGCTTCGGTTTCAGGGAGCTCTTTATCGTGTATTTAGGAGTTGCATGAGAACCGTCAATATTTGCACTTCTTTTATTTATTTTGCAACAGGCTGAGCTGAAACATTGGTTCAATCGATGCTCGAGCTCTGGAGTGCGGGTTCATGGACACAGCTTGCCTTGCTAGGGAATTGGACTGTCTGAGGCAAAGTCCATGCAGAAAGCTCTCTGCTTTTAGCTGTGCCCATTATTGGTGATGATGGGGGGACGGGGGGGGGGGGGTGGAGAGTAGTGTGTAGGAGAAAGCTTACCTCCTCTGTAGGTTTGTGCAGGACGGGAGATTGGAGTCATACTTTTATGTCTGTCTCCACCCTAGTTTTTTCATCTAATGACACCTGCCTTCAAAGGATTCAGGAGTGAAAACTATTTGTCAAGTATCTGGCTCATAGTGGACTTTGCACGAATGTCAGTTCCTAGCCGTGCATTTATAAAGTCGTAGCTGATTGGAGTTAAGAAGTAACTGTAATTTTCCTTTTTTTGCAGTATATGGGAAAAACACAGATCAAGTTACGTAGCTTGGGTATTAATTTTCTTTTTTCCCCTCTTCAGGAGGTTTCTGATTGTTGACCTTTTGTCTGCGTGTAGGTAATGTGTCTAGAGCCTGATGCATGCCAGCACAGACTGTGTTTACCAAGCTGGGAGAACGTCAGCCCACTTTATTCCAGTAGCAGGTTAACAGATTTTGTCAGGCGTGTAAACACCAAGGGCTTTAAAAGGGAACAACAGTTGTAGAAAAACTCGACAGGTACAGTTTAGTTGGTTCAAGTGGTACAGCCTGTTAATGAGACTAACGATTGTGGAAAGGCCAGGTTTGGGTGGGCTGCAGAGAAGCAGGGTGACAGCGGAGTGAACAATTGGCCTTGAGAAGGAATCCATCTTCTGGGGTAGGCCAGAGGTTTTGGTGGGGTTTTTTCCCACCTGGTCATCTGTGACCAAGTATGCGCCAGGAAGAGAAAGAATGGTAGTTGAGTGGATATCCTGCCCTGGGTCGCTTTTCTTTTCCCCTATTGAATGTGCCGACAAAGCTTTTGGGTGTTTACCCAGGTAGTTTATGGCTTTTCCAAATTGATCTGTTTTTACGTGAAGTGCAAGGCAGATGTTAAAACGAGTGACATAATGTTTACATTAAGTTGCTTGCTTTGTTTTCCTAGCCTTAAATTGGAATGTGAGAAACTGGCGAGTGAAAAGACAGAAATGCAGAGGCACTATGTGATGGTAGGTATCAAAGTTTGGGCTTTTTTCTTTCTTGTTAAATGTTAGCAAATATATGTTCTTAGCATTGCAAACACACGAGTTAATGAAATACTAAATCCATTTTTTCTCTTTACAGTATTATGAAATGTCATATGGATTAAACATTGAAATGCATAAACAGGTAAGCTTTAGTTAAATCTCAAGCCAAAATGAGAAGTCAGTTCATTATGATTTTACAATACTGCCTTTGTCTTCAGTAATAGGGGCTTGAGAGCCATTTTTCTGCCTTGGTTTCTCTTTCTGTGAACTGGTGTGGAATTCTGTAGCAAGGACTATTTGTGGACCATTGTGGGTTGTTTAAATGACTAGTGAGAGGTGCTTCGGAAATGTGAATTTGTATGTTTCTAGGCAGATTGGAATCATGACAATTTACTTTTCCATCGGATAGACTAAATCTCTTGAAAGATCTAGATGTCTTACTAAGTCACTGAAGCTCAGAATAGCTGTTTTTGTGTTGGTTTGGAAAACAAATGTTAACATGTGATTGAGGGAGAGGAGGTGTGGGTATTCTGAGAGTTTAAGTGCCCGAAACAAGGTATGCGACTCACTCGGCAGTTTCTTGGTGCTGGGACTGCATAAAGAACACCCAGGTGCAGAGACTTATTAATAAACATCTTTTTGAAAGATGTCTCTGTTGATGCAGGCTTGGAGATGAAAAAAGCATCTTTTTTATGGCCACAGCATATGCCGGGAGCTGCTTCAGTTCTAGAAGTTTTAAAAGCATGAGAAGATTAGTGACTGGAAAGCTCTAGCGATGACTATGAGTTTGCAAGTTCCCATAAAATTCACACTTATGGCTACTATAATGGTGTATAAAAAGAGTATTGAGCTGGAACAAGGCACTAAGGACCTCATAAGAGAAGAAAAGCTAAATGATTGCTCAGCCCAAAGGCCCCTCGATTGAGTAGTCATTGTCTGCCAAAGAAAGCATTGATGGCAGGGTGTGAGGATTCTGGAGATATGCTGACATTCACTTTTTCATCAAGGCGCTGGTACAATAAGTCTTTTAGAAATCGATTGCCTCTTAAAAAATTATCATCAGATGAAGTTGCACAGTTGGACACATTTCAAAGTGTAACAATACAATTCTTACTTGATGTATATGTGCTATTTCATCTGAAACCCTTGTTTCATTAAATTAAAGAGTATGGCTGACCGGCTGGGGCACAGTGAAGAAATTGATTAGTTCAGCCTTCAGATCTTCCTTCTATTCAAAGACTTTCATTAAGCAAGTATGTTGCAGAGTTGAATCCTGCTTTTGCAGCTCTGTACTCATGGACATTGTATCTGTTCTCGGATATGTAGTGCTGAGTTCAAGGCCTTTTATTAGTACTATAATTGAGCCTTTTAAGCAGCTGGTTTTATTCTGATTTGCAGTTGTTGCCTAGTTCGTCTTAGGGTTCACCTTTGTTTTGGGGTGCTTAAATGACTCGTGCTCTATTGAGGAAATTGTAACTTGTTGGTAGTTGCTGGACTAGGAGATCTATGGCTAAGCATTGGTTATTTAAATGAATTATGCAAAGAAACTTGGCCTAAGTGTTCCTACCTGTTACTCTTTAGAAACAAAATAAAAGGTACTTTTTTAGTAACAGATGAAAGGAATTAGAGGAAACTGGTCTTAAGCTCCTAAACTCAGTCGGAATTACTAAAGCTCCCCAACTATTTTACAAGCGAACTCATCTCTGTCATGTGGTAGGCTAGTGCTGGATTTATTGGGGGCTGTAAGGACCTGTGTAACTCTGGTGTTGTTACGTGCTGGAGTAACTTTAGTTTTCTTTGTCAAGAGTAGGAAGAAGGGGTAACCGAGCACCATAGCTCCATGGCATGGAAATGGTTTCCTAACATGTTCCTCTATTGCACTGGACAGTTGTGGGCCTGCGGTCCCCGCCCCCCTGCCCCAGCCTGAGTGCATTAATGCCGTGTGCTGTTTAATTGGCTTAGTAATGTGACAGATGTGAAAAGCTGAGAGACAGACAACATACTCTTTACAGCAGGGTCTTAAGCCCCCTGAAATTTGGTGACAACCTTAACTGGAGTGGTGTGCAAAGCAGTGATTTAATTCAGTTTAAAGTGGCCTTACATTCGAAAAACATCCTTCTGAATGTCACACATTAATAATAAGTTCTGAGAAGGCATTTGGTGCAGCTAGTAATCATAATTCTTATTAAAACTGGTGACGTCTGGCCCCCAGGGTGTAGCCAGGCTCAAATTGATGCTTTTTGCCGCCTGATCACCAGCCTGGCCTAAGTGCTCATTATATTGTAGAGAGGGCCTTCGGAGCTCTCATTAGATTTGACAGGAATTCTCTCCAGGGGGAAACTGGGCATTAGCGAGACTCCTGACAGGCTGGAATTATTCCTGCTTTATGGCTTATAACCAAATGCTAGCAAGACATCATCAGGGGACACAAAAAATTGTCATTTCTGACAACATCTTTGTTACTGAAAATAATACAGTGATGGGGAAACTTTGAGCAGAGAGCTTTAATGTTGTTAAGATTTGTCTCCTGGGGAACGGTCACCCGCCCTCCCACCTTTCCGTGGGTCCGCCTAGGGAGTGAGTTTCACAGATTTCAGTGTCAAGTCTCACCACCAAGTTTTCCGGCTGGAAGTTTTAAAGTGGAAGTGCATCCAGATCAAGAATGGTATCATTGTGGTTTCCTTCCTTGGGGTGGTGCCCACAGCCCATGTTTATGTTGTGTCAACACTTCCTGATAAGCCCTCCCTTACTTTCTCTTCCCTCAGTCAGCGCTGGCAGGTTACAGAAAAGTTGGATTTTTAAATCTTTTTATTGTGATGGTAAGGCACTTTTGTTTTCCTTAGAGCCTTTTTCTGAGGCCAGGGCAGTAGGGGCTTAGCGGTAGCATTCTTGCCTTTGGTGCCACAGACCTTGGTTCGGTCCCTGCCCAGTGCACCTCATGCGTGCCCCTGCCTGTCTGACAGTGGAGGCTTATGTGTTGCTCTAATGCTGACCAGGTGTCAGCAGGCCTTCCAGACTAATCGTGTGAGCTTGGAAGGAAGACCTAGCCATTTGTTTCAGAACATCAGCCAGTGCAAGCCCTGTGGATCACAACGGCCCAGTGGGCATCTGAGCATGGGGATGGCAGGACCTGGGGTTGCCGTGAGCCTCGCTGACAACAAAATGTCTGTCTTACGTAGCTATCAGTACTCACCTCTAAATTCCCTGTCTCTGTACCAGGGGAAGGTAGACACAGTTCAAATTCCTGGGGAAGCTGCCTGACTTGCTTTCCGGGCAGCGGTCTAGGGGGCAGCATGGTCTTCAACGGTTTTTTCTGTCACCAGGCTTGGATTCACCTGACCTGAGCTTTCCGGGAACAAGCTGCGCTGTCAATGTGGGGATACAGAGGCCTTCTTTATCCCGCTTGTGTAGCTCAGCGTGCTGCGGAGTCACGCTCTGAGCTATCGGGAATGGCTTTAACTTGCACAGCACTTTAGCCGTTTCCAAAAGTGACTGATCTCCTCTGACTTCCAAGCCATCCCGTGAGGAGACAGGATTGAGTTTTGCGCTGCTTATAACTGGGCACGTGTCCAGAGTCTGGCCCTTGATTAAGGTCAAGCTTTTCTAGAACCTCCCAAACCCAGAGTTTCTTCCTTGAACCCACCCTGGGAAGTGAGCCCCTTCGGCCTCGGCGTAGTGACCTCCACTCGCCCCAGCAGCATCTCTCTTCTCTTGTACTGCCTGTGCCATCCAGCCTCATGAGGTATAAGAGTTAATCAGGGTTGGACACGGTTTTAAAACTGAAGCACAGCACATGGACTGGCCGGTAGAAGGTTGTGACTGGTTGAGAGATACTGCCCTCAGAATAAATTAAGTCTAAGAACAAAAGATGTGCTTAGCAGCTCCTGTTAGTGATGAGAATGGCTTTTCCAGTAAGTAGTGTTTTTCTTTTTCAAGTTTAAGTAGAACTGTTCAAGTGTTGTTTTACCTCCAGAGGCACAATGGTCTTATTATTTGTCTGCAAGGCTTATCTGCATATTTTTTAACCATGTGTGTTGTCTGCAGTTTCTCTATTTTGAGCTTCCCATCCAAGTCAAACTCTCGGACTGGGAATTGGCTTGCTGGAGTGTAGGCACTTAGGTTAAGCGGTCACCAGGTATTAATAACCTTGTTCTACAAAGAGGTAGCTGTCATCAAGACTGTAGTGGCCTCTGACTTTATTTTCCTCAGCCAGGCCAGTCCCTTGCAAGCTTTGCAGAGATAAAGCTCCCTGTGTATTTAGAGCCTCCATTCTGAGGTGCCAGATTAGCCTTTGTTTTCTAGCCCAGCACAGACTCCTCCCTGCGGAATCCTCACTGACCCCTTCCTGGGCTAGGGGCTGGTTTCCTCCCAGGCCTGGACTAGGGCTCACAAGGGTAGCAGTTGTCTCAGCCAGGAAATAGAGGTGGACACCAAAAAAACTCCAGATAAATGGGATTTTAAGGTAATACATTACATTAAAAATAAAAGCTTAGAAACCCACAATAGAAAAAAAAAAAGAAACCCACAATAAACAATCATCATTATAGAGCATAGGGGTTAGATGGAGTGAGGCTAGAGTTTGAATGTCCACTTGTGAGCTCTGGACCAGGTTGCTTTTGTGGAAAATCATTTACTGAGCTCACTTAATTAGGGACTTTAGTGACTAAGGAGCCCCTAAGGGCCACAGATGCTTCACTATTCCACTACTAGCCAGAAAGTTGGCAGTTCAAACTCTCCCAGTGGTGGCTTAGAAAACAATTCTGGTGATCTGCTTCTTAAAGGCCCCACCCAGCCTTGAGGCCCTGTGGAGCTCAGCAGCTCCATTTTGTAGACATGGTGTTGGCATGCAGCGGAAATTACTCCAGGGTAAATATATCAACGGAGAGTAGGGATTGTAGGCAAGTCACAAGCCTGTCACCAGGGCCTCAATTTTCCTACCTGTCAAATGAGGGGTTAGACCGGGCAGTTGGTAAAGTATTTGGTTCATCTGAAGTGGCAGGAGTCAGCGCCTCTTGCTACCCATTTTCAGAACTGGATGCTTTATGTATGTGTAATTCAAAGAATGTCTTAGCCAGATACCAGCCACAGAAATTGCTATCATCATAGGATTTAAGATGGTCTCCCAGATAGTGTCTAATACGAAATTGAGAGAGAAAAATCCTTTCTGTTAGTGAATCTATTAAGAGAAAAAAATCCCCATCTGAGTGGTAACTTAAAGGTGTATTTAGTTACTGTCTCATGGGACTATTTTAAGTTTTGTAGATCCGGATCTTTGTAGTTCTATTGTTGAACCTTCACAGAGTCCAGAAGTGAATTGAAATAGGAGGAAACTAAGAAAAATTGGCTTTCTTTGGAGTTTTAATGGATTTATTAATCTAGCTCCCCTCTGCCACTATCATGCACTGCTTGCTGCTTCAAATTTTTTTAAACTTGGAATTCTTAAAACCAGGAATTCTTAATGCAAGGTAATCAGTACAGAGGTTTTTAATTAAAATTCCGGAGAGCTATTTTTGTTGGTTGGCTTGTTCGACAAGATGAGTTGTTTATATCTTTAAAATAGTTCTCACCAATGGAGCTAGTTGGTGAGTTGTTCAGTAATAAATCTGCCGTAGCATTAATCTATGAATGCCGTTTGCTGTTTTCAGTAGAACTCTTCTGTATTGGAGGAGTTCTGGTTTGGTTACTGGTTGGGCCGCTAACTGCAAAGTCAGCAGATCGAAATTACCAGCAGCTCCAGAGGGAAGGACGGAGGGAGACAGTGTTCTGCTCTTGAAGAGAGTTGCAGACTCAAACCCACGGGGTGGTTCTACCCTGTCCTTCAGGGTGGCTGTGATTGGCACTGACTCCAGGGCAGTGGGTTTGGTTTGGGTTTTGTGTATTGGAGTCCCTGCATCATTTACACCACTGCTTTAGAAGACGTTTGTTAAAGAGTATATGGCAACACATCTTGATTTATGTCAAAATAAATTTGGAGTGGTGGTTGATGTGTCAAACTACCTCGAGCTGCCTCTGCATGGTGGCCTAGCTCCCTAAATTCAGTGACTGAAGACCCATAGACTGTAAGTCGACCTTGATCATACTTGAGGCCACCATGCATCAGACAGTACATGTACACCCACATACATACATATGTGTGTCTGCGCATATAGTGTAGTGTGTTTGTATGTGTGTGGTCATGTCTTGAGCTGAGGAAACCAATCTGGATTGAAATTTTAACAAATTAAGAGAGTTATGTGTTGCCATTTACTCTTAGAGAAATGCCTTCTGAAATGATTTACAGAACGAAAGTGTGTTCGAATTGCCCGGTTCAGAGTATGTGAATACTCTGGAAAACCAAGGGATGTTGACTAATAATGTTTATCAAATAACCTGTGACAGAGCACAATTACTTACCTGATTATTTTACATTTAAATGATTAACTACGACATTTAATTCTGCTGAAGCAATCTAAAATCATAGCCTTGAATATGATTGCTTCCCCTGTCCCCTGACAAGCTCATATAGTTGGTGTGAAAAACAATGTAAAAATTTTTCCTGTAGTATTACTTGCTACTTAGTCATTTTTCAAACCAAGAAATAAGTAAGCAGAAAAAGATGAGTAGAAGGACCACCTTTGGTGTGAGAAAAAAATTGGGCAGAAAAACCAACTTCTGCAAACGTTATCAGTTGAGTTAATATCAAATAGAGAAAGACGGCTATTGAGCTTAGTAGCGGTCCATCAGGGCATACACTGGAATGCATAGCATTTTATGTACAACGTACTGCACGTCACAAATCCGATTCCACTCTATTAATGGATGAGGCTGTCTGCTCCCATGAAGATTTATAGCCTCGGAAACCCTTTTCAGCATTGCTGTGAGCCAGGATCAACTCCATGGCGCAGTGCGTTTGGTTTTGGGTATCATGATATTCATGGTTCGGTTGATGAAGTGGAATTAATTATTTTTGAGCACGCAGGCACATTTGAAACTTGCATGTTTTAATAGTGCTTTTTGTTGCATTGAATCTGCCTGCCACTCATTAAGTCCCTGTTTACTTTTCTGTTTTATCGGGGCACCTCCCATTCCCTGCAATTCCTTTAACCTAGACAGTGGTTTGTTTCTGCTTTCCTGATACACAATATCTAAGCTTTTGGCCAAGCCTCACATGGGCTTCCTCAGTATGCTTCAAGGCCCAGTTCACCTAGAACTCTGCTGCTAACATCAAATCAAAGCTTTCCTTTCTTGCCCGGTCCAACAGGAAGCTCTCACACCACTTATTGCTCTGTTTTCTGAAATGATGGTGTTTTTATTACACCAGCTATCTTCCAGCAGGCTGCTAGAGGCTGGAGCTTGAGATCTTCCCATGTCTACCCTCCCAGTGTTTTATACTAAGTAGGCACTCAGCACATAGCGTGCCTAATATGCTCCTTATGTAGAGTGGCGGAGGCCCTGAGTAGCGCAGCTATTGCACTTGGCTCTTAAACACAAGGTCAGAGGTTGAGTTCCTCACAGAGGCATGTTGAAAGAAAATGTGACGATCGACTGGCAAAAAACCAGCCACTGAAATTTGATGGCACAAAGTTAGATGCTTACAATACAGGGTTTCCATTAGATGCAGTCATGTGGGTGGCACATTTTTTTTTGTTTGTTTTAAATAATTTCTCGTAAGTGGTAGTTTTAACTGTTTGAGATCTGGAATCCATGTTAAACTGACATGGAAGTCACTTGGCAACAAGACACAGGTCACATTTTGCACACCAGTTATCCAAATAACTTTAATCCTTTTGCCTGTTTGGCAACACCTGTTAGCAAGTCCATGAAACCCAGATTAAGAACTTGAGTCACAGATACCTGGATATATACTTATGTGAAGATTAAAAATGAAATCTAATATTTTTACAGTATTTAAAATTTATTTGATCATTGTAACTTACTGCTCTTCTGTTGTATTTCTTTGGGAAAGGTGACTATGGTAAGAATTTCCACTGAGGTTTCTTTTCAATTTATTTATAAATTAAGTTATTTTAATAGGAAACTTAGAGGAATGGCACAGAAGGCAGATAATATTAAACACATGTACTTGTAGTCAGGACTACTCTGCCATGGAGTAAATAGATGAACAGTGCTCTATGCCCAAAATGCTTAAAGCATAATTTAGTTGCCATCAGTAAGAAATGTGCTTTTTTCAGAAGGGATGAGAAATCCAGGATGTGGTATGGCACTGATGAGCCACATAACTATCCAATAGTTCTTTAATATTTCCTCCCCTTACTATTATGACTTATATTTGTTTCACCCCATTAAGCATGTTAGATTTGAGTATGTTCATCTGTATATTTAAGATTGTTTGGTACATGAAAGTCAAGCTAGATAACCCTTCAGAAACAGTACCAGGAGAAATGATTCCCCGAGGGTACAGGAAGAGGGCGGGTGGGTGAATGGGGATATGATAGCATTAATGACTATATAACCCTACTTAATGGGATCAGGAAATAGAAATTTATGTGATGGGGGAAACAAACTGATAGGAAACAAAAGACTAGCTGTTGGGGAGGGCGGGATATGGTGAGGAAGGGAGGGGACAAAAGAGAGCTGATAATATGAAGGAGTTCAAGAAGAAAGAAAACAGAAAAAAAAAGAAAGAAAATGTTTAGAACTGATTGTGTTAGCAATTGTATATACTGCTTGATGCAATTGAACTGTAGAATGTTATGTTATCTGTAAGTGCCCCGAATAAAATGATTTTTTAAAAATGTACTTTTTTTTAACCCAAATGCTGCCATTGCCCAGAAAAATTGAACAGGTTTATATCTAATTGCTGTAAAGTTGAACTGCTAAAACTTTTGTTCACTGAAATATTTTGACTTTAATGTTTTTTGTGTAGCACGTACATTCAAATTTCACACAAATGTCAATGAAAAAACTGGCAATACCTGGATTTTTGCCCTCTGTGTGTCTTTTCGAGGTGTCCTGATGGTGTAGTGGTGACGGATTGGGCTGCAGACCACAGGTCAGAGGTTGGAAACCACCAGCTGTTCTCTGAGAAGGATGGAGATTTCTATTCCTAGAGGCCCACAGGGGCAGTTCTGTTCTCTCATAAAGGGTAGCTGTGGGTCCGAATCAATTTGATGGCAGTGAGTTTGTATGTGTGTTTACTCACAAGCATATACGTAGTTCCATTCGACCTCTTGGGGAAAATTATAACATTCAGATCTACCAAGACAGAAAAAACGACGCGGTCCTCGTCCCCCTCTCGCCCTCCCCCCGGACCCTGATCAGGCCTTGAAGCGCGCGCCCGCGTCCACCGGCCTGGTCTCTGGGAGTGACTGCCCGGTGGCTGCCGCCTAGGCCGGGAGGGCTGCTGCGTGCACGAAACGCGTCTCGCGTCTTTAGAGCTGGGGGAACCCCACTTGGGCTCCTGTGAGGGCGGTGTCCATGCCCGGTCCTTACAGACAGGTGGGGGTCAGTGCCCCCCCAAATGACAAGGTTAAAAAGAGGGAAAGATTTCCAGCATAATGGAGTCCTGAGCATCTTCTCCACGGATGCAGTATGCTGGCTGAGATCTCTGGCTTGCTTGTTCCATGTTTACACGGTGGCGTCTTCACAGAGCGGGACCAGCCAGGCCGCACATACCCTCCTGACCTATGGATGGCTCTGCTCTCGGAGGACAGATCTGTTATTGTACAGTCCTGAGTGATTTTCCTGCACCAGACTGGCCAGAAGGGAAGTTTGCGATGAGAAACGTTCAGTCAGTGGCTTTGTGAGAAATCTCTAAATTTCATCGTGCCAGGCTTGCGGTGCTGCGGTGTTTTTTTTTCATCCGTAGAGGGTGCGTTCTTATGAGCAGCTTTTGTGGCCAGTGGTTCCTGGGTGCTTTACCACCAATTGCTTTGTAGGAACCCTGGTGTATGGAAATAGAGACCTCCTTGCTTCCTGGTACCCCCGCCCCCAAACTTTGTCTTGAGCTCCCAAAGCTGAAGGCTGGACAGCGGTTAACAGCAGGAGCTCCACTGAGGTTTTTTAATAGAACGGTTAATTATAGTAATAGATGTAGGATTTTTATTCCCATGAAGAATTAAAGCCTTGGAGAATCACAGGGGCAGTTCTGCCCTATCCTGGGGGGTCACATCAACTCCATGGCAGTGAATGATTGAGTGAGTGATAAGGGTTTCTTAGGGCCACCCCCCACCTTCCCCCCACCAAAATCCTTAACTAGTAGTATGTTGCTGAGACAGGTTTCCGTGTGAATTGAGTGTGTGTATTCATAACTGTTCTTAAAATGCTGTTATCTCCTGATGCACATCAAAGCTGCCGAGTAGAGTTTTCAATAAGGAATTGTACTTAGTCACCGGGTTTCATTTCTTTTTCTTTCTTATTACTGTTTCCCCCCCCCCCCCCCCTCTCTCTCTCCTGTCTGTCTGTTTCTCTTTCTCTCTGCCTATATGTGTTTCTCCATCAGGATGTATCTGGGTGTTCCACACACCCCAAATACACACTGATTATTTATTTAGAATCTTTTATTACTGAGAATCTTCACCTAGTCCTGTACCCCTCGCCAACATTTTACAAAAAACTTAAAATGTACAGGAAAGAAGAAATAAGAATTCAACATCCATGTACTTGAGAGTCTAGAGCGTGTAATATTAAGATTATGTGTATCTTACCACATAATTTTATACAGAGCTTTTGTCTTTTCCCAGCATCCCTTAGTCAGACTCTGAAGAACTGGAGAGGGTTTGTTAGAGGGTCAGGCATATCCTTAGCTACCACTTCCCATTTTAGATGGATTTCCCTCTGTTTTAAAGATTCCATCTTAATGTTTAGGATATTTCTTGCTAGACTTGCTCTCGGTGCTGTTCACAAGGTTGCATTGTATTAAGTGAGCCACCCTAATAAGACCTTACGGTGTTTTCTGTTTTAACAGGTATTTGTATTGCCACACCAAAGCTGGACTCCTTTCCCCTTACCAAGCACTCTGAATCTTTCTCTTGAAAGCCAAACTTGAAGTAAAAATACCTGTAAGATATGAGTGGAGTCTTTCAAACTTAACTGCCATTTAATCTATCTGACCCATAGCACCCCTATAGAACAGTGGAATTGCCCTCTGGCTTTTTGAAGCTATACATGTTTTATGGGAGCATAAAAGCCTCCTCTTCCAGGGAGCAGCTGCTGGGGTTGAAGTGCCAGCCTGTGGTTAGTCCAACTCAATACCCACTATGCCACCAGATTGCCTTTAGTGTAGTCTCTGGGTCTTACAAAAGATTAAGCACTAGACTACTAATCAAAAGGTTTGTGTCTCGAAGCCACACACAGGCTTTTTGAAAGAGTCTGCTTTCAATAGATCACAGCCTGGAAAACAGCACAGTACGATTTTTACTCTTGGCACCATTGGGAATCCACTTGGCAGCAACTGGTTTTGGGATTTTTCAAGATGCAAGCAGAAGTGGCTTTAATATGGAAAGCTTGTGAACTGGGCAATGATTGTGCAAAGGGACTTGTGATTTTGAAATTTCTTACGTGTAAACTTGTGGTGGAGAATTGAAGGTGGCCTCTGAGGCAGTGTTCAGTGCGTGAAGTACCAGAAGACATTTTAAAGCTCTTTGAAGGAGCGGTGGCCTCCAGGCCTGGCTCCTCAGGAGTGAAGCTTTTGTTCCTTGGGAGCGCTTGATGCCTTCATGCCTTGAACAAGCAAGCAGCCGGTCAGAGCCACTTACAAGGAAGGTGACCAGTCAGTGTATTGACATGAACAGACACAATAGAAAACTGCATTAGGAGGTGAGCCATTGGGATTTGCAGTAAATATATTACGGAACACAAGCGACTTGCCGATACTGCTTGTTTAGCAGTTTGCAAGGGCAATGGCAGTATGGATTTTCGAATTAGAAGGGAAGGGCTGTTCTTTCTCTGTGCGGGAACATTTAGTTGATGGCTGGGGGAAAAATTGACTTGGAGAACAAAATGCCGCTGCCTTTATTTGTGCCACTCGAAAGGCTTCCATGGGTGAGGGAGTTAAGAAAAAGGTTGCTTTGGGATTTAGGAAAGGGGGGTCTTTGTCAGGAAGGGTGAGAATGAAGTATGGTCCACTCACTGTGTTGATGGGAGGATGCGACCCTCCCGCATCCAGGTAGCCTGCCTGGAACTGGTGCCTCCTCAGCCCCAGAAGAGATGTCCCAAGAGTTCTTTGGGCTACAGAAGTCAGCTTCTTGGGTCTGTTAATTTATTGAGTTAAAACAAATAGCAGAATACTTGCTTTTCAGTTATTTTTATATTGTATTACTTGTATTTTTTATATTGTAAATTACTTTCATCATCATCACAGCTTCCAAACTTTTTCATTACCTTTGTTAGAAACTTAGGAGCCCACGTGGCATGCATAATGGTTACTTGTTGGGCTGTGATCTGCATGGTCAGCAGTTCAAAACCTCCAGCAGCTCCTCGGGAGAAAAATGCACTTTGGAAACCCACAGGGTTAACATCACATCCATGAGGTATAAAACTCAGTACACACTCTGCTGCACGCCCCGTCATAAATAAGCTTTCTGTATGTATTTGCCTAGTCTAGCTATTTCAAATAAGTGGGCTGAGGTACAAGATTTGTTCTTTAGTAAGTGCGACTTACTTCATTCAATATAATGTTTTCAGGGCTCATTAGCATGGGTCAGAATTTAATAGCTCTGTAAGTTGGGCTTGTTATGGTAGAGGAAGTGTGTGTGGGACATTAGGCTGAGCCTCCAAAGTCCCCATCAATTGTGCTCCCACTGTGCCCTCTGCTTTATTCAGTAGGAGTGCTCTGGAAACCCTCCAGCATCCCTTGGTGCCCACAGTAATTATTCTCACAAAGAAGAAGAGCCTCGGGGAGGTAGGCTTCAGGGATGACAGTAGTAACCTACCCCTAGCATCGTTACGAAGATTAAGTGTTCATGTACTGATGAGCAGCTACAGCAGTGGTGGCACGGACTGCTGGGAGCGGTAACTAGATCCCCTGGCGTTTTGCTTTCGAAGCGTCCTGCAGCGAGAGCTTCCAGGCCTTGCTCCATTGCACGCTCCAAGCCTCACTTTCTTCTCCACATCATCATCATGTACTGTTTGTTTTTCCCTTGTGACAACAAAGCCTGTTTATGCCTCTCATAAGCATTGATATAGAGGCCCAAAAGGAAAGCTCTTAAAAACAAAAGTAAGACCCCTGTTGGCAGCCTCTCTGATCTAAGGAATTGAAAGGCATTTAAATGCCTTATTTGGGCCAAAGGACAAGATTTGCCCTTGGGAGACGAACAGCCTTTTATGTGATAACAAGCTATTGGAAGAATAAAGTTGTGGAAGGGTTTTGATTTTGTTTTCGTTTAAGGGAATGGATAAACAACGATGTAGATTTTGGGTTCATTTTATTGAAGTAGGATGAAGAGTGGGAGGTGCTTTCTGATTTCTCTTTCTACAATGTAGCATGGAAAGTCCAGCTCATGTGTTGAGGTTAAAGTCTGTCATAGGAGAGTGGGGTGGGGCGCATTGTAAGTTGGGGTTCGTTAGAGAAAGTGAAGCGCCTTGATGAAATGTGTATCTGTAACCCATGATCATCGAAACTGGCCGTGCCCAAGTTTGAGTAGAGCCATGGTGCTGTGTCTGAGGAGCCCCTGCAGGCTTGCTTGTAGGACAGGCTTTGGACTGTTAGCCTTAACGGGGAACCCCCGCTCCCTGTGAGAGGAAAGGTGAGGGACTCTGCTCCCTTAAAGATTTACAGCTTGGGAAACCCTACTGCCAGTCCGAATCTCCTTGGTGGTAGTGGGGCTGTGTGGTGGTGTAATTGTGTTATATTTCGCTGCCCTTCCTTGGGGTTCATAGTCATGGGGTTGAGATTTTTGTTGGCTGTTTGATTGGCAGCTACTGTTTATGTTGCTACTTGGAGAAGCAGCGGGGGAAAAAAAAAAAACAAACTCTCAAGGGAGAAAAGCGGGACCATTAGAATTGGGCATGCTGGAAGTTTAGGCTGCAGTAGACTCCTGCTGTGAAACGAGATGAAAAAAGGCACAGCCAGTCTGGGAGTCCCGGACTGACAAATTGTGCCTGTCCCTGCTCTCAGGCTTGCTTACAAGCTCCCCAGCCTGCTGACGTGGGCGTGTGAAGCTTCACATGCTCCCCTCTTTCTGTTTAGCTTGAGCGGAGGCCTTGACATCCTGCGGTAGTGGGGGAAGCTCAAGATTCCTGACATCCCCCTGAGCCTGCCAGTTGGCCTGGGTTCCGAAGCTTTTTCCATTTGTCAGTGGAATGGCGCTTTGTCATTGCCCAGCCAGTGAGTTCCCACAAAGCCAATCTCCTCACATAGCTACTGAGAAGATTGGAATTGGACCACTGAAATGTGTCCAACTTCTGTACTTTTGAACTGATCGATGGCCAAATTCATACCACTCACTCAAGAGGGGAACTGCTTTGAATCTTATAAGAATTCTACATTCGGTAATTGAACTCCCTGGATGCCTTGAGATTTCTGAATTAAATAAAGTAGAAAAAGGTGTCACATTTTGACTACATAAAATTCTCTTCAGGGTACAGAGATTTTTGGCCTTGCCTTTACATCTGTTTTTATTTTTTCGTACTTATAAGTGCTTTTATTTACCTTGGTCAAGTTGTGCTGACATTACCTGTATTTGGTCTTGCTTTTCCTATCACCAAAAGTAATATGTGTTGACTACCTAGAGAGGGATTTCCCTTCCTAATCTGTACAGATGCTTATTTATTGCCTAGTGTGCTCCCTCTTAGGCAAATGGGACAGGAGGGAATCCTGAATGAAATGGGTTGTCACAGTAGCTGAAGCAGTGGACTCCAACCTCCTAAGGATCATGTGGCTGTGCAGCTTTTGTGTGTGTGTGTGTGTGTGCGCGCACACGCGCATGAAAGAACTTTATATAAAAATAATTGTGTATTAAGAAAACAACCCCCCCCCAAAAAAAAAAAAAGAAAACATCTCAGGCCAGTCCAGTTCAAGTCCATATGTCTGGTATTAGCCCATATGTCCATACCCATCTCTAAGTTCTCCTTCAGACTCATGGAACACATGCAACGATGCCGAATGCAGGAAGATCACAGGCCAGTGGGTGGAAAGTCTTGTGGATCCAGTGGTGGTGTAAGCATCTCCACACTGGTGTGGGTCTCCACATAAGGTTGCCAGGAGTCAGCCCAAGTGACAGCTACCAAAATCCACCACCCACTGAAAGTCAAGAGCTCCGGATAAATCATTGTCATCACACCGATAGCTTGTGCTGTTTCGGTCATCGCAAAAGAAGTCTTGATTTCAGATTAAACCCAACTCGCAGCTTGCTATCCAGACACTTCTGACTGGGAGCAACTCATAGTTTTGCCCAGAGTAGAGAACTGCTCCGTAATGGCTACAGCAGCAGTAAATCTTTAGGAGCCAACTGCTTCATCTTTTTTTGGAGGAGCTGCTGGTGAGCTTGAACTGCCAGCCTTACAGTGAGCATCCCGACTTTTAACTCGCTGCGCCACCAGGACTCCTCATTAGGTTGTAGATTTAGTCTTGTCCGCTGTACTAAAACCGTGGTAATAGTTCACGGTTTTTACAAAATGAGTACCAGTTGCTGCCTCTCACATTAAACAACCTAAAAGGGGGAAGGGGTCTTGGAGTAGACTTTGCGCTCTACGAATATTGGTATTGACAGCATTTATAAATTGGAGCATAGTTTGAAGACCAGATTCTCCTGTTTGTCACATACTGGTTAATATGGCTGTAAAGAGGAGATGAATGTGGCTACTTTTCCAAGTCTATTACTCAGGAGGACTGTAAATTTGATTGGCTGTTACAATTCTAGCAGAATCATTCGATTTGAGAGCAATAGAAAGATAAGATATCCAATTACCCAAATGATTTGCAGGGTTAGCCAACGTTGTCATGGAGACACGAGTTGGAACAAATTAAATTTTAAGCAATAAAATAATCTTAAAGCCCGTCTGGGAACAAGAAAATTTGGCAGTGGCACTTACCTGAATTGAATCTTAGCTTGACACGATGTTGTTTGACATTGATATACTGTGGGGGCCTAAACTTATGTATGGCACAGTCTTACCTTTAAAAAAATAGCTCGGCCTAACCAGTGGAGTGTGGAATGTTATCAAAGAGAAGAAGGATATTAACATTTATTCCATGGCTTAAAGGATGATTAGGCTCTGGATTCACAAGAATATTCTGTATTTTAAGGATTAAAATGTCTTATGATTAAGCAGCTTTAATTGAACACACACACAAAGGACTTATTTAGCAGCAACATGCAGTTTTCAGAACTTTTGTTTTTGTTTTTTGGTGTGTGTATGTGCAATATTTAATAGGAATCGTGTGGGGGTCAGGTGTCAGTGCACATACATTTGCATGGACAAGTAAGTAGATGTTTGGCCCATGCACCTCACTGCAGATGTTTCTGTGCCCGTTACCGTTGCTACTTTGCAGGACTGCCCGCAGACTGGGAAATTGTCCCAAACTTTCAGCGATGACCTAAAACCTGAATGAGCACCAGCCTGGGGCTCAGAAGGTTATTTCCCCTCATTAACGTATTGTTTAACTGATGCCTGGCTTGTGCCCAGGGTTTGAGAACGGCTGAGTGGCCCAGAAGGAGGGAGGGCTTTTCATCCACACATCTATTAGACAGATGGAGATGAAAATTGGTCTGAGGTCAAGCCATTTTCAGAGTTCTCCCAGCCTTCGATTTTCCTCTCCTCCTCCCCACAGATCATCTCAAATGATGCTATAACGACCAAAAGTGCAACATTGACCTTCATTCCCTGGTGGGTTACTGTGTTTCACAGTCCAAATGGCAGGAAGTCTATTCTGTTCTTCCAGACGGAGCCCAGCATTACTGAGCCAGCCCAGCCCTGTGGGAACCACTCTCGCTCAGACCAGGGTAACAGAATCTGTGGGTTAAGTTTGGTTTCTGGTGCTCTGGGAAATGAGAATCGACATATCCTGGAACCCACATAATTAATGGAAGGATATCTCGGTATGCTTTCTGAAAACACACAGGACATAAATTGATTTGTCAACTGTTCGGTAAAATAGCTTGTGAGCTATAGGAACGGAAACTTGTGGCGCTGATGGGAAATTTAGTAAGATGGCCCTGGTTTATAGCTTGTTCTCACCTAACCCTTGACTTCCCTTCCCTTTGTATTTCATGCTTCTCCAGTATTTTTTGAGATAATGCAGTAACTGCATGACTTTAAATGGACATGATGAGTCGATAAAGGGGTTCGGTCTTTGGGTTGCCTGTTTTTTTTTTTTTTGACATACTTTTAATTATCTTTAATTTTGTTCACTCCATCTAACCCAGGTTGCTTCCGAGCACATTGTTCTGAGAGCAGGTGATTATTTTCTGGAGGACTTAGGGTTTTTATCCCTTGCTTAGACTTCTCTGTGCTTTGTATTGTGGTGCCGGGATCAAGGTGTTTCGTAGGAGCAGTTTAATTTGTACTTACGATGCTATCCGTGTTTGCTTCCACCGCCAAGTCAGTAGTCTAGGTGTGTCCACACTGTGAGGTCCATGAGCTGGGGTCCTCCTTGCTTCCCATCCTTTTTTCCCCCAAAGGTTGTGCTTTGACAATTTGAACCAGTATCTCATCTGATTTTTCTCAGAAATCTCAGAAACCATTGCATGACTTGAAATGCTTTTGAGAAAATAATTTTTTTTCTGCCTCGCAAGATTCTTGACTTAGTCACTCGTCCACAAAGGGCTTCTGCTATTGCCTTGGCTCCTGGCCTCTGATGGCACGGACATTGCAAGGTGACAACAGTGGCTCAGCAGTCCTCTGCTTCTGGTGGGGCCTCTGGGCTTCATTTGAAAGAGAGTTTCCTCCCGGCAGACCATGCTTCTGGCCACTTTTTGAAGATTTGCAGGACCCTTGGCACATAATGTTGATTGAAAAGAGGATTCCAGGTTCCAGCAGGGAAATGCCAGGGACTTTTGCCTTCCCCAAAGGATCACCTCTCCAGCAGGTCTGCCTGCTGGGAGGAGAGCAGACAGTGCAAGATTCCCAGACCTGAGTAGATTTCTGAGCTGAGATTGCACCTCTGGTGATGGCTTTGGCAGAAGCCCCCCCTGGGACCTTCCCAGCACACACATCTACCTCCCCTGGGGCTATTCTGTCGGCAGGCCATCTCACCATGGCCTAATAGTGGCAAGCTCTGTGTAGGGTCATTCTGTTACAGCATGTTTTCAATTCTGGAATTTCACTGTTAGGAAACTGATTACACTGGTCACCTTGAACATGAAAATCATCTACGTCATTTAGGGATTTTCCCGTGAAAGGGAAACTTTCACACAATTGCCAAACCACGAGATGCAAAAGCAATAGGACTTGCTAATGCTAGGGGTATGCTTTAGTCGTGGTTTATAGCTTAGGACCACAAGGACCAGACAGCATCTAGTCCTGTCGTGGATGGGGCTGTGAGGAGAGGGAGCAAACATTTACTACATTGAACAGCGTAGTTGTAGATACTCGTCATTTGCCGTAGAGTGATATAAGACATTCTCAATGATTGCTGGAAGTCCGTACCACCAAAGCCAAGTTCAAGCCACTGCCGCTGAGTTGATTTTGACTCATAACAACCCTGTAGAGGGTTTTTGAAGACTGTAGACCTGATGGGCTTTCCCCCACAGAGCGTTTAGTGGGTTTGCACTGCCCAGCAGCCTAGAGGTTTCCTGATGGCACCACCAGGGCTAGAGCTAAGTGTCACTCAAAACTCACCACTATTGAGTCAGCTCTGACTTATAGTGACCCTTTAGGAGCGAGAGAATGGTCCCTGTGGGTTTCTTAGGATTTGCATCTCTACAGGAGTCCAAAAGCCTCCTTAGTCTCCCTTGGAGTGGCTTGTAGTTTTGAACTGTTAACAGTACCACTCGTAACCTCTGTGCCACCAGGACTCCCAAAGCTCAGACACAGAGGTCTAGATGCTGGCTGTAATTTTTCGGTGTTTTCCATTTTACTCTGTGGAAAATGGTATTCCATGTTCTGACAAGAAAAAAAAAAAACAAAGAAAATTTTTCTCGTCCTGGTTTTCAAGGTACCCTTACTTGTGGTAGATCCCAGTTCCTAAAGTTGTCCTTTTAGCCTGCACACAAGGATGTTGGCCTGCTCTTCCTCCTCCTCCTAATCTTGCTATTGTGTGATGTTATCTCCGGTGTCCTGAGCTACCAAATGACCAAGCCAGTGGGAGAGGGTGAGAGGTGCAGGCCTGTTTGGGGCCTGTTCCTGGGTGAGGCTTGCCCCCTTCCGTTCCGGGAACAATGTGATGGTCCTTGTGATTTCCGCCCCACAGAGTCTGTGTGGCGCCACAGAGAGTGTGTTTCCATTTAAGCAAGGCCACCAAACGCTGTCTTTTTTTCATCCCGTGCGCTCCATAACAAGGGTTGCTGAATAATGAAAATGTGCTATTTAGGAACCGAAACAGCTGCGATCCTTTGTCAAGGATGCATCTTTACCAAAATGACAAATTAGAACCCAAATGCTCTGCTTGGCAACAGTTAGGTCAAAACATTTAAGTCATTAATTAGAAGGAACTGAAGGGGGGGGGGCTTACACAAATGCACAGCATTGCAGACGCAGCTTCATCTTGGAAAATGCAACGGAAGTCTTCAAAAACAACAAAACGGGCAGCCCTCAAGTGGAGCCCGCCCGCCTGCCCGCCCTCCCGCCCAGCTTGTCATCTTGCAAAGACATCAAAAGCCCACCATTGCTGGAAGGAGAACCCATGAATAGAGTTGCTTTGTCATTCCTGGATGGGCCCCACACTCAGGCCTGCCATTAAAAATGAATGCGTTCAAGAGGCTCTGCATTAAGGACATAAACAATTAAGAGTACTTGAGTTGCTTGAGTTGCCCGGACGGAGCCATGCCTGGTGGCATCGCAGCTAAGCACCCCGGTTGCCACTAGGCTGGCTGGTCCACCTGCTGTCCTGCTGGAGAAAGATGTGGCCTCACTTTTCCTTAAGGATGTGCAGCCCGGGAACCCCGCAAGGCTGGTCCGCCCTGGCCTGGAGGGCTGCCGGTCAGCCGTGGGTTTGAGTGTGCTGAGAGCGCTTTCTGCTCCCAGTCTGCTTCTCCAGGAGCCCGAGAATGAAAGCAATTAGTGTTGCTATCTTTGCCGGGCAGGCAGCTTTCAGCGTGTCTCCCCGCTCCCCTTCCTTTTCTCTCTCTTAACCCCTCCTTATTTTCAGAGAAGCTGCAAGTGTGAAAGATGAGCAATGACAATCTGGGGCGAGTGCCCAATTGGACAGGGCTCAGATTTAGAATGCTGTGGGAGCTGCCAAGTGAGGGGGAGCTGGAACATAAAAGTTATTATCTGCCAGTAATTGGTGACTTGTGTTCTGATTAGTCGAGCCACTAAAGGGTTTCTGTCATCTGGTACTCTGTGTTTTGTTTTAATCATAGGTTTTGAGAGGGGTGAGGATTGCATCGCCCTGGTTGGATCATTTCAGTTAATATCTGTTGAGGTTTTCCACTGCAGGCACATCGTTCCTCCACCCCCATTTGTTTGTCCCTTGGTCTTGTTTTGTTGAAAAAAAAAAAAGGCACTGGAGAAGCTAGTTGTCAGGTTATGGAAAGATCAGGCAGAGGCAGGCCTGACCTCACCACTTGCTATGTCTGACCTCAGGCAAGTTATTTTAACCTCTTCCTCCATTGTCACTGGGGATGATGCTTCCTGGCAGGGGAGATTTGAGAGCAGATGTGAGATCAGAGAGCCTGACTAGTGCTAAGCAGGAGGTGCTGCCTCTCTTGGGGTGTTTAATAGAGGGTAGCACGTGGCCTTAGTCCTTAGTCCTGGAGCCCTAGCCACCCTTGGGACTTTTAGAAATGCAAATTCACAGGACCACCCCACCTCCTGGATTCAGGGGTAGGGTTGGCCTGTCTGTTTTAAGAATCCCTCTAGGTAATTGTGACTAGAGCCCACCTGCACATTTTAGCACCACCCCCTCCCAATTTTAAAACACAGCCGCTTATTTAAATTTGGATTTTCCCAAACTCTGATAAATCCCTCTTTGAAACCAAGCCAAATGTATTTCAAATGAGAAAGCTGCTCAGGTGCAATAGAATTTGAGATAAACTTACCTCAAGGTGAGGTATGCTGTTCGGGGTGAAGTAGGGCATCTGATGGAGATGGTGAGGCAGGTGATGTCAGGGTTGTTGAAGGAGGCTCCTTCCCTGGTGGCACGGCTGGGTAAGCGTCCAACTGCGAACCGCACAGTCGGTAGTTAGTCAGCATTCAGTCTCTCTTGAGTCAGAATCCACAATGCAAAGGGCAGTTTTACAATCCCAGGGCAGTTTTACAATCCCAGGGGGTATAGTGGCTTGGGCTGCTAACCGCAAAGTTGGGGTGCTCATACCCACCAGCTCCTCCACTGGAGAAAGTTAGACTATTCACACCCATAAAGATTGACAGCCTGGGAAACCCACAGGGACACTACTTCTACATTCTCCTCTATATTATGGGGTATGATGAGTCAGGATCCAGCTACTGGCATTGAGTTGTTTTGAGTTGAAGTTGACCTCATGGCAGTGGATGAGAGGGCGGGGAAGACTGGAGACTCCTTGAATGAAGGCTTTTGGATATTTAATCACTTTGGGTGCACTGCCTTTGATGTTAACATCACGGGATATCAAATGGCATCTCCCGGAAATAGACAGGTATTTGTGGATGTGTTTTTGTGGATTTTGTATGTATACTGATTGGCTAGATAGTATGATGTTAGGATCGATGTACTAACTGCCTGGAGGGGAGAGAACTAAAGTGGAGTTTGCTGAGGCTGGACCAGATGGATTGGCATAGCAGCCTCACGCAGGCCTGGGTGGCGTTTCGTTCTGTTGTATGTAGTGCCGTGCAGTTGGAGCCAGCCCAATAGCCCTGATGACATTTATAATTTATGAGTCTTGGTGCCAGTGCCACGTAGTTGTTGGGTTGCTAACCTAAGGTTCAGTGGTTCAAATCGCCAGCTGCTCCTTGGGAAAAAGACAAGGCTGTCTGCTCCTGTAAAGGTTTATAGTCTCAGGAATCTTATGTAGCGCTGCGACGAGTCAACATTTGCTTGGGGACTGTGTGTTTGCTTTTGGGTTTATAATTTTGCATCGTCTGCAAAATGCCTGTCCTGCCTTCCTGAATGCCTTATGGAGGTGGTGGAGAGAGCTTCCTGCTCTGCTGGTCAAGGGGCTATGGCGACTCTGTCTCTGGAGCATCATTTTTTGGTGATGCCCTGGCCTTGCCCTCCTGTAGTGCTTATCTATGCTTGGCCAATCAAATGTGTTTTTTCAAACAGGACTTTATTGGCTTTGCTGATGGTCTTGTGTTAGACTCCGTTTTCCACTTCTACTTCCTGAGAAGTTCTAGGCACCAGTACTGGCTTCTATTGCTTTCTGATCTTTGGCGGGTTATTTCCCATGTGTGATTCGAGGATTGTAAGAGGTTGCAGTTCCTCAAATGTTGTTCAAGGTTTGCCTTCCTGGTGAATCTGGGCCACTATCCGTTGCAAGGTGGAGCCCTGGTGGTGTAGGGGTTACTTGTTGGGCAGCCATCTGTGTGGTGGGTCGTTCAAAACCCCCAGCAGCTCCGGGGCTTTCTCACGCTGTAAATAGTTACAGTTTTCCAAAACCCAAAGAGGGTCCCCATGAGTCAGCATTGACTCGATGGCAGTGAGAGTTGAGTGACTCGCCAGTGTGATGTGTTGGACCCCTTTTCTTGCTTCCTACTTTAATAATATATATAAGCAATGAATTAAGGGCATTGATCAAAGTCAGTGGAGGGAAAAAAGGCATCAAATAATCCTATTTGTCTCAATGACAGGCTTTTATTTGGGGCATCAAGATCCAGTGTTTTCCTCTTGGGTTGACTAACCCCATGGCCTTTTTTTCTCCCTGTTTACATAAAAACAAACAAATAGCTGTTGCTGAGTCTGTTCTCTCATCAACCTCCTGTTTGTCAGAATAACACTGCTCCAGAGGATTTTTCTGTGATTGTTTTCCAAAATATGGAACCAGATTTCAAGGGTCCCCTGGGTGGACTTGAATCCAACTTTATAGATCAGCAGTTGTAAACCTGTGGGTCGTGACCTCTTTGAGTATCGGATGACCCTTTTACAGGGGTCGCTCGATTCATAAGAGTTATGAAGTAGCAGCGAAAATAATTTTATAGTGGGGGGGTTACCACAACACAAGGAACTGCATTAAAGGGTCACAGCATTAGCAAGATTGAGAAGCACTGTTGTAGATAATGGCTGTGTGCAGTGACCAACTTGCATCATCCAACTCACTGACACCAATCTTAGCAACCCCTATAGGGGAGTATAGAACTACCCCTGTGAGTTTCCAAGACTTGTTTATAGGAGTAGAAAGCGCTCCCCCACTCCACCCCCATTTTTTATTGCACAGAGCACCTGGTGTTTGAACTGCTGACCTTGAGGATCACAGCCCACTGAATAACTACCCTGCCACGAGGGTTCCCTGTGCACCACCCAAGAACTCCTTACAGAACAACTGCCACCCAGTCGATGTCTACTCCTAGTGACCCTGCATAGGGTTTCTGAATCTCTAGATCTTTGTAGGAGCACGTAGCTTTCACTTTGGTCCTGAAATGGTGGTGACTTTGAACCAAAAGGCTTGAATAATATAAACTGTAGTTACAGAAAATATGTTGACCACTTAGCATAATTATCATAAATATGACTTTCATGATTACTCGGGATACCTGTGGGTTGGTATCTGTTTCCCTAGTAGTGGATCTATGGTATCTGTTTCCCTAGTAGTAGACCTACTGGTTTATCAGGAGGAGAAATATAAACGTTTTTTGAAAAAAAAGCTCCCCTGATAGCTCTGATGAGTTGAACTGCTGTTACATCTTTACCTGGCTCTTTTTCTTTTGCTTTGAAATTTGTGCTGCAGTCAACAGCTCTATGCATGGGATGCTTTTTATTTGAACAATTTCCTTAGGATAAATTTGTAGTCTTGCCCAAGAGTTTGAATGATTTCCTGCTCTTGAAGAACATTGCCCAGTTGTTTTCCAAGATGACAGTACTAATTTACCATCAGGAATGGATGATTGTTCCAGAGTACCAAAGGGCTCATCCACAATGTCTTTCTTAATTCTGTCTTTCCTTTTTTTTAAAACCAAACTTAAATCTGGTGCAGAATGACCCACCTTACTTAAACATTTGCCTTTTGTTGGGTGGCTAGTGAGGTTGATGTTTTAGTCTCTTTTTACAAGACCCAAGAACATGTCATCAGAGAGGACTTGCAGCCTCTACTTCGTCTTGTGTGATTTGTTTCCTTGTTCATGCCTGTTTATCTGGTGCCAGGCACTTCTCACCAGCACTACATCTCGATTTTCTGTTGGTTTCCTGCTTGGTTCAAAGAAACTTGGCCAGCCCTCAGCCTAGGCAGCACCATATTTAAATTTTAATGATGTATAAATTTGCAATTTTATGGTGGTGGGGTTTCTCTTCCCTAAGCTGGTTGACGTTGGGCATGCTGTTATTGGATTGCTTTAGACACTGACTGTATTCTTGGCAATCCTCTTATGCAGTCTCTGCCCTGTGCTGCACTGCAGACAGAGCTCATCACGCACCATTCATATATAGCGGACAAGGTGTAGGGGTTTGAAAAGGTGAAGCTTCTTTTTCTTTAATTGAAATCATTTTATTGGGGGCTCGTACAACATCCATTGTGTTGAGCACCTATGTACATTTGTTGCCCTCATCATTCTCAAAACATTTGCTTTCTGCTTGAGCCCTTGGTGTCACATCCTCATTTTCCCCCTCCCTCCCCACCCCACTTCCCTAATGAACCCTTGATAATTTATAAATTATTATTAGTTTCTCATGTCTTAACTCTGTCTGACGTCTCCCTTCACCCACTTTTCTGTTGTCTGTCCCCCAGGGAGGGGGTTACATGTGGATCTTTGTAATTGATTCCCCCTTTCTACCCTGCCTTCCTTCACACCTCCTGGTATCACCACCCTCACCACTGGTCCTGAAGGGATTATCTGTCCTGGATTCTCTGTGTTTCCAGGTTCCATCTGTACCCGTGTACATCCTCTGGTTTAGCCGGATTTGTAAGGAAGAATTGGGATCATAATAGTGGGGGTGGGGGTACGGAACATTTTTTAAGAACTAGAGGAAAGTTTTATGTGCCATCATTGCTACACTGCACCCTGACTGGCTCATCTCCTCCCCATGACAGTTATATAAGGGGATGTCCACTTGCTTACAAATAGTCTTTGGGTCCCCATTCTGCACTTCCCCTCATTCACCATATGATTTTTGTTATTTGATGCCTGATAACTGATCCCAACAATACCTCATGATCACACAGGCTGGTGTGCTTCTTTCATGTGGGCTTTGATGCTTCTGAGCTAGATGGACACTTGTTTACCTTCAAGCCTTTAAGACCCCAGATGCTATATCTTTTGATAGCCGGGCACCATCACCTTTTTTTTCACCACATTTGCTTATGCACTCATTTTGTCTTCAGCGTTTATGTTGGGAAGGTTAGCATCACAGAATGCTGGGTTATTAGAACAAAGTGTTCTTGCATTGAGGGAGTACTTGAGTGGAGGCCCAATGTCCATCTGCTACCTTAATGCTAAACCTATAAATATATGCACATAGATCTATTTCCTCATCATATAGAAATATATTTACATATGTACATGCCTGCATCTAGACCTCCACAAATGCCCTTCGCCTCCTAGTTCTTTCCTCTATTTCCTTCCACCTTCCTCTCATCTCACCACCATGCTCAGCCCTCATCTGGGTCTCAGCAATTCCTCTCGGCTACATTGCCCCTGATCAAGCCCTGCCAGGCCTCTTACACCCTCCTCACCACTGACTTTGGATCATTTGTTGTAAGGTAAAGCTTTTAAGAATCTTAGAACCCTAAAAATTAAAGTTAAGGTGCCTCTAAGAACATGTCTTTAGTTTAAGAATTCAGCAGCGTGCACAGGAGTTTGATTCATTGCTGGCCTTCAAGATACTGGATCACGTTTAACTCAGCTTCAATCTAGAGGAGTCTTAACAACTGCTGAGACAAAACTTCTCTTTGTAAACAGAGCCTTATTCTAACACTGTTCACTAGCAGTTTAATGGATTGTGTCTTGGCTGTTGAGTTTAGGGAGGCTTGGGGATTCGGTGTTTGTTCCATGAAGCATGACTTGAACGTATGGTAAATGTGTGTCCTGTGCTTAGTTTGAGTGGTGGAGGCTTCCATGAGGACAGATAACAAAACACTTAGTAGAATCTGCTCCTAGGATGTTTTTCATCTTGACTTACATGCAGGAAGCTGTTAGGGAGCTGTGTAGAAGCTTTATATAAACTGTGACTTTGGAACACATGGGTCCTATGCCAAATAGATAGTAAGTGCTATGGAAGATTTGAGAATGATAAAGAAGAGAAGAGTTTGTTAACCGGTGGTGATGGAGGAAAGAAAGGCAGCATCTAAGCAAAAGAGAGGAAGGCTCTTGCCAGGAGAGATTGACACAGTGGCTGTAACCATTGGCTCAAACAAGAACATTTGTGGAAATGGTACAGGCCGTGTTTTATTCTATTGCACATACAGTCCCTGTGAGTTCATCCGACTCGATGGCACCTAACATGGTGTCTCTCACTCTCTCTCACGGATTTTTTTCCCCTTCATTTTATTTTTAAGGTCATTTTACTGTGGCCTCTTACAACTCATAACAATGCATACCTCAATTGTATCGAGCATATTTGTACATATGTTGCCATCATTCTTTTCTAGACATTTATTTCTATTGAGCCACTGGCATCAGTTCCTCCCCCCCGCCACGCCCTGTCGTGACCGCTTGATAAATTATAAATTATTATTTTCATGTCTGGCCACTGTCTCCCTTCACCCATGGTTTCTGTTGTTCGTCCTCTGAAATGGGTGGTGGTGGCTATGTGTCAATCATTGGGATCGATTCCACCTGTCTCCTCTCCCTTCTTCCACACCTGTATTTTTTCAGTGGTGCCGTGGAAGAAGGGCCTAATGATCAGCTTACCAAAAGGTTAGTGTGACTTTTCGTGAATGGTACTCCCACGTGTTTCAGAGTGAGAGCCGCACTCCATGGGGTAGTCAGTCTGTGGCCTTTGGGAAGCAGACCATCAGACATTTCTTCTGAGGTGCCTCTGGTAGGTTTAAGCTGTTGTTAGGGTCAGCAGTCCAGTCCTTAACATTGAGTTTTTTTGTTTGAAGGATTGGGGTAAACTAATATGTATATAGCACTTTATAGTGCTATGGTATAAATTTATATATTATATATATGTTTAATATGTAAAAACATGTCATACTTTATATATTACCTTATTTGATTTTTGTGAAACTCAGGTAGATTGGTTATAACCTCTTACCCAGATAAGAGACCCGGAACCCAGTGGGTGAGGTGAGTTGGACAAGGACATGCACTACAAATTTTGCTGCAATGCAAACCTAATTTTTCAGATTTTGAGGGTCAGTTTTATCAAGCAAACCAGTGGGTGGAGTTGGCATTGGCTGGGACAACATAAGATTGTTTTGGGACGGTCGTTTGAATTCCTGATCCCTGTTAACTCACAGGCAGTGGCCACCCATGGAGCCAGGCTCCTTGCTGGGCCTTCGCGCAGCTTGATTAGTTGAGTTTTCTGGGCATGAGAGCTTCAGGAAGGACTGGATTCGGTGTGGGAGAAAGAAGTGGCAGTCTGGTTCTGTAATGATTGTGCGACAGTTGTGCGTGGGCCTAAAAGACTGATATGCGGCAGACCCAACTGGAGGGCAGTGGATATGGTTTGGGTGGGCAGAAGTAGTTGCTACACGCTGACTTAGTGTTACTGTCTTGCACAATGTCAGAAATAAGAGGTACAGGGAAATTTCATTTATAAACATGATATGGCACGGGATGTCAGTTATCTGACTCATGTATAACAAAACAAAACGATGCCTGGTAGTGCATTATCCTCATAATCGTGAAGTTTGAGTTGGGGTTGGAAGCCCTGGTGTCAGTCCATCTCGTGGAGGGTCTCCCTCTTTGGCTCTGACCCTCCACCAGTCTTGATGGCCTGCCAGAGATTGGCCCATCCAGATGATGGCTTCGGAATTAATTAAGGCAATGTCTCACTGCCCTCACTACGAAAGCATTCTGGCCGTATTTCCCCCGAGACGGATGTGTTTGCTCTCTGGCAGTGCAGAGGATATCCAGGATTCTCTTACACCAACAAATTCAAATGTATCTGTGGTTTTTGTTTCTTAATTACATTGTAAATTCCAAGAGAGTCGTTCTGTCAGTCTGCGGTGACTTCTGTGTTGCTACGATGCTGGAAACTATGTCATCAATACTTCAAAGGCCAGCAAGAAGTCACCTGTGGTGGACAAGTTCCAGCAGAACTCCCACACTCACTCAGACTAGGAGAAAGGCCTAGTGATCTGAAACTTAATCAGTAGATTTCTCATGAATAACAACAAAACCGTACTCGGCTTTGGTTTCCGCCCTGGCACTGCTCATGGAAGGGGCCTAGGACCCTACTGCCCTCATCGAAAAACCACTACAATTTAGGACTGTATACCAGATTGAGGGTCTCATTAGCATACCCCTGAGTGGAAATGGGAGATGGCACTATGAATGATGGTAAGCGTTTTTTGCCCCTAACCCAAGAGGCTTGTAAGGAAAGGGAGCAGCCGTTATCAAAGCCTCCTGGGGGAAACGACGTTGCTTTAGAGTTCACAGACCATGATCATACACACTACGGCCTCCTCAGAGAAATTCTGCCTGCCTGAAAGTAGTTGCCCATGTAAGGACAGGGAGGCTGAGGCATGCTACTGTCAATGCTGCATTCAGGATGAGCCAACTTCTAAGTCCAAGAGCTAAGATGAATTCAGTCTTTCTGCCCCCACGTCAATTTGGCTTGCAGGTGGTAGCTTGCCATCGGATTGAGAGACCTGGCGGAGAGTGGGGACAGCTTGGTTAGGGTCCTCCTTTGTTCTTATTCCATCTCTTCTACAGACCATGTGCTTCAAATTCCAAGGACTTCCGTTGTTGCTTTTGATGTTGCTTGATCAATTTGAGCTTTCATCTTTCACCTTATTTCTCCTACGTCAGTCTTGCCTATTTCTACCTGTTTCATTGCTTCCTCCAGCTTCTGATGTTCTTTTCTTTCATCCATGCCTCATCTGTTTTGTTGCAGGTAACTTGATGTTGCTAAAGGTTTGTGAGTTAATTCCATCCAAACTGGGTCTCACTGTTCCTTGACTGTGTTCATTTCTTCTTTGAAGCAATTGTGTGTGCTAATACATAAAAGGATCTGTTACTGAAGATGAGATACTATTTTCTTTATAGACTGCACTAAATCCCAGCCAGATCAAGGCATTCACTTTAAAAAGTACAACCATTGCAGCCCCAGAAGTAAGGACTTAGAGTCCTTAGGTGCCATCTAATCCTGACCCCAAGAAGAGGAGCATTTGAAGAAAGCTGTGTGGTTTGAACAAGTAAGAGTTTAAAGTTCTGTCTAGCTGACACTCTGTATTAAGCAAGCTGGAAAGACAAGTGGCTGGCTGGGAAAACTACCGAAGGGTTAACATTTGCCATAAGAACTACAAAAAGACCGTGATAACTCAAACACCAATGGGAAAATAGACAAAGGAAAACTACAGCGAGCCAATAAATGTATGAAAAGATGTTTAACTTCAGGAAGAATCCAAGTAATGCAAATAAAACAGAGATCAGTTTTTAATCTATTAGATGGTTAAAGATTAAGAAAAGGTCAACACGTCCCAATATTGACACTGGGTGGGAGGGCAAGCACCCTCTGCTGGTGTTCATGCAAATTGGAATGGCTTTTCTGCTGGGCAGTTCAGCAGCATGCATTACAGTTTAAAATATGCAGAAACTCTGACCCAGTGAACTGTGTGTATAAACACACTCCAGTTGCCTCAAAATTACAAGCAGTTCTAAGACTGCTGGGATGAGGACTCTACTATTTGATCCGCGTAAGACTTTCATTGTTCACATTTCAGAGCTGTTATTATTACTGTTTATAGGTAGACAATATATAAAAAGAACAAGTTACTTAATAGAAAGCAAACTCAGTAGAGAAAAGGAGCAGATTTGAAGTGAACCAGTCCACCTGTTTGCATATCCCACTTAGTACTATGGGGGTGGTGGGGGCGAGTATGTCCTAAAGAGGACTCTTGATTCTCCCTTTCAAAATTACCCAGGCCTATATCTGTGTCACTGGGCAGTGCTCACTGAGGATCTGATGTCGTCGGCCTGTGTCTGGGCTCTTGGCAGGTTTACCATCACATTAAGTACAGTGTGACTTTGTTGTCTCTTCATGGATTTTTCTACGCCCCCGTGCCCCCCCCCCCTTGTTCTTGCTGGTTCAGCTTTCAACTAACAGCTTCGGGACAACCCTGGGCCAGTCCCAGGGTTAGGCTTGATAAAAGAACAGCTTTGGAGGCAAGAGAGTGTGACAAGCAAACATCCTTTAGTATCTTCTCAGGCTTCTTTCCCTGCCCAGATATGCCCTGCTTTGCTCCTTGGGCCAGCTCTGCCCATCACTGCTTTCTTCCGGCCTCTTGGTTCCCTCTGCTCACATTGATACCACTGTTGCTCTGCTGCTTTGCCCTTGCTGTGTTTTCTTCCGGATCCGGTGCCCCTTGACCTGCTTTACAGCTCTTGTAGGAGGTTCTCAGCACAGGGTCCTGTGTCCAAGGGACACACGCCACCCTTCACCCTCTATGGCAGTGGTTCTCAACCTGCCTAATACCGCAGCCCATTAATACAGTTCCTCATGTCGTGGTGACCCCCGGCCATAAAATTATTCTCATTGCTACTTCATAACTGTCATTTTGTTACTGTTATGAATTGGGCAACTCCTGGGAAAGAGTTGTTTGACCCCCACAAAGGGTCACAGGTTGAGAACTGCTGCTCTCTTTGGCTTTTGTTGATCTGTAAACCCTAAAATCCTCTGTGAGACCGGTCGCTTTTATTGAAACACTTCTCAACTTTGGGGCATGGCTTTCATAAACTCATCAATCACTTATGAGGAAATTAAATGAACCAGTCCTATTGGACAGATTTGCAAGCCTCTTGCGGTGGATAGCAAACCAACCAATCCCTTCAAGCTGCTTAAACAGTTAGTAAACCCACCAGCCCTTTAACAGACTGGTTCAACCAATCATTTTGGATCAATTATCAACCCACTGCCAGAAAGGCCACATAAAAGAAAGGATATTATCCCTCACCCAGCAGTTTCATTTCTAGGAATTCCTAGTTTGCCATGATGAAAACTAGTTGACTTTACCTACTAAAGTCAGAAACACTTCAGCATAATCGTTCCTTGGTATAAAGTGTCTCTTATCTTGGGCTCCAGAACATATCATGAAGGTTTGGAATAATGCTTCCAAAATCATGAGACCAGTGCATGTGGATTTTAATGTTCTTTTGTATTTTCGCTCATGGCATCTGTGTATATTTGTGTTTTTATATATTCTAAGTGAATATACATTTTGAATATTTGGGAAACTCAAATGAATTTTGCGAAGGGAAAAGTTTAGAAGGTTTGGTAGGTAGAGAGTGGGCAAGCAAGGGCCCGTCCAGGAGTACACGAAGGGCACCCTTACTCTATAACATATACCTAACCAGAGACCCAAGTACACAGCACACCCTCCCACAACCTTGTTACAAAGGAAAGGGAAGTCTGCCCATGCTTTCTAGGAGAGCCATGCCCTTGGGTTAGCTTGAGTGGGTGGCTGTGATCAAATAACTGGGTGGAGCTGACTCACTTCTGTTTCTGCACCTGGTCCAGCTGCAGCTTCTTTGCATATATCTGTTTGCTGTGTTGGCTGAAGCAAGGTCATAGGTTTGAGCTCTTATTTCACTTCCTTGTACTAGACAATTTCTTCCATATTACGGTCTTACCTCATGGAGTACTGGGCTGACTTGGCTGCAGGCCAATCCCATAAAACTAAAGACCTTGTTCTCATTGGAACAAATGGTGGCTCTCTTTTTTTTAAGTACTTGTATGTAGAGTTTCCAGTTGTTTGTTTTGTTTTCTTCCTACTGTATCTTAACTGTTCAAATTGGTATTTCTCAAAGGCATTGACAGCAGGGTGTTACAATTTTTTCCTTGCCATTCGTTTTCATTCTTAACATAGTAATAGCAGCAGCATTAGTAGACATTGACAAAAATGAAATAAATAAAATCACTGAACCTCTAAGGTCTTCTCAGATGACCTTTATATCTATCTATCTCTCTATATATGTAGAGAGATAGATAGATAGATATAGATATATATGGAAAAAACTGCAGAACTGCTTTGCCCGACTCTAAAGGTGTGTGTGTGGGGGGGGTGGGGGGAGGCGGTGGATCTCGCCCTGCACTGGAGGCCAAGCAGCATTTGCTCATTCTCTCCCTGTCAGTAACTCCAGACAGCAGAGAGGCTGGAATTGAGCTGAACAGGGACTTGCGGCTTTCTTTAAACAGCCTCAGCAGCAGACACCTGTCTACATCTTGCCTGTTTTTGAACGAGTTGCTTGGCCCCTTCGGTGGGCTCTTTCCTCTCTGATGCTGAGTGAGACTTACTTGACAGAGTTGGCTGGACTGTCCTGTGGGCATGGAATCCTGCTTCTGTAGTGGCTTCTTGGTGCGTGGAGTTGTGGAAACTGCATGAAGGCTCCTTCCGTGAATATTCGGTGTCAGCTGTCCAGGGCAGGTGGGATGGTGGTCATTGGGCCCTTTCTTCTCGCTTGCTTAGACCTAACCTTGGAAAGTTAGAGGAGGGCTCTGGGTGTGGCAGAGGATTAATGTGCTGGCCAGCGAACTCTAGAAAGGTGTGAGTACACTCAGAGGCTCCGTGGTCTTATTTTAAGTAACAAGCCATTGACAATCCTGGGGAGCACAGTGCGACCTGACACGTTGGGGGCTCCACGAGTCAGAGCCCACTTGCCAGTAATGGGATGTTCCGTTTTTTGGAAAGATAGTGTCGACAGTGTTGTTATTCTAATAATTCCCGATACTAATTTGAATGAATTTGCTATAAGGGTATCAATGTGCCGTAGTACACCAGAATTAAGTGAGCGCATTAAGTGGTTTGCAGTGGCCGGTTTAGACGACTCATTGTGCCTTAAACCACATAGCTTCTCTGACTCAAACTACCATGGTCTTTTATTAAGTGACCACCAAGACATGTGATTTTTAAGTGGGGTTCATATCTGCTACGCGCCTCAAGATACAAATTTGTCAGTAATATAACCTGGCTGAAAACGGTCTGTCCTCAAGGGTGCGGTAATGGAGGAATCGAGTGTTGGGGTGAAGGGTTACTTTTCTGAAATGATTATGACATGTTCTAAACATTTGTATGGCTTTGTCTTTTATAGACGGAAATCGCCAAGAGATTGAATACGATTTGTGCGCAAGTCATCCCATTTCTGTCTCAGGAAGTAAGTAAAACTGTTCAGCTGTTAAAGTGCAATTATGTTGCTTCTCTGTTTGCAAATTAGCTCGTTTTAAAGATGTTAATTTTATCACAAGGAACAAGTGTGAAGCACATCTGTTACAGCTGAAGTGTGCAAACCCCCTGCTATTCCATCTAACAGAGCTGAGGGCACATTGCAGAAGCGGTGACAATAGCTCAACTTCAAATTAAAATGTTTTTCTGTGGAAAACTGAAAAATGACTATCAAAGAGAATGCATTCGCTTTCTTTGAGAAATGGTAGACTCGAGATCAGCTGAGTCTGATCTCCCTTATATTAACCATAAGTTTATCTTATGTTGAATTTTAAAAACGGATCTCTCCGGCTAGGCTTTCCCTGTGAAAGCAAGTATTTCCTTTGTGCGTATGTGTACAGTTGAGTTGGCATTATGTGAAAGGAGCACCATCCACGGAAGGGGTGGGTGACGATAATCTGAAGGCTAAAGTAAATATTTCTAGTGGATGTAAGATTTTATATTCTAATTTGTGTGATAATTTGCTATACTATTTGGATATAGGCAAAAACTGTGTGTGCTCCAGGTGAATGTATCCTGAGGAGAGTGGACGTTTATTGGGTCAGGAGACACAGGATTGAGTATCTGTTCTAGTTGGAAGGTGCTCCGGTGACACAGTGGGTTAAGCACAAGACTATTAACCGAAAGGTTGAGGGTTCAAATACACTACCTACTCTGAGGGAGCAAGATGAGGCAGTCTGCTCCAGTAACGATTTACAGCCTTGCAAACCCTAAGGAGCAGTTCTGGATCCTACTGGCTTTCTATGAGTTGGAATCAATTGAACAGCACTCCGTGTGTGTTAGTTGGCCTCTGCTCTGCCGGCCTCAACACCGTTGCTGTTGTGTCAGTCTCCTCCAGCATGACATTTGTCTGCTAATGTTACAGTGCAGGCTTTAGGCCTTTTGGAAATGGTCATTTGCTAGATTTCAGTCATTCTAGTTTCCCTATGACTCCCAAATGAGCACGTGGCGTTGTTTTTGACAGTGGGTTGAGTTGAGGGGGAGGAGTGCAGTGTGTTTCCAGCCTGTAAGGGAGAGTGGGTTCCTCCTTTTTCCTGGGAAGGGTGGCACGTCAAAAGGTTAAAGGAGGAGAGGGCTTCACGACGCCCCTAGAAACTCTTGGAGGGTTCATTTTTGTTGGTCACAGAAGTGGTTGCGGATCGATTGCGTAAAGCTTTACGTGTTGAAATGGGTGTTTTAAAGCTCCCGTCAACTGCATTTGCCCAGCCATTTACAACCCCTTCTGACCACCCACCCGAGTGCTCTCCTACATTCTGTATTACTTATTTTCCAAGGCCGCGGTTACTACTGTGGATGGGTTGTGGGCCTTTCTTCTATTCCCAGGCAAACGTGACCAACAGAGTTTGCGTGGTGACTGCTGTTGGTTAGAAACAAAGCATCATCTCCGTTTCCCTTGCCTGTTGCACTTGGCTTCTTTGGAGAAGCTGTGTCTTCAAGCCCTTTAACGTGTGTTGTGTGGAGAATTTATCTTGTTGCTGCTGTGAGTTAAGTAACCCACAAGAGATACTCGGCTGCCTTGCTAAGTACCATTTCTCCTTCCCCTTGTTTCCAAAGCATCAACAACAGGTGGCCCAGGCCGTGGAACGTGCCAAGCAGGTGACCATGGCAGAGCTGAATGCCATCATCGGGGTACGTGGCCTACCAGGTCTACCTCCTACAGTGTGTATAACCAGCTTTCCTTCTTTATTAATTTGATGACTTAATATATGCATATGTATGATTTTGTGTAGGTTAATGCTTACCCATTTGAATTTGATATGGGTCGGCAGGGGGGTTGGAATACGTTGAGGTAAACGTAGAGGAAAGGGGTTGCATGGGGAAGAGAATAGATTTTAGGAAGGGAAGAAACATACATCTACTTTTCCATGGGAAAGTGACACGCCTCACCCTATGGCACTCAAGCCACGCAGGCCCCAGCAGCCAAGTCCAAATGCGGATTTTCAGGCCTTTGCTTTCGTGAGTCCTACAGCTTTCGGTCACAGCGAGGGAACGACGGGTCTCTGGTCATTTCCTTTAGCTATCTTTGCTTTCTTCCCGAGACTCGGAGGGTAGTAGAACAGATGCATTTGTTTGCTTTCTCTTTCTGGTGCATCTTTCATGAATTTTTAAGCGGCACACAAATGAACAGAGCTTGCTCCTGCCATGGAAGAAGTGTTGATTGTCTGCCACCGTGTTCTCAGCTTTTCGCCAGGTTTCGGCTGGCATAGGCTGAGTTCAGTCAGTGTTCCTCGCCGCGACAGGTTGTCAATCACAAGTCATTTGCTCAGCATTAATGAACCTGGTGAGCCATGCGGTCCATCCCCTGCCTGAGTCCTTCCCCCAGCCACCCCCTCCCTGCAGGAGCCAGTGGGGCTGCTCTCACGTTTCCTGCCCTTCCAGACCAAGCAAAAGAAGGAGCTGAAACAAGGGACCGTCCTTTTCATTTTATTCATATGTGAGTGCCTTGAACGGATTCAAATTACTCATTTATCAATTTATGTTAATTGCTTGTGAGAAGATGCCCTGCTGGTCTTTATAGTTCCCTCAGACACTTTGTAATGATAATTAGACATGCGGCTGTAAGGATTAAGGTGCCACAGTCCAGTGATGGCCACAGACAATGGAACCAGTTAATCCTTCAGGGCTTAAAATTACATCCCGACTGGAGATGGAGGGGAAAACATAAGAGCGAAGGAGGATTAAAGAATGAGCCCCAGCTTGAAAACTCTCCTTTCATCAGTTTCTCAATTGCAGATCTGCAGTCGGGTTGCCTGTGGTAAGCTATTGGCAGTCAATTAGGTGAAATAAACTGGGAGGGTGACCTTCATTTCCTTTTAATAGCTTTTTCCTCCCTGAAATGGGGAGCTTCAGTGGATTTTCAGCTTACATTTTATTCAGGCTGCTTTATTACACTTGACAGCTTAGCTCTGCATAAACAATTTTCTCCTCCTCCCCTTCCCCCCAGATCCAGGCTGCGTGCCCCCCCTCAAACTTTAGTATCACATTTTTGACTGTTACTTAGTGGGCTCTCTAATCACATTCAACAAAAAACACAATTACATCTGCATTTGTCGGCTGCCTTCTGTACCCTTTTCTTGTGTAATGAATTGCTTTCTTTCAGAGATCAAATCAAATATTCACTGGTACTTTTGCATGTACCGTGTTTGATTAGAACGGCCTAATAGTGAATTGTACTTGTAGCTTGAGCACGGAAATTTTTTTTTTAAACCCAAATGAATGAGGATGGAAAAGCCTGTTTTGATTAAAGTATGCAAAGCAGGTCTCAAGTACCCAGTTTAAACTTTGTGGACTACGTCGGTTTTCTGATGGGCCCTACCTTTTTACATATAATGTCTTGATGGTATTAACTCTTAAATCCTCAGAGTACCTGTCCAGCCCTTGTGAATTTCTTCTCTGACGTATAGCTTCTCTGATCTACCATTTAGAAAGGAAGAAGTTGTACTTATACTTTATGGGGAATGCCCGTGGTTAGTTGCATCAGAAAAGAATTACAGCAGGCTACTTTTGTAGAAGGTTAGGGGAGCTGCTGCTGATGCAAATGGCCTTAGTCCAGGATATATTTTCAGATTATAAAGGCAGGGCGAGTTTTAATAATGTGACAACAGTAACCTTAATAGTGAGGACTGGACCCAATGCAAGACCTTGGCATGATTTTGGCATACGGGCAGATGCCGTTTTCCACAAGTTTAGTTTTGGGACAGCTTACTAATTAATGTCTCTTTTAAAGTTTGTATTGATCCATAATTATCCTGCGCCATAAGTTTCATGCTCTGGCATATGCTTGGTTTTTGCTTGAAAAGACTGTGTGCATCCTGGAAAATCGAAGGAGCATAAAATTGGGTTGACAATTCAGTGGACCTTTGCACCCCTTCATTGAACATGCAGGGTGTCAAGCTGTCTCCCCAGAGGGGAGGAGGTCCTGAGAGAGAGGCTGTCTGCTCCTGCACAGGGCAGCTGCTCGCGGAGTAAATGCAACCGGGTTTGATAGCAGCTGTCAGTATTGTTCAGGGACCAACTTAGGGTAAAGAACAATGGGAGAGGCCGTCCTCAGAGTCTGCATCGACTTTCAGGCTAAGAAAAGAAATAGTAATTTAACGGTTTAGACATCTATTACAAGTGTGAAAGATCATGAAAGAGTACCCTTTAAAATGCAAATGAGCCGAAACATTCTCATTCCCTTTAAGGTGCAATCAAGGGGCTTATGGCTGGCTTGATAGGGCTAAAGACATTTCTCTTTCAGCAAACCTGGAATAAAAAGTTAAAAGCTTCTCAAGGACACCCAGCTCCTAGGTAAGCTCAAATTGTGTCTTGGGCCCATGAATGCCCTTTTCCGAGGAGGCTGGTTATGTTTTACTGTCCTTGCTGAGCAATTTCATGTTGCCCATTTCATACCAGCATCGAAAACTTAGTTCTCACAGCACACAGAATATACTGAGTCGTAACTCTTTTCTACCACAGCACCTGCCTTTAAGTGGAACGCCGTGGATCGTTAGTATTTAGGAAAGATGTTAGAGAAGTTCTTAGATACTTAGTAAGTGGAGGAACGGTTGACCTACTTTGGTTAAACTTTTTAAAAACCATAGCTGTGATGGATAGGCAGATCTGATGACTAGCAGAATAATAACTCCAACGCCCCCTTTTAGTCTTGCTTTTTACGAGCTTTTTGTGCAACTAAATGTTCAACAATAAAAGGAATATTTAATAATGCAGAGACCATAATAATCCCAGGGTGTATTTGGTTTGGCTAAACTCCCTGGTGCTTCAGGAAAAGTTATGTTGTGGGAAGTGAACTTATTCATTTGATACCTTGAGTTGTTCAGTCTGGTTAGCCTTCATACTTCAAGAGCTGGAGCAATTTCAGTAGAAATCAGTGTGAACGTAGGACCTTAATTTCTTTTCTTATTTATTTACAGGTAATCTGATGTGTGCATGGTGTATAGAGCTTCTGTCCAGCACCCTTATGGGAACCCAGTTACTGATCTGATTGATGTACTCCTTCTTCTTACACAAGATTATAGTTTTCTGTGCATTTTAAGTCTCTAATATGAAATAAAAGCAGTCAAGGGTATTTGGTGATGTCTGACAAGCTGTGTTCTTGTGTAGGGGGTGGCTTGGTTTATGGAAAACTGTTGGGTCGATGAAAGGAGTCTTTCAGGCCATCTGGACTTGAGAGACTGAGTTGTAGACCTTCCAGGACTCTCCCCTGTTGCATGAGATGATTGCTTTTAGTATCAGGAAAATGTTGGATTGGTTTTCTCCTTTGACTAGCTGTCGGCCATCGATGGGATTGGAGTGTGTGAAGTTTTTAAGAGGATGAGGTTAACCTCTGATTCTTATGAGTATGCAGATAACCCCTGGAAAGCCCATCAATAACTGGGCTGTACGTTTGTAAAACAGATCCACCGGGGGAGAGTAATGCCTATCCTCCTACCAAGAGTGGAAGATGACGGGATTAAAGCAAACAGCACCGGGCCTTCCACCGCTACTTGCATCTATCTAGTGACCAGACCTCTGATGTAAATTCTCAGGAGCTTTCTTTTTGTTAATTTTCCTAAGACGCGGGAGCGGTCTTGTGCCACCTGTGCCTCTGTGGTTGAGGTTGTTACTGAGAGTCCAGGTGAGGGCCTCTGAGAAAAGCAAGGCTTGGCCTCAGTGTCCGGCCTCTTCTCGGTAGGCAAGAAACTTCAGGTGACTAAAAAAGGTGCTGATGCTTTGTTTACTTTTCAGAACGATACTTGTATTGGGTTTTATGTCTCCCCATATTTTCATGAGGTTTTTGCTTGTGCCAGTAGGAGAAGGCATTGGAGTATTTCTCCTCTCAATATTCAGAGAGACACTTAAGTCCACGAATAAAAGGTAGAGTGCCCCACTTTAAGAGGTGTTACGTAATTTTAATTGAGTTACAATATACCATAAAGGTCACCTTTTCAAGGCATGTAGTTTGATGTACAGAAGTGGACAGAGTTGTGTGGCCATCCCCACTTCTAGAATATCTTCATCACTCCAAAAGATATTAGGAGACATTTCCTTCCCCATTCCACCTTGTCCTTCAACCCTGACACCGGCTCTGCTTCCTGTCTCTGTGGATTGGCCTTTTCTGGACTCTGTATATAAGAGGAGCCGACAGTGAGGAGCACCCAGCTGTGTTTGGTGGCTTGTGCTTAGAATGATGTTTCAAGGGCTGTCTATGTTGCAGCATGTTTTTGAGTGGTTCATTTATTTTTTCCTTCAACTTGCTGTTCCTTATGAAGATGACCTGACGAACAGGTCTCATTCGCAAAGCTGTAACACACCGTTTATTTATTCGTCAGTTGGTGGGCATTGGCTTTCTCCTTTTTGGCCCCCATGAAGAATGCTGCTGAGATCATTTGTGATCACAGTTTTCTACGGTTGGATGTTTTTAACTCCCTTGGGTATACACGTAGAAGTGCAACCGGTAGGTCTTAAGCTAACCTCGTCTCTAACCTTTTGAATGTGATAAAGGCTTGTCTAAAGTGGCTGCCCCCTTCCCACTGGACGTGCATGAGAGTTCCAGTTTTTCCGCCTCTCCCACAGTTCTCATTATCCACAGTTTTATGTTCTAGTCCTCTTAGTGGGTAAGAAATGGCATCTCATCGTGGTTTCGGTTTACATTTTCCTGATGGTTAGTGATGTGGAATATCTTTTCATGTGGACTCTGTGTTTTTTGAGGAATCTTTCTAAATGTGGACCTTAGAAACCTATTCTAATTCAGGCCTTTGTTTAAATCCCAAGGCCCTGATCATTGTCATAACCACGTTAGTCGCCAGGGGAGGTCACGGGCACAGGCAGGGCGAGTTGGGTGGCCAGTGTGGATGAGCTGTATGCAGGAGGAGCAGAAAAACAAACAAACCCCACCCAGTTGTGCTCATGCTGCCTGATTCCAGTCCGTGGCTGCCTCGCGGCTGCCAGGGTAGGATGGCTCTGTGGGGCTTAAATGGCTGTGGCTCTTTTTGAAAGGATGGGGTGAGACCACCAGCCTTGTAACCATTTGTCCAGTGCATAACCACTTCTGCCACTCAAGGACCCCTGGAAGGACTAGAGTCATATCCTTCTCACAGCTTCCGGTTCCTTGCTGTCCTGGTCTGCCTGCACGTGCGACAGCCTTGTGCTTAGCACTCGTCAGTTTATCTATGTGCTCCTGCTTCGAGATGGGGCCTGTCAAGGGGGTGGTGTTTAGTACTGTTGTTGTCTTCAAGTGGCTTGAGCGCTCTTAGCCCAGTAAGCAGTTGCAGCCTATTTATCACCCTGGCCCCTCTTGGCGAGAGAGGCCATTCACGTAAACGGGAGGATCGCAGGTAACTGCTGCAGTGCGCTGCGTACAGCCTTTCCCACTTGCTTGGTTACTGTAGCACACCAATGTTCTTCTCCTTACCGCCTCCAAAGATAAGGCCCTGAGTGTTTCACAGAACAGGGAGATAGCAGAAACCCGGGAAGATGGTTCAAAAAGAACTGTCAGCAAATGCTGCTTTTCCCTTTGTTTCCCGTAAGGGTTTAAATGCCAAGTGCTACAGAATGCCGCTTACTGTCACACCGCTAATCTTTCAAGGATCCCTGGCGGTGCCGTTTAGTAAGCATTCAGCTGCTAACAGAAAGTTTGCTGGTCCAAACCCACCAGCTACTGTCAAGTTGAAAGGTGAGGTTACCTGCTCCCACAAAGATTTGCCACCTCAGATACCGTATTGAGCGCTGCTTTGTGTTGTAACCAACTTGATGGCAGTGGGCTTGGCTCGGGTTTGGTCACTCTTAGTGCTTTGGTGGTGTAGTGGGTTGCACATTGGGCTGCTAACCACGTGGTCAGCAGTTAGAAACCACCAGCTGATCTTGGGAGAAAGAGGAGGCGTCCAACTCCTGTAACGAGTTGTACTCTTGGAAGCCCAGAGGCAAGTCTACCCTGTGCTATAGCATTGCTACGGGTCAGTGGCAGTGACGTTTACTTGTTGAGCATCGTAGGTGCTGTTTGGTGGGGGAGGTGGGGGTGGTGGTAATGGATTTTAGTTGTGGTTGGGTTCAATGTGTGATCTTTGTAGCACAGTTTTTTCCTAGTTATAAAACTATACAGAGCTGTAAAACTCAAGTAGAAAGCACGTGTTTTGAGAATGATGATGGCAACATATGTACAAATGTGCTTGACACGATGGATGTATGGATTGTGATGAGAGTTGTATGAAACCCTAATAAAATGATTTTTAAAAAACTGTAAAGCTTCCCTCCCCCAGTGGAGCTGATTTCCACGGATAAGGAGTCTGCAAGGCAGAGCAGAACTGCTCCTGAGGTCCTTCTGAGACTAATCTTTTTGTTTGTTTTAGCAGAGTGTTTTCTAGTGTCTCATTCTTCTTAAATCATTTTATTGGGGGCTCATACAACTCTTACCACAGTCCATCCACCATCCATTGTGTCAAGCACATTTGTACATTTGTTGTCATCATCATTTTCAAGACATTTGCTTTCTGCTTCAGCCCTTGGTATGAGCTCCTCATTTTTCCCCTCCCTCCCCGCTCACCTTCCCTTCTGAACCCTTGATAATTTATAAATTATTATTAACCTGTCCGATGTCTCCCTTCACTCACTTTTCTGTTGTCCATCCCCCAGGGAGGAGATTATATGTAGATCCTTGTCATTGGTTCCCCCTTTCTATCCCACCTTCCCTCCACCCTCTGGCATCGCCACTCTCACCACTGGTCCTGAAGGGATCATCCATCCCGGATTCCCCGTGTTTCCAGTCCCTATCTGTACCAGTGTACATCTGGTCTAGCCAGATTTGTAAGGTAGAACTGGGATCATGAGAGTCGGGGTGGGGTGGGGTGGGGGAAGGAAGCATTTAGGAACTAGAGGAAAGTTGTATGTTTCATCAGTGCTCAACTGTACCCTGACTAGCTTATCTCCTCCCCCCGACCCTTCTGTAAGGGGCTGTCCAGTTGCCTACAGATGGGCTTTGGGTCCCCACTCCCCCTCATTCACAATGATACGACTTTTGTTCTTTGATGCCTGCCTATTTCGCCACTCTTATGGAATCAGACACCCACATCATTCTCCTTTGTGGATTTGAACTGCTCAGTGCTTAGCCCACTGTGCCACTAGGGTGTGCGTTAAATGATGTAACATAGGTTACATTTCAGAGATTAACATTAGTTCAGTAGTTGTCAGAGTGGAGCTTAACATCTTGGGAGGGCAGGGCTAGAGTTGGCTTTTGTTTCATAGTGGCTGTCCTTCTATTGGCCACTCTGGTATCTGGCACCATGGGCTGTGCCTGTGTTATAGAAATTACTACACCATTACATTAGACCCCAAATGTAAACAGCAAAGTCATTTCATTATACTAATATAATTGACCTGCTCTCTACCAGGTAAAATGTGAATTAAAATTCTACAGTTGCTTGGCATGGAGAAGGTTACTTTATTTCTTGGGGGTTTTCAGTATCATTAACTCAGGGGTTGGTGTTTATTTTGCTTGACTCACACCTGGCCTATTCAAAGGGTTTGGATAAGAGCAAATCCATTACCACCTCCCTACACCTAAATCTTGCCATGACTCACTTTCAGATACTCTAACATCAATATGTAAAATTTCTCAGGGCACCTCTTTCTCCAAATTATTTTTAATTGTAGAGCTCGCCCCCCTCCCCCAGTGGTGGTGGGCAGTGGTTTATTTTGCAGTTGTTAGTGGAGTCACCTGTAAAAAGAAGGTGCTCACATCTTGAGTTGTGTCAAGGTACTTGGGTGATGATGAAGGGACAGGGAATACTTGAGTGTTTAAAAGCCTCCGTACTTTTAAAACAATAATTTGACAACTCACTTGGCAAGGACGTATTAGATTCCTATGTTACTGGGGACACCATTCAAGCTTGGCTCTCCACCACAGGTTTTCAGCAGACTCAGCATGACTGACATTTGGGGCTTGGTCATTTTGTCGCATGGGGGCTGATCATTGTAAAGTGTCCAGTAGCATTGCTGACCCACTAGCAGATGCATCTTCTACCACTTTTGACAACCAAAAATGTCTCCAGACAGTGCCAAATGTTTCCAGGTGAGACTGGTCTAGATTGATAGCCCAAGAAAAACAATTATTTTGCTAAGAACCCCCATTGCTCTAGAACGATGCCTTTTTCTAATGGTTTTACAAATGGTTTTGCATGGGTCTTCTGTCCTATCTAAATAGGCCAGCATTACATTTTCAACACCTTTGCCAGTTAGTTTATTGATGGAGCCCTGATGACCAGTAGTTGAATACTTGACCACTAACAGAAAGATGGAAAAGCTCTGAGGCTGGTGTTGGAACCCGCCAGTGACTCCCCGGGAGAAAGCTACAGCAGCCCCTGGAACCCTGGGGACCAGTTCTAGTTTCTGCCCTGTCCTGCCGGCCACTGTGAGTTGAACCCATGTGACAGCACTGGATTTGGTTTGGGTGCTGCTTTTACAGTGAATGGAAGAAAGCTCGGATTGATACCAAGGGCTGAAGTAGAAAGCAAATGTTTTGAGAAGGATGAGGGCAACAAATGGACAACGTGCTGGACACAATGGATGGATGGATGGCTTGTGGTAAGAGTTGTGCGAGCCCCCAATAAAATGAACTTTTAAAAAGGAAGATTAGCTTTTCCTACCCTTGCTCTCTGCCATGTGTGTAGTCCCCAAGAATGCGAAGTGTGCGCGGTTTCCTGGTCTGTAGTGAGCAGATGCCATGTTGTCCCTTGAAAGGAGCTCCGTGTTTTTCCAGGGAACTTGTTTGTGAAACATCTGCTTCTGAGAGAAGCCAGGGGCATCTCTGCTTTGCCTTTGTTCTTTCTTCCGCGCACTCTTGACAAAGAGGCCCGGCCACTGCTTCTCAGACGACGGGGTTGGCATTGGGAAGTAGGGACTGCGGGGATGATTCTTCCGTCCTTTCTGGAGCCCCAGAGCCCTAGCCACCAAGCACAAAGTTCTAGCTTGTAGCAGAGTATCTGAATCTCATGGTTCTAGAGGTCAGTCTGAATCTAAGTACTCACCAAGTCAGGTTTTTTCTGACTGGTCTCGGGGAGCATCCTTTTGTGTCTTTCCCACTTCTGAGAGCGGCACCTTTCCCCTCCCTGCCTCACTTCCTGTGTTTCAGAGGACGCCATTTAGTTTGGATTAGGATATCATTAACATCTGCAAAGACTTGGGGGCACACAGTTCACCCCATACCAGCACTCATGACTAGCAAATTTAAGCACAAAGTCCAATTTGTCATTGCCCTAAAACACCAGGCAGTAAAGAAGCATTTATCACTGAGTACGGGGACAGTATCAGTTCCATGTGGAAATTATCAAGCAATGTGATTAATGTCACATGCAAGTCAGGGTTTGCTAAAGATAATTAGAAATGGTTGCAATAGTACATGCAGAGAAATTTCATCTAGATTCAGAAGACAGTGCGGAAGGAGGAACGTCATTACAGTTTGCAGATGAGTCTTGACTGAAAGTAGAGAGTAGCAGAGATCTGTTGGGTAATTTTGTGTTTTAGTGACTAGGCAGAGGCATTTGACTGTGTGAATTATAACAAACTAAGGATCACACTGAGAAGAAAGGGCATTCAAGAATACTTCCTTTTCCTCAAGACCAAGGGGGGGGGGCATTTGAAAAGCACAAGGAGATCAGATACTGCCGGATTTAAAATCAGGATGGGTATATGCCAGGGTTGTGTCTTCACCGTTAATTCGGTTTGTGTGGTGAGTAGATCATTCAAGAAGCTGGACTAGAATAAAAAAGTGGCTTCAGGATTGGAGGGAGTCTCATTAACAACCTGTGATGTGTAGATTACTCAGTCTTGCCTGATGAAAGAGAATAGACTTGAGGAACTTATTGATGAAGATCAAAAATATATAGCCTTCATTGTGGTTGTGCCTCAATGTAAAGGCGGCAGGTTCCTCACACCGGACCAATAGAAAACATATGCACCTGATAAACCGAGGGGAGATAGAAATTCAGGGATTTCATTTTTGCTCAGATCCACAATCAGTGCTCATGGAAACAGCAGTGAAGATATCAAAATATTGTGCCGGTCATATCTGCATAAGACCTTCTTAAAGTGCGAAGCATGCCACGTTGAGGACTAACGTGCACCTGCCCCGGGCCCTGGTGTGTCCCTGTGCCTACTGGGCCTCCGAAAGCCGCACAAGGAATAAGGATGGCTGGAGGAGATTTGTTGCAGGCTGGGTTTAACAACACAGGTCTACTTCACAGCTGTGACGAAGGAGCTTTTTATCCAGAGATTACTGCATGTGGGTTTGGTGCTGCAGATGATTAAGCACTTGGCCACTAACCCAAAGATCAGCAGTTCTAATTCACCCACAGGTGCCTCAGAAGAAAGGCTTGGCGAACTGTTTCCTAAAGGCCATAGCCACCAAAACCTCTGGAACCTAGCTCTCCTCTGACATTCATGATGTCTCCGTGAGTTGGGATTGACTTTGACAGTAACAGGTGTGTGCGTGAGCGTGCCCTCTGACATAAAACCCATCTCTGAAGTCTTCTGGCGATGACACTCTTGGTGACTTGGAGGGTGGGTGGGCAGCGATAGGGTGGTGTCTTCCGCCCTGTGGTTAAATTCCTGCCCCTCTGCTTAGCTTCTCTCATCTTCCTTTAATCAATGCCGTGCTTAATTACCCTGCTGCACTTGCTTGTGTATGCATCGGTGCACTCACTCCCCACCCCGCCCCGCCGGACATAGCTCTGCCTCTCCACGTAATGACAGTAATTGCTGGCAGGCCAGACCTGTTCCTCATTCTTCTCCGAGCCCATTTCTTATGGCAGGTGTCTAGTTTCTAATTAAGTGCTAATGAGCATGCCTAGTGGACCGTGACGTGGCTGCCAGCTCCTCCAGTTTTATGTCTTGCTATTGCTGAGCTCTTAGAAGGTGACAGAGCAAGAATTCGTGTATTGGGGATGACAGGAAGGTGATTTTATGCACACAGAAATGGTTATTATGATCTCAAATGGTGAATGAGTAGTTTATAAAGAATCCCCCACAAGTACTAGCACTGCTGCCTGTTCTGACCTGGCCTCTGGGAGCAGCTTCCCTCGAATTAGAACTGTGCTCACTTGAGAAGAAATGGACGTCTTCAACCAAGTTGGCTCCTAAAGATTTCCTTAAAGATGCTAGGCGTGGTTGGAAATGTAAGATTACCGCAGACGGCTGATTTCTGCTTCCTAGTGATTCTGCCTTTTTCTCTAGGGCGGGAAGTATGCGGAGGATCACAGATCAGTGCTCTGGGTGGAAATAAGTGAAGATGTGGCGTGAAGACTTCATATATTCAGTTCACGCAAGGGGATAATAAATAAAACGAGTAATTTAGTCCCTGGGAAGTGAGCACAAGTCAGAATCTTGAGCATTTTCTAATATTACACCTTAGAAATTGGGCTTTAATCATTCCTACTGTCTCATCAAAAACGAATTTTATGTTGGACAGCTGAAATGGGGCCCGATTTATGGTGCTGGGACCATTTCTTGGGTAATTTTTCATTTTGTACAAGATGGTATTAAATACAATATATGAGAGCAACTGTACCTTTTAATGTGAACAGATTCATAATTTCTGAGATCGGGATCATGGAAAAGGAATTGGGCAGGTGTGGTCTGAGCCCCTCCCAAGTGGATAAAGCCACTGTCCTTTGCTAACTGCTGATGTTTTCTGGGTCTCATCCCGTCACCTGGGTGGTAGAAGTCACGTGGGAAGGGTTGAGGTGTGGGGTGGGGGAGAAAGGAGAAAGGTCACCCTGTCTTCCAGCTATGGCCAGCGTGGGTCATGAAGCAGGACCCTGTTCTGTGTTGTGGTAGCTTAAACGTTAAGGCCAGACAGAGTCATTTGTGCATTGACTCCAGTCCTCTTCTGTCTAGTCGGAGAAACTCATTTATTTACTAGACATCTTCAGAGCCTTGCTTCCTTTGCTGGGAATATTGATACTTCATCGTAGGTCTTTGAGAATTGAATGACGTCAGTAAAGCACACGCAAATAAATGCCAGTCTGCGTGGGATTGACATCTGGGTGTTGGTTCTTCCTTCTTTGTGAATTGTATTAATTAAAGCGAATGGTTTTGTCTGTCTCCTCAGACTATTGCTTAGTAGGCTAATAGACAATGCAAGGGTAGAGTGGAGTCACATAAGAACTGAGCCGTTTAATTGGTTACTGTGCCGCCAAACAGGCTAGAGAGTCAAGTCCACCTATAGGTGTCTTAGAAGAGGGGCCTGGTGATTTGTTTTCCAGAAAATAATTTGTTGGAAACCCTGTGGAGCACAATTGTACCCTTGACACACATGGTCTTACCTTGAGTTGGTGTCCACTCACTGGTACCACTGTTCCTCCTCTTCTCCTTGTCACTGAGTGGATCCCAGCCCTCGGTGACCCTGTGGAGAACTGCCCCCATGGCTTTCTGAGACTAGAACTTGTTAGGGGAGTACAGAGCCTCATCCTTCTCCCATGGAGTTGCCGGGTGGTTTTGAACTTCCAACTTAGCAGTTAACAGCCTAGTGCATAACCACTGTGTGACTATGATGGTAAATGAGAGTAGTGTTGGGCTACTGAATTTTTCATATGTATTCACCCCACCCCCATACATTTTTACCACTTGAACATCAGAATGAACGTTAAATCTCAAGCATCATAGATTCAGACATACTTGATCTGTATTGGGCGGCACATAAAAGTGGAATCAATGTCTGAGTGCTTACTGATGTAGCCCTGCTTATTAAAGGGTAACCAGCTGCACTCATGGTTGGGTGAGCTTTGCCAGAAAGTTACAGTGTAGGTGTGGGCACAAGACGAGGGGCAGATGGGGAGGAGTGGGTGAAAGAAGCTTTTGATGACCAGAAAGCACTAATCACTTGTTTTCTCCTTTTCCCCGTTTCTTCCTTCACTCCCTTCGTGTATATGTTCAACCTGTTCTGTTGTCTCCTTCATTTCATGTCATGCCTACTTTCCCCCCGATGCTGCCGCCACCACCATCACCACATCTCTTCCTCCTCCTCCTCTTTCTCCTCCTCCTCTTCTCCCACCACCACTGCCACCAACAGCAGCAGCAGTTACAAGCTCAGCACCTCTCTCATGGCCATGGACCCCCAGTACCCCTCACGCCTCACCCTTCGGGACTTCAGCCTCCTGGAATCCCGCCCCTCGGGGGCAGCGCTGGCCTCCTGGCGCTGTCCAGTGCTCTGAGTGGGCAGTCTCACTTGGCAATAAAAGATGACAAGAAGCATCACGATGCAGAGCACCACAGAGGTGAGAGGCCGGGCAAGCCAGATTAGGACTTGGTCCTAATACCCATACAGTGCTGCAGAATTGTGTGCATCACTACCGAGAGCCCCACCCTATCCAGAGAGAGGACAGTGAGATAAGTGGAACTGTAGCGAAGCTTTGCTGCTGAAAAACGGGGCACATTTTCAGGGCTTGACGTGGTAATTTGTAGCTTCCCCGAACTCTTTAGTTTGCAGGCATCTCGACATCTTGGCAACAGTTTAGTTAATGCCAGTGGCCTGTACCATATTATGGAAAACTGTTAACTGCTTAATTGGGCAATTTTCAAAGAAAGTAATGTTGTTAAATGGGGCGAAATAAGAAGTTAAATTTGAAAGTGAATGTGTTCAAATGAAAGGTTTGATAATTGCATCTGTTACAACTTAGTTTCATAGGCTTTAATTCTAGTATGCATTAAATATTGGGCAAAATTGCACTTGACTAATTTTTTGAAGAAAAGTAATTTATTCTGTCAAGAAATAAAAAAAATAGGCTTTGTGTATGGTTAAACTGTAAATCTTATGTTTACAAAATACTGTAATTTTCAGGAAATCACTGTATTAGGAATGTGCAATGACTTATATAAATAAAAGCCATTTTTAAAACAGTTTGGGGCTTGTGTTCTAATTATTCCCCCCTTTTTTTTATTTCTGTTCTTGCCTCTGTGTCTGAACGGGCATGTCTGTGCGTTTCTTGGTTACTTCGGGAGCAGACAGAGAACCGGGCACAGTAAGTACCCAAGCACCCGCTGCACAAAAACACGCGTTCTTTCCGACAATGCTTCCTAAGCTCTCTCTCTGGACACACAGGCACAGACACATACTCTCTCTTTCGCCCGGACTTCTCCTGTTTTTCTCTCTATTTTGGGGTTATTATTTATCGCCCTCTTTTCTTTTCTATATAACTTCTGTCAGATGAAGGGGGCCCGGGCACAGATCAATTTGCTATGATTACCTGAGAATATACATGTGGATCTCTGTGTGTCCTCACCCCACTTAAAGTATGCTTATTGTTGCATTCCAAGTTCAGGTTGCCTGTCCCTCAAGTGTGTGTGTGTGTGTGTGTGTGTGTGTGTGTGTGTAATTTTAGTTATGTTTTACAGGCAAGGGGTTAAAATCCACATGTGAAATTATTCAGCATTTTGTTACTTCTACATCAACCACCCATTATCCTCTGTGAGTACATCTTAGTTGCTAGGTTTCCATATTGAGCTTTCTTTTCATAATTGTCCTTGGAATGTGAACTTGAACTTAAATTTATTTTGGACCAAAGAGCTGAGCGTATGTATGAACAAGCTCTTAAAACAAAGAAATTCCATAGCTATGGCTGTGTTCTTGTAGAATTCATCTTTTCACTAGTTTTGCACCTGGCATCAACTGAGTTTACCTCTCTCTCTCTACCAATCAACTGTATAGGATCGCCACATCTAAACTATATCTCTTTAATCTTCAATGATCACCATCTGAAATCTAATATGGTTATAAAATGGACTATTTTGAAATTTTGCAGCATGTGTTACTTTGTTTGGAGAAGGGAAAAGAGAGCTGATACCAAGGGCTCAAGTAGAAAGAACATGTTTTGAAAATGATGATGGCAACAAATGTACAAATGCGCTTGATACATTCGATGTATGGATTGCTATAAGAGCTGTAAGAGCCCCCAATGAAGTGATTTTTTTTTAAGCAAACACTTTTTTTTTTAAGTTTGGAGAAGATAAGCAAATGTTCAGTTAGAAAATCTAAAACAATTACCCCCACCCCACCCCCCGTTTTTCCCCCTAATTCGTAGAACTGTTCTTATTTCTAAAATCCCATTTAAGGCAGATCTTGCTGCACTTTGTGTAGCTGGATATGTTTGCAGGATTGGGTAATGCTTAAGTGAGAAGGGAACACCCCCCCCCCCCATTTGTACTGGATGTTTTCTTTGGAAAATGTTGGCAGGGGAAGAGGGGAGGATAAAAAAGTATAGGTCGTGTATTGATTGATTCTTTACTGTTGCTGTAACAGAAATAACTACCAGTGAATGAAGTGGATGTGTTTAGCTGGTTTATTCTCCAGGTTGAGGAGCTCGGAGCCCAGACTCAGAGGACCGCCTTAGGGGGCATGTCTTCTCCATGGCTCTCGAGGAAGGACGTTGTGTCTTCAAGCTTCTTTGTTCTGGCTCTCTGAAGTTTGCCATGTGTCGTGGCATCTTTCCCCACCTCTCTGTCTGTTTAATTATTATATATGTCACAAAAGATTGACTCCAGATACAACTCACACTAATTAGGTCTCATTCATGCAACAGAAATCTTATTATCAAAAGGAATTATAACCACAAAGATAGGATTTACAACACATATTTTCGAGGGATACAATTTAATCTATAATTATCTACTCTTTGGCCCCCTAAAATTCATGTCCTTTTCACATATAAAACACATCATCCTCAAACTCCACCAGATCCAAAATTTTACCTTCTGATTCATTTAAATTGAATATGGGTGAGACTCTAGATATAACCTGGGTCAAAATTCCTCTTCAAATGTGAAGCTGAAATCTGGACAAGTCATATTGACTCTCAAGATTTGAAAAGAATCCTTTGTTCTCTGAGACTCCCTTGGCTATGGTCCTGCCCTCTAGACTCTGGGAGTTGGCCGTGCTCTCTGGATTCCCCTTCACCCTGGCTTTGAACTCTACTTTCCAGCCCCACTAGGATGGCACATCTGCTCTGGTACCCTGTTCTTCCTAGTCCATTGGAGTGGCGGTTCCACCTCCTTGATTATTAGTGGCCTCATTCTTCTGCTCTTGGGCATGGCAGCCTTGACCCTCGGCTTTGGGTAGCAGCGCCATCCCCAAACCCCAGAATTGAATTGGTAAAGATCTAACATGGACACCTAGGAGGTTGGCCGCACCTCTTGACAACCTGCTTCCCATGCTCTTCCCAACAGTTCTGATCCCTGATCGCACCCAGTGATGGTCTTTTTCTCGGAGGACCACAGATGGAGTGGCTGTGGCTGCTTCCCTGCCTGTGGGACTTTGAAGAGTCGAGTTCTTCCATTTTTTCTTTTAATTGGTGGGTTTTCGACTGTGGTAATGGTTAGCTCTATTCATCATAAGCCTAATCTGTTTAACAAAAAATTATGTAGCTACATCTTTGGTGGACATTTTAGGACATAAGAACTTATTTATTTTTACAATAGAAATTCCCAAGTTTCAAAGCGCTTTTTTTTATATACTTAAAATTTTAAGCCCACTTCTCATACATAAGCAAGTAGAGGCTAACACAACCTCTTGAAGATCTTGTATCCTCTGAAATGAGAGAAGCTTTCTCTACAACTTTCCTATTTCTTCTTATGACTAAAACTAGCCATCCTCCCTCCATCCACCTTGCTATCATCCCTCTGTGAGTAAAAAAATTTGCTCACATTTTCAATCAGGAAAACACATTTTTCAGCCAGGAACACACAGGACATTATTACATATACTCAGAAATAGAGACACATGGGAAGATAAATGCCCTTACTGGCTTCAGTGAACTACAAACCACTGTTCATCGATGCTGTTGCCATATTGGAAGTAACTGCATAGTGATGTTTTACAACTCTAGAGATTTTGCTGAAACTCTACTTGTATCTGCTAGTATTTTTGTCTCTTCGGGTCTGTGAGAAAGGGCTTGTGACTTATGTGCAAGTGCATTTCTTTTTCTGCTTTACATTTGGTGTGATGCTCAAGAAATACACCACGGCCCAGAGTGAAACTGGATTGATGGCAACTCCCACAGCACAAAACCCATCACCATACAACGAAGGGCACTGACAAAGAATGAGGGGAAGCTGCCTGCCTCTTGCAATGCCACAGACAGAAAACAGGCTAAAGGAACTGTCTAAGGATCATCCTTGGAGCAACATGGAGATCAGGAGAACTGTGGGAAGCAGCCCTGGAAACTGGGCCTTATTGGAGTCAAAGGGTGTGCTCATGCTCTCCCAGGTTTCAAAGTCCGACCATCATCCACCGAATTCTGAAGGTTGGGGCTGTCCTTAAGGTATGTCAGAGGGATAGTGCCCCCGCCCCAAGCTGAGAATTGTAGCTACCAGGTCAGAGACAAGAAATGGGACCTGTGGAGGCCTTGGGGGATGCTGGGGTCTACTCATGTGGGCCAGAAGATTGGGCCACCCAAAGCAGAGAGAGCAGAGTTGCCACCTCAGTGGCCTAGAAGGGGACATCGAAGTTCAGAATCCAGAGTGTAAGCGGTACCCAGGGTCTGGAGGACAGGCCATTGCCCAGGTGATCTCCATCTCAGAGAACAGAGCTTGAATCTTCAGCCTTGATGACCTATTTGAATTTCGTGCTTGACTTTAGACTTGATTGATACCTTTACCCTTTCTTTTCCTCCTCCAATTTCTCCTATTTGTAATGCAAATGTCTTTATGGTTGTTCCACCTTTATAGTTGCGAAGTAGTTAATTTTACAGGTTCACAGATGAAGAGGAATCTTGTCCCCAGATAGAATATGCTGAATATTCTGCTCACATTTGAATTTGATGACTCAGAAGATAATATTTGGACTTGGAGTGGATTTAAGACTTTGGGGATGATGTGATGGGTTTTCCGGGTGGGTGATACAATACGTGTTTTTTGTTTTTAGATCCCAAAGGGTAGAATGTTATTGATTAGATTGTGTTCTTCCGGTCTCTGTGCTTGTGGTTAATGTGCCTTGTTGGTAAAGAGTTTAAGTCTGCTTGCAGAAGCTGGCGGTTCCAGCCCAGCCTCCCAAAGGAGAAGGCTGTGGTAGTGTGCTTCTGTAAGGATTTTCAGCTGCACAAAAACCGGCACCGGGCAGTTGTAGTCTGTCCTGTGAGATGGTGCGGAGCTGGAATGAGTTCGATGGCAGAGGGCTTGTTTTTTGTTGATATGCTCATGATTCTATTCCCACTTGAGAGTGGGGTATTTTAATGAGAGCTGATTATTGTGGTGCGTGCCTTGAGTTCGTTTCAAGATGTGAAAGATAAAGAAAAGTAGATGGGGGAAGAGAGATGTCAGGTCACATGAAGAGTGCAAAAGGAGCAGAAGTTAGGCGATCAGGACATTCCTTCAGAACTGTCAGAGGAAATCTTCCCTAGAGTTAGCACCCTGGTTTGGGCCGCTTAACCGGAGAAAATAATGTTCTGTTTATTAAGTCACCCCCTTGTGTTATTTTGGTTATATGTACAGTGACACTATATAACTAAGGGAGCAGTCCTTCAGACTGTGTAGAACCGAATGGGGGAAGTATGGGTAATGTTATGATGTATTACTGTTAATGCCGAAGTCACAATACTCATCTGCCTCATGAATTATTTGAATTATGAAGTCCTGCTTTTACTTGGGACGGCTAACTGCAACTGCTAACTGCTTCAAACCCACCAGGCGCACCAAGGGAGATTTGCAGTCCCGGAAGCCCTGTAGAAGTTGCAGTCAGCTCACTGGCAGTGGTTTGGAATGACAGTGGACAGCCTACAAAGCCAGTTGATTGCTTTGTACTGCTGGTCACTTCTCTCCGCACTAAGGGGTCACGGGCAGTTGCTACAAGGCAGTGATTTTCAGTCAAACTTCTTGTTCTCAGAACCTCCACTCTTACGTTTAAAACTACTGAGAGCTCCGAGGAACATGTGTGCAGGTCAATATACTTCGGTATTTACTCTGTCAGAAGCAAAATTTTAAAATAGTTGAAACAAGTTTTAAAGTTACATATTGACAAATAATTTCATTAATGAAAAATAACCACTCCCACACCCCCCACCCCCCAAGAGAAAGGTGGCCTTGTTTTATATGTTTACAAATCTGTTGAGTGTCTGTCTTTAAATGAAGAAAGCTGGATTCTCACCTTGTTTTCATTGAGGCAAGTGTGGAAAATCCAACTTTGTAGAGATTTGTAAGGATCTTTCGGGCTCTTGAACCAAACTTTGAGAACCATTACGGTGGTCTGGAATTCACCCCAAATGTAAGTGCTCTTTTCCCCTGTTCTTTCCATTTTGATCTGATCATGTGTGGACAGGAGAGGACATGTCAGTACATATGGATTTTATCTGTTAGCCTAAAACTGTCTCGTTGTAGTAAGTGCCTTATAGTAGTAAGACTGTCCAGTTGGTTAGTGTATGTGGTAGGAAAAAAGTGAAGCTTACTGCAATCCAATTTTGTGTGAAAAAGTACTGAGAAGAGAGTGAAAATACGGACACTTGTTTTTAAGTTTCTTGTTTCTGAAGGAAATGAATGCTACAGTAGCCATTTAGACGCTTGTGTTGCTGTTGATTGTGAATTGGTTTTTCTACTGTGGAAGGAGGGAGCCCTGGTGGCACCGTGGTTACCTGTCTGGCTGCTCACTGAAAGCTTGGCCGTGTGAACCCATCCTCCTCCTCGGAGACAGATTAGACAGTCTGCTTCTGTAAAGAGTTAAGCCTTTGGGAAAACCCTGTGGAAGTAGTTCTACGTTGCCCTATAGGGTCACAATGAGTCAGAATTGTCTATAGCAACAGATGTTCTAATTCTCAAAACATAGGGTGTGTGTGTGTGTGTGTGTGTTCTTTAAAAAGTTTATAGAAAAATGGAATTAAAATACTTTAAAAAGAAAGTTCACTTATCAAGTACTCTTAGCAAATGAGTATGGAATTACTAACAAAGTATCCAGTATTAGTAAAAAAAAATTTTAGGGGAAAAAACAATTTTAGAGAATTCAAATAATTTCATGATGAATTACATTGACTATAGGCTGAAGGGGATGCATTGTATTTAGAAACAAGGTAAATTATAATTATGTGCATGGCTCTAAGATACAGTAATATGATCGAATGTGTGCTATTTAATATAAGTCAGGGATTCTTTGAAGCTGTGGATCTACTTAATGCCATTTTACAATGATCCCTTTTAATGTCCCAGTTAAATATTTATTAAAATGACTAAAAAGCTTTGAAACACCTAGCCCAGGTGATCACTCTTTATAACAGTTGGAGAAGGAAGAAGACTGGCCTACAGTCTAGGGTGCACTTCAGAACAGATGGTTTGTAAACTTAGTCTTGGACCATGGTGGATTTCAGAAGTCTTTGAACTCCTCTGAAATTGATGCAATGAGTCTGCTCTTATGCATAATTGCAGGGAAAGACCATGTTTTAAAGTCTCAAAAGGGGTTTCTTTTCTTAATCATTTTATTGGGAGCTCTTACAGATGTTATAAAAATCCATAATTCAAGCATAATTGGACAATTGCTTCCACCATCAGTTTGAAAACATTTTGTTTCCTGAATTCTTTGATACCAGTTCCCCTTTGTCCCCTCCCTCCCTCTAGACCCCCGGAACCCTTATCAGTATATTATTATCATCATCATTATTTGATGTATCTTACACTATCCAATGTATCTGTTCACCTGCAATTCTGTTATTCTTTCCCCTCAAGTGGGGTTATGTAGTCATTGTGATCAGCCACCACCCCACTTCCTGTACTGTCAGGGAATCATTACTCCCATTACTGTTTCTGAAGGGCTATCTATCTTGGCTTTCATGCATCAAACAATGTTATACAAATGAACATACACAGGTGTAACACAATTAATGAGGTAAAATAATGACCATAATAATGAGGGGAAGTATTAAAGAACTGGAGAGGATAGTTGAGTGGGTGCTGTACCGCACCCTGGATATATTATCTCTTTTACGTTGTCCTTACAGGTGGGTTTTGGGTCCCCACTTTTGTCTACACTCCATAACATCAATTTGACTGCTTATTTCTTTAATTTCTGATAATACTTCCCATCGACACCCTCATAATCACACAGGTTGGTGTGCTTCTTCCATGTGGACTTTGTTGCTTCCTTGCTAGATGGCCACTTGTTTAACTTTCAAAAGGGATTTCTTACTGAGATAAGTTAAGTACCATTCACCCGCCTTAGATCCCAGATGGCTCAGCAGCGTCTTTATCAGTAAGACAAATTTACAGAGCTTAGATACCTTTTAGGTAACAGCAGCCAAGATACCTTTTTGAGAGATTATTCATTTTTTATTCCAGTAACTGACTTCTATTATTGCAACCAACTGCCAGAAAGTCAGTTCTGATTCTTAGCAGCCCTATAGAACCGCATAGAGCTTAGGGGTTCACAGATCAATCTATAGGAGCAGACAGCCTTATCTTTGTTCCTTGGAGCGGCCAGTGGCTTTGAACCCATAACCTTGCGTTTAGCAACCTTGCACTGCACCATCGGGGCTCTATCTCAGCTTACTCTAGAGGTTCCTCTTTAGAACTTCTGTGAAGGTACTTATAATAGCCATCCCTTTTTGTACTTTGGGGAGTGGGAGTAGATGGGAAATGTGATAGAGGCTACTTAAGGACCATCCACTGCTTTGATTTTTGTCATATCAATACGTAAGCATTATAGAATGGAAGGGAGGGTATAAAGAGAGTAAGTAATGGTTGGTCTTTTTCTGAAATGAAAGGGAATGTGGCATGGTTTGGAATTGCAGCAGAGGAAGACGAGAGTGGGGAAGAGGAAGGATAAAGAAAAAAGTACCCTGGATTTGGACCGACTGGAGTAGATCCCTAGCTGCCTAGACGGCGAACCTTTGTACCCTTTTGGAACCCGACCAGGCTTAGTGCCTGTCAGTAAAACAGTGGATACAGTGGCTGCCTCTCAGAGTGAGGGGCCAAGAGACTGGAAGGCGAGAGACAGCGAATCGCGGGAATGCTGCTCTCTCCCTTCAGAAGAGCAAGGCAACAGCACAGTGAAGGCACACGCCAGGTGAGGGCTGGGGATTTCCTCTCCTTTCTAACATAGAAATTATGAGGGCCCTGTAGGCCCTGTAACAGGGTGGTGGTTACTGGTGTTTCTCTGTCTGCTGGGAAATTGGCCCCAGGCTTTACTTCATCCTTCTTACGGTATTCAAATTATTAGTTGAAGGCAAAATGAGAAGAGATATTCCTGTCTGAACGTTGTGGAGATGTTCATCTTGACCTGATGTGTCTCAAGGAATCGCCAGGAATAATGGATAAAACAAGATTAAGTCGCTACAATTCCAATTTTAGGACAGAGTGGAGAACAGTGTTTTCTTAGTCATTGTCGCAGGGTGTTTTTATTTCAGCATAGACAACAAACGGACTCACTGCCGCTGCGTCAGCTCTGACTAATAGCATCCCTGTGGACAGTAGAATTGACCCTTTGTATTTCCCCAGGTTGTGCATTTTTACAGCAGCAGCAGAAAGCCTCAACTTTCTCCCATGGAGTACCAGGTGGGTTTGAACTGCTGACCTTGTTGTTAGTAACCTAAAACGTAACCCACTGCGTCTCCAGGGCTCCCCGGGGCATATATACACAGGCAAATGTTTCTGTAGTGATCTTCTCTGTGGGAAATTGACACCACTTCCATGGAATTCACCATATAACTGAGGCCAGCCTGCCACGGCCAAAGAGGGCAGCTGTTATCTCACCATGACTACGGCTAGAAGAGCGTCTTAGGCAAAAACAAACCGGAAAGCTTCTGAAACCCCTGGAGCCTTTACTTTGTGTTCAGTGATTGGAAAACTCACTTCCCAGCCTCTTGGGTGGGCTGTATTTGTTTTGTTGACCCTGTGGTCATTTTTATTATTCTGTCTCTGGAACACAGGTCTGCACCAAGCTCTGTGCCTCTTTCCTGTGACCACTGACCGATTGCCATGGAGTTGATTGTGACTCATGGTGGCCCCAGGCATGCCAGGGGAGAAACCTGTGCTCCATGAGAAGCTTTTGATGGCTGCCTTGTTTTGTTGGAATGAGATCACCAGATACCTCCTTGAGGATTCCGGGGCCGTGAGGGAGCCATGTAACTCTCACAGGCATGTCCGGACCGCCTGGAGGGTCTTTGTCTTATTCTTAGCCCTGACTGCAGAATGAGGAGGGACTAGTACCCACCAAGTCAGTCTTACAAGAATATGCTTGTAAGAAAGGCCTTCCATGTAGATTTGCCTTTTTGCGTTGATAAATTCTGGGTTGGGGAGTGAAGTCATTTAAATGTTATTTCTAAATAATTATATTACTTTGGGTCTGCTCCAGAGTCTTTGTTTCATGTTGCATGGGGAAAGCGGGTTGGAGGATAAGTGGAAGTAGAGGGGGGGTGAGGGTGATGGTACACTATGCGTTGATACCCTTTCCAGCTCTGTCACTGGTTCTGTAAGTAATGAAAGGTTCGTTCTGTGTGGCGAGTCTGCGGGACTGAGGCTCCTGTCTGCATGTGGCTGCATTGGGACAGTGCTCATGAGCCCTGTTTGCTGGGCTGCTCAATGCAAGGTCAGCACTTCAAACCCACCAGCTCTCCTGTAAGAAAGAGGAGGCTTTTGCTTCTGTAAAGGTCAACAGCCCCAGGAACACAAGCTAGGGTCACTGTGAGGAGGAACCGGCTTGCTTGGTGGGAGTGTGCTGTTGGCCTGGCATTCTGCTCTAGCATTGGAGTCACTAGAAGGGGCAGGGAGTATGGGCCACACCAGGTGATGGAGTCAAGGGGATGACGTGACAATCTAAAATTTCTGCACAGTGTTTCAGCAGCAATGTAGTAGTAGTATTATTTTAGCAATCCATCCCTGTAGTTCCTTATTAAAAAAAATTCTTTTTAAACCCAGCTTACATGCATCAGTCTACCTTCCAGGCTAAAACTATGCTGATTTCCTTTATGAACCTTGTCATGTGCTCCAGGCACAACTGTCATTATTACCCCACGAGGTCCTGCACGGGATGACATACCAGCCCTCTAGGGAAGCCATCGTTGCTGAGACAAGGTGCGAGAACACTGACTCGCTCGCATAGTTCATGTCGAAACTGTATAAACAATAGGCCCGCACCTTTCGGATCTGCTTCTACAGCATGGGAAACTTGATGTGTGAGATGCGGTTGCCAAGCGGCCTCATTTTCCCTTTGTTTGTGTTGTTGACAAGGGGGGAATCCCATTCGTTTTCAAAAAGTGTTTGCTAAAATGTCTGGCAGATGTGATATGTGAGTGACCAATGAGACTGCAGCAGGACCCACGGTGCAGGGTGACGTCTTAATTGGTACCAGGTGTAGATCGGGTAGGCACACAGATGTGATGGGGTGCGTTACTGCCTAATTGTTTTAATGCTCACCAAGAAGTTAATTGACAGTGTACAGCGTGCTAGCAAATTAGGTTCCCACTGCCTTAGTGTAACTGAGGATAAATGAGGTGTCATGAGTTTCCAATCTGTACCTCTGACATAAGCACTTTTCCTGCAGGGCGGAGAAAGATCCCGAGGGGAATCAGCGTGACAGCTAAAGAAATCCATTTGAATAATGTGCATTATTTTCACATTAGGAAAGCCTGTCTAGGTTTTGCTGTATCCACGAGGGGCTTTCCCGTTTAGATTTGCTGCTGAGGGTTCCAGGCGTTAACTTGGTCGGCAGATAGTTGCTAAGAGGTCCCTGGATTCATGAAGGCACTGTAATAATGGTTTCGGCGACAGTGACAATGGAGTGAATGTTTCATCACATTTGCTTTCTCTCATGCCAGCTAGAGTTCACCTTCCAAATGTATTCGTGTATAAGAACAACGAGTCCTGGGAAATTGCTAAGGAAAAGGAGGGTCTAGGAACAGGGTGTGAAGATTGGCTGTGATCATTATCGCGGCAGCTGGATCTTTGCTCCCTTCATGTTGGGTTGGCGTTTGGAGCACTAAAAGGAAAGAATCGTGCATGCACAAGGGCCACGAGAGTAGGCATGAGATACAATCTTGACATTTTATTTGCAGTCAGCTTGATGTTTTCATAGATTCAATAAGACGCCTGTTTGCCCTGAAAGGTCTTATATGAAGGCGTGGCTTGATAATTGTATTCTGTTTTATTTGGACAGATTGCATTGGCTACTAAGGAGGCCTGGTGGCGTAGTGGGTTCCGAGTTGGGCTGTTTAGCCCCCAGTCAGCAGTTTGAAACTCCCAGCCGCTCTGCGGGGAAGGGAGGGGGGGGGACACAAAGCAAACTCATTGCAGTGGAGTCAGTGCTGACTCAGCAACACTCCATAGACAGGGTAGAATGCCCCTGGGGGTTTCCAAGGCTGACCTCCTTAGCGGGATAGTAAGCCCGCCTTTTGTATGCAGAACTGCTGTTGGTTTTGAACTGCAGACCTTGCAGACCACAGCCCAACGCGTGCCCACTACCCCACCAGGGTTCCTGTGGGAGAACACAGAGGCTTCCTGCACCGGGAAAGGTTTTTGCAGCCTTGGGAACTCAAAGGCGGGTTTTCTCTGGCCTGCAGGGTCACTATGGGTCAGAACTGACTCAGCGGTACTGAGTATATTGGTTACTTGTTACCCACCAGGGCATACACTTGGCTTAGTAGGTAGTGACATTCATTAAATTTACCATGTCGTGTCACCACGGTTGATTCACTTGGTTTGTGTTTTTATAAAATAGGTTTCCACCTTTAGGAAATGGTGCTCTCGGAGTACGGTGATGAGCTTGCTGATTCATGACAATTGATCTACCTAAAATAATCCCTTGGTCCTCAAGTTCATTCAGATCAGAGCACCCCGTCAGGGCTTCCCAGACCCTAATCTGTATGGGAGCAGACTGCTTCCCCTTTCTCCTAAGGAGCAGCTGCTAGCTTTGAACCGCTGGTATTTCCCTGAGCAGTCCACCTCCTGAACCACGGGCCCCAGGCAAGTCGCCACACTCAGAAATCCAGCTCTCTGTTGTAGAGTTGTTTCCGACCCATGTGGATCCTATAGGACAGAGTAGAACTGCCCCCGTGGGTTTCTGAGCCTTGAAATCTTTGCAGAGCAGACTCATCTTTCCCCTGCAGAGCTGCTGATGGTTTTGAGCAGGTGACCGTGGCATAACATCATTGGACAATCATCTCATTAACCGTTTTCTAGCACCTCTTGCTGTCTTTTATTGTTATACTGCTATTAGTTAAGGAAGCACAATCATATGTTTGTAAAAATGTTCACTAATAGCCCCAGTAGGCTATATGACTTTTTTTAAAAAAGATCATTTTATTGGGGGCTCTTATAACAATCCATGCCTCAGCATCAATTGTATTAAGCATATTTGTACATATGTTGCCATCATCATTTTTTAAACATTACTTTCTATTTGAGCCTTCAGTATAAGTCCCCCCCCCCCCGGTGACCCCTTCATAGATTATGATTATTTTCATATCTTACACCAACTGCTATCTCCCTTCTCCCATGTTTCCTGTTGTTCATCCCGCTCTGTGTGTGTGTATATGTGTGTTTCTATGTCGATTATTGTGTTTGATTCCCCCTTCCTCCCCTCCACTCCCTACCTTCCTGGTATCTCTACTCCTATTTCTGTTCTTGAGGGTTTATCTGGCCTGGATTCTGCGTGTCAGGAGCTGTGCACACGCGCCAGTCTAGTCTGAACTGTTCACTGACAAAATTCCAACAGGTTGATGGTGTGAAATGGGTCTATATTTAGCTGTGTATGCTCAAAAATAGCAAAATAAATAAAACTGGAGGGGAAAAACAAAACAGCTCAGGATAAAAATCCCCACATTTTCTAATCCCAAATGTTCCCATATTTTTTTCTGTTTTCATACCTATTTTAGCCATCCCAGGGGCAATGTCTACATATAAATGTGCAGAAAGTTACGCTGTTTTGACTAAATGGGTCTTTGGGGCCCTTTCTGTCTCTAGAATGGGAAATTATAAGGGAATCCTTTTAAAAGACCTGCCAGATAACACCTTTCTCTTGACTGTTTTATTTGGATCTATACCATTAAGTACACATAAGGTATAGAAAGTCATCATGCATTTGCTGAAAGCTAGAATTTTAGTTTCTTTTGAAAACAGGGTGATTTTGGATCTTGATTTGTTTGGACCTGTAATAGCCCCAATAGGCTATATGACAGTTTTGAGCTCTTCTAGAAGACAAGGTGTAGATGGTTTTGCTTAGTTCCCAACAATGTTTTAAACAAAAGAAAACCTGTATGTTAGGGTAAGTCAAAATGTACTGTTATGAGCGCTGTTAAAGAAATATGTCAACCTGAGAAGCTATTGTTTCTGCACCTCTCCTCCTCCTAGGTCTGGGTACTTGTAAAGGCCATGTTTCCATCTCTCTAACCTTCCCTGGAAATTTTTTATTTATACCAAGTCAAAATGGCAGTTTTTGCATCCTTAGGACTCACACTGTGTTCTTTTTAAATGTGTAATTTTGGGAAATTCTGTAGGATAGCCCCTGGTCCTCGAAATTTCTCTGCACAACATTCCTGGCCTTTTTACTCACCAATGCATTTTTCTTTTTTTTTTTTAAAAAGCCATCTTCACAAGCCCCCATGATCATTCTATGACCTTCAAGACTATCAAAATTAACCTTTAGGAATTCCTTTAGGAATTGAATAGATCTCTCTGCCTTCAATATAACTGGTTCAGCAGATACCCCCGGCAGGGAGCTACTATCTTGATTGGACCTGGCTTTCTGCTCATAGTTATAAAAGCCAAGATTCATCTTGAGTGACAGTTTGTTCCATACATTGTCATCCTTAGCTTTGCTCTTGCCTAAAAGACTGATGGAAAGTTTATCTCTCTGAGTTACCTGATCTTTACACAAGATGTTTGATAGCCAGCCATTCGCCTGAAAGGTAGCTAGAGCCAAAACGTTGGGCAGCAGATCTCAACTTAAGGAGTTATCCCATTGATGAAAATGTCCCATCTTCTACCAGTTCCTGGACTTTAGCTGCAGTTTCTTCATTTGTCAAACGTTCTTGTCTCATCACTGAGGTCTTCCCGACCTTTAAAAATGCTCCGTCCATCTAAAACCTGTTGTTTACATGGGCAGCACATCTCAAGTTGGGGCAAAGTTAACATTGATTTGAGAACATCTCCATTGGAGTTTTGTTAAAATTTTGGTATTAGCCCTGACCTCATTTTTGTCCACGGCACAAAAAGTATTTTATTTTACTTTTTAAAAAAGAGAACTTGCCTGCTGCCAGCCACTGTTCACAGAGACATGTTTCCACATGCTATCTTTGGCATAAGAAGCGCCTGCACGTGAGAGCCCCATCACCAACCCTTTCAGAGTTACCCTCGCACAGTCTGGTGATGCCTGTCCCTCCGGACATTTGTCCGTCCAGTGTTTACAGTGGGTGAAAGTTCCAGCAGATATTTTAAAGTTTTCCAGCTGCAAGGTGAACCAAAACTTGGGAGTTTTTTTGTTTTTGGCTGGAATTTGAGTATATCAGTGAGTTTTCATGCTGTCCAAAGCCCTGATTCATTGCAAAGTATTTCGTTGCAAATAAATATTTATAAAATGAATTTTATTTAATAACTACAGCTTAGTAGATTTAGATTTTTCAGAATAAGGGCCCAATAGAGAGAATTCTGAATGTGAAATAGATCTCTTTCCTCACTGTCCACATGATCGGAATTCCATGAAACCAGTACTGTTTGTTGCGTTTGGACGCCTTGCTGTCCTCCGGAGGTTTTCAGAATGTGAATCTTAAATTTTTGTGTGCCAGGCAGGGTTCACGGGTGCAAAGTCAGGAATTTGAGACTATTCTCACGTCATTTTAAATTAGACTGTAAAATGTCGGTTTGTTATATAGTCACATTTTGGCGATACAGTAGACAAACAACCAAGGAGGGCAGTGGTGCTTTAACGAAAGAATCACCGCCTTCCATGTCAGAAACCTGGGCTCAGTTTCCAGCCAGTGCCACTTGTCAGTGAAAGCTTGAGGCCCCAGCTGCGCTTCCACACTAAGGCAGGTTAGGAAGAAAGGCCTTGTGATCCACTTCTGAAAAATCAGCCAATGAAAAGCCTCTGGACCAGGACGATCTGATCCACACTTGATCAGGAAGATGGTGCAGGATCAGGTAGCGGTTTGATCCTCTGTGCTTTAAGTCACAGTGACCAACTTGTAGCTGATGTATAACCAGGTCTGTCAGTGGGCTTCATGTCCCTGTGCATGGGCCTGGTGGGGAGCAGAGAAAATATCATTAGGCGGCACTAGTATGTCACAGTATGATGTTGCAGTAAATTAAAGATCCCTTGTGGGCTTGGAGCAATATACATTTGGGACTCGGTATTCCATACATACCGTACATACATTGAGTTCAGGGAGGAGTAAGTACTTGATACGAGGAGATTGCATTCACTTTAAGTTTCAGACGATTACCTCCCCTCCGGGCTTTGCAATCCTAAACACTACAAGGAACTTGAACACAGCATGTCTTTTTTGTTTGCTTTTGGTCGCCTGAAAACTTTGATTCTAATTCTGTTCTGTTGAGAACCAATTCATGATTTCAAAAAGCACTTTTAAAGTGAGCCAACCTCAGTTTCTCTATTCTGAACGTGATCTTTCCTTAAATGCTGCCTGGGTAAATACGGAGTAGGAGAAAATAGCATCCATAGTTCTGAAGGTTCAGAAAGGTCTGTACGTCAGTCAAGACTCAGGCCTGAGCGCTCCCGGAAGTATGTGTAAGTGGGCTGTGGAATGATCTTGGCAAGGACTGGAGTCCGCACACTGACCACTGATTCTGGCGAGACTCCCCAGGGGTTTTCTGGACAGTCAATGAGAAAAACAGTGAGAAAGGTGTTGGTGCCCCACTGAGGTGTATTTGGCTGGGTCGATGCAAGCCTTGTCCAGTGCTGGGAGAAGTCAGAACCTATTAATTACTCAAATAAAACTGAGTTTGTGGGGACAAGAGGAGAAGGCAACGGGCCCATGTGGGTGCAGATATCCTTAAATTGAAACGTTCACCAGGTGCTAGGTGCCAGCGGCAGCTGAGGTCCAGGAATTCCCTGGCTCCTGATTTTGGCTCTCCTGGCACTCTAGCCCACAGTCTGCAACCTGGTTCTGAGTCAGTTTGACAGCGTCTAAGGTCTTATGAAACGTGTTTCTAACAGGTTGAAGTCTTCCAATTGAACGTGGGTAATTCCCAGGTTAGGGGGTAGTCATTAGCAGCCACTACCAAATTTAGAGGAATAATTTTGTTTTTTAAGCCATTTTATTGGAGGCACATACAGCAGAATACTGTTGTTATTTTTGTTAGCTAATGTGGAATTAGTCCTGGATTCATGGAGACCCCACTCAGTGGAATCAAACCATTGTTATTCCTAAGGGTTTCATTGATTTATACTCAAATGTTGGTTGCCAGGCCTGTGTTCTAAGACTAGAGACTAGTTCTAGCTAGTGACTCCAATGAAACATAATATCATTGCAATGTGCAAGCTTCTACTAACAGGGATGGCAGTGGTGCAGTGCACAGGAATTGGACTCGGGTCCACCGGAATGGAAAACAAGAATTCTTAAGACACTTTTAAGAACTCTTGAAATTACAGTCATTCCTCCCTCCCCTCTCCTGCTTCCTGGGAGAATTATACCAATAGCAACTTCTACCAGATGAGGATAAATTTAAAAATATTGCTACAGGAATTCATGCTTAATTAAACATGTGCCGGTGATCATTAGATGGCTGCAGACAGGACCTCTTAGTAGTAATATGCCTATCCTAGTCTCTAGCACTGTTGGCAATCTCATGGTTCGGCATTTTCAATTTTAAGTGGATATCTTGGCCTCACGTCTTTGGCTGACTTGATGGCCAAGGCTTGTGGGAAAATTAGCTTACTGACAGAATTTCCATCAGCTTTTTAATCAAGATTGAGGTGAATGAAGATAATTTTGTAGAATGATTCATATCTCAGAATGAGTCTAGGATTCACCAAGATGATCCAGAAGCAAAGTTCAATCAAAGAGTGACTTGTGAGGCGATCTGCCGGGCCATCTAAATGTAAGGCCAAGAGGTTAGCTCAGAAGTTGATCACTTCCATCAATTCAATCAGGTCTGACTCCTAGTGACCCTATAGGACAGTGGTTCTCAACCTTCTTAATGACACGATCCTTTAATACAGTTTCTCATGTGGTGACTTCCCAACCATAAAATTATTTTAGTTGTTACTTCATAACTGTAATTTTGCTACTGTTATGAGTCGGGCCACCCCTGTGAAAGGATCATTTGCCCCCCCAAAGAGGTCACGGCCCACAGGTTGAGAACCACAGCTATACGCCAAGGTAGACCTGCTTCTCTGGGTTTCCGAGATGGCATCTCTTTGTGGGAGAAGAAAACCTCATCTTTCTCCTAGTTGCTTATGGTGACTTTTTGGGGGGGGGGATTCCAAATGGATATGCTTGACCCAAGATGTAGTATTTTCAACTGCCTCATATGCATGTTAAATTTGGACATTGAATGAGGAAGACTGAACAAAAATGGGCGCATTTAAACTAGGGTGCTGGTGAAGAATATTAAAAGATGCATGGACTGCCAGAGAACAAACCGATAGATCTTAGAAGAAGTAAAACCAGAATGCTCCTTACCGACAAGGATGGCAAGACATCATTTCATGTACTTTGGACATGTTATCAAGAAAGACCAGTCCTTGGAGAAGGATATCGTGTTTGGCAAAGCAGAAGTGCAAGCAAGAGGAGGGAAGCCCGAGACGAGATGGATTGACATGGCGGCGTGAACAGTGGGCTCAAAGAAAAGAACAGGCATGGGGTTTGTGCAGGCCCAGACAGTGTTTTGTTCCGTTGCACATTGGGTAGTGTTGGAAGTGATTCGACGGCACCTGTCATCAACAACAAATGGGTGATTGTGATGGCTTTTCTCAGAGACCATCGGACAGGCACGGAGGTTTATTCTGAAGAAGTTTCAAGAAAATCGGAAATGGCCGTGAAAGTTGCAGTGTGGCATTTTCACTTCACCCCAACAGTGCTCCTCCTTTAAGGGTAGCAGGGCTGCCCGAGGAGAGCCCCCCCTGGGAAACCTTACCACCCTAGCGTCCTGACCTTGTTCCTTCAGGCTGCCGCCGCTGCCACTGCTTTTTTGCAAAAATGACTCAGAAACAACCCACAGGGACAAGCTTTGAATCCTTTGATGCCGCCCAAGCTGCCATTTCAATGTGATATAAATGGAAGGATGTAGAATTCTTGGAAAGGTTGGGGAGATGGAAACAATGCTTTAAGAAGAGCTTAGCCCTAGATGCCAAGAAACAATAGCTGCCCATTTTGATATTTTTGTTTAATAAAGTTTATGATTTTTGTAGCAAATACTTTTTGTTACCCTCATATTAAAGCCTAGTCCTCACAGCTTGGCAGTCATAAAGGTGTGCATCCCTGGAAACGGTGTTTTTAGCAGAATTGGCTTTGCTTTCACATGTGTTACACCACATCACATCATCAAACATGAGACATCAAGGTAAGCTGTCCTGGAATGGCTGGGTTCTTTGGACACACTGAGCTGGGTCGCATCTGAAGACCACACAGGAGAGCTTCAGAATTGCCAGGAGGACACAACTATGCTGCATTCTGCTTGGAATTTGGGCAGAGTGTCGTTGAGTCATGGGCAGCTCTGCCCCTGACACAGGAAGGCTTCAAGACTTAACATCTATAACAGAGAGTGAAAATAATAAGAAAAAACAATAGCAGGTGGTTTTAACCTGCCGTCTTCAGTAGATAGCATCCTGCATGTGCTACCCGGGTACTGGGAACAGCAAGCCCGTGGCCATCACGTGTATTTTATCTCATAGTGCCTCCATAGGACAGAGTGCAGCTGCCTCACAGGCTTCCCAAGGTTGAAATCTGTTTCTGGTGGAGTTTATGCCACAGCCAGTGAGCAGCTGTGCTTCCCCATTGTGCCACCAGGGCTCCTGAGAACAGAAGAAATGCATTTAAACACATTTCACATACATGAGCAGGCTGCTGCCCACCCTGGCTTAGCTTCTCTTGGAGTGCTTGTTCACATCTTGCAAGATTTCTATTAAGCCTGTCTTCTGCCAGGCAGTGTGTCGGAGGGGGGTTAGTTTTTAGCAGATGTTTATCAGGGTAATTAGTTCAGTGATCCACTGTGCTCACCTTTCAGTCCCCACACAGTATAGTAAAGCCTTTCTTGGGGTCTTTTTATATTGAATAGCAATGGTTCCTCCCTTCTTCTTTTATGCAAGCCTGGCATTTGTTTTGCTCAAATGATCTTGAATAAAAGCTTGCTTTAGAGGTCAGCCCCTGAAAGAGGCAAAGGGGGAGGCTCTGGTTTCCATTCTGGTTCCAGCTCTGATTGCTGCTTTCCTGTGGTTGAGCCAAGGACCCCTGGTGGCATAATGAGTTACATGCTGAGGTGCTAATGGCAAGATTGGCGGTTCAAAACCACTAGCCATTCCCAGGGAGAAGGATGGGGCTGTGGAGATTTACAACCTCAAACCCCTCAGAGGGGCAGTTCCACTCTGCTCTATTGGGTCACTGTGAGTCAGAACCCATCTGGTGATGGTGGTTTGGTTTACTGGTGGTTGGTTGGGTATGGGTGGCACAGTGGTTAAAAGGGGGATGGCTGCCACCCACTGTGCGGAGGTAGCAGGGCGATGGCAGTCTGCTTCCATAAAGATGTGCTGCCCCGGAAGTCCCGTGGGACAGTTGTGCCCTGCCCTACAGGGTTGCTGTGAGTTGGAATCCAACAAGTGGCATTGAGATGGGTGGTTGAGCCCAGAGTGGACCCATGGTGATGGCCACCGTTTTTCCAGAGGCGTTTTAGAGCCAGCTAACTTGACTGGTTTGGAATGGAAACTAGTGACTTACAAAGTGGACCCTAAAAGCTAATTGCATAACTAGGGGCAGCTGCTTTCGCTGTGGTCTAAGTCCCAGATTCCCCGCCCCCTTATGTTTTGCACTGTGGCAGAGAAAGACACCCTATATGTCTATTGGCACTGTGCACCCCCCTTCCCTCCCCTTTTGGTTCTCAAACATCTTTCAGAAATCCGGGTGATCTGGGCTGGGCTTTGTGAGCAGCTCATTCAGCTTTGGTCAAAGCAGTAACACATCACTGAACAAATTGCCCCTTGCATATGCTAATCCAGCACTTAAAAGAACTCATTGTAACGTGTTCTGATGCTTTAGCCTAAGGGGAGATGGGAATTGGAAGGATGTCAGATCGTGCCATGTGACCCCCAATCGCTAAAATGCCTGTTTTCTTTTGGGTCCACAGTTCGTGCTCAGTAGATGCGGATTGAAGTACCCTGTGCGGTTTGAGGAGATTAGAGCGTGCTCTTGCTTTGGTGTGCCGCGGGAGCAGGCCTCCTCACTATAGGAGATCCCTGTCCAAAGCCCCTGCTTCGGGTCTTAAATTTCAGTGCTTTCGGGGAAGCGCACCAAATCTTATTTTCAACAATAAATTAAAGGGATTCAAAAGAGCCCCTTCGTTGTTGTGGTGGAAAATGTGATTTGCCTTTTAGGAAGCTATGTCGTTAATCCCACCCCAGCTCCCTTTGTGTCTCCTTGGGAGTGGCTCGCGGTGGCTCTTACAGTTTATGGAATATGTCTGATAGAGTAATGTCAGGTTTTGCTCCTAGGCCATTCAGAGTCTTGAGCAGGAAGTCACCTTGGAGAGGAATAAAAACACAGCTCGTGTACACAGCGAGCTCGCAGAGCAGGAGGACATTCTGCACGAATAGGGCTCAAGGATCCACCGGGCTGTGGTCGGTTCCCCTTTTAAATGCCTACATCTCTAAATGTTTGCCATCAGAGGCTTTTGAGGAGATGAATTAAATGGAATGAAAGGCGGTGTCTGTATCACTTTTCTAAAACGGCCATTACATCCAAGCTGGGTTTTCAGGTGGACAAAGAGACTGGGGAAGAAAGCTTTGATTAAAATTGGGTTCTTTTTTTGTCTTGCAGAGTAATTCCCTCTTGGTACCAGAGAGTTTAAGAGGCACAGATAAACGCAGAAATGGGCCCGAATTTGCCAACGACATCAAGAAAAGAAAGGTGGACGACAAGGACTCCAGCCACTACGTAAGAAAGGACTGGGAATAGTAGTTGTTTCTTTACTTGCTCACCTTCCAAGTGAGTACAGAAAATGTGATTCTTAGTGACGGTTCTGCGTCCTTAAAAACGAATATAATGAAGAGGCAAATCTCCTTGTATTGGAGGATGTGATTTCCCTCTAAGGCCATAAATGATGCTTGTCAGGCTCAGTGCTGCCTTTGGCTTTTACGTCAGAGGCTCAACTTTCTGGTCATGTGACCTGGGCAAGCCCCCTGGGCCCTGCTCTGAAAAGGCCTCTGTCCCCGCTTTGGTTTAAGGCTGTACTCTGAATCCAACTGTTGGATAAGGGCCCCTGCATCTTCATTTTGTTCTGGGTCTGCAAACCTCACAGCTTGTCCTGCTAAAATAATCAGAAGTTTCACTGTCAGATTTTGTCACACTAATCTGATAATATAGTCAAGGGCTTGAGGTGGGGTTGATCTGTGGAGATCATCTGCCAGCGTGATCTGTGGAGAGATGGAAGCCCATGTCAGAATGGGAGACGTACTGGTTGCACGCAATTCAAGCCTTGCAGATGAGGTCATGTAAGCTGGGGAGGGATTGAGGGCTCTGAAACAGATGCAGCGAAAGCCACGTTCCAGACTTCAGGTTTTGGGGCCGTAAGCATTGCAGCTGACACATGAGTTTGGAGTTTCTTTGACTGTCCCCAAGTAGCCATTGCAGGAGAAAAGAATGGCCAGAAACAGGATAAAAGTAAAATACTGAATTGAACCAATCGGAGGAAGTGCCTACCTTCGCCAGACTGGTGTGCAGGCTATGAGCAAGTTTGCAACTATGCCTCTCTGCCTTTGGCCGAAGCCTGTGGCTAACTAGAGGCAACGTACTTTGGGTATTAGCTCCATGCCAGGACCCTGTGCTTTTCATCTAGCTCTTAGACCCACTCTCTGGTGGCACCGTCATCTCCATTGTGTTTCACTCGCACATACTATTGTCTGCATTTTATAGATGAAGAAACTGAGCGCGTCAGGGGTCTGGCCTCAGTTAGTAGCAGAGCCTGGAGGGAGCCTAGTTCCAGAATTCATGCGCCTGCTCGTGCTAACATTCCTGAGGTGCTAGGAAGGGCCATTTTCCTAGCGGTCTTCAGAGCCTTCCACACTCTGTCAACCTCCCTGCAGGCTAATACCGTCCTAAGAACTGAGGTTGTTGGTTCTCTTCACCCCCGCTTGAGTTTCTTTTAGCACCTGTTGTTTCCATTGGTTCGCTGCTCACTTGGGTTGATGTGGGACAGCCAGTTGTGGGCCAGACCTGATTCCTGTTGACCCTGGGTAAAACCGCTCTGTGGGGATTCCGGTGCTGATTTTTCAAAAGGGCTTTCTTCTGAGGAACTTCCGGGCGAACTGAAACCACTAAATGCTCTGCTTAGTAGCTGAGCTTGTTAACCCTTTGTAGCACTGAAAGACTCTTTCATTTACGAATATTGATTATTAACAAGCCAAAAGGCCTACAGCATATTGTAGCTTGAAAATCTGTTAGTATGCAATTCTGGGTTCTTCTTCAGGAGGTGTGTCTGTTGAACATGGTATTTAGCAATGAGCAATACAGAATCAGGAGCCCTTGGGTTATGCATTCGCTAAACCTCAAGGTTAGCAGTTTGAACCAACCAAATATTCTTGTGAAGAAAGATGAGACTTTCCTCTCACGGGAAGATTCATGGCCTTGGAACTCTAACGGGAGAGTTCTCCCCTGGCTTACAGGGGAGCTGTGAGTTGGGATCCACTTACTGGCAGTGAGTTTGGTTTGATTTGGCTAGACTCTATTAACATGCTCATACTCAGCATCTGGTTGGATGGGGGGATATTGGCAGTGTACTCCGCTTACTGGAGAATCGTAGACGAAGCCCTCGATCTTAGATGCCAAGAGTGCACTGCACAGTGCAGTCTTATATTTGTAAATGGGCCTAGTACAAAGCTAGGATTTAAACTAGCAGGATCTCCAAGGCGCCTTTCAGAGTTCCACACTAATAAAGCGGCTGCTTGCTGCTGTCTGCCAGTTCCGTTTAGTTCCTACTTTAGCCGTTTCATAATTTTCCCCTAATTATTTATTTTTCCTTTCCACTTAAGTTACTCTACCACTCCCCACCTCCGGTCTCTCCCCTGGCCCACCCCTGCTGGGATGAGTAACAGCTGGACACAGCTATGCTTTTGGGGCAGTCATGAAGAGAAAGCACATTTTTCTCTGCACTGCATCTTTTCTTTCACTGAAAGAAAATGTTTCTTTTAATTGACTTTCATTTTGCGTTATCTGAGGTTCCTCCCGGCTGTAGCGTTGTTACTGAATCAGGCCACTTGAATTATGACATGGCCTCTGTAACAATGACTAAGATATATTCGGCGACAGCTTATTGAAGAAAGCGACTCCTACACGTAGCGCCTTAGATGGTGTCAGAACAAAAGCACCGCAGAGAGTAGAGTTGAAGGTACACTGCTTAGCCAGCCCCTGAGGGCCCACACAGGGTGATGTGGGCACTCTTGCTAATAGTTCTCAAACGTTGCTTGCTTATTCAGAGTTGTCAGTGACACCAGTCAGCTAAAAGAGTCCATTGCCATCAAATCCATTGCCACCTCATAGCAACCCTCGAGGACCGGGCAGAGCTGCCCCTTTGAGCTTCTGAGCATGCGTCTTTATGGAAGCAGAGAGCTTTATCTGTCTCGCACTGAGGGGGTGGTGAGTTCAGATGGCTGAACTTTCGGTTAGCAGCCCAGCTTAACCCATGGCAGCATCATGTGACATCATGTAACCCATGGCTTCTTTTGTGACATTGGTAAAAGAATGGTTTGGGTGGTAAATTAGGGGCCTTCTCCTTTTTGAGGCTTTGGACACGTTGCAGGTCCCCTCTTGCTAGTCCATACATTCATTGTACTGTTTTGCACTAAAGGACAGAAGGCTTATTTATCCTCCTTTGAACTTAATGGAGGAATGATCAAATCATTAAAACGTTTTTCCAAACTTGGAATTTCCTTTTTTTGAATTGCATGGCTCTAGGCAGAGACAATAAAGGTTCTATTGAAAGATGCCAGTGTGCTCCAAATATTTCCCACCTACCGAACTTCTCTGTCCAAAAGTATTCCAAGTCAGTTGCTAAATAAGTCTGCATTTAACGTGATCTTGATTCTTTATGGAAGTCAGCAGCTGGCTTTGTGTGTTGTTTCCCTTTTTTCCCTCCCCTTCTTGAAGTGCTAGGGACTTTACCTGGCTAGCGTGGTTCAACTCTGTCTCCGTGCATGGTCTGAGGATCAGGCTGTAGGCAATATACATAAGAGAATGATCGGAAAGGGTGCCGTTCATTTGACATCAAATGGAAAAAGATCTTGAAGGTGAAAATGCATAGCCCAGAATACAGGAGAGTTTTGAACCTTCAAACATTAATTGCTCCCGCGTCGTGTGCCAAGAGTTTACAACTCACTGTCGCAAGTTGTGATTGTGTGGTGGTTGTTGTGTTAGTACCACAGACTTTCTGCTAGGGTTTTGCATAGTCCCAGGTCACATGTGAAGATGGTAAAGGGAGGTATTAGTTTCCAGGGCTGGCAATCTGGAGGGAAACCCCTGGGCACACTTTTTAGCTGATCATCTAAGAACTATAAAAAGGATTTTAACTGGGCCTCCTCAGACCCTTTAGTAAGAAGCATTTTTCCCTTCTTTTCCCTCAGGATAGTGACGGTGACAAAAGTGATGACAACTTAGTTGTGGATGTGTCTAATGAGGTAACCATTCTTTTTTTTTTTTTTAAATCAGACTCCATCTATTTAGTGACTTGTGGTGGTGTGTGACAAATCCAGCAGTGATGGGTCGTCCTTAGAAAGCTTTCTAGTGAAAGTAGCCAGAATCTAAAGGATAAATGTACGGCTTCCTAATATGAAATCCGTACAACAGGAGCATATGCAGAGACAGGACGAGAGTTAGCTGTTGCTGCGGGCAGGGCAGTGAGGCGTCTCTGTGTAACGGGTATCGGGGTTCTGTGTGCGGTGGATGCAAATTTCATGCATACTTGTGATGAGGGGGAAGTAATGCATGCCACTCAGATGCACACGTAAAGTGGCAAACTGTATGTCCTGTGTTTGACTATAACAGCATTTTTATAAAGCCAATCAGTAATGAAGAAAATGAGTAAACAGAGTAGGGACATGATGACAGAGTTTTCTGCAAAGATCCTTGTACACTCAAAACTTAGTGGTTCCTCATGGATGGACCAATATTGTCCTATAGCCATGAACTCTTAGTTCCTTTTAAAAATATCCCTTCACCCAATATTTTGGATTCCTAAATTGTGACATAGCAGTTGGTGAGGGGACTGACTCTAGGGGGTCTTTTCGTCCACTGTACTTAGTTTTGCTCAATCCTGCCTATTATTGACGGGCTTGCAAATACCATCCTGTTAATTTTACCAACCTCGGCATCCTTTTGTGTTGGCACACACACCTTCAGTGTTCACGTTTCACATAGGGAATTAGTGTGCACGGAGTGTGTGCGAGGAAAGGCCTGCTCTTTGTCAGCTAACTCGTGAACAACCTTGGTTGTGTTTCTTGAGGACCCTTCTTCTCCACGAGCGAGCCCAGCCCATTCGCCCCGCGAAAACGGAATCGACAAAAACCGCCTGCTAAAGAAAGATGCATCCAGCAGCCCAGCATCCACAGCTTCCTCGGGAAGTTCCACTTCTTTGAAATCCAAAGAAATGAGCTTGGTATGTAATAAGAACTGTCCCTTTCCTAGTTTTAGTGAAATTTCCTTTGGGGACTCTGAAGGGTTTTTGTTCGTTTATTTTTTTAGTACATGATTGAGGGCTGTGTTTTGAAGTGCTGGTGTGAAGCTCATTCTTCTGCTGTTTGCCTTCATCGAGATTTCACTTCTCAGTATGTTTTGTGTTGTGATTGTTGTACGGTGCTGTCCGTTTGACTTCAGTGCAAAGTTACTCTCTGTGGCAGAGTAGAGCTGTACCATAGGATTTATCTTCACAAAGGGGCTCAGATAGCACCAAGGGCTGGGCATTTGGCTCCTAATCACAAGGTTGATGGTTCAAATCCACTAGCCACTCTTTGGGAGAAAGATGGGGCTGGATGCTCCATAAAAGATGTACAGTCTCAGAAATTCATTTAATGTCGCTTGAGTTGACATCAACCTGATGTCAGTGAGTTGGTTTTTTTGTTTTTTTATGAGAGTGGACCACCAGCTCTCTCCTGCTAGTTGAGGGGTAAATTTGAACTGCTGTCCTTAACTGTTGCCCTCCCAGGTCTCCTGATGGCACAATTATAGAGGGAGAATAGGTCTCACGCCCTTTCCTTAATTCCTTGGTGCCTTACTTTCCTAGTGCTGTTATAACGAAAAGGCTATGCATAAATGGTTTTCAAGGGCAATATGCTTTTCAGGCAGTTATTTCTCCTTGTAGCCAAACATCTAAATCAGGGTGTCTTTGTCAGTGCCCTTGGACAGCCCTCACATGGGGATACCTGCCTTCCCCCCTACACACATATCTTTGTGTCTAATCTGCATTTTTTATAACATGAGGGGATGAGGCCGCCAGTAGGCCCTCATTGCCACAACATTAGATTGTGTCAGGGGAAGTGATTGTCTTGTGTTACACTTTATTACATACTGCCCACGGGGTTAGGGATGGATGCCAACACATATTTTGGGGGAACCACGATTCGACCTGTAGTACTTAGGAACATGATCCCGCCAGAAAGCCCCAGTTGGAAAATGTTCTCACCGCTTAGATTCTGCGAAGCTCTCATTATCTTCAGCTGTCTATTTTTGTTGCTGCTGTTTGTTGTAAGCTGACCCTCCATGCTGGCACGGTGTGATTGGAGAGCTGGTCGGCATAGCGGTGGACATGAGTCACTGGGTTAAGCCTGGTGTTGGTGGAAGAGGGGCATACATCAGAGCCCATCCGTGTGCTCGGTTATGTATCCAACAAACACTGTGGAGTGTGTCATCTCATTTAACTCATAGTCCCCCGGGCCATCTGTGGAAGTGATATGCCAAGGCTGCATGGCCCACCTGGTCCACGGCCTGAGAAGCCTGGTGTGCCCCTAGCCCGACTCTGCCCTGCACCATCGCCCTTGTGGGGCTGTTTTAGAGGACGTGAAGGGTGAGACGCACAGGGAAACACATTGTGTATTAGTCTCCTAGGGCTGGCCTTAAAAAAAGCAGCCCAAACTGCGTTGCTAAGAAGAAAAAAAAATCCCAGGGATTCCCCCCCACCCACCCCCCATAGTTCTGGAAGTTAGATGTTTACTTCTAGTTTCTGGTGATTCCTGGGAATCTTTGGTTTGTAGGTGTATCACTTCAATCTTTGCTTCTTCACCTGGCCATCTTCCCCGTGTGTGTGTCTCTTGTTTTCATAAGGATAGTGATCTTACTGGATTTGGGTCCACCCTACCCCAGTGTGACCTCAGGTCTTATTGACGGTTAATATGTGCAAAGATCCTGTCTGTAAACAAGGTCATATTCACAGATGTTGTCCAGGTCTAGGTCTCCTGAAAGGCCATTGGCTGATGCTAAGTCTGTCTACAGGGGTGCATGTCACATTGGTCTTGTGGGCTAGTTGGCCAGGATCCTAAATCCCAAGACTCATTCTCTTTAGGCTTCTCTCAAACAAGAGATGTTTTGGGGCTTTTGCCTCTAAGATGTTGGATTGAACTTTATAAAACCGATGGTCCCTCTTAACCCCCCGCCATTAGTTTCAACCCAGCTGCTACTCAAACGCACGGCAGAAAAGGGGGATCTTTCCTGTGACATTGTCTGCAGCCGGACATTTGTTTCTGTGTGACTGGGAACTTGGCTCTGGGTGGTCGTTCATCTAACTTGGCCTAGCCCCAACACCCGCTAGCCTGACGGACAGCAACTTTCCAACCAAAACCCACAGAGGAAGGGGTATGATCCTGCTCTGTCCTTCTCACTAGAGTTTGGGTTCTGGCAGGAAGAGGAAAGGTCAACATTTCTCGCTCACAAGTTAATGCTGTCAACATTGCGTGGATTTATGAAAATTGGCCGAGGGAGTCGCTAGGAGGTGCCCAGTGTCCCAGCTGCTGTTGTGATAAATTGTGTAATATGGCTTGGATTAAAAATAATACTCATTTAATTTGTTTAATGATACCAGCATGAAAAAGCCAGCACGCCTGTTCTGAAATCCAGCACACCAACTCCACGCAGCGACATGCCAACGCCGGGCACCAGCGCCACTCCAGGACTCCGTCCAGGCCTCGGCAAGCCTCCAGCCATGGACCCCCTTGTTAACCAAGCCGGTAGAGTGCCGCCTCCTGCTTCTCTGTTTTGCTTCTCCCCGTTCCCAGCGCCAGCCATCTTCTGCTAATCTTGAGACGTCACTTTCCATGAATATTAAATGCACTTATTGCCACCCTCCTCCCTGGCCCTGAAAAGCCATGATAAGAAGCAGATGTTTGTCCTTGGGTTTTAGCAGCTGTACTCCGCGCTATATCCCTGGCTGTTGACTTTCAGCTTTTCTTTTATTTCCAAATAATCCAAATGCTAGGGTCTTCAATAAAGTTTCTGGTAATTATTCTGAATGTAAGCTCCTTAGCCAACGACCATTGTGTGTCTGAGTTAGCTAATATTGACGGATACGGTGGGTTTGCTGCCCCAGTGCGTGTCTTGCTTTTGTTGGCTGGTTTTCTGCCAGAACATCCTTGGGGAAGCTGGGGTGTCTCCTGTCGTGGAAACTGCAAGTTTTTCCCTGAGACTCCAGCCCATGAAGAACCTCATAATGGTTTACTTCATGTTTTGCGTGAGCAAAGGAGAAAAGTAACTCTACCCTAGGCTTCTTCAAGGCAAACAGACCCTAGATTATTCCTTCTAAAACCCTTGCTTTGGTTTACATAAATCTAGGATTAGGTTTTCATTTGGAATTGGTACCAGGGAATGGCAAGTTCGGACTGAAGGAGACATCTTGGAGTTTATCAAGAAAGTCTTCTTTTGAGATTCAGTCAGGTAAACACCTGGTGTCTGTGCCTTGGCTTGCCCTCTGTAGATTGGGTATAACAATACCACTTAATTCCCCCTGGTGCCCAGCGCGGCCATGGCTACCAATGAGGACAATGTGCGGGGAGAGCTTGCCTTGGGGGCTTTGCGTCCCCTGAGACGAATTCAGCTCTGGGAAAGAACTGCCCCAGCGAGTAAATCTAAGGTGATTTTCCCCCCTCACGAAAGCTGCCCTTTATCTGCTTCCCCCTAATGAACAGCATCAAGAAATGGCCCTGTAGACCTACCGCTCGGATTTGACCTCGCACGCGTCTGTTGAGTCGTGTTTCCCTCTGTTTCCTTTTCAGCGGCTGGCTTGAGGACGCCCCTGGCCGTGCCCGGCCCGTACCCTGCTCCCTTTGGAATGGTCCCTCACGCCGGCATGAATGGCGAGCTGACCAGCCCCGGCGCTGCCTATGCGAGCTTGCACAACATGTCTCCCCAGATGAGTGCGGCGGCGGCGGCGGCGGCCGTGGTGGCCTATGGGCGCTCCCCGATGGTAGGCTGCCAGCGGCCTCCTCCTTGGTCCCCTTAGAAAAGAGCGGGCTTCGCCCAGAGCGCGCCTGCGCTCTGCCCGCCGGAGGCGGGAGCAGGGAGAGCCACACTCCGCCCGCGCCTGTTCTCATGCCCACCCTCGCCGTCCTCTTGCCCGCCTTCGCCAGCATGCCCGGGCATTCGGTTCGGGCCCACCGCTCTGTTTCCCTGGTTCCGTGGGTGAAGCAGGCAGTGCTTTAGAAGCTGCCTCTGTGGTCAGAGGACACCTGGCTCCCTCCCACCAAAGTGCGTCTGTTCGGAGCTCGTGAAATGACTCAAGGAGCACACAGAAGCCTTTTCATCCGTGTTTTGAGCTCCCCCCCGCCCGTCCTCTAAGCTTTCGGTGGACAAATCTGCCCATGCCCGTGATATTCTTTGAAGCCTAGTCTGCTGGCTTGGTGTGGAAGCAGTGATCTCTGGGCAGCAGGGAGGACCAGGAAGGAGCTGTGCCCCACGGGGCAGCTTCGCCTTTGGCGCCTTGCTTTGCCATCTTCTTGGTGCAAATGGCCTTGTTTCCGCCCAAGGAGAGTCAGGCCCAGAGCTGAAGAGTAAAACTGACCACACGTGTAAAACGTGGACCGCCCGGGGGAGTGGATTGCAACCCACAGCAAAGGAAGTCCAAACATTGCTTGTATTTTGGTGTTTGAAATCGACCAAGTGCATTCCTCGCCCTCCGGTCTCTTTGGATGCCTGCGACAGGCCGAGGCGACGTTAAAGTTGGTTGTTGTTTCCTTGCGCTTGCGCTGGTCTGCAAGGCTGCCTGGTGGCGGACAAGAGAGTCCAAAGGAATGCATAGTCGGGGGACTTGGTTCCAGCATTATCGATGAAACCATTTGCCTCTATGACACTCTGACAGGCTAGTTGTTTGTTTTGTTTTTAATCAGATGGCAAGCTTTTCTTCTAAGGCAACTGTGGGCAGACTGAGACCGCCAGCCTTTGCTTGGCGGCGCGCTTCTTCTCAACACCCAGGGGCTCTAGAGCAGGGGTTCCGGATAGGAATTCTGAAGCATTGACTTAGACGTGCGTGTGGCGGGGGAGGGGGGGGTCATTTTGCTCCCCAGAGGGCAGCTGACAATATCAGGCTCTCCAACCTGGGGAAGAGATGTGAGTGCTCGCTCACCCACACAGAGGCCAGGGATGCTGTCGGGCACCGCAGCTCCCCAGCACAGACAAGTATTCCGCCCCAGCTATCAGCAGTGCCACGAAAGACATCCTGCCTCCACAGATTGCTTTTTGTACACGCGTGGTCGAGGCAGAGTACCCTCGGTGTACAGGAAGTGTTTACCATGGGAACGAGGCTCTTGGTGCACAAATGAATCACACTCGCGCCCCACCTCCCCCAAAGCATCGAGTGCTGTGGTGTTTAGAAGTTGCCGTATTGCATCTGGGATTATAATTTCCCTTTGCGAATTGTTGGAGAATATTACTGCTCTCGTGTATCTGACTTTGGGGAAATGCAAATGAATCTCTAATAAGAAGGTATTTCTAATGAAAAGTTTCTTTAGACGTTAGCAAAATGCCTACCTGGGCCTAAGCTGAGCCTGTGATGCTTATTTTGCTTTCAGGTTGGGTTTGACCCTCCCCCTCACATGCGCGTTCCAGCCATCCCTCCGAACTTGGCGGGAATCCCTGGGGGGAAACCGTAAGTACCGGGATCTGAGGTTGGTTTTAAAGGGGGTTGGTTTTAAGGGCGGTTGCTCAGTCATACTTACTAGCAGATTCGCATTCCAAAGGGTGTTCAGGCGTGGGTGTTTCCAAGGAGATCTCCAGTCTCTTTCTGGGAGGGTTCACACTTTCTATTCATAGGTAGCTTGTAGGTGTCCTGCCTCTGTCTTCTCCGTGTTGGTAATCTCGTGTGCTTAGTTATTTTTGGAGAGAGCCGTCTTAGCGGATGGGGACAGGAGGGAAGAGAAAACCGGGGTTCGCCATCCTTGCTTGGCTCACTGAGGAAGCTGCTGCGCTGCTTTGCCATTTGCTTAGAGGATAGCTGGTGAAGTTTTCGCCGGACATATATCATGGGCCATATAGGGCCACAGACGCTTGAGATCGCTCTCGGAATGTGTTGTCTCTTGATGAAACGAGAGTGGTTCGAAGGCTACATTTTCTAGGGCCGAGGTGGTTCGGTGAGGCTTACTTTGATTCCCAGTCAATGGCACCGCATGCAGCACCATGGCCAAGCCTTCTGTCCATGGAGTTTACCTGCTGCTGTGACCTACAGTGCTTCCAGCCTACGATGGATGAGGGAGAAAGGCCTAGGGACTTTCTGAAACCAGCAGGATTTGAGCAAAACCTGGCTTCCCATAAATGAATCCTTTTTGCCTTCTCCACTGTCATCAGTTGGGGATCAACCTCATAGGCTGCGTCCAAGGTTCCCAACGCTTCCCTCGTATGTTGTTAGCTGCCATGAGGTGGGCACACAGTCCCTGGATCATTGTGGTCCTTAGCATTTCCATTGGTTGATGTTCTAATCAACTTGTCTGTGTCTCTTGTCTGTGGGTGTTGGTACTGTGGCTGTTGTGTGGCCTGCTCATCAGTGAGTGGAATGTGACAAAAAATTAAAATAAAATAAACAAACTGACCCTCTGCCATCCCGCTGATTCTGACTCATATTGGTATTATGTAGGGTTTCTGATGCTGCAAATCTTTACTGGAGCAGCCAGCCTCATTTTCTCCTACAGAGCGACTGGTGAGTTTGAACTGCCAGGCTTGGGGTTAGCAGCCCAATGCCTAACGCATTGTGCCACCAGGGCTCTTGTGTGATGTGCCAGTGGTTGTCATCTGCTGTTGGGCCAGGCCTTGCCTCATGGTGACCCGACTACTGTGATCCACTGGGTTTTCTTTTGCTCAGTGTAAGAAGCACATCCCCAGGCCTTTTTTTCCCTTTCCTTCCCATGTTAGCCTAGAACAGCGGTTCTCAACCTATGGGTGCAGATCCCTTTGGGGGTCCAACGACCCTTTCACAAGGGTCACTTAAGACCATCAGAAAACATATTACCAATGGTCTTAGGAAGCCAAACACCGCTCCTCTATCCGTCTCCAGATGGGTCCGCCCACATGCAGATACGCCCACATAGGAGTACCTAGCGTGAAGACTGTTACCCACGCTACACCATGCTTCAAGACGAAAGTGCATTTAGGTGTAATTGGAAATAACTATTTCACAATATATAATTTATATTGTTTTTGTGATTGATCGCTATGCTTTAATTATGTTCAATTTGTAACTGAAAATATATCCTGTATATCAGATGTTTACATGATGATTCATAACAGTAGCAAAATGACAGTGATGAAGTAGCAATGAAAATCATGTTATGGTTGGGGGGCCCCACACATGAAGAACGTTAGGAAAGGGTCGCTCATTAGGAAGGGTGAGAACCACTGCTCTAGAAACTCCCCTGAGCCCTGGTCAGCGTCACGGCCGCGTACAAGGCTCCACTGATAAACGAGTAGTAGCCGCACGTGAGGTAAACCAGCCCAGAATCTAAATCACGTCTCCCACATGGAAAGCAAGAATCCTGCCACTAACACTCCCTACCCATCACACACCCGGCAGCCAAACAAAGCCCCCTGCTATCAAGTCAGGTCCAACTTGGCAAATCCATGCGATACAGAGTGCGATTGGCGTGTCTGTTTCTTCCCAGAAGCAGATCTCCAATGCTCTCTTCCGCATTACCTCTGGGTGGGCGTGAGCTGCTCATCTTTCTGTTGGGCAAGGCAATCAACTTGTGCTGACTCCGACACGCTACCATTTTGGCCTTCCTGGTGGTGTGGCCTTCCGTTGTGTGTCATTGAGTTGATTTTGACTCACAGTGATCTTGTAGACTGGAGCCAAATTGCCTCCACACTCTTTATGGGTAGAGATTGCCAGGTCTCCTCTCCCATGGAGCTGCTGATCTGCCAGGTTTGGGTTAGCAATGAAAAACCATAACCACTGTGCCACCAGGATTTCTTGGTGATGTAGAAAGGCTTAAAACAAAACACAACGAAAACCAGTTAAAGTTGTTCTAAGTGGAGGCAAAGCAGTGGTCCCGGCAAACACGTGGAGACGACCCCCACGTGGAGGTGAAACCGGCGGAGATGTCCATTTGGAAGGACAAGGCTTCCTGAGGATGAGCTCAGCGCGGAAGCCTGTGTGGGAAGGCCTACCCTACCTTGGCCAAGGAGCAGAGCGGTGTGGACTGTTGCAGACAGAGCGGACCGTGTGGGACAAGGCTCCCCTTCCAGAAGGAGCTCCAGAGACATATTCCTGGGGAAGGGGACAGGCCCCTACTAGGAGGGTTAAAGCCCACAAAATTCAGTTGGGGTTGGAGAAATCTGCAAGCCCCTGTAGGGTAAATGCTCCTCAGTGGCTCCGCTCCCATCCCCCCACCCCCAAAGGCCTGTGCAGCTCTACCCAACGCTTGAGTTCCCATTCGCAGCGCTCACTGCCACCTGGAGCAATCCGTTTCCCTGGCAGTGCGAAGCTGTTCCAATTCTTGAGCTGAAATCTGTTTCCCTGGAACGTGTCGTCATCCATCCTGGCTCTTTGTGAGCCCCTGAGACCACCCAGTGCACTGCTAATCCATCATCCCCTGGCCGGCTCTTCAGCTATTTGGAGACCACCACCTCGCCACCCAGGCATCACTTGTGGCTGAATAGTCTGGGTGTGATCGCAGGCTCCCACACCATCTGCCTGCCGAAATCGAGACGCAGTCCCCGCCTGCCTGTCCCCTGTAACACAAATGCTCACCGTGTGGCCTTAGGGGACACCACCGGAAGCTCACAATGTCAGGATGGAGAGATGGCATTAATCAAGTACTCACAAAGACATGCAAAATAGCAACAAATGCACAAATGTGCTTGCTGCAATCGGTGTATATATGGATTGTGATATGAGCTGTGTGGGCCTAAATAAAATGATTTAAACCAACAAAAAGAAAGAATAGCGACAGAATAAACTGGCCTGTGAGGGAGTAGATGAGCTACCGCTATGTGGGAAGCTCAAGGAGGCTCACTGCAGGTGTGTTTGTGAACTGCAGTAACCCACTTCTAGTAGAAAAGGAACCCCCGGGGGGGGGGGGGGTTAGCATGTGCTAAGGCCCTGTGGCCCACATGGATGGCTTCTGATAAAGAGAAAGAGCAAAATGACTCACAGGATCTCAGTGGAGTCTCCCCCCTCCTAACTTAATCTTTCTTCATTCTCTCTGTCATCTGGGCCCAGATTTTGAGCCTTTGTCGCTTCGTTGTGTAATTCTCATTTTACTCAGTCTTACTCTTTGCTAAAACCCTCACCTATTTCTCACCCTTTCCACACCCTTTCCATATGCTCTGCAAATAAGTGCCTACCCTGACCCTTCCTTACTCGAATGACTGTCAGCTGCTTCTTATTAGAAAGCATACATCTCATCTGCCCCCTTTCTCGCTCAGAGATCTTCCACAATTGAACATAAACTAAAGGTGGTGCCCAAGACCCTCCAGTAATGCCACCGCAGGCCGGCGTTTAGACTTGTGTCCCGTGTCCCTTGTGCTAAGGCCAACTCATACGAAGCTCTGCTCCTTTTCGGTGGTCTTCACTTCTTCTAGAAATGACTGTCCTTCAAAGTCCACCGTGATTGGTGCTGCCCACTTCATGAAGCCTTTGCTGATTCCATCCATGATGCACTCACTCACTGCCATTGAGACGAGGGAGATTTGTAGCAACCCTACAGGACAGGGTAGAACTGTCCCTGCGAATTCCCGAGGCTGTAACTCTTCAGGGCAGTACATAGCTCTTTCTCCTGCGGCACGGCTGGTGGTTTCGAACGACTGGCCCAGTGCATAACCATTGCTCCACCAGGGCATCGTATAGGGGGACTTCAAAACCTTTTGGGGGAACCTGGAATTAAAAGATAAGAGTAAAAAATATAAGCTTAATTTTTTTAACATAAGCTAATCAAGGTGAAAAGGCTAAATTTATGATTCTGGCCATTTAGGCCATCCCTAAAGAACTGAGAGTCCTGGGAATTTAACCATGTCCAGACAGACAATTTTACCTTCTTTCATGAAGAAAATGGGTGCCCTTTAAAGATGTCTTAAGGAGCCCCGGTGGTGTAGTTGCCCTACCAGCGTGTGACACGTCTGCGTGACCTGTCTTACACTTGGTGTGTACATGTCATATTTCTAGCTGCTTCCTTATCCTTCAGATTGAAGCTCCTGGAAGTCCGTGAGTGCTCTTTGGAGCTTGTTGAGGGCTGATACACAAAGAAGAAATGTTGCTGGCATTGAACACGTGGGAGGTACTGCTGGGGTGTCAAGTCCTCTCAGGCTGTGCTTGTTACTCTTGGTAGCTGCCATCCAGTTAGCCCCAACTCCTGGGGACCCTGTGCACAGGGAACAACATACTGCCCGGTCTCGTGGGCCACCCCCGTGATCGATTATGCACAGGACTGGTGTGGCCGTTTTCCCTGGCTGGGTTTCAGAAGCAGATCTCCCGGTTTTCCTTCCCAGTCCCTCTAAGTCTAGAAGCTCTGCTGAAGGGTATTCAGCCTCAAAACCACCTGCAAACCTCCACAGACAGACGGGCGGTGGCTGCATGTCTGTTACACTGGCCAGGAGGTGTAACATCCTCACCTACATGGGAGGTGAGGATGCTGCTTCTCAGCCACCACTGCACCTCTTTTGGCATGTAAGCCCTATGATGGATCCTTTTGGAAAGAGGTTTGCATGTTGAATTAAGAATACAGTGGATGAGGATTTATAAGCGGTTATCCTGACTTTGTTTTCAGCTCCTCAAGGGTATATTTCCGTGGTAATGTTTGGTCAGCTTGACTTGAACCCCTTATTAGTTCTAGGAAATCTGTTCCCTCAAGCTCCGTGAAGACAATCATTGGTGAGTGAAATTCTGAGGTTCACAGAGGCTGATTTCTGGTTGTTGTGCTTTATATCGCCCCTTCCCTCCTAAGACTTGTCCTTCTGTCTGCGTAGTATACTCTTCCTGTAAATAGTCCACCTGCATCATGAGCAGCACCTGGAGGTCAGTACTAACTCAGACTGATAATAGTTTGCCTTGAGATCCCAGGCTAGTTCCAGGTTCCTCACCCTGTGTTTTCCTGCCAGACATATAATTCAGAATCATCCACCCCCTGGTTTAGTGTTTAAATAAATCTTAAAGTGCCTTTTTGGGGATTTGGAGCCTAAAGGGAAAAGAAAATCTTATCAACATTTGGGGTAAAATTGCCTCTTAGGAAAACATGTTTCGCAGCAGTGCAAAGGGCCCCTTCCCAGGCTTCTAGCCAGGAAGGCGGTACTGTGGCGAAGGGCTCTCGGCCAGCCTCTCCTGCCGCCTGACTGGCTTCTGGTTTCTCTGCTGGTCGGCTCTGGGTTCCCCCACTGAGTGATGTAGTGAATGTGAAAATTAATTCAGCTTTCTTTTCACTTGTCATAATACTTGTGGTTTTTTTTACGTATTAGATTCTAAAGGTAATAGTGCATCAATGTTATAGGGGTTTCGCATCTTCTGTTGTTTTAATCTCCAATGAAGTGGGATGTATTGCAAGTTTCTTGAGCTCATACGGATGGAAGCCCCCCCTTTTGGAACATGAGTTGTGATTTGCTGCTGGACAACTGTCCTTTCTCCCTCCTCTTTACCCTTTCAACAGTGACCTTCATCTGCCGGGATATAATGAAATCTGGGAATTGGTTGTGTGGAAGATGCTGTATCTCTAGCAGTTGGCGCTTATACTTCAAGCTTTTACTTGAGTTTTGAAATGGGAGTATTTTTCATTCTCTCTGACTTTTCCACTAGGATCTCTCAGTTTGTTTCTGGGACCTGCATAGGGGCCGTATTTTGGGCCCAGCCCACTTAGCTGTTTGAAACCGTAATGGGTAGAGGCCAGCGGCCTAAGGATTCAGTCTCCAAAGCTGACTTTGGCCAGACCACCTTCTTGTTTATGAATGAGGCCATCTCCTTTCAATATTTTTGCTACGTAGCAGAATCATTTTTGCTGTTGGGTAATTTTCATTTTTGCCTCTTAAGATGTTTTGTATTTGCCTTTAATAAACGGAATACAATTGTGTCCAATTGAATAAGGAAACAACAACAACAAAAAAGACTTTTTAATGCATGGAATGTTTGCTTATAACTTAACTTTTAATAAACTCTCCGTTGTGTTCCTAGTAAAACAAAAATTTTACCTTGATCCTATACATATGATAGGGCCTCAAAAATTAATGGAAAATTCCATGATCTCTTAATGGGATTTTTCCATTACTTTTTTGAAGTCCCCATTATATACTAGTGGAGGGTTTCCAAGATACCAAACTAGAAAAATCCTGCAAGAAGTAAAGACTGTTACAACTGCTGCAGGTAAATGTGCAAACCCTTTGGGCACTTGGCTTGAATCTTGGACTTGGGCTCGAATCTGCTATGCTTCTTACCCATGTGCTTGAGGACCAGTTAGGGACACCCATTTCTGGAGCTAGTCACAGATAGAAGAAATGGAACTGCAAATTCCAGGGTTCTCGCCACCCAAGCACCTCTCGTGCCTCGGGAGGGAACTTGCGTCCACCCTGTGCTCTCCATGTAACCGCAGTCCATCCTACACAAGCTAGGTTTGTGAGGTACTTTTTGTCGGGGTCATTTAAAAACAGGAAATGATAGGTTAAACATGGCCTTCCACTGATCAGTGACTAAACTGAGGCTATAACCTGAGTATTCCCACATCTTCCCTGTGTGGGCCATGCTTTTCCAATAGCCAGACACACAGGACCCCGAGCCTGGGGACAAGCTTCGTGTGTTTACCACTCCCAGAAGCATCAAATCCTTGCCATCAGGCGATTTCCACTCAGGGCTCCTTTGCAGGACCACGTAGAACTGCCCCTGTAGGATTCCCAACCCTGCACTTTTTCGATTTTAGATTATTTCTGTGTCTTTTTTCCCCTCCATGGTTAAATTGCTTTTAAAAGTGAGTTGTGTCATCACAATCAGTTTTAGAGCTCCCTCCACCCTCCTGCATACTTTGTTTGTTCCCCCAGACCCTTCACCCTCTCCCTATCTCTCAACCCCACCCCTGCATCCCCTATCAGCCCTTGCTTCAGTTATTATCTCTATTCATCTACTCCTTCTGGGCTTCACAAGCTGGAAAACCCAACAGAAACAAACAAAAACAAAATATAGTGATAAGGATAAGATAATAATAAAAACATTTTTTAAATGAGAAAGAAACACCATTAGTATTGAAAGGGAAGAAATTTTTGTCATGGAACAAGCAAGAAATACTTGTACCTAAAGCAGTGTCGGATTGAGTCAAGAGTGAGGTCAACTGACCAAGTATCAACCAAAACTACATTTTCATGAGAGTAGAATACATCATCTTTCTCCCGAAGAATGGCTGATGGATTCGAACTGTTGATCTTGCAATTCGCATACCACATAAGCCAGCAAGCCTTCATTCAAAGCCATGAGGTAGCAATAAACAATTTCAGGGCACTTGGATTCACCGTTTACTAAGTGCCAGCTGTGTACCAAGAAATGTGCTATCAGGTGAAGCCATCCTTCCTGTCCCTGGAAGAATGCCATGGGAAAAGAGAACATAGGCGCGTGCAGTTTTGTGCACAGTGTTGTACAGCCTATAGCAGAGGTGTGTGCGACGAGCTAGGAGCCTGGCGGAGAATCATCCTGACTGAGAGGGTCATGGCTGGCAGAGAGAGGCTGGGAACAATAAATACATTCTGAGGACAGAGTGGTGCTACTCTAGACAAAAGCGAACGGTTTCTGTAGGACCCAGTTTTGACCTGGTGTGATGTTATAGGGGGCTGGCCTGTTGTCTTTTGTGGCGTGGAGTTTAGGTAATGGGGCTACTACATGAAATGAGGACAGTTGGTGCTAAAGCGTGAAGGGCCAAGTGGTGCCCTGAAGAGTTTGGAGAAGCCACTGCAGCTTTTGACATGACTGAAATTTGGGTATCTATTAATACAGCCAGCCATTTTGCATCAGGAGACCCATGTCCCCTGCCGCCAGCTTCCACTGCCATCATCTCTGGGGGCCGTGGCTCTTCATTACTGTTTACATCATTCCACTGCAGCAGTTCTATCTATTTCCAGCAAAGGAACAGCTCTGTAAACATCTGTTTTCCTTTCGCCACAGCACACATCACAGTTTTATTAACAGTCACCTGGCTGCTAAGAAAAAATACACTGCTTCCCCAGAATGCAGGCCTGTTTCCAGTGGAAGCTGCTCATGAAATCCCGGAGGAGACGCTTCCTTTTACTTCCTGTGCCTCCTGCCGTGAGCCCGGTAAATGAGAAGTCCCTTGCCCTTAACTGGTTTTGATCTCATTCTGTTTTTAAATTGGTGAGGTTTAATGGGCTTTATCCTTTAAATTCTAAAACCGGATTTTGGAATTAGATGCCATCCTGACCTAGAACTGGGTTCAGAAAACCCATTTGGGGCTGGGCTTAGTTCCTGAGGCTGCTCGGACGAGGTACGCTAGATGGGGTGGTTTGCAAAAGAGGCCTGCTTTTTGCCCTGCAGTTTGCCACAATCGTGGCCCCAAGTGGCCTTCTCTCTTTGGATGTTTGTTTGAACCTTTGCCAAATGCCTTCTCTCTCTCTCTCTCTCTCTCTCTCTCTCTCTCTCTCTCACACACACACACACACACACACACACACACACACACACACCTTTATTATATATAGGCATTTTTCACGACTCTCCCACTCCCCAGCTTTTGTCTTCAGGAGCCTTGGTGGCTTAATGGATTTTACATCATGCTGCTAACCATAAAGTCAGCAGTTCGAAACCACCAGCTATTCCAAGGAAGAATCATGAGGCTTGTAAAGATTGACAGCCTCAAACCTACAGGAGCAGTTCTACCCTGGTCTATAGGGTTACTGTGAGTCAGAAGGACTGACAGCAGTGACTGGGGGTTGGTTTTTAGGCGGCATTGCTCGAGTGATACAGCAGGTTAAGCTACTAATGGCAAGCTCAGCAATTGAAGCTCATCAACTGATAGGTGGAAGAAAAATGAGGCTTTCTGCTCCTATACAGATTTATCACCTTGGAAACAGGGAGCAACTCCACTCTGCAATATAGAGGCTTTATATGTCCTAATCGACTCAATGGTTGAGGGTAGCTTTTGTCCTAAGGTGCCTGGCAGTGCAGTGGTTAAAAACTTGATTACTACCCAAACGATTCCATCAGCCGCCCCACAGGAGAAAATACCTGATAGTCTGTTCTCAGGAAGGTGGTAGTCCAGGAGACATTATCTGGGCCGGCTGCACCACATTCTGTAGGGATGCCATGAATTGACTCAGTGTACACAGCAGCAGTCGTCACTGCCCCAGGAGCCCCTGGATGGGTCACATAGTTAATCCATTCAGCTGTTAAACAGAAGGATGGAGGTTCCAGTTCACTCAAGCTATCAGGGAAGGAAGAAAGGCCTGGAAGTCTACTTGTGAAAACCCCAGGGAGCACAATGGTACAGTGACATAAACAGTACCACTCAGAGTCAACTCCGTGTTAACTAGAAAGTCATTGTCCCCAGGGACAAGGGAACAAGTGATCTAAAACCAATGGTGTGGAGGGAGGGCAATAGGATGCCTGGTGGGGCTTGATCAAGGGCAGTGCAGCCTAGAGGAATTCCTGAAACCCGAATGAAGGCCAAACATCATAGTGGGACAAGAGGGAAGTAAAAGGAAATAGAGAAGAGAGCTAGGAGGCAAAGGACACTTCTACAGGTATGTCCATATGTAAATATATTTATATATAATGATAGGAAAATAGATTTATGTACATATATTTATATGTGAAATATTCAGGTAGCAGGTGGACATTGGGCCTCTGCTCAAATACTCCCTCAGTCTAAGAACACCTGCTCTAATAATCAGCACTCTGTGATGTTCACCTTCCCTCACGATCACTGAAGACAAAATGAGTGCATAAGCAAATGTGGTGAATTAAGCTGATGGTGCCTGGTTACTAAATGATATAGCATCTGGTTACTTAAAGGCTTGAAGATAAACAAGCCATCTAGCTCAGAAGCAACAAAGTCCACATGGAAGAAGCACACCAACCTGTGTGATCATGAGGTATCTGTGGGATCAGGCATCAAAAACCTAGAACAAAAAGTCATATCAATGTGAATGAGGGGGAGGGTGGAGTGGAGATCCAAAGCCTATCTGTAGACAATTGGACATTCCCTTACAGAAGGGTCCCAAGGAAGAGATGAGCAAGTCGGGGTACAGTATACCACCGATGAAACATTACAACTTTACTCTAGTTCTTTAATGCTTCCTCCTCTCCACTGTCATCACCCTGATTCTATCTTACAAATCTAGCTAGAACAGAGCATGTACACGAGTACAGTTAAGGGCTGAATCTAGGGAATCCAGGACACATAACCCCCTCAGGACCAATAATGAGAGTGGCGATACCAGGAGGGTAAGGAGAGGGTGGGGTAGAAAGGGATAACTGATCACAATGATCTATGTATAACCCCCTGCCTAGGGGATGCACACCAGCAAAGTGGGTGAAGGAAGACATCAGTCAGTGTAAGACATGAAAAATAATAATTCATAAATTATCAAGGGTTCATGAGGGAAGGAGGGTGGGAAGGGAGGGAAAAATGATCTTCTACCAAGGGCTCAAGTAGAAAGAATGTTTTGAAAATGTTGATGGCAACAAAAGTGCTTGACAGGATGGATGGATGGATGGATGGATGGATGGATGGATGGATGGATGGATGGATGGATGTAAGAGATGTACAAGTCCCCAATAAAATGATTTTTAAAAAAGAGTCATTGTCCTTAGGCTTTTCTGATCCCCACCTCACTGCTCCTTCCCTTTCTGTAACCCCAGCCCCTCACGGTTCTGTCCATTGCTAGAGATAGGGTCCTTGGCCAAACATAGCCTCATTGTCCCTTTGGAACAATCTATGGCTTCACTAAAGACACCCCAGGTATCAAGTGTGTGAATTGCTTTATTAGTCTTTCCCTTAATCTTTATTGCCACTCCTTTGTATTATGTTTTATTATTCATACTGTTATATTTTAGCTTGAAGATCTAGAAATGGGCACATAGAAGGGCAAGTCCTTCCACCAGTTAGTGAGGTTGGTGAGCAAGGGCTCAGAATCCATGATCCATTTGCCACCAAAATCTGGGCTCTGTCGCCTTTCTGGGGCCCTCGTCTGAAGTGCTAATCAGTCCAGTGCTCTGATTTTTCATGAACGCACAAGTCTGCACTTTAAACATTGCGGTGTAGTATATGTGACATAAAAGGACCCCTGGCAGCGTGACTGGGTAAAGTACTGGGATGCTAACTAACCACATCAGTGTTTCAAGCCTCCAGGTGCTCCATGAAAGCCTGGCCTCCCAGGAAGACCGATAGCCTTAGGACCCAGAGGGAGCAGCTCTGCTCCCCACCAGAACCAAGTTCAGGCAGCTGGGTTGACTTGTTTGCAGGCTTGGGGGAAAGGGGATAATCATCTTTTATGCACTTCACTGACTTCGCCCAGGACACATGCCCGTGTGGCTTCCCTGATCTCGAAGTGTGCAGTGCCCTCATCCCAGTAGCCCTCGTGGGCTCCCAGAGGGGAGTCACGAGAACCGTTTTTAACCAGACATCGATTGCGTCTGTGCTTTAAATTTCCCCAGATGAAATCGTATCGTACATGTTCTTTTCTGTCCACCCTCTTTCTGAATGTAGCCTTGAGAAATTTGTAAGCCCCCTCTCCCGTTACACATTCTTCTCTGGGTGGCTTTACTTGGCCTATGACCTCAGTCAGCGGAGCAGGTAAATTTTCTTCTGTGGGTTATCTTCGTTGTGATGAGCCGTCCACAGGGCCATTCCTAGAGAAGTTCTTGTCTTTCCTGGAGGTTATAATGAGTTAGTTCAAAGCTGTCTGGCTTGGTCCTCTGGTTCTCCATCCGGTTGAGCCCTTGCTTGCCTGCGAGGTGGGCCGCACCAGCCTCTTCCCCACCCCCGCACGCCGCCTTCGGCTTGTCTTAGCGTCCTAGTGGTGTTCCTGGGGTGGACTGGGATTCACAGCCTCTGGCAGCAGTAGGCTGCCCGGGGATTCCATTTGAAACGGCCCACAGTGTGGTCATGTTCGCAGCTCTGCTGCTCGCAGAGGCTGGGTCTCTGTTTTCCAGAGCCGAGTGTTCAGAGCTCCCGTTTGTGCTCTGCAGATCTATTTTAATCTGGAACATTTAACTCTGTAATTAGCAGGGTGCCAATTGAAGCAAAATAAAATGTCCTTCTGAAAGTCTGGAATCATTCAAAGGGCACCTGCTGGGAACTGGAACTATCTGGAGGCACCCACCCTGATGAGCAGCAAGGAAAGCAAAATGAACTTGCCTAAGTGTCTTGCCCTCCTTCTACCACAGAAGAGGTCTTCTTGCTGCCTTAACTGCGATTCTTTTTTTAAGTTCTCAGCCGTCTTTCTTTTTTTTTTTTTTTAACATTTTATTAGGGGCTCATACAACTCATCACATTCCATACATATACATATATCAATTGTATGAAGCACATCTGTACATTCCTTGCCCTAATCATTTTCTTTCTTTCTTTTTTTTACATTTTATTAGGGGCTCATACAACTCTTATCACAATCCATACATACACATACATCAATTGTATAAAGCACATTCTTTGCCCTAATCATTTTCAAAGCATCTGCTCTCCACCCAAGCCCTTTGCATCAGGTCCTCTTTTTTTTTCCCTCCCTCCCCGCTCCCCCCTCCCTCGTGAGCCCTTGATAATTTATAGATTGTTATTTTGTCATATCTTGCCCTATCCAGAGTCTCCCTCCCCCCCCTTCTCTGCCGTCCATCTCCTTAACTGCGATTCTTGTATTTGACTCTATTGTTTGCATTTTGTGAAAACTTGACTTTGCTCCATATAACTTTCTAGTGCTTTGTTGCTGTGGCGTTGGTCCCTGAGTCCCAGTGATCCCATGCACTTGAGCTGGGCTGTTGAAGTCCATCAGGCTGTCATTGGCCGATATTTTGAAAATAAATAGCCAGGCCTTTCATCTTAGTCTGGAAGTGCTGCTTGAAACCTGCTCAGCATCATGCCCAGGAGAGCCTCCACTGCAAATGGTGGTTAGATTTTACTATTGTTTAAATTTTGTGATTTTAGGAGCAGGTTCACAAAGCTTCACATTCAAAAATTTATACACATTTTGCTTCACTTCATTCATTTCAATCCCCTCCATGTCCCACCACTTATATCCCACCTGCCTCCAGTATATCCTGTACTTATTCTTCCTTCTTTTTCAACCTGCTGTCCTTTTGATTATTCTACCACCAGGGGTGGTGTGGGTGATTTCAGTTAAAACGTGAGGATGACTATGGGTCATAGTCGCGAGGGCCCCATCATTCTCTGTATAACCAATCAATAAGCCTTGTATCTTGCATGCTTTTGGGTTTTGATACACACACAAACACTCTCTCTCTCTCTCTCTCTCTCTCTCTCTCTCTCTCTCTCTCTCTCTCTCTCTCTCTCTCTCTCTCTCTCTCTCTCTCTCTCTCTCTCTCTCTCTCTCTCTCTCTCTCTCTCTCTCTCTCTCTCTCTCTCTCTCTCTCTCTCTCTCTCTCTCTCTCTCTCTCTCTCTCTCCCGGACTTTCTAATGGCTTTCAAATCAGTTGGTAGAGTTAGCCAGGCAACATCTCGTCCTGCTTTTCTCAGGCTTGTGAAGACCATGTTTTCATGGTTCAGTGGGGGTGACTGTCTCCATCTGTCTTTTGGTGGCTGCATATTAGGGTGTTAGCTGGGAATCAACCCTGGGTCTCTCACATGGAAAGCAAGAATCTGCCACTGAACCACCACCACTGCCCACATGTAACTTGCTACATACAGAAGAATTCCCCTTGGGCTTGGCATAGACTTAAACTTACACCATTCTCATGGTCTCCTCAAGGACAATGAAATGAATTGAACCCTTAATAGCTCATAACATATATATTGAAATGCCACAGGGACTTAGCACTTTACAAAGGACACCAAAGGATCTCGTTGTATAAAAAATATGACTTTTAGTGGTTGGGATATGAGAGTTTTCTTTAGCTTGTTTTATGTGCACATGTATTTCCAAGATGTTCTCAGTGGTTTCCAGTTTGTGTGCTTGATTATTCAAATTAAAAGTAATATTAAGAATTTGGGTCAAATAGCCATTTAATATTAGCTGTTGGAACTAACTTGCCAGGAGATAACAGAACATGTAATATTGTTATTTCTGGTTGGAGTTTTTCTTTTCATAAATCTTCATATATTTGATGTTTTGTTTTCGCAGAGGGAAAATTCATAATATATATTGTATTTCCAGTCTATGAAAGTACCGTATATACTCGTGTATAGGCCGAGTTTTTCAGCACAAAAAAAATGTGCTGAAAAACTGGGGTTTGAGTTATACATGGGTCAGTGGTACCTCAGCGAGGTGTAACATCTCACTGCTCTACCCCGCCCCCAAGGTAAAAGATAAGCACCTGTTACCTCGCGGGTGATTGCAGTTTCTCCTCTGTTAATTCAAAGCCCCGGCTGACACAGCAGGGCTTTGAATGTTTGTTTACTCACATCTAACCAATCAGAGCCATCCTATGACATGTGCCTTTGAATAGGCCTTTTAAAGACCATGTGCGAAGGATGTGGCATGAATGGATGTCATCTGGTCAAGCCCGACTAACAAAAGGTGGAAATCTCATGAAGCCTAACGTAGAGTTAATAGCAAAGTGGGTTCGAGATGCATGGGAAGACATTCCACAAGACATGGTGCGACGTGCCTTCCAGAAATGTAGTATTAGTAATGCTGTGGATGGCAGTGAAAACTGCACTTTGTATGAAAATGACAGGAGTGATGGTGATGACGGCGATCTCAGTGAGGACAGCGTCTATGATGACCTCACATCAGCTGTAGCTCTGCATTGGAATACGGATGATGATGAGCAATCCAGTTTTGAGGATTTTAACTCTACATTTTAGCTTGGTTGCTGATTGAGCTCAGGGAATAGTACTCTTAAGGTATCATTGTTGATACCTTCTTGTTTTTGTTGAACCTATTTTCCACTCACTGTTCTGGTTTACTAATGTTAAATGACTTGTGGTCATTTTATTTAAAATAAATATTTAAATACATTACCCCACTGATGTCTCAATGTTTAGTAATTTTATTTTCATTTGTTTTGATTATTGAAACTCACCAATAGCTTCTACATTTTCCACCCTAGGCTTATACTCGAGTCTATCAGTTTTCCTCATTTCCCAGGTAATAATTAGGTACCTCAGCATATACTCGGGTTGGCTTATATTCGAGTATATACGGTATGTAGCTTGTAAGTGTAGACTAGTAGAGATTTGATATCTTAGTAAGTTTCCAATTTGTGCTTCCCAAGTTATTTGATAAAATTTGCGCTAGTGTTTAAAATGACAATGTACACTCTTTATTAACATTGTAGTACCAGTGACCCGTTGCAGAAGAGACCCAGGCTTCTCCCGAGGGTAATGGGGAAGTGGAAGGTGATACCAGCTCCGCTTACTGTTTATGTACTCCATGCAGACATGAAAGGGGCTGGAATGCTCAGCTGCTCCATCTCCTAGTGGTGCCTAAGTTAAGGAGGTGAAAGCAGTGTTCTTCAGTAGAAGCTGTGCACAATTCCATTAGTTGAGTTATGGGTGTATTATAGTAATACTTCCACTTTTCTGTCCCTTAAAATGTCTTTTCTTTGTGCGTGTTTTATAATGTTAACAAATAATGTTCGTAATGTATATGAGGTTGGTGCAAAAGTTCAGGGAAAATTATTTTATTTTAATTTCATTTTCCCATGAATTTTTTAAAGCCCCCTTATATAATAAATACATCTGGTTTAAATAGCTAGGAAATGAAAACATACGTTTAAGGTTTCGTTATGGGAGGAAAAGTGTATTCAACGAGGATTTTGCTTGGTTGTACGAAATAGAAGACAAGCAGTTGGGTACATAGTGTAGAAGTTCATTTCTGTCTAGCTGCAGGTGGCCCTGGCCAGGTGGTACAGCAGGGTTTCCATGGCCTCGACCCTCTGCCTTTCTCGCAGTCCTTATCCACTGGTTTCAGCCTTCAGTATCATCTTGCCCACAATGACTGCTGGCGCACCAGTAGCATTTCTCCCTTCCTTTTAAGCTAAGGCTTTCTATAAAGGGCCATCCCATGATGTCTGGCTGTGTCTCATTGGCCAGAACATGGCCATACCTTGCAGGAGGGAACCAGGAAAAATAGATTTTTCACTTATAGCTTTGCTGCCTTACAAAAAAAAAAAAGATGGGATTTCATGACCATATTAATCTTGAGGAGGAAACTTGAAATCTTGTCACAAGGCATTTGATGTAAGACAAGCTCCTTATTTTCTCTTAATTATGCAAAGGGGACTTTACATTCAGCCCTTCAAATGATATGTTTAGAAAGCTGTGCATTGAAATGCACTGTTTACTGTGTATAATAATTATGAGTTCTTAGGGGCTTAATCTTCTGCATTGTAAATAATAATTTCCAGTTGTAGTAAGATGTACTGTATAAGGCACACGGGAGGAGGTATTTAATGTTAACTGGGAAGTGCACTTAGTGTTTTATAATGCGATTTGAGAATTGCTTTATGGGATGGATAAGCACAAAATTTTAAAATTCTAATTTAGCAAAACACAGTGCAATATGTGTGGGTATTAGTGCCCCCCAAGATTCCCGCTGTTTACTGGCACACGGTTCTGTCAGTAAACACTCCAACATAGGTTGATTTCCAAAGAAAATCACAGCATAAGTGAGATTGAGAAGCTCTTGTTTTCTTCGTGTCTCTGATCAGTGGGGACAATGGCGATGTCCTTGATGATAAATAGCCTTTCTGCCTTCTCTTCCTGTCCCCCTTCTCCCACAGGGCATACTCCTTCCACGTCACAGCAGATGGTCAGATGCAACCTGTCCCCTTCCCCCCCGACGCCCTCATTGGCCCTGGCATCCCCCGGCACGCGCGCCAGATCAACACCCTGAACCACGGGGAGGTGGTGTGCGCCGTGACCATCAGCAACCCCACGCGGCACGTGTACACGGGCGGCAAGGGCTGCGTCAAGGTGTGGGACATCAGCCAGCCTGGCAACAAGAGCCCGGTCTCTCAGCTCGACTGCCTGGTGAGTGAACGGGAACTGGTGCACAAGGGGAAAGAGCTGTCCGGGCCTGTGTTTTATTCCTATTATGAGGAAATGGATGTCCGTTCTGTTTCCTGTGTTAGCCTGGAATGTGAAGATTTCATTTGTTGCCATTTCACTGCTTACATCTCCAGGGTTGAAGGGTTTTCTCCTTTCTCTCCCTCTTTTTTAGAAAAGTATTTTACCATAGTTTATAGACACTCTCCTTGTTTGGATGTAAATTATAAAGGGGGTTGGAAGCCTGAGCTCAGCTTGGACTCGGACCCCTGCCGTCCGCTCACTGTTAACTTCCCCACATCCTTGAGATGAATATGGAATAGGAAACATTGAGAAAGTGGTGTACAAACCACCGGAACAGCGTCCAGGCTTTGCGAGAGGCCTCGAGGAGTGGCGTCAGTTCCCGAGATCCTGGTATTAGAAAAGGGTTTAATAGGTCATGTGGCCAAGAAACGGAGGGCGTTCTCAATCAAATAGGCCTGGTAAGAACTCTTTATTTTTTTATGGGCATTGTTTCTTCATTTTTATTTATTTATTTGGTTGTTTGTTGTTGTTTTTGAACTCTTTCCAAGGCAACTAACCCACTCCTCTCAGAGGATGAGAATAAGCTTTGCATATCGCCAGGACACAGACCACGCCAGGACGTGCTTTAAGCTCTAGGATCCAGTCCTGGGATTTACACACTGTGTGCCATTTGCGTTAGGTCAGCTGGAGGCCACCTGTCTTGCTCCTGCTGTAGTGTCTGCTTACACCCTGCTTCCGCAGTCACTTAGCTTGCCCACTGCCTGCCCAGAGATTTGTTAGGGTTCCAGAAAGTATGTGCAGACAGGAAAAGGGCAATATTTTTCAGATTCAGAGAGTTTTTGAGAAGTTTTTAGCTTATTTTTAAGTCAAATCGTGTAAAAGCTTCATTTAACTTACAAGCCACCATCCCGAAGTTTTCCGGTGCCATTGAGTCAGCTCCGACTAACACTGTGCACAAGAGGACAAAGCACTGCACAGTCCCGCACCAACTCCACAAGTGTGTTCATAATGTTTGAGCTCGTTATATATAATTTTTCTTTTTAAAATCACTTTCTTAGGAGCTCATACAGCTCTTATCACAATACATACATATATACACACACACACATTGTGTCAACCACATTTGTTGCCATCATCATTCTCAAAACATTTTCTTTCTACTTGGGCCCTTGGTATCAGCTCCTCACTTTCCCCACCCCTCATTCCCCACCCTCCCTTCCTCACGAACCCTTGATAATTTATAAATTATTACGATTTTTCTCATGTCTTACACTGACCAATGTCTCCCTTTACCCACTTTCCGCTTATCCGACCCCCAGGGAGGGGATTATCTGTATTGAGCTTGTTATTGTAGCCACTGTGTGAGTTTATCTTGTCGAAAGTCTTCCTCGTTTTCACTGACCAACTAATTTACCAAGCATTATATCCAGCTCCAGTCTAGTTTCTCCTAACAACCCGTCCAATGCATGTGAGACAGAGTCGCAGTGGGGTCATTATCTGTGCTGAGGCGTTTGACATTCTTCTCCTCTTTAACAGATAGGCCATTGCGAAAGCATACGAAAGACTTCAGCTCTTATCTACTTGAGTTCAAACTAAAAGAAGGATAGAAATTACTGCTTTGGGGGCAGCGGAGGTCATGTTAGGGTCCTTCTCTATCTTTATTAGGTTTTTTTTTTAAGTTTTAAAAGAATGTGTCCTTTTGATAGTGGGATATGCCATTTTCATCAACTGCCTGCCTTGGCCTATAGATTGAGAAGTATGGCAGCTGCCTTATTAGAACATGAGAAAACAGCGCTGCTGAGCCTCCAATGGAGACCCGTGTGAGTTCTGTCATGAAGACACACACGGTGCGAGCATTTGGTAGAGTGCTCAGAGCAGTCCAAGCCAAACATAAGAGAGTGGGTGCACCGCTTCCACGGGGCTCACACCGGAGGATGGCAAGGTGGAAGGTTTACAGCCTGGCTTTGAAAAGTGGTTTCTTCCTAAAGAATTAGGCCCATACCTACTGCTGATCCTAGTACTGGCTCTTAAGCAGGAACTGGGAATGCCTGCTTTCGGGAATGCCTCCATGACCCTGCGTTTCTTAGTACGTGAATACACTGAAGGAGCCCCTTATTGAGTACAGAACTCCCTTGTTAGAGAAGGCCTGGGGAAGGCAGGTCTTCACATCAACAACCCAGACTCCGCCTTATCGAATGCTTGGTGATGCATGCTAGTAATTGAATTATGTCTCTTTCACAGAACAGGGATAACTACATCCGCTCCTGCAGATTGCTCCCCGATGGGCGCACCCTAATTGTGGGAGGGGAGGCCAGCACTCTTTCCATTTGGGACCTGGCGGCCCCGACTCCCCGCATCAAGGCCGAGCTGACGTCCTCGGCTCCTGCCTGCTACGCCCTGGCCATCAGCCCCGACTCCAAGGTCTGCTTCTCGTGCTGCAGCGACGGCAACATCGCCGTGTGGGACCTGCACAACCAGACGCTGGTGAGGTGAGCAGAGAGCTTCCTCAGGGCAAGAGGACGCATGGTAGAGTGTGATGCTGGCCCATGTCTGCTTCTCTCTCGTACCGCTCCCAGAATCTCTGCTAACACTTTAAGAACTAGCCTCAGACCCAAATCTTGCAGTGGGGCATGTGTGAGAGCGCATGTGTGAACGCAGGCCAAACTTCATCCCTCTGCTTGAGGGGTGGTTGTTCTTTGTGTACTCTGTCATGGATTAGAGGTGGGGGTTCGGTAAGAGTGCCACCAAGACCCCCTTTCCTCCTTCCTGGGATTCACATGCTGGTCGTCTAACCAAAAGTTGGTGATTCAAGTCCACCCAGAAGCTCCTCCGAAGAAAATCCAAGCAATCTGCTTCCAAGCAGGTAGCCATTAACCTTCCTGAGCTCGATTCTACTCCGACACACGTGGGGTCAGTCCCCACAGGTCGGGATCAACCCACTTTTCAGTTGATACACAGAGTCTGCTCAACTTGTAGCATGCCTTGCCAAGGGGTGACATAACCTGGATTGCAGGGTAGTGTGAAAGAAAGGGCCTCAGTACTCGCTGCCTTTGACGTTGGCAAGAACCTTGTCTATGCAAACACTGATAAGGATAGCGGAAAGTCAACAAAAGGATGTTTGAAGAGGAGAGTCTTCCAATTTCAACCACAAATGATTTTCAAGTATTCGTGTTTCTCAATAACTAAATTCGAGCTGCCCAGGGCCCATGACACCCATGAGTGAGTAGGGCTCTGCTTGTCTTCCTGGAATGATTCTCCTCACCTTGGTCCTTCGTGGAACTAAGGGGCCATGTCAGCGGCGTGCTGTGTCCGAGGGAGGTAACCACACCGGAAGCTGTCGGGGAGAGGTGCATGGGATGGACTCCTGAGGTGTGGATGTTCAAGTAGCTTGAGGAGGAAGGATGTTTGAAGTGAAGCTGGCATCTTGTTTCAGAATCCTGGGTAACAGTGGTGTTTTTTCTTTTCACCAGTGGCTGTTGAATGACTCACTTGTGGGGGCCCTGGTCAATGTTGAGCAGTGTTCTGTTGGGTTTTCAATGGCTGACGTTGTACTAGTAGTTTTTCATACTTTTCTTCCAAGGCAGCTGTGCATGGACTTGAACTACTAATCATGGACTTGAACTACTAAGCCAAGTATCTTAACTGTTTGTATCACCCAGAGACTCCTTTCTTTCCTTACACTCTTTTAAATTCTAAGCTCAGCTTAATAGTTTGTAGTTCTTTGGGAGGTAAGAGCAAGAAAAAACCTCATCTCAGTGTTGGCTTGAAGGAGTCTTGGCTGGTTCGCCTCTGTGACCAGACGCTGGTGGCTGGGGTCCAGTCGTCTTCTCCTGCGCTCTCTTTCCTGCCAGCTCTTTTGCGGCATATAAAACGGGATCCTAAAGGACTCGCACATGCTTCTAGGGTTGCTGGTGCCTGTGCCCATGTGCCCAACACATTTCTGCTTGAGGTTTTTTGAATGAAGCAGGAGGTACCCCTTTAACAACCCTGTGCTCAGCTTCAAGCAGGGTCTTGCCAAAGTCCCACAGGTTTGCCTCAGCAATTAGCTTTGCCTCTTGCTCAACACCGCTGCGGTCAGGAGGCTGGGATGACCTTATCTCTGTGGGTTCAGGTTTGCTAAATAGGACCCTTTAATCGAGCCCAGCAGGTTGAGGAAACACATGAACTCGTGTGCTGTTGGCGCGGAGCGCAGCTCTTTGTTGCATCCCTTGCAGGACAGGGAGATGCTCCGTGGTCTCGTGCTTGTGACCCAGCCACTTCTTTGTCACACAGGCAGTGTAGGCTCTCACCTTAATGGGCTACATTTGGGAGTACTGTGGGGGTCTGTTCTCCTCCTGCAGCCCACCCCCTGTTCCTTTGAAATACTCTCCTGGCCCCGGGAGGAATGATCCCTTCTAGATGACATACGAAAAGCGTAAGACTATATTTAACTTCTGTGCAGCCACCTGACCTGGCATTCTGTGTCTTCAGCGTGTGGATTGTGGTTTTAAAAAGGAAAGTTGCAGATGCCTGCTTCCTCGGGGGCAGCTTAGTTTGATCTTGCGCGTTAGCACACACCGAAGAGACGACACGCTGACACAGAGTCCAAAACTAATGACACAACAGTGTTTCCTTGAGGCCTGGCAGGAAATCATTATTCAGTCTGGTTTGTTTTATCAGGCAGTTCCAGGGCCACACAGACGGGGCCAGCTGTATTGACATTTCTAACGATGGCACCAAGCTCTGGACGGGCGGTTTGGACAACACGGTCAGGTCCTGGGACCTGCGCGAGGGGCGCCAGCTGCAGCAGCACGACTTCACGTCCCAGGTGAGTGGCTGACCCCCGCCCCGGCCTAGGCTGTGAGGCGGTCTGCATGTGTGTCATCCTTCCCCGGCCCACAGCCCAGCGCTGGCGAGACCAACAGGGCGAGGGTTACGTTTAAGATTCTGCTCGAAACAAGCCAAATCAATGCGAATCCCCCAAGCTCTTACTCTTGTTACCAAAATCCCATTGGCTAGCCTGTGGTTGAAGGAATTCACACTGTGAAGAATACACGGGTTTCTTTCAGCAGTGCTTGGTCTGTTGTGGGGATGAGAGGTGATGCTTTGATTCACGTACATCTGGAGCCTGAAAAATACGCTGGGATGTCGCCAGAAGTGGAGAGAAGTCAGAACTGCTTCGAGTTCGTTCCTCTGGCATCGGGGCCCTCAAATAGGGCGGAAGTGTCTGTGGAAGACCGCCTTGTCACTCACCCTTCCAAAAGGGCCATGTGGCTGACTAGAGGCTTAGAGATAAGATGTAAGAAAGAAATAGCAACTTTTTTTTTTATTGTGAAGATTCTTTCAGTGTTGAGTATCTTAAGTCCAGGGTTGTTGGTTTTTTTGTTTTTTTTTTAAAAACAGTGCTTGCTATTAAAAGTAGTTGTTGATGATAGAATTGTGGTTTTTTTTAAAAACCATTTCTTTCAAATTTATATTTATATGCATGTGTATGCATGCATATATATGTATGTATACATACATGCATATTTTAATTATAACTATTACGCAATTTAAACCTATATCCTTGTTTGAATTTCCTCATAGTTTAACCTGTTTCTTTTCTAACTTATGTAGGAGACTGTTTTTTATTTACATTTATTTTTTTTAACTTGTTGTGGAAATGTTGAAAGAGACTTCAAAGCCCAGAGCAGACTATAGTAAAATCCACGTGCCCATCCTCTGGCCTTAATTCCCATCCATCTTCGAGTAACCTTTTCATCTGCCTTTGCCCGTAGCTCCAAGACAGGGGTTATTTAAAGTAAATCCAAAGACAAAGTCATCACGTCCCTAAATAGAGCTGTCCTGTGCTCCCACTCCTCAGTAAGCAACAGAATGATGAACAGAGAAAGGTTCAAGTTGCCGAAGATGTCATTTCACTTGGATCCACACTCAACCCGTATGGACGCAGCAGTCAAGGCATCCAATGAAATACTGCGCTGAGTAACCAAATCAGCCGAACCCGGCTCCTTCAAAATGGTCAAGAACAGGGATGCCGCTCTGAGCATCGGGGAGCGCCCGATCGAGCCAGGCGACAGTTGAAGACGAGAGACCAGGATGCATTTGAATTAAGTTGATGTTGAAGAATATTGAATATATCATGTACTGCCAGAAGAAGAAATAAATTTGTTTCGGATGAAGCAGAATGCTCCTTAGAAACAAGGATGGTGAGACTTTGTCTCATGCTTTGGACAGATCCAGAAACCAGTCCCTGGGCAAAAACTGCACGTTGGTGGGAAAGAGGAAGACTCTCAATGAGTGGCTTCGGCAATGGGCTCCAACATCACAGTTGTGAAGGGGGCGCAGGGCCTGGCAGGAGGGTGCTCTGTTGCCCACAGGGTCACCGTGAGTCGGAAACAACTTGAAGGCACTTGACAGCTATAACATCTCTCTCCCCCACAAATAACATGCATTGTAAGTGTTCGCTTTTCCCGTTCTCTCATAGAGGTTGTTTACCGTGACGCGCGTCTGAGCTGAGTGGCTTGCTGTATCGAGCCTCCTGTGGTCGAGAGTTTGCTGATGGCCGCTTCCCCTTGTTGCTGTTACTTTTACTGTGTTCCTCCCTATGGTTACTGGGCAGAATAACTAGCGAGCCTGTCCTCCACCTATAGATCTTCTCGCTTGGATACTGCCCCACTGGAGAGTGGCTTGCCGTGGGCATGGAGAGCAGCAACGTGGAGGTGCTCCACGTCAATAAGCCCGACAAGTATCAGCTGCACCTTCACGAGAGCTGTGTGCTGTCCTTGAAGTTTGCCTACTGCGGTGAGTTCACGAGGGGGACTTTCCTCCAGATGCGATCGCCGCCGGATGTTGTTTCCATGTCGGCCCTGCGTGTCTTCCAGTCCCCGCCTCAGAACGGCCGGGCGCAGTCACATTCTTGTCATTACAAGCCCCTCCGTCACGTGTGTTTCAGTCGGTTTCACTGATTGGGAAAAGCGTGGCAGGCTCTGAAATGGCCTTATAGGAACGTTTGACTAATACTTGGTTGCGGTGGGATCACCAGATGGCAGGAGGGTAATTAGATCCCATTCTGAAACGAGGCTGCTGGGAACTGAGAGGAGAATGGAGCAGGCAGGGGAGAGATCTTTGTGGACTGAGCAGGAAGAGGACTATTTAGCTGCACCCGGATGCTTCGACTCTGCCGGCGGCGAAGAGAACGACAATATCCGTGTGCACTGCAAGTGGTTAGATACTTGTTTTCAGAGTAGATGGATCCTGTTTGAAATTACCATCGAGTTGATTCTGATTCATGCCTCCCACCCCACCCCCACTCCCGCCAGTCTGTGTCAGAGTAGGACTTTGTTTATGGCTTTTTCAATGGCTGATATTTTGGGGCTTGAGGCGGTACCTGGAATTGTGGGTGGCTTCAGATTTCAGGGCAACATTGGACCAGGGATTCCCTCAGCTGGATGCGTCGTGCTCTCTTTCTGAGCATGAGTTGGATGCCCTGTAGAGCATCTGGTATTTGACTTACGTTCCTCGTTGGGGGCTTGCTGGCCTCTTTCGTGGAGATGGACCATAGAAGAGCAGCTTCACGGCGTTCCGTATTAGAGGTGCGATGCTGTATGTTGTGTCGTCATGCACTGGCTAACAGGGCTGCCACTTCAGGTAACAGAGTTGCTTCATCACGGAGCTCAGGCTTCCAGCATGGACTCTTTCTTTACACATGTCATAGACCAACCCTTTGGGAACAATTGCTGTTGAACTGATGCTCACTCAAGGTGATTCCACAAGAGTTTTCATACGTTCATAGAGTTTTCACTGACTGCTTTTTCAGAAGTAGACAGCTAGACCTTTCCTCCAAGGTGCCACTGAGTCGACACGAACCTCCAACTTTTTTGGTTAACCTTTTGTACCACCCAGTGACTGCTTAGCAATGAACAGAGATTGCTTGTGACTGTGCTTATGGTTTCCTCGGGAGTTTTAACCTTGCTGAAACTACATGTTCCTTTGCTAATTCTAGGTAAATGGTTTGTGAGTACTGGAAAAGATAACCTCCTCAATGCCTGGCGGACGCCCTATGGAGCGAGTATATTCCAGGTCAGTATTGGTTCCTTACCTACAATGACAGTTTAACCATGTGCGCCTGAGGCTACCAGACCCGAAGAATCCTTGGAGGCAGCAGGGTCCTTGGGTGTCTCAGCTCTACCTTAACACATGCTCTCTGCTTTCTCTTTCAGTCCAAAGAGTCCTCATCAGTGCTCAGCTGTGACATCTCTGTGGATGACAAATACATAGTCACTGGCTCAGGGGACAAGAAGGCCACAGTCTATGAAGTCATCTACTGAAAACATAATGTGGTTTAACGTCTATAGTTGAAGTGGGCCAAAATGTTTTGAATTTGTAGAAATAGAAACCTTGTAACTTTGAAAGGAAAAGGAAAACCTATTTCCAAGTTTTGACACAAAGCTTCTACAAAGAGGAGGCAGCAAATCCCATCTCCAGAAGGTCACCTCTCTACCTAGACCAAACGGAGGGCCAAGGCAAGAGTGGACCGAGGGGCCAAGGATGGGAGGACTGAGGAACAGAATCTGATGGCCATGCTAGAGCCTGTTCTCTCCTCTCTCTGTGGTCTCCTGCCAGCTCACGTTGCCTCAGTGTGAGATTATCCTTCTGTTCCTTGCGCTGCACCTCACGTTCCACCCTGTTTAGAGCAGTGGTCTCTCCAGTGAACTTGTTTCCTGGTTTTGCATCTTGTGAAATGTTTTGGTTTTTTTTTTTGTATTTTTGTTGAAGGTTAAACATTTGTATAAATTGTAAATATATTTGGTTTATTACAGTAAAGGCTTTAGTACCAATAAGTGGTTTTCTTTTTTTTTCTTTATTGTTTTTATGGAAGCTCTGGAATTACTGACGTGGGTTCTACAAGCAAAATTCAAACCATTCTAGAGGAAGTTGTAAAGTGCACTTCTTATTTTATTAACATATTTGGACATGGACACGCCCCCTGGCAGCAGTAGAAGCAAGCCCACCGAGCACATTTTGGTTACTGGGAAGTCAGCACTTGAAGGTGTGATTAATTGAAGATGTATTAATCGCAGATTTATTGGGGAAGCTAAAATTATTTCAGCAAGATTCATTCTTTTATTAACGATGCTCTTGTGACTCAAGGTCACAAATTCAAGCTCTACTTTTTCCTGGTGATTCATCGGAAGACAAAATAGTATTTTCTCTAGGAGTGCTTGATCCTTTCAAACCTATGGTCCCTTTCCCCACAACCTTGGCATTTCCTGAAATGTAGGCTTTGTGATGCACACAGGACGGAAGGATCCGTTCACCTGTAAAAGAAAAAGGCAAGAAGTTGTCTGGTTTTGTCTTCCTTAATGCTGGTATGATCCATTATAATAATTTACATAAGCCAACCGTCCGCTTGGTTCCGTTCTTTCTCCTGCAGCCATTGCACCCGCTCATTTGTTGTTGGTCTTTATCATTGTAGACAGATTCTTACTAATTTAGTGTGATGAGCTCTGTAACCTTAGACTTTTAATAGGCTACATAACTCCTTCTTTCTATACCTGTCATATACTGTTACATTTCAGGAAGTAATTGTTGGTAATTTCAAGTCAAGCTTCCTGGCTATTTAAAAATAGCACTTAAGGAATTTCTAACGTTCTTATTTTCTTGCGATCTGGCGAGTTGTTGGCAGTTTGTCTTAATATTTTTCATTTGTTTTCCAGATCTTTTAAAAATACATTTGCAACATTACTTTGCTTTTTGTCAAGAAAATATTTGTTTATGTACAGCGTTTGTTAAACATTGTCATTTCTCATTAAGTGAGTGGCAAACCCCTAATTAGTAAAGCTGGTTTCTCTCATCCCTCTCTCGTATAATGAAGTAGGTTTTTTCCGTACTGTCGATTGGGTGGTTTACTAATAGTGCGTGCTTTTGGGGGATTTATTCTCCTCCTACTTCTTTTTCCTCTCTCTTGTACTAGCTTGGTAGAGGTTAAATTGTCAGTGGTTAAATTTCGTAAGGTTAAATGATAGAGACCTCAATTTAAGTTCACCCATCCCAGAGGTTTATCAGAAGAAAGTTTTGGTAATCCGGTAGCCCTGTAGAAAACAACCATTCCACACTTCGCAGTGTATCGTTCCACTCTGAAAAAGAGGAGTGCGAATTTTAAACAGTATGGCGGCTTAAGAGCTGGCTTGTTTCTCTTCCAGCAGTACAGGTCTGCGCTTCCCTGTTGCTCCAGTTACCCCTACTTCTAGTCAGTCAGGAGCGGTGTGGAAGGCCAGGGACCAGGTCAGATGTGCTTTTAAGCACAGGAGCTGGAATTTATTTCATCACCTCCAATACCTCATTAGCATAGACTTAGTTAGGCATGTGCTATAAAGGAGACTATGAAATGTGTTTTCTTGCTGACAGACATCTGCCCATCACAGAGAAGTTCCCCTGAAAGAACTCTGGGTTAAAGAAACGGGCTCATGTTCTCCTGGTAGGCTCTGTCCCTTCATCTTCTTTCATACTTTATAGTTTCTTTCCAAAGTTTCACAGTGGGATTTTCTGAGGTTTAGATCACCAACTCATCAATTATCCTCAGGCTGATGAAGCCACTCCATTTGATTTTTGGTTGAGTCACTGGCTCAGTCAGAAGAGCCCTGGAAGGAACATAACAGATCTAGCTGTGTTGCTCAGTGTACCTAGAATAAGAAGGGGTCTTCAAAAAGTTCGTGGTAAATGAGTACTATTTTTTTATAATTATGTATGAATTTAATTTTTTTTTTAATACCAAAACAAATTCGTACTAGTTACAGCATGTCAGAGCAGGATCTAGTTGGAGGCACTAATGCTAATACATCAGTTTGAAAAGAGGCCCCATCCAAGCAACATCCACTCTGCTACAAGTGAAGCAGAAAGACAAGTCAGATGTATGATAAAGGCTGCATAGGAGAATGTGGAAAATACTGACGCTTCCTGAAAAGTGTATCGGGGAAAGTGCCCTCCCCAAATTGACTTACAAGTGGATTAATTGTTTTAAGAAGGAAGAAAGCTGTTGATGAGGAAGCCCAAAGCAGTAACTACATAAATTATAAAAAACACACTTTATTGGTGGACAATCCATATATCATACAATGTGTTAGTTTAGTCTTACCAAAATAGTTGTATAATCACCATCATAGCTAGTTAACTTGGTTCAGCTTACTCCAGTGCTTCTCAACCTTCCCAATGCTGCGACCCTTTCATACAGTTCCTCATGTTGTGGTGACCCCCTCCCAACCATAAAATTATTTTCGTTGTACTTTATAACTGTAATTATGCTACTGTTATGAATCGGGCGACCCCTGGGAAAGGGTCATTTGACCCCCAAAGGGGTTGTGACCCACAGGTCGAGAACTGCTGGCTTACACCATTCTGACTAGAAAATGAAAGCCGAGCTGACTTTCGGCTCAACTGGTACCAGAACTTTTGTGCCCACATCAGCTGTAGCCAGAGCAGAGTTCTCGGTGAGAATGATAATAATTGTAACATAAAACATGGCTTCCCCCGAATAATCTTGAATGAACAACAGTGCAATGGCTTCCATGAGAAAAGCATTTTCGTTAGCGCAAAAGCAGAGCTGACAAAGGTGATGGCAACAGGGTTTGTTGTTGTTGTTGTTGTTTTTAAAGTTGAAGGCACTTGGGTTGTTGGCACCCTGGAGGGCCAAAGAGCACTAGCTTCGCTTATTGAGAGAGGGTTTGAGGAATTTGCCAAAGCTTCAGCAGAAGAGCACCCTGGATGCTTCTCTACTCAACCATGCCCTGCTTGCAGCTCCGAACCAAACAAGGACAGTTGTGCAGTTGCTTCAATAGGGACTCATCCGGCATCTACCTTATCGTCCTGATTTGGTTCCTCCTGACTTCCTTTTTGCTTTCGAATCTGAGAACTTATTTAAAGGGCACCCAATTGTCCTCAGTTATTAATATAAACACACGTTGGCATGGTTAAAGTCCCAGGATTCTCAGTTCATTAAGGATGGACCAGCTGGCTGTCATGTTTTGTCCTTGAGGGAGCTTATGTTAAGAAAGTATAAATATATATATTCCTTTCGATTCCACTTTTCCATGTACTTTTTGAAGACCCCCTCCGGTCTTTGAAATGGGGACAATAAAAATTATCCTTCCTCTCAAGCTCTTGAGAGTCAGAAGTGAATATAAGAAGAATTGTGAGCAAAACTGATTCGTGGGTGGAAGGTGTGAGTGGGGACAAAGATTTCTACCCCTGCTGTGAAATGAGGAGCCGTCATTCCTCTGAAACTTGGATAAAGCACGTATGTGCCAATCAATGCCGATCTGACGAAAAATTGTTGCTTGCTCCCCTGGCTCTCTGCTAAACGTCCACGTGTCCACGTGTTGGTGTCGGGAACCAAGTCTCTGGGGGTGGTTGGGTTTCTCTTAGCTATGCTACCTGTATTTTCTCTTTTTTCATAAAACTTGTTTAAAATTGGCAGCTCTCAGGTATCACGCCAACGCAATGCCTATACAAATAGCTTGTGTTCACTAACCAATGACTCAATTTATGTAAATACTTAGGGTTTGGGGATGGGGGGTTTGGGAGATCAGTTTTCCTTATATTTATTCTGTTTGAGGTTTTTTGGGGTTTTTTTGCAGTTCAGTCTTTAGACTTGTTAGTATGTTTCTACTGGATAGTTCTGTGGAACGAGTTTTCTTTGGTTACAAGCTGCAGTGCTGTAATTTGGTTTTTGAAGTACCTTCATAACTAGATGTTCCAGCACATAGTTTATATGAAGAGGAAAATATTTCATCAATACGATGAACATTTATTCATCTTCTGTTATTTGCCCGGTGATAGGGGGAGGTGCTGACATAGATTTTAAGAATCCTCACAGTGACTCAGAGATGGGGCTGTGATGGGTTACCTCTTGGAGGATCTCATGACTTCTAATTCGCAACTCTGAGACTCAGACCTACAAGCTACCTGCCTCCAGAGCTGGAGATCTCCGAAATGTTTCCAGAAGGTACTTTTGCTAATCATACACTGAGCTATGGCTCTTGCAATTTTTCAGCTTTTCAAAATGGGATCAGATTTTTCATTCCAGCCTGAGGCTACTGCCTATCGCAAAACAGAGGCATTTCAAATCCTCCCCTCAAGGCTCTACAGTGGGCTCGACAGCGGTTTGCTTCTTAAGCCTGTCATCGCCTGGCAATGAAGTCAGGTCATCGGAGTTTCCAGCATCTCTTCACAAGATGAAGCTTGTGTATGGGTCATTTTCTGCCCCAGGGAACGTCCTAGCTGCCCTTTCAGAGCTCCTTTAGCACTGTATTTTGTCCAAACTCTTAGACAGTTAGATGATTTGATATTAATTGGGTGAAGAAGTCTGGACTTCATTCTCAGGAGTGTGTCTGGGCCACTCCTGAAAATCAGCATAACCAGCAAGGTCCCAAGTGCTCTTTCAGATGCTGGCCCGGAGGCCCCACTTTTGAGAAATGGTTGTAGAATAATGCTCTGTAACACATTCAGTTAAATATTATTAGAGCATATTCATAATTTCTTAAGATTTTAACGCTCTCACAGTGTAGGTCACCAAGTTAAGGATTAAAAAAAGTAAAATGACAATTACGTGACAGGCATACTTTTTTGAACCTGCTTGGAACTGTATTTTGGATGACAGCCTTTTACCCCAAAACTCACTTTTAAAGTACAATATTATATGTCTGAATCAGGATTGATTTTCTGTTTTAAAAGTTGCTTTTCCCTAAGATAAAACTCAAAGCCATGCGAGTCTCTTAAGGCTTAGAAAACAGTCACCTAATATAGCTGACCTCAAGAGTATATACAGAATTTAATTTGAGTGTTGATAATATAATTAAAATTTATAGTAATCTGCCTTAGAAAATTGGAATACTGTGTGAAAAACAGTAAGGTTTGGGCTTTGTAGAATGTTTTCACCTTTCACCTGATGGCCACATTAGGTTCAATAATCCACCCAGCATTGGTTGAAGGCAGAGCTTCATTGTGTGACAAGATAGCCACAGGGCTAATGACAGGGGAAATGATTCCAGTGAGGAATCTAGAAAAGGATTTGCTGATAACAGTGGAGGACGGGTGCGATGAGGCACTGCCTTAAGGAAACTGTCAGTCAGGGGTGCACACAGTGGCTTTTAGCAGTGTTGCCTGTGGATTGGCAGTTTGATGAGAGCCAGTCTTTGGCCTGACTAGTGTCATTCTAACAAGTCTGCAGAGACGTTTTATGGCTTGCATTGTGCCATAGACATTCCCTTACTGAAGTGCACATGGTGCCTAGATGTCCCTAGATAAACTAGGGGGTATATCCTTCCTCATTTTTATTGACAATTGTTTTTAATCCTAGAAAGAGCATATATTCCCAAATTTCAGTTTGGAAAAAAACCCGAAAAGCCCTAAAGAAGAAAATGAGGGGGAGGGGGAATTGCCCTCAAGCTAGGAGGGTAGAACTGCACTCCCTGGGGCTTCAATGGCCTGCACCTTTGGGAAGCATCACCGTGGGCCTGTCTTCCCAGGTCCCTCTAGGAAGATTATATCCAGTTACTTGGTCAAAAGCCATCCAGGGCCCAGTCCTTCAGAGTCCCTAAGGACTAAAGTAGAAAGTAGAAACTTATTATAGTACCTGGAATTTTTGGCATTTCTCTTGCCAAGCATTCTGTCATTATTAATAGTTAACCAACATTTGCTGAGTGTTTACTACGTGTGAAGGACTTTGTGTATTTTCTCACTATATCATCGAAAACAAAGAAACACAGCTACTTGATGGAATGAGATTATAAACCCAAGAGGTAAAATTCCAACGCTCCTTTTTTTTAAAATCTTCCCCCTTTTTTTATCTTCCTCTTTTCTTTCTTTTTTTAAAAAATTATTTTATTGGGGGCTCTTCTAGCTCTTATCACAACCCATATATATATCCATGTGTCAAGCACATTTGTACATATGTTGCCATCATTTTTGAAACATTTTCATTCTACTTGAGCCCTTGGTATAAGCTCCTCATTTCCCCGCCGCCATCCCGACCCTCCCTTCCTCATGAACCCTTGATAATTTATAAATTCATATTGTGTTCATGTCTTACACCAACTGCTGTCTCCCTTGAATGCCCATTCTTCATTATAATATTTGACCTCCTAGTTAATGTGGCTTTGTAACCAGCTTCTCACTGTTATTTCCTCCCCTGATTATTTATCATGAATCCAAAGCAATGTTAATATATCATAATTTACCAAATTTTCAATTAGGTATATAAACTATTTTATATACACACACACATATATATGTTCTATAAAGCAATTATTATAAAGAAAAAGCTTAAGTAATCTTTCTCCTATTTCTTATTCCTTAGGATTAATTGCTAGAAGTGGAATTATACACCTAAAAGTATAAGGATATTTCATAATGTTAATATTATATAATGCCAAAAGGCTTCTGAGAAATAATGGACCGATTGAAATAATCCACAGCAAAACAGTACAATGCTAGCTTATCTTATCTTAGCTGAATCATATCCATGTTTTTTATCTGTTATGCATATTTCTTTCATTAAAAGATCATTTTATTGGGGCTCTTACAGCTCTTACACATCCATACATCAATTTTATCAGGCATATTTGTACATGTGTTGCCATCATTATTTTCTAAACATGTACTTTCTAGTTGAGCCCTTGGCATTCTGGTTATTTTTTAAAAGCCTTTGTTAGGTAGCTCTAGCGCAGGGATGGGAATGTCCGTTAGCACATGCTCAGAGGCTCAGGTTTCCCGCCGACAGGCGTGGGTGGCCGCTAAACCGGGATTGGCCAACCTGAGCCAGGTGAATTCAATTCAGCCAATGGGGTCAATCAGGGGCCGTCCACCACGCCTCCCCGTGGAATCCTTGTAAAGGCAGGAGCCCAGAGTCGAGAGACGGACTTTGTCTGCGTGACGCTGAGCACCTTCCGCCAGGCTGCATGGTCGGGAGGAGTCCTATGGGTGCCGTGTAAACCTGAAACTTCTTCTCCCATAAAACTCACTTGGGTCACGAACCAGGCTTCAGCGTGGATTCTTTCTCGCACGGGGCCAAGGACTGAGGTACAACTCTAGCTGCAGAGAGACCTAACACCTTTACTAATGTGACAGTAAGTACTCTCTCATTTATTCTAGTTTAGAGTTGGTTTTGAAAGGATACCAGATAACTCAGTTCGTTGGCCATCCACTAGAATAAACCTAAATCATTTAAGAAAGATGAATGTTTAGCCTTCCTAACAATTACTAAGAACGCTTTTGAAGCCCTGGTTATGCATAATCCTAAAGGCCAGCGGTTCGCAACCCCTGGCCACTCCTTGGAAGAAAGGCTGGCCCTTCTACTCTTGTCAACAGTTACAGTTTTGGGACCTCACAAGGCTATGTTCTATCATGCCCTATAGGGTCATTAGGAGTTGGCATTTACCCCATGGCCATTGAGTTTGGCTTGGGTTTTGAAGAGTGCTTTTAAGAAGTCATGTGGCACAGTGGGTTACACATTGGGCTCCTAACTGCCAGGTCAGCAATTCAAAATTACCAGCCTCCTCGTGAGAGAAAAATGAAACTCTTCACTCCTATAAAGAGTGACAGTCGCAGAAACCCACAGGGTAGTTCTACCCGTTCCCATGAGGAATTGAGTTTGGGTTTTGCCATAGGAATGCTTTTATAGATAGACCTGTGATAGTTTTTTCTTGGATACTTAGAACAATTGTCTGGATTTCTTAAGAGAGGTTTACAGTGGCTATAAACTTATGGGTTCTGTTTTTAAAATTACGTATGTATAATTTTTTAGAAATGAATGAGTTATCCTAAAAGGGGTAACTTTGAAATCCCAGTGATGGTAATGGTGACCCCATGTGCTTCAGATAGAACTGTACTTCTTAGGGTGTCTTGATTTTAAGCTTTATGAAAGCAGATCACTAGCCCTTTTAGTTTGGGATTTCTAATTACGTTAACGAGTTAAAAGTTGGAGGTGTAATCTGTCTCTATATTTCTGTGTAGAATAATTCGGACTTCCTTTAGTCTGTCATGAGAACACAAACTGGAAATAGCCCACAGGGCATTGCTGTCTATCAGGAAGATCACTGCTTTGGGAATCAAATCCAGCTCAGGAATAGAGATCCCAGGTGTGATGCATATCTCTCCGCTTTGTGTGGCCTTAGGCAAGTTCCTTAGCCTCTCTCAGATCTTCCTTTAACTTTAAAATTGGGATAAAAGTATCTACCTCGTGATGAAATGTGACGTGTTTTGAGAATTTAGTGTGGTGCTGGTCATGTTTGGAGAAGTTGCCACTTTGGGCCCAGTTTAGCTGATCATTGGACTTTCCAACTGTCCCTCCTGTGGTTGCTGTGTGGTGGGAGGGGATGGATGATCTCAAGCCAGACTTAATAAACGTCTTCGTATCACTCTTGTTTAAGTTCAGGGGCATTGATGATTTGACTTCCAGGACCTTAGACTTGGCAGGTTTACCAAGGAATAACGAAGCTCAAAGGGCACCTTCTGGAAAGGTCGTTTCTAACCAGATTTGCCATTGCCTTGCAGCATGCTCCGCTGGCGGGCACAGCAGTCCCGTTAGCCTTGTCCTGGTGCCATCAGCTGACAACCGGTGTATGTTTGTACACTCTGCGTGCGGCATGTCACAGCTGTGGGAAAAGATGCTGCTGTCAATAGGTGGGTCTAACTAGGTTGGATTGAGAGGTGACCCTTCATATCTTAGATCGCAGATGGTTGAGACCTGTCTACCTACAAGAAAAATGTGTGTTTCAACATCTATGTGATAGTCATCGCTTAAAACTTTAATTTTAACATAGAATTTTAAAGACTAATTCCTCTCACTCCTCCAAAGCTCCATTAGTTGTTAGGATTTCACCAATTTGGGGATGCGAGTGGCCTTTGCTCTCGTGATGAGCAGGGTGTACGATGATGGTGTAATGTCCTCGTTCGAGGTCTAATTAGAAAAGAACCTTGTGTAGTGACCTGGCTTTATGGTATGCTGTGAGAATGATGTGGAACGTGACCACCAAAATGACAAGGTACTTGTCAAAGTAAGGCAAGAAAGGGACAAACATGGATTTACTACCTGTTATCGTACCAGGGAAGGAATTGTTGAGCATGAGAGCTCTCCATCCGCATAGTTCTACTCTCGGCATATTTTCCTCTAGACTCTGGGGAACCCTGGTGGGGTCGTGGTTACTAGTTGGATTGCCAAGGGCAAGGTCAGCAGTGCAAAATCGCCAGCAGCTCTTAAGAGAGAAAGAAGGGCTTTCTGCTCCCACTTAGTTACAGTCTGGGAAAACTCACTGGGGACACTCTGCCCTGGCCCATAGTGATGCATTGGCGAGCTTGGTTCTCGGTTTTCCAGCCCTGAAAATAGTTACCGTCTCAAACTCAGCATTGACTCGACGGCAAGTGGGTTTTGAGTTTCCCTGAAGACTATTTCTTCATGTATCCACACATTCCATATTGTCTGCTGCTGTTCTCATTAAATTATTCAAAACTCTTCTTTCTGCATAGTCTTCAGTTACTTTTTTATTGACTCCATCAAAAGATATTAAACAGCTTCAGCAATATTGCATTTTTGTGTGTGTACCATGTTTTAAATCTAGTACCAAATGCTCCCTTAAACATCTTCCTATAAGGAGCATTTTTTCTTCTTTTCATCTCTGACCTTGGAATAATCGCAGAATGAGATTGCTTGATCATGGGGTGTGGACATAATATAAGCCTATTTCTCGTGTCTGTAGTTAGGTTATTTGTGTAAAAATAAAGTCAATTACCTCCACCCAACACAAGCATCTCACTCAGGAGTTTTGTTTTAATCAAGCATGTCCGGTGTGACCTTCAGGGGAGTGTGTTCTATGGCAAACTTCAAGAAGAACGGGCTGTTTTCCTTACCATAATACGAACCATCAGCGCTCCAGTGAGACCTTTGCCCTTCTGGTTTTCTTTGTGATATTGTGCGTAGTGACCCTACCCTACCTCTGCAGAACAGGCAAGCTGATGAGAAAGACAAAGCTCTTGTTCTTGGGGTGAGTGATTCATTGGTTGGTTGCCTAGAGTTTTCCCCTTGGGAGCCAATTCCTTCTGTGGTTTCCAGAGCTTGAAGTCACATTCGTTTGCTTTTCAATTTACATGACCATTCTACTGAATCCATGGCCCATCTCTCCGCAATTGCAATCACCCCTGCATAACTTCACATTTGAAATGAAAAGTGCTAACCCTTCTTAATAGTTTAATGGCCACTCTTTTCTTTCACCTATGGTTTATTTATTATTATTAATAGTATATTAATTTAAGCAGACTGCTATTTTAAGAGCCACACGTTTGCCATGTAACTCTCTCTGCAGTGAAAATCCTTTAAAAACAACTATCCTCCCTTGGAAAGCAAATCATTCAGTGTGCAGAAACATTGATTTATGGGCAAAAGCGACCTAATGAATCTTGGTCTGGGGTTTTCCATGATTATTTGTTCCCCTCTTGAGAAGTGAGCTTGATATCAAAGAAAACTCAGGAAATGGATGGTCAGCGCTGAAGAGACTGGCAGGATTAGGGGTTTGTACCATGCAGATCACCATCACCTGTATATTTGCTTTCCTTGAAGGACTCGATTTTGAAATAGAGAACATCTTGTTCTTGAAAATAAATCCTTGTGTGGCATTCCAAGACACTTCGGGTTCCTTTCCAGTGCTTTCCCACACCTCTTCTTTCCTGCTGATCCCAGGAAGCCTGGGCTGTGTGGGCCTCCCTCCGCTCTATCTTCTGATATTAGCACAGGAAGACAGAGGTCTTGCTCTCAGGTCTTGGGGAACAGCATCCCCCATTCGGTTGCCAGGGTAACTAGTTTCAGATGGGTGCAAAAAGGTAAAAGGTTCAAACATCTCATTTGAAATAATGAAATAAAAACGCAACCTACCACCACCGCCCCCTTCACTTATCTAATGTCAATTTCCATGGAAACAGGATCAGAAGGGTCCCTGACAGCCAGCAACTGACAGTTCACTTGCATGTCTCTCTGGGTGGCAGACATCCTTTGATATCTGCTGATACCAATTTGTACAATCCCATGACATACCGTTCGGCTGGAAAGACACTTACTTGAAGAGTGAATAAAACTGAATCCACCTATCTAAGTCGTGTGTCCTGATCTTTTAATTAACAAACACATAACTCAGGAATATGGTCCAGGTGATTATTATTATTGCTTCCACTCATATCCACTTTGTCAATGTGCAAACCTTCTTGTCCTTTTAATTTCTCAGCAGCACGGTAACCATCTCCCCTGGGCTGCAGTTTACAATAAAATGTTTTGGCTCTCTGAAGATGCGAACCTTCCTTATTGCAATATATAAAATGTAAATGTTTGTGCACTCGCTCTCCCTCTTCAAAAATATCTCTGCACCAGTCACTGCAGGATGAGAGAGGCTGTCTGCTCCAGTAAAGATTTTACTGTCTAGGAAACCCAATATAAGGCTTTTCTGACTCAGAGTCAACTCAGAGACATGGAGGAGGTTTTTTAGTTAGCTTCATTTTTGAATGGTAGTATACATATATATAAACTAAGTTTTTAGCACAAACCTGCCTATCTGAAAATAAAACTCAAAAGCAATGCCCAACTCCTATAATGAGCTCAATGCCACGGAGAGGTTTGTCCTTGTAAACCATGTGTGCAATATCCACGGCTGAGAGAAGCCTTCTCTTTAGCCACAATGTTTAACACATTTTCTGAGGGAAAGATGGTGAATTGGTGGGTTGAGCAAGTCACACAAGTGAAATGCAACAAATAAAATTTGGTGATCCCCTCTCTTGTGGACTGGGAAACATTAAGGTCAGTCAGTTGGCTAATCTAATCACCAGCAAAAAAAAAGGTTTCAAACCTACCACTTTCCTTCCCATCTTTCCCTTCAAACAGACTGAATCGACCCACTGACATTCCGACCTGGGACTGACTGAAGTCCGGAATACATACATTTGTATGATTTACAAATGTGTGTAAATAAGCAGTCTTAATTGAACAGAAGTATTACTATTATCTTGGTTTCCTTAGGTTGGCAATTGACAGCGGTTAAAAAGCAGGTTATTAAATGGCTTGGCTTACAGAATTGTGAGAATTTTTGGCATGGCTTCCCTGCTCACTCCTCAAAGTATCAGTGACTATCTTGGTAGAAAGGAGCCTTGGTGGTGTGGTGCTTATACCTTGGACTGTGAACCACAAGGTGAGCAGTTCAAAACCACCAGCCGCTCCATGGTGGAAAGATGGAGCTTTCCACTCCTGTAAAGACTTACATTCTCAGGAACCCTCAAGGACAGTTGTACCCTGTCCTATAGGGTTGCTAGGAGTCAGAACCAACTCTATGGCAGTGAGTTTGAGCTTTTGGTATCCTTTGAGAGAGGGCAATGGGGATTCCTTGGTAGAATGCTTATCTCCATGGAAGACCCTGTCAGATTCCTGGAGTCTCGTATGCAATTCCCACCTGCCTGTGAGTGGAGGCTGCATGTTGCTTCGATTATACAAGTGTCAACCAAACTTCCAGACTCAGACAAACTAGGAAGGCAGGCCTGGAGACCTCTTTCTTGAAAAGCAAACAAACTTGCCAATAAAAACAGTGAGGATTGCAACAAGGTGGCATCCCTGAGTCAGGGGCTGACTCAAAGGCAGCTGTGAGCAACTGCAACTTTGCTTGAGTGCCGTTTTCCTCCTGACATTCCCAGAGGTGGATTCTCAAGTTTCTCTTATCATTGTCTGCATTCTGAAAGACTTTGATTTATGGCTGTTTTAAGTCTAGGTATACAATCCCACAATTTGTCAGTAACTACAATGTTTGTAATCCCTCAGATCTACATTTCAATAATTATTAGAGAAGGTAAAGAAATCAAAGAGGAAATAGATGCCGATCACAAATAGAGTTACTAAAAACAGCAGACCCTTATTGTTGAGCTGGAGTGACGCTTTTTTGTTTGTTTGACTTTAAATAGGAAATAAGCAAAGTGATGTGTAGTCACATGTGAGCAATGCTGCCTGGTACAATTTTCATGGAATTCGAATGTCATTTTAATCACCAGGAGCAAGCCAGAGACTTCTTTTCACACTCCAACAAGAAAAGCAGGGGAAACTTCCCCCTCCTTCCACCTAGTCTTCAGTGGGCATATCTGCTACCCAAAAGCACAGACCTGAGTTTTAAAAATGCAATGTTTGAAAATGTTAGCAGTATAAGGCAATAGCAGTGAGAATACAGTGATAGGAATCTGCCTCGAATACCAAATTTGATCCTTTTAAAATCTATGAAGGTAAAATGCTATAAAAAAGCTATTACTTCATGCAACCAACATTTATTATGTGCGAGTGACTCTAATAGGTGCTTTATGAAGTATATAATTAATAATCACTCTGGTTAACATTCATTGAGCACTAACTATATATCAGGCACTTTGCCCAGTTCACTACTTGCCATATTTTATATAGAAACAACACAACTAGAAACCATGCTGTCTGCTCTGCAGGAGTGAGGCGAGGCGGGCCTGCCTCGGGGATGCGAACCAGTGAGGCTCTTAGGTTCAACATTTAAGATGGTGCGAAAGACCTTCCGTCATCAAGGTGAAAAATAGTTTTCTACAATATTTTTAAAAATTCTTAGTGATGCAAAAATTATGCTTAACCCATGTGAAAATTTTAAATATCAGAATTAGACTCTATACTTATATTCTGTCTCCCTAGCTTCTTCCTAAACTTGGCCCTAGAGGAGCCCACTTTTATTTATATTTTGATCTCAAGTTCACCATTGATTTTTCTTAGTTTTGTTTTTTAAACTATTCTATTGAACTATCCTTTATTTTGATTATCGAGTCTTGGAGTGTGCCCTGAAATTCAGTACTTGTAGCAAGTATCTCATCTTGTGCCAACCCTGATATGGCAGATGTGCATAGCTAATTATAGAGATAGGTAATACACGGTCCAATTAATTGAGGTAACGGTTACAATTGCCTGAGTAGCATAAAGACACACTATGTGAAAAAATACTAATATATAACCTGCTGCACAAGACCTCTTTAAAGTGTTGAAAATTAAGGATGTTACTTTGAGAACTAAGGTGTGCCTTGTCTAAGCCATGGTATTTTCAGTCATCACATACGAATGTGAAAGTTGGGCACGGAATAAAGAAAGACAAGAAAAATGGATGCATTTTAACTGTGGTGCTGGGAAAGAATCTCCCCCACCTCCACCTGTATTTTATTGGGGACTCTTATAGCTCTTATCACAATCTATACATTCATCCTGTGTGTCAAGCACATTTGCACATATGCTGCCATCATCATTTTCAAAGCATTCTCTTCCCGCTTGAGCCCCTGATATCAGCTCCCCATTTCTTCTCCTCTCCCTCCCACCTGCCCTCCCTCAGGAACGCTTGATAAATTATAAATTATTATTATTTTCATATCTTACATTGTCCTCCATCGCCCCTCACCCACTTTTCTGTTATTCGTCCCCCTGGGAGGGGGTTATAGTTGATCCTTGTGATAGATTCTATCTTTCTCCACCCACCCTCCCCTGATCTTCCTGGTATTTCTACTCTCCTTGTTGGCCCTGAGAGGTTTATCTATCCTGGATTCACTGTATTGTGGGCTCTTATCTGTAGCAGTGTGCTTGTTCTGGTCTAATCAGATTTGTAAGGTAGAACTGAGGTCATGATAGTGGGGGGAAGGAAGCACCAACGAATTAGAGGAAAGTTGTGTGTTTCATCTGTACTATACTGCACCCTGACTGGCTCATCTCTTCCCTGAGACCCCTCTGTGAGTGTGTTAGTCTGTATACATTGAGAAACAAATCCACCGAAACTCCTATGTATAAGAGAGAGTTTTATATAAAGGATAAGTGTACATCCAGAAAACATCCCAACCCAGTGCTGCCCAAGCCCACAAGTCCAACATTAGCTTATATGTCCAACACCAATCTACAAAGTCCTCCTCCATGTCACAAAACACACACAATGATGCCAAGAAGGAAAGCCAAGTCAGTGAATGTGTAAGCATCTCAGTGCAGGCAGGGGTCTCCCCATGGCTGCTCTAGCACCCAGGGCTGCATCGGGGTAGGTCCATGCGACTTCTCCTTGGGCATATCTTGCATGAAGTGAACCTTGCCAGCTGAATCAGGGAACTGGCTAAGGCAGCCGCACTCTGGTCCAACCATCACAATGCAAGAGACCCGAGAACTAGAAAGACGAGGCTCACGGAGCCATTTATCCCTCAGCCATTCAATTAATCCCACATGTCTTTATCAGCCAGGTTGACACAATAAACTAACTCAGGGAGGGAATGTCCAATTGTCTACAAATGGGCATTGGGTCCCCACTAACATGCCTCCCACCCCCATTCACACTGGGTAGATTTTGTTCTGGGTCTTAGATGCCTGATACCTGATCCTATCAACACCTCATGATCACACAGGCTGGTGTGCTTCTTCCATGTGGGTTTTGTTGCTTCTCAGCTAGATAGCCACTTGTTTATCTTCAAGCCTTTAAGACCCCAGACGCTATATCTTTTGATAACTGGGCACCATTAGCTTTCTTCACATTTGCTTATGCACCTGCTTTGTCTTCAGCAATTGTGTTGGGAAGGTGAGCATTATGGAATGCCAGTTTAATAGACCAAAGTGTTTTTGCATTGAGGGAGTACTTGAGTAGGGGTTCACTGTCCATCCATCTGCTACCTTAATACTAAACCGATAAATATATGCACATAGATCAAGTTCCCTATTGTCATATAAATATATTTACATATGTACATGCCTGTGTTTAGACCTCTATAAATGTCCTTTGCCTCTTGGTTCTTTCCTCTATTTCCTTTTACTTTCCTCTTGTCCCACCATCATGTTTGGCCTTCATTTGGGTTTAGTAATTCCTTGCTTCTATATTGCCTTTGATTAAGCCCCACTAGGCATCCTACATCCTCTCCATTGATTTTACTTCACTTGTTCCCTTGTCTCTTGGTTGGTACCCCCAACCCTCTTTCTCCCCCTCTTCTGTATCCTCCCAGAATCATTGGTCCCATTCTTTTCATCTCTGAATTATTTATCCCACTTATCTAGATAGACATGCAAATACACTACCAAGTGAAAACACCAGGCAAAGCCAAATGAAACAACAAAGGAAGTTAAAACCAACAAACAATAACAATAAAAAATAAAAACCAAGCAAAATAGCAATAATAAAAAGAAATCCACTGACAAAAATGGAAAAGCCTATAAATAGTCCAAGGTCTGTTGGCTTTTGCGAGTGTTTTCTAGTTGAGTCTGATGAGGGTACCACACTGTGCCTCAAAAATATTCCCCCAGGATTTCATCGCTTTGCTTCCCTTTCTGCTCTGTTGCATGCTGTTAATGTTTCACTCCAGTGTGATGGGGTCAGATTGTGCACAATTCCCACACTGTGTCTCCAGTATTATCCCCCTCAACACTAAGGTTTAGTGAGGGACATTGTGTCTCATGGTGGAGCCGACCCTATGGTCCTCTCTGTGCATTGTCTGCTATGAGCAGGAACATCGTGCTTGGGGCTTGGTGGGCCAGGCTGTCCTCGTCTCCCTCTCCATCTCTTTGCATTTCTCCCATGTGCTCTAATCTGACGTGCCCCACTCCCTAAGCTGTAGCCCCTGAGCTGTCCTCTGAAGTGCATTCTTCTGAGGGGGAAGGGGGCTGTCCACATAGTTGGGCTTGGGGCCAGCCCCAGAGACCTCTCTGTTTGTTCTCTGGCAAATGCTGGTATGTTGTATTTACATCTTGGTGCATCAGGTTGAAGCCTGGTCTCTCTCTCTCTCTCCTGGGGAGATGTAAACAGTACCTTCCTCTTAGGCGGGTTACTGCTGGCAAAGAGTCTTGAAGGAAGCATGGACTGCCTAAAGAGCAAGCAGATCCATCTTAGAAGAAATACAGCCAGAATGCTCCTTAAAGACTTCATCTCACATACACTGAACATGTTTATCAGGAGAGACAAGGCCCTGGAGAAGGACATCGTGCTTGCTAAAGTCGAGGGGCAGTGGAAAAGAGGGAGGCCTTCGGCAAGATGCCTGCAACAATGGAGTCTAACAATACTGGGGTGGCTGCTGCAGGACCGGGTAGTGTTTCATTCTGCTGTACATGGGGCCACAAGGGTTTGAAAATGAATCAGCAGTCCCTAACAACAACAAACCTGTCCGTCAACTTTTCATACGGTAGAGACTTATGTAATGCTAGAAGCTATACCACCAGTATTTCAAGTACCAGCAGGGTCACGAATGGCTACTTTTCTTTTTCTATTAGGACAAAATAATTTATTCTCTCAAAAAAAATCCTTTTATTGGGGACTCTTACAACTCTTATAACAATCCATACATCAATTGTATCACGCACATCTATACATATGTTGCCATCATTAATTTCAAAATATTTTCTTTCTGTTTAAGCTCCCCCTTTTTGTTCCCTCCCTCCTCTCCCTTATCAACCTCATGGACCCCTGATAAACTGTAAATTATTATTATTTTCATATCTCACGCCACACGCTGTCTCCCTTTTCCCATGTTACTGATATTCGTCCCCTTGGGGATGGGGGAGAGTTATATGTCCTTGTAGTCAGTTCCCCATTCCTCCCCTCACCTTCCCCCTACACTCAATGTATCACGACTCCCATTGCTGGTCCTGAGGAACTTATCTGTTGATTCCATGTGTTGAGAGCTCTTATCTGTACCCATGTACATGCTCCCATCTAGCTGATTTGTAAGGCAGAACTGGGGTCATGATAGTGGGAGGGCAGGAACCATAAAGGAAGTAGAGGAATGTGTGTTCTACCCTGTTTCCCCGAAAATAAGACAGTGTCTTATATTAATTTTTGCTCCCAAAGATGCGCTAGGTCTTATTTTCAGGGGATATCTTATTTTTCCATGAATAAGAATACAGTACATATTTATTGTTATTGTTTAATTAAAAGAGGCCTCGCACTTCCTGCCTGCTCTGGCTGTGCTGTGGCCAGCAGTGAGCTGCGTGGCAGCGCCCACCGCTATGGTCCAGAGTCCAGAGTTTCGATAGCTCCAGGGGGCCTTATTTTTTGGGGGGTCTTATCTTCAGGGGGCTGCTTTATATTTCAGCGAGAGGCAAAACTGTAAGTAGGTGGTGGGGGAATGTCTGACTTCCAGGGAAACGGTATCGGCGCTGTGCTGCGCCCTGTCTGTCTCAGCCTTTCCTTGTGTTCCTTCTGTGAAGGAATGTCCAATTATTTACAGATGGGCTTTGGGTCGCCACTTCTACCCCCATCATTTGCATCAATATATTTGTTTGTTTGGGGTCTCCTGATGCCTGACAACTTACCCCTTCAACACCTTGTGATCGCACGGGCTGGTGTGCTTCTTCCATGTGGTCTTGGTTGCTTCCCTGCTAGATGGCCACTTGTTTAGCTTCAAGCCTTTAAGACCCCGGATGTATTATCTTTTAGTAGCTGGGCACCTTCAGGTTACTTCACCACCTTTGTTTATGCACCTATTTTGACTTCAGCAATCATGTTGGGAAGGTGAGCATCAAAGAATGCCAGGTTATTAGAACAATGTGTTCTTGAATTGAGGGAGGACTTGAGTAGAGACCCAATGTCCGTCTGCTACCTTATGGCTTAACATTTAAATATATGTACATAGACCTATATCACAATTGTCTTATGTTAATGCATTTACATATATGCATGCCTAAATTTATGCCTCTATAAATGTCTTTTGCCTCCTAGTCCTTTCCTCTATTTCATTTTCTTTTCCTACTGTCCCACTACCATGTTTGACCTTCATTCGACTCTCAGTACTTTCGCTAAGCTACATCAGACATTCAATATCTGACACAGACTAAGATTAGGTAGAAACACCTGGTGGTCTACTTCTAAAACTTAGCCAATAAAATCTTGTGGCTCATATGTGCTTATTGACCTGTTTGGACATGTCATCAGGAGAGGACCCATGTGACATAAAGTAGAAGGCTAACAAAGGCAAAGCAGACCCTTTCTGAGGTGGATTGACCAGAAACTGTAAGAAAGTACTCCAACATGTTGACAGTCATGAGGCTGACACAGGACTGAGCAATGTTCTGTTCTGTGCAGGAAAAGTCTCCATGAATCAGAGTCAGCTCAGGGACAGCTATATATCTATGTTTATACCATGAAATAATAAAGGGAATAAGGATTACTCTTATTTAATAGAGTGCTGATGGCATAGTCGTTATGTGTTGGGCTGTTAACCACAAGGGCAGCAGTTCAAAACCACATGCTCCCCCTCAGGAGAGAGATGAGGCTTTATATTCCCATAAACAATTATAGTCTCAGAAATGCAGTTTCTAAATAGAACTGTCCCTACTTTACCCTATAGGGTAGAACTGTCCCTGTGAATTCTTTGATTTAAAATGACTTGATGGCAGTGAGTTGGGGATTTTGCTTGTTTAATAGTAGGTCCACCATCTAGCCCCCACTTGGTGTATATGTCAGTAGACCACCTTTCAGTTCATGTGGTTTCTCAATGGATGCCAGGGACAATGTGTGATTGGTGGGGGCGGGGGAAGGGAGGAAGGGGATGGGGGGATCCGGCAATGGTGTTCTCATAGTAAATTGTGTATTGCAAATTGCATTTAAAGATAAAACCGATTTCAATATAAACTTATCTACAGGTAATCTTCAATTTACAACGGGGTCCCTGTCCGACCACTCTGTCATGATTCAGGGCTGGCTTGGGCTGCTAACCCCTGGTCAGTAGCGTGAAACCACCAGTGGCTCCACAGGAGATCTAATTCCATAAAGATTGACAGTCTTAGACACCCACAGGGCAGGTCTCCTCTGTCCTGTAAGGTCACTGTGAGTCAGAGTCGCCTTGATGGAAGGAAGCTTGGTTTTGTGTGGTTTGTTGGAACTTGATTATGCCATGTTTGGGACTACCTGTACTTTTAAGTAAGTACTGCTTACCAATTTTACAGGCAACATAAAAACTTTATAGCAATGGAGCTGGAAGTGGAAGGTAGTAGGAACAGTGCAAATATAAGTAACTAGAAAGAGCAGTGTGGACACTTTTCCTGTTTACGATACAAACTTTTTAAGCTAAATTATGAAATTAATAAAAATGAACCTTTCCTTAGCTCTAACAAGTTCAACCACAAGAAAACCTCAGAATTCTTCAGAGGCTTATATTCATTCTGCTACTGATGCATGTCAACTTAATTTAGTGGATTATTTCAGTAAATGCTTAGAGAACATGGAAAGTCGTTCCTTCTTTCCCTCCTCTCCCTCACTACCCCTTGGAGGAGTAGATCATTCTAGTACTGACTCCTCTGCATAATGCTTCCCTGCGACCATGTCTCTGCAATGTGGCCCTAGTCCCAGCTAGAGATGGCATTTTCTGACTCCCTTGAATCTGGGCTGGCCTCACAACTCCTAGCAGGCTTTTAGCTTCTATTCTTCTGTTCTTGGAAGCCTGAGACCATCATGCTGGCCTCCTGGAGAATGAGTATTCATGTGCATAGTAGGGATTCTAGCTGCCCATAATGAGTGAGGGCATTTTAATTCAATTTTTTAAAAATTCAGTATCTATGGATAAACTCTGCTTTTCTCTCACTGATTCTGTGTGTTTGAAGTCACTATTTCCCAACATTTTTCAGGTTAGGGCACCTTGAGAAACAAAGGATATTTATTAGATGCACTGGGGAAGTGGGGGATGTTGCTGGTATTTCAGATCTTAACCTTGGAGAAGGGATGGTAATTTCCGCAGTGTGCTTCCAGACAACAACCAGAGTTGTTCTGGCTGATTTCCATAGTGTCCGGCCTCATACAAACTCCTGTTTATCCATACAAACTGAATTAAAGTAGGTGAAAGCTGACTGATTTCCTTAATAATCTATGGGTAGAAAATGGATCAATATTCCTTGAGATCACAGGGAACTCCCTGGGGCAGAGGCACCTCAGGGTTGCGAATCTCCACTCCAGGCACACTAAGCTACACTACACATAGGAGGAAGGAGTGGGGAGGTGTAAGAAAGGTAATAAATCTAAACCAATGAAAATTTGGAAGTGTAGATGCTGAAACATTCATTCATAGACTCTATAAATTAGAGACTAATGTATACAATGAGAAGGGCTGATGAAAGAACTACTGTTCCAAATAATACCAGGAGCAACAATGTCCCAATTGGCTGACCTAGTTATCTTGCAAAATTGGTCCTAGGTAGTCATTCAAGGTCCTTGGGTGGCGTAAATGGCCATGTACTCTGCTTCTGTCTGAAAGTTTGGCATCTTGAGTACAGCCAGATGCACCTCAGAAAATTACTTCCGACTTCTGAAAAATTAGCCGTGGAAAGCCCTCTGGAGCACACTTCTAGTCTAGCACCCTGTGGGTTGCTATCAATCGACATAGATTTGTTGGCACCTGATTACTGGCAAGTAATAATTAGCTGGGAGAGTAACAGTGGGAATCACATTTGTTTAGAAACTGCTATACTTAAGAGGCATTAATTTCACATTATTCCTTTCAGCATATGTATAAAATGTACTATTTCCCATCGCTAAATCAAAAACAAAAATGCAACCAGACCCTAAAATTTAAAACAAAAAAATGTCCCTAATCCTATGGTCCCCAAGTCACTGCCCTGTTTATCTTTTTATCCTAGCGAATTGTTTAAGAATAATTCTATACTGGATCCCTCCACTTCTTTGCGTCCCAAATTCAATTCAACATGCAACACATTTGTCAGACTTTAATCCCAACCATATATTAACAGAGGAAAGTAAAGAGATGATACAAGTATTAAAAATTAGAAATGAAAAAGATGACATTACGACAGAGCCAAATGAAATAACAAGAAAAAAAACCACATTACTATGAAAACTGTACTCCAGCAAATTTGAAAATCTAGTATTAAATGGATAAATTTCTAGAAACACAAAACTCCCCAAGAATGCTCTGGAAAGCTCACCAGTGCTCTAATTTCAAAATTCATGTTGAGCAATAGTCCTTCTATTCCTATTTTGTTGGGAAACTTAACAGGATGTCCTTCTCCAGGGACTGGTCCCTCCTGACAACATGTTCAAAGTATTAAGACAAAGTCTTGTCATCCTTGTCTCAAAGGAGCCCTCTAAGGAAGTGTGTTAGTCTGGGCAGACTAGAAGAACAAATTCATAGACACTAATATATGTGTAATAGAGTGCTTTATATCAAATAATAATTATATATTAATAAATCATCCCAGCCCAGACTAGATTAAGTCCATAAATTATATACTAGCCCATATGTCCAATACCAATATATAAATTCCTCTTCAGACTCACACAACACATGCAATGACGCTAAATACAGGAAGATCACAAGCCAATGGGTGGAATGTCTTGTGGATCCAGTGGTGGTGGAAGCATCTCAGTGCTGGCGTGGGTTTCCTCTTGATTCCTCCAGCTCCAGGGATCTGGCTTCATCAGTGTAGCTCCATGTGGCTTGTCAACAAGAATGTGAAGCAGAAAGTGTATGTCTGGCCTCCAGTGAGCTATTTGTCTCCATCTTGCCTCCAAATGAGGTCATCAAGCTGCCACCTGGTTGACAGGCTAGACTCCACACCTTCCTCAAGTTGACAGGAGATTATGCAACTGCCACAGGAAGGGAAGTGTTGATAAGTGGTTTAAATTGTTAAATGCAGAATCAGTCATCTGAAATGTAAACCCCTCACCTAAGTTACAATAAAAAATTCATTTATTTGAAAAAGAAAACTGGTTAAAACCCAGGTTTCTGGCTCTGTCTACAGAATTTCTGATTCTGTGATTCAAGAAGTTGCATTTCTCACAAGTTCCATGATGTTGCTGATGGCGAAGATGATGAAGACAATGGTGACAGTGGTTCAGAGGCCATATTTTTGAGAAGCCACACTCCTCTGTCACTACTTTTTGTGACAGTGAATTGATTCAGGCTCATACCCAGAGGCCAAAAGATAACTGTACCATAGTGGTTTTGAGTCAGCCATCTCTATGAGAAAAGATGTCCAGGTGTTTTCTCCTGCAGAAGGGACGGTGGTATGGACCACTGAACTTTTTGTTAGCAGCTGAGCTCGTGAACCATTGCATGGCTCTTCACATTCCAAGAGATTGCTGCTATGTAAAGTGTACCCCCCCCCACACACACACACACTACTAAGCAGCAGTATTTCTTAGAGGTTGTTGGGAAATGTAGACTCTCAGGCACCACTCCCGACCTACTGAATCAGAATCTGTAACTGGACAAGAACCCTCAGTGACTCTTGTGCACATGAAAGATCGAGAAGCCCAGCTATAAGGGAAAGGTATATTGATACTCTTTTTCTTAAGCCAAGAAAGCTCTGGGTTTGCAGAGCACATCTGAGGTCAGGCACAGCCTGTGTCTCTGAGAGAATTCTCTATGGTCAGTCCACTTTTGGTTTTGTTGATATTCTCTAGAAGAATTATTTTTTACCTCATGATTTTTTAAAAAAATCATTTTTATTGGGGGCTTGCAAAACTCTTATCACAATCCATCCATCTATCCATTGTGTCAAGCATATTTGTACATCTGTAGCCATCATCATTCTCAAAACATTTGCTTTCTACTTGAGCCCTTGGTATCAGTTCCTCATTTTCCCCCTCCCTCCCTCAGGAACCCTTGATAATTTATAAATTATTATTATTTTGTCATCTTACACCATCCGACATCTTCCTTCACCCACTTCTCTTCTGTCCATTCCCCAGGGAGGAGGTTATATGTAGACCCTTGTAATCTGTTCCCCCTTTCTCCCTCACCTTCCCTCCAACCTCCCGGTATCACCACTCTCACCACTGATCCTGAGGGGTTCATCTGTCCTGGATTACCTGTATTTCCAGTTCCTATCTGTGCTAGTGTACATTCTCTGGTACAGCCGGATTTGTAAGGTAGAATTGGTATCATGATAGTGGAGGGGGAAGCATTGAAGAACTAGAGGAAAGTTGTATGTTTCATCATTGCTACACTACACCCTGGCTGGCGTGTCTCCTCCCCACAGCCCTTGTGCAAGGGCATGTCCAATTTCCCACAGATGGGCCCTGGGTCCCCACTCCGCACTCCCCCTCATTCACAATGCTATCTATGATTGTTTTGTTTTGTTTTTGATGCCTGATACCTGATCCTTTCGATGCCTTGGGATCTCACTAGCCTTCCTCATCAGTTCTCAGCAGATAGTTCCAATTCATTTTGATTCATTTCCTTCCCAACTTGGCATTTCTCCATTGGAACTTGGCACAGCAAGTAATCGCGGCTTGCTGTGAGTGACTAGATATGACACAACCATGGAAAACTACAAAAGGTCAAGGGGATACTTCCCTGCGCAAAATAGGAGAGGCCTGAATGCCTGCTGGAAAGCCAGGGAACTTGAACCTGTTCCAGGCGTTCTACTTGCAGGTGACAAAACAACCATGTACATTGCAATGCTTTGAACACAACTGAGGAATTCTACACTAAGCCGAGGTGGAGTGGGCAGTGTTCCATGGGTGATTAGGAGATAGTCAGGGTGACATCGGCTGTTCTGATGCTCTGCCCGAGGAATTTTGTCTGATGCCTTTCGTGCTCACTCAGGCCAAGCCACCCCTCACCGCAGAGGGGCCCTTGTGTGGATCCTGCCTTGTCAGGGCTCTAGGTAAACATTAATCTTCATACATCCCAATTCTGAATTTTCTGTTCTTCCTCTTTTCTCTTTTGATAATCTTCTCCTGCACCATATGCCAAATGCATTGGCTCTTCAATCTTCCTTAGTCAGTGTCCGAATTTCACATGCATGTGAGGTAATTGAAAATGCCATAGCTTGAATCAGGTGCATCTTGGTCCTCAAAGTAATATCCGTGATTTTCAGCACATTAAAGAGGTCTTGTGAAGCAGATCTACCCCAAATAAGACTTCTTTTCATTTCTTGACTGCTGCTTCCAAAAGAATGCCAAATCTAAGCAAAGCAAACTTTCTTTATTAAATACTTTTATTGGGGGCTCTTACTCTCTTATCACAATCCATACACTCATCCAATATGTCAAACACATTTGCACATATGCCACCATCATAACTTTCAAAGCATCTTCTACCCACTTGAGCCCTTGATATCAGCTCTGCATTTCTTCCCCTTTCCCTCCTCTGCCTTCCCTCATGAACCCTTGATAAGTTGTAGATTATTATTTTCATATCTCACATCGCCCTTCACCCACTTTTCTCTTATTCATCCCCCGTGGAGGGGGTTATAGATTGAACCTTGTGATTGATAACCCCTTTCTCCCCCCACCCTCCCCTAATCCTCCTGCTATCTCTACTCTCATTGTTGACCCTGAGGGGTTTATCTATCTCTGTGTTTCAGGCTCTTATATGTGGCAGTGTGCATGTCCTGATCTAATCAGATTTGTAAGGTAGAATTGAGGTCATGGTAGTTGGGGGAAGGAGGCACCAAAGAACTAGAGGAAAGTTGTATGTTTTATTGGTGCTACATTGCACCCTGGCTGGCTCATCTCTTCCTTGTGACCCCTCTGTGAGGTGATGTCCAATTATTTGCAGATGGGTATTGGATCTCCACTCCATGTCTCCCACCCCCCATTCACATTGTGTATGATTTTGTTCTTAGTCTTAGATGCCTGATACCTGATCCCATCAACACCTCATGATCACACAGGCTGGTGTGCTTCCTCCCTGTGGGCTTTGTTGCTTCTCAGCTAGATAGCTGCTTATTTATCTTCAAGCCTTTGAGACCCCAGATGCTATATCTTTTGATAGCCAGGCACCATCAGCTTTCTTCACCACATTTGCTTATGCACCTGCTTAGTCTTCTGCGATCATGCCGGGATGGTGAGCATCATGGAATGACAGTTTAATAGAACAAAGTGTTCTTGCGTTGAGGGAGTACTTGAGTAGAGGCCCACTGAACATCTGCTACCTTAATACTAAACCTATAAATATATGCACATAGATCTAGTTCCCCATTATCATAAAATATATTTACATGTGCACATGCCTGTATTTAGACCTCTACAAATGTCCTTTGCCTCCTGGTTCTTCTCTTTCCTTTTACTTTCCTCTTGTCCCACCATCATGTTCAGCCTTCATTTGGGTTTAGTAATTCCCTGCTTCTACATTGCCCTTGATTACGCCCCACTAGGCATCCTACGCCCTTCTCTCCACTGAGTTTAGTTCACTTGCTGTTCCCTTGTCCCTGGGTTGGTTTCCCCCACCTCCTTCCTTTTGCCCACCTCCCTTTCTTCCGTATCCCCTTGGAACCATTGGTCCTGTTCCTTTTATCTCCAAATTGCCAAGCCAACTTCTTGGCAACTTCAATCACTTCTGTTTATCATGATGTTACCTATAGGTCACTTGTGAAGATTTTGGTTTTCTTTACATAAGTTGTAACCCAGAAGGGAAGACACACTTAGAAAAAAGTTGTAAAAATGTGTTGAGTATGTTGTTGTTTGATGCCTTCAAGTTGGTTCCAATTCACAAGTTATTGTTAGTGCCACCAGTGGGTTCCAAACCCACTGCTGTTGAGTCGGTTCCTAGTCACAGGAACCAGAGAGGACCGAGTAGAACTGCCCTTGGGGTTTCCAATGCCGTGGATTTTTAAATTATACATAACTAATTTTAGTTATGCATAACTGTGTAATGTATAACTAAACATTCCCTGGCCCCGAGCCAGCCTCACAATCAGTGTTATGTCTGAGCTCATTGTTGCGCCAGGAGATGACTCCTCATTGGGTCTGTCTCTCTTTCGCCGTCTACCTTACTGAGCAAGGTGTCCTTTTCTAGTGACTGGCTCCTCTTGGTACCATAGCGGAAGTATGTGGGAAATGGTTCTCCATTCTCCTTCTAGGGAGCATTCTGCCTGGATTTCTTCCAAGACAAATTTGTTTATTCTTCTGACAACCCATGACATATTCAATATTCTTCACCAATATAAAAATTCAATTCTCTTTCTCCTTATTAACTGTCCAGCTTTCATATGCATAAGAGGTGAATGAAAATACCGTGGTTTGAGTCAGGTCTACCTTAGTCCTTAAAATGACATCTTTTCTACTTAAAACTTGAAAGGGGTCTTTTGCAGTGGCTTATGTTAACACAATATTTGTGGTGCTAGATTGATGATTTTATGGACATTGTGGATTTAAGTAAAGGGAAATCCTTGGCAACTTCAATCTTTGTTTTCCATTTGCCATGATGTTGTTTATTGGTCTAGTTGTGAAGATTTTTGTTTTCTTTAGGTTGAATTGCAACCCATACTGAAATTGTATTTTTTTGATCTTTAAAAATCTGTGCTTCAAATGCTCTTCACTTTCAGCAAGGTTATCTGCATATCACAGGGTTTTAATGAGTCTTCATCTAATCCAGATTCTGTATTCTTCTTCAGATAATGCAGTTTCTCAGATTATGTGCTCAACATACAGACTGAATAAGTCTAGCCAAAGGATACACCTTTTGTTGATTTTAAACCTCACAGCATTTCCTTGTTCTGTTCAAATGACCATCTTCTGTTCTATGAACAAGTTCTCCACCAGCACACGGATGTGTTCTGGAATTCTCTTTCTTCTCAGTGCCATCCAAAGTTGCTTGTGATCCACACAATTCAAATCTTGACAATAAAGCATGAGTAAACATATTTCTGGTATTCTCCTCAGACCCATCTGATGTTAGCATTGATATATCTCGTTCCATGTTCTCTTCTGAATCTGGCTTGAATTTCTGGCAGCTCCTTTTAGATGTACTGCTGCAATCATTTAAATGTTATCTTCAATAAAATTTTACTTGCATATGATATTAATGATAGTGCTTAATAATTATATTGGCTCAATATCAGTGGATTTTCATTTTATTTCTTTGCAATGTGCACAAATGTGAAAAAAAAATTGTCATTTTAATACCTCTCCCTGTACAAGGCACATTGACTTTCAATAACTGAAAAATAACATGATATGTGTTATAGAAATACTGCTGAAATTGTACAGCTGTTGAGCTCTCTTAGGCACAGCTTCCAGGACTTTCTCAGTTCATGGTATTGAGCAGTATTTCCATTACACTCGGGTCACAAGAAATACCTAAGAAGTCTGCTTATTAAGAATTTAGGCCCAAATAAATTAATAATATTTATTTCCTTCAAACTTAGTGGAGTCACTGGGTGGCACACAAGACTTAAGCATTCAATTGCTAACTGAAAGGCTGGAGGTTCAAAACCACCAAGAAGTGTCTTGGAAGAAAAGTCTGAAGGAATCTAAAAAATAAGTCATTGAAAACCCTACGGAGTTCAGTTCTACTCAGACACTCAGGGGTACACTTGAGCAGTTAACTTGTTGACAGCTGTATTTCTTCCCTCTTGTTCTTGAAAATTAAACAAAATTAATTTAGTAGTCATTTAAATCACAGTACACACAAGATGAACGAAAACCCCATTTACTTTTTATTACCAATAATGTGTGTCATTTAGGAATTACACAATTACTCAAATTTTGGAATAAAAATTCATAATTTCCTATTACATATTGATTTTTGTGATCTTATGTTAAAATTATGAACTAGTTTGAACTAATAGTTTGTATAATTTCTGGCAGTTCTTGGATTCTTTGTGTTTCTCTTTCAATTTAAAATATCTCGTGGTGCTCTAATGGGTTTGAAGTGGAATCCAGGCAAACATGAGTATAAAGTCATGTAAATGTTGAAAAAAACATGCAGTTCAAAATTCCAGGGGCCCCATGTTGCCCAAATTACTCATTGGCTCAAGCTGAAGGAAGCACATTCTTGTAAGTAAGTATAATTTAAAAGGAAGTTCGATGTTATTGTTGTTTCTCTGGTGCTGTTCAGATGCATCATTCCATCTACGTGATTCAAATTTTTATACTTTTTAAGGCATCTAATATGCAGAATAGTAGTATTGCTTCAGAATTAATTTTGTCATAGGTTTAAAATTATGATATGATACACCTATAGTAAAACAGACAGACAATCTCTAGCTTAAGCCATGCACCCTCTCATCTCCTGCTGCCGCGGCTGCTCCCACTGTTACTTGGGTACTCATTCGGTGGGCACCTGGTACTTCTTTTGTGAAGCAGCAGCTGTAGAACAGCGGCGATCATATTCATTTGAATGTGGTGGGTAGGATTATTCTGTGGTGCAATTCAAGATTAAGAGGCATACATCACTTAGAAAACTAACGGAAGCCTATTGTGAATGACAGTTTGTCAAAGAGGAAGATTGGATTCTGATTTGACGGTGAGCCAACCAAGGAAACAGACACACTCGCACAGTGGGAAATGGAGGAGGAAGGTACCAGTGATGTGTTCCAGCAGCAGGCAGGACGTGTCTTCTAACAGGAAGCCTGCCCTTGTGATCCATAGGCAGTTGTTCCAGTTTTTAATGCTTTCTGCTTCCTTTTCAGTTGAGGGTTTTTATCTGTTTTACTTTGTCATTATTTATTTCTCTGTTTTTAAAACTTTTTTTAAATATGAAATCCAGGATAGGCAAATCTATAGAGATAGTAATTGGATCGATGCTGCTTTGGAGGCAGGCAGGGGCGGTTAGGGAGCCAATGGGGAGCTGATAAAGGGAAGTACAAGAATGAAGAAAATGTACTAAAACATTGTGGTTATAATGGTACAACTCTTCTTGATGTGAATGAAGCATTGAATTGTATGAGGTAAAATTTATATACCAACAAAACTGTTGGGGACAAAAAAACAAAAAGAAAAATCCAGAAGAGTAAAAAACACATATTAATTCAATTCAATGTTAATTTTAAAACAGAAAAAAATAGAATACAACAAAAGGGAGCCTGCTCCTTTGTTCCAGAACTCTTCCAAACACAAGAATCCATTCTCAATTAGAAAACCACAGCTTGGTTCCACCACCTCCTGACGGCTATCAAGTCGTTTTCTCTCTTTCATTTTCCTCTCCCCATTCCTTTATTATGTATAAAGTAACCAGTGCATGTGCACAATCATACCGCATTTTGTTTTCTTTACTTTTGTTACTAAATGGCCAATGTATCTTTTGGTTGCCATCAAGTGGAGATAAAATCAAAATAAAAACTTGCTGCCATTCAGTCTGCTAATCCACAGAGACCAGGCGTGGGTTTCCAAGACTGTAACTGTAAGGTCTCTCTCCCCCGGCTAGAGTTACACCTCAGTCCTTGGCTCCGCACGAGAAAGATTTCACGCTGAAGCCGGGCTCCTGATCCAAGTGAATTTAATGAGAGTTAAAAGAAGCTTCAGGTTTTACGCGGCACCCATAGGATTCCTTTGACCTTGCGGCCTGGCAGAGGCTGCTCAGGGTCACTCAAAGATCTCTCTCCCAAGTTTCCTCCGAAACAAGATGACCAGAGCAGCCAAGACAAGACAAGGCCCTCTCCCTCTGGGTCCCTGCCTTTGCAGGCGTGGTGAACGACCCTAGGTCGCTCCCATTGGCTGAATTGCAATCACCTGGCCCAGGTGGGCTGCTCCCGGTGTAACGCCCATCCACGCCCACCGGCAGGAAAATCCAGCTTTGTCCTATGCTGGCTCTCCTGGGCATGCGTCAATGGACGTCCCATCCCTGATGCTAGCTACCTAACATAACTATTTAAGGGAGTAGAAAGTCCAGTCTTTCTACTGCCAAGCTGCAGGTGGCTTCAAACGGCTGACCTTGCGGATCGTGCAGCCCAATTCTTAACCTCTACATCTCCTTGGCTTGTGATTGGGAAAATACTGATTTTGTGAAAACACTCCTTTCTTCATTATTGGCTTGCGCATTCAGCTGTTCTCTTTATAAGCCAGTTATTTATTTTCTCTTATTTAACAACAACAACAAAGACATAAAAAAATCCTTGCAGACCTTGTTCGATTGGACAATTTTCATGTTTTTCATTCATCATTGTAAAGCCAAGAACAATTTTATGACGTTTAAAAAACTAATTTATTTATTTTAAATCATTGAAATGGTATACAATTCACATAGCATACAATTTAATCACCCAATCAAATTGAGAAGAATTGTGCAATCCACACTGTAATCAGATTCAGAACATTTTTTTCTCATACTCATTGTTGTTAGTTCCCCATTTATCCCAATCTCCCCAGCCACGCCCCTGTGTAATTACTGATCCAGTTCCTGTCTCTATAGATTTACCTATCCTGGATTGCATATTTAGAACAGCATTCAAAACACAAACAATAAGGAAACAGCAACAACCACAAACCCAACAATGACAAAACAAAACAGAGAAAAACCTCAGTGGAAAAGAAAGCAGAAAATATTAAAAATGGAAATGACTGTAGGCAATCTGTCATTAAGGAGTGATAAATTCCTCTCCAAGAAATGAAGCCTAGATAGTTTTCCCTTCAAGTCAAGCATCTTGTTGTTTAAATAAACTTCTTGTTTAATCAAACACACAAACTTAGCTTAGTGTGTAACTAGCTATATTTTTACCCATTGTTGTTAATCAACTTTGGCTCACTGTAGATCTTCGGGCTGGGCAGGTCTGTGCTGTGGGCTATCCTGTGCAGTCTGGGTGTTTCGTAGCAACCATAACCATAACTCACTAGATGTTAGTAGCAACCCCCAGTGTTGGCAACTAGAAATATCTCCAGACACTATGGGGGACAAAATAATTTCCTGATGAGAGGATCAAGTTTCAGCATACACAATTAAATTTGAATTTCAGAAAAACAACGAATAATGTTCGTGTGTGTAAGTATATTGTAAATAATTAGCCAGATACCTGTAACTGTCACCAGGACGTGCTCCACTCTCTCCTACTCCCCCTTCATCTACTCCCGTGTGCTCCAATCAGATATGTCCCTCTCCTGGAGCTGCAGATTCAATACCGTCTTTTGAAATAATTTCTTCTGGTGGGAGAGGCAGGCATCCACTTAGTATTTGGTACTGGGGCCAGCCCCCCAGACCTCTCCACTGGTTCCCTACTCCATGAAAGAATGTTGCATTCACATATTGGGACACTGGGTTGAAATCTGGTGCCTCTTTCCCTGTGGAGATATAAACAATACCCTCCCCTTGGGTGGGTTAATGCCCCGTGCCCCCGCTACCCATTTCTTCCTTATTTTCATCACTTTTTCTGCCCCCCCACCTCCCCAGTTGTCTACCACATGCATCCCTGCATTTGATCTGGTCCCTATCATACTACATGGTCCTCACCCCAAGAATGTTTGTATACAGTAGCTTTTTCCCTATGGCCATTTTGCATTTTTTTAAAAGCTTACCTCAGCAGACTGATGTTGTACTTGTCCTTTTGTACCTGACTTACTTTGCTCAGCATGATTTCACTGACCCATGGCCCTGTGGGGGACAGCACCAGAGACACCATGTGGGAATTGCACCCGATCTGATTCCGCTACACTGGGGGTGGGGGTGGGGGAGGAGTGCAGCAGAACAGAAGGGAATGGAGCGGCGAGGTCACCAGGGAATGCTGAAGGTGGACTTTGGGGCCAGGGTGTGGGGCCCCAACAGACTAGACTTGAAAACATTCCTAAAGGCCAACAAATGACCCTTGACCTTGAAGTAACTACAAGCTTTTCTTTCTTTTCTTGTTTTGTTCTTTGTCAGTGGTTTGTTGTTTTATTGTATGTTGTTTCTTGGTGTTGCTCTGTGTTGTTTTTGTGCATGTTATCTCCACAGGTCTGTCTAAATAAGATAGGCTAGATGAACAATCTGGAGGAGAAAACCCAACCGACAGTTCCAGGGGGACATGGGATAGGGTGAAGTGGGGGGGAAAGAAGTGGTGTTAACAAACCCAGGGACAAGGGAACAACAAGTGATCCAAATTGGTGGTGAGGTGGGTGTAGGAGGCCTAGTAGGGAATGATCAAGGGTAATATAACCAAGAGGAATTGCTGAAACCCAGGTGGGGACTGAGCATGATAGTGGGACCGGAGGAAAGTCAAGGGAAATGGAGCAAAGAGCTGGGAGGCAAAGGGCATTTATAGAGGTCTAGATAAAAACATGTAATATGCAAATATATTTATATATGAGGATGGGGAAATAGATCTATGTGCCTATATTTATAGGTTTAGTATTAAGGTAGCAGGACATTGGGCCTCCACTCAAGTACTCCCTCAATGCAAGAACACTTTCTTCTACTAAATTGGCATTCTATGATGCTCACCTTCCTGACACAACCACTGAAGGCAAAGTGGGTGAATAAGCAAATGTGGTGAAGAAAGCTGTTGGTGCCTGGCTATCATAAGATATAGCGTCTGGGGTCTTAAAAGCTTGAGGGTAAACAAGCGGCCATCTAGCTCAGAAGCAACAAAGCCCACCTAGAAGAACACACCAGCCTGTGTGATCACGGGGTGTCGAAGGGATCAGTTATCAGGCATCAAAGAACAAAAAAAATCATATCATTGGGTGTACATCTCCATGATACAATTACTGAAAACAAAGCAGGTGCAGAAGCAAATGTGGTGAAGAAAGCTGATGGTGCCCGGTTATCAACAGGTATAGCGTCTGGGGCCTTAAAGGCTTGAAGGTAAACAAGGGGCCATCTATCTCCGAAGCAACAAAGCCCACATGGAAGAAGCACACCAGACTGTACGATCATGAAGTGTCAAAGTGATCAGGTATCAGGCATCATCAGAACAAAAAAATTTTACCATAGTGAATGAGGCGGGAATTGCAGAGTGGAGACCCAAAGCCCATTTGTCAGCCACTGGAGATCCCCTTGCCGAGGGGTCTCGGGGAGGAGAGGAGCCAGTCAGGGTGCAATGTGGCAACGATGAAAAATACAACTTTCCTCTAGTTCCTAAAGGCTTCCTTCCCCCTTCCACCCACCACTGTCATGATCCGAATTCTACCTTGGAAGTCTGGCTAGACCAGAAGATGTACACTGGTACAGATAGGACCTGGAAATACAGGGAATCCAGGATGGGTGATCCCTTCAGGACCAGTGGTGTAAGTGGTGATACTGGGAGGGTAGAGGGAGAGTGGGTTGAAAAGAGGGAACCGATTACAAGGATCTACATATGACCTCCTCCTCCCTGGGGGACGGACAACATAAAAGTTTGTGAAGGGAGACGTCAGACAGGGCAAGCTATGTCAAAATAATAATTTATAAATTATCAAGGGCTCAAGTGGGGACAGAGGGGAAAAAATGAGGAGCTGATGCCAGGGGCTTAAGTGGAGAGCAAATGTTTTGAGAATGATGAGGGCAATGAATGTATAGATGTGCTTTACACAATTGATGTATGTATGGATTTTGATAAGAGTTGTATGAGCCCCTAATAAAATGATTTTTAAAAAACCATATATCCCAAGGTAACCAGTATCTTACACGAAGTAAAAATCCTTATACTCTCACCGGATCTACAGCAACACTTCGCAAATGTCCTGTCCCTTATTACCCTTCCCCCACCGCGAATGGTCTCAAAGCCCCTCATTTGATAAGCCTAAAAATTCTCCCAGGTTTAACCTATGTGACTTTTCAGTTTCTTTAACTTCCTCACTCTCGGCTGCTCTCCTCATTCCACTCTCCTTTCCTACTGTCCTGTGCACGATCTGCACATCAACCAGGAACCGTAGGCAACATCCTCCATTTTTGCTCCCTCTCACGTTGTTTCTCCGGCACCTTTTCTGGATTCTGTGTCTCCACACAGCTGAAGAACCAGGATTTGGAAAAGTAGAACACTGGGACGCCTCACCAGTTCATACAGTGGCTACCAGGCCTGACCCAATCCCCATAGTCCATATAGCGTCTTTATGTCTAACTGTATAATGAGATGGAAAGGCTTTAGTATCTCTCACTCTGGGGATGAAAACCACACTTCTGTTTGCTTCTCTGGACCTTACATTCTCATATTTTGTCATTTGTTCACACTAGATTATTTTTGTTTTATACTTAATATCACAATGTCGCAGCAATTATTTATGATTGATCAATGGAACAATCTGCATTAAGGTCCAACTTGCAGAATAGAATGAGAGTTTCTGGGAGTTTCTGGTATGAAGTAGGTGAGATTTTGTCACCAAGTGAGAGATTGGCGTCATAGATGTTTCCAGAGCACTTGACGCTTGAATTTAGATTTTGAACTATGATTATAAAAGTATAAAAGATTTTATACTATGAGTATAAAAGGATCTTATGAACGGAAATTTTAGAGGGAAGTAAATATTTTGGAAAGGGCTGGTGGGAGCAAGGCAGAGCATGTTCCAATCATGGGTTTAGACGATGGGCAAGGGGGTGAGAACCACCGGACCTGGATCGGTTCCTCAAAGTTTTGGATAGTTAACTGTGGAAGAGAACTAGTGAGTCACACCAGCCAGGAGACTTCTAGTTTAAGTCCAAGGGGCCTGGGTCACGAATTTATACACACTTCTTCCTTCCCCACCAAACTGTAGCTGGTACGACAGAAAGGAGTTGGGAGTTTTCCCGAGGCAGCGAGAAGACAGTGGAGCATTTTGAAGCAGTAGGGCTTGAAGGTTGGTGGATGGATGTGTCTCATGCACCGGGACCATGGCTGACAGCATTCGCCTACTGAGCACATCAAGTTAGGACAGGGAAGCAGAAAGAGAATTAAAGAGGGGAAGGGATTTCCAGAGTCGTGTCCGGAGACTGTCTCGAGTGGGCATCGGCCACCTGGGTGAGAAGGACAATCTGAGATGGTTAAATAATCTCAGCATCCAGGGTTGCAGAGTGTGAGGTCTCCTGAATATTAGCTCTTGGATCCATCAGCGTGTACAGAGTCAAGGGCGGATTAAAAGAAACCATAATTTGGAGATTAAGTAACCAAGCATTCTGTGGTGGCAGTGCTCCTGGCTCTTGCTTGATATGTTCGGTGGAAGCAAAAGACAGTTGTTGACAATTGCAAACGTCCAAGCTGCCATTGCAGCAAGGCCTGAGGCCCAGCTGGGAAAAGTGAGCGGGCGGGCTGGACAGATCGCAAGAGGAAGTGAACGCAGAGGTCGGGAAAACTACAATCTGACTTGTTCCGTCCATGTCGTGGGTATATTTTGTTTAAAATCAAATCCATTTGTTCATTTCACACTCTTTGTTCCACTTGTTTGCTGCAATCCACAGTGGGTTACATGATCCCCTAAACACTGGCTACCATTAGGAGAAGCTAACAACTTATTTTGTGGTTAAACTGCTCAAGATCCTCTGGAACACAACCACGGTTTATTCTCTCTCTCTCTCTCTCTCTCTCTCTCTCGCTCTCGCTCTCGCTCTCGCTCTCGCTCTCGCTCTCGCACGCTCGTGGTGTCTCTCCCAAGAATGGAGCTCTTTGTGTGGCTCATTGACCAGGCAAGTCCTTTAAGTCCGCTTCCAGGCTCTGAGATGATACGGGGCAAGGGAACCGTTCCCGCTGCGCTGGTGAGCCAAACTTCTGAAGTTAGGCTAACCTGTCTTCCATGGACTGTCATTTACAAAAGACATCTTGGCTCAATTGCTTCCATTCATGATCTCCAAATTTCAATTTCAAATGAAGCTTGCTTCTTTTCAGGAAAGAATTATCATCCCTGCAATAAACCTGGGTCCCTGGAGGCGTTCATCTGAGATGCATCAATTCCTCCTTAAGGTCGCCTAACCCAGTAAAATATGTACAGTGTTTCTGGTTTGACTAATGGATTATTGGAAAAACTGGATTGCACACAGGATAGACTTCAGAGAAATGTACTTGGTGTTGTTGGCTAATCCATTCATAGGAACATTTGGTGATTGGGAAAATATTTTAATTTTTTGGCTTCATTCTTTGCCAGATCATCTAAACTAGAAAAGGTCATTATTTTTGATTTATTGAACCCAATTCTGGAGACAGTGCAGCATTGGAATTTGTGATTTTGTCACCACTGCTGATTAAGAAATGATTCGCTGGCATTGAAACCCGTTTTAGATCTGTACAATCTGTGGCTGTTCCCATTTTTTCCCTTGCTGAGAGCAAGTTATTGCTAGATTTTATCTTGTATTCACTCCTGATGAATTCAGAAGGGCTAAGCATTTTAGAAATGTTGTATTTATGAAATTAGATATTAAAATGGCAAATGGTTTAAAGCTGAGGAATGGGTGTTAAAATATCCCAGCACACACGCTCACAGTAATTTTACATTTTTCATTACTGAAGTAATTAAAAAATTCCTCAGGGCTGAATGATAGTAAAATTTTATGTACCCTTATCCTAAGCATAAACTAATTCTCTTTCCCCCATACAGTGCTAATTTAAGTAGGAAATATTTTTAATTCCATCTAATTTATCATCTTATGAAAAATTTCAAGGCTTACTAATTTTATCCAACTCTACTTGCTTCTAAATATTCCTAGATTTAGAAGCTGACATGCCTTTTTGTATCAAATATCAAATGAAATGAAAGAAGTATGTGTCTTTTTGTTTTTGTTTCTTCCTTGATCTTAGTCCCTTCTAGCTCCGTGGGTGCCCTGAGAGAAGTGAAAAGGTCTGTTCATATCTATGTTCTGCATAGTCATGAAGAGGTTTCCATAAATTTTCCTTTTAATATTTAAGATTGAGGGATATCTGCAACACTGTGTGTTCTTGGACAAGTCCATAACTTGTTTTTATCTAGGAAAGAAATGTAATGTCTATGAGAGAAATCTAGTGAGCTAAACTTTCTTCTTTGTCTAATTGCTGCTCTTGACGTAGGACATGAAATGCTCAGAGAACCCTAACCCATCCCAGCCGCCAGATGCCACGTGTGTCATTGCCACTATCACTGTGCTAGTAACGTTGGGCTTCACGTTTGCAGTGCTCATGGACAGAGAGGTGTGGATGTCGCATACAGGACGTGATTAAAGTGATAATCTGATTAAAGACTATTATATCAAGATGGACACGAAGAAAGTGAGGCAAACACTTCTGGGCAATAGTATTCTATTATGGCTCACTCTTTTGGAAGTTACGGCCATACAATGATAGAGAAAGTGCAGAGAGGATGGAGAAGGCGCACTCTTGTTGTTGTTTGTGAGGTAGCTCCGACTCATAGTGGCCCTGTGTACAACAGAACGAAACACTGTGTGAGCCTCACCATTGTTCTGAGGTTTGAGCCCATCAGTCGTAAAGGCTCTTCTTCTCTTTCTCTCTCTCTACTTCACCAAGCATGATGTCCTTTTCCAGGGACTGGTCTCTCCTGACAACATGTCCAAAGTGCTATACCCAATGCTTTTGCTGAATCCATGTGGTACCTTGGGACCTAGCCAAGGCTTTGTTTTTAAATCATTTCATTGGAAGCTTGCATAACTCTTATCACAATCCATACATCTATCCATTGTGTCAAGCACATATGTACATTTGTTGCCCTCATCATTTTCAACACATTTTCTTTCTACTTGAGCCCTTGGTATCAGCGCCTCATTTTTTCCCGCTCCCCCACCCCCACCCTCCCTCCTTCCTTCACCTTTGATAATTTATAAATAATTATTATTTTCTATCTTACACTGACCCATGTCTCTCTTCAACCACTTTGCTGGGGTCCATCCCCTAGGCAGGGGGTTATATGCAGATCATTGTGATCAATTCCCCCTTTCTACCCTATCTCCCTTTTCCCCTCCTAGTATCACTACTCTCATTATTGGTCCCAAGGAGTTTATCTGTCCTGGATTCCCTGTGCTTCCAGCTCTTATCTGTACCAGTGTACATGGTCTGGTCTAGCTGGATTTGTAAGGTAGAATTGGGATCATGATAGTGAGGGGGAGTACCTACATATAACTGCCTCCTTGGGGGATGGACAGTGGAGAAGTGGGTGAAGGGAGACATTGGACAGTGTAAGACATGACAAAATAATAATGATTTATAAATTATCAAGGGTTCATGGGGGTGTTGGGGAGGGAGGGGGGAAAGTGAGGAGCTGATACCAAGGGCTCAAGTAGAAACCAAATGTTTTGAAAATGATGATGGCAACAAATGTACAAATGTGCTTGGCACAATGGATGTACGTATGGATTGTGATAAGAATTGTACGAGCTCCCAATAAAATGTTTGTTTTTTTTAAAGAAGAAATGAAAAGGATCAAGTCAAAAAAAGAAGAAGAATTAGTGGTTTGTCTCCTCCCTGAGACCATTCTGTAAGGGATGTCCAGTTGCCTTCAGATGGGCTTTGGGTCTCCACTCCACCCCCCGTCATTCACAATGATAGAATTTCTTTCTTTTTGATGCCTGATATCTGATCCTATTGATACTTCATGATCACACAGGCTGGTGTGCTTCTTCCATGTGGGCTTTGCTGCTTCTCAGCTAGATGGCTGCTTGTTTATCTTCAAGCCTTTAAGACTCCAGACACTATATCTTTTGATAGCCAGGCACCATCAGCTTTCTTCACCACATTTGCTTATGCACCTATTTTGTCTTCAGCGATTGTGTTGGGAAGGTGAGCATCCTGAAATGGCAGGTTAATAGAACAAAGTGTTCTTGCATTGAGGGAGTGCTTGAGTAGAGGCCCACTGTCCACGTTTTGGGGTGTTGAAGTGCTTTTAAGACTAATCAGGTTGGAAAGCCAATTTAAGAAACCCATATTTATGGTCTATTTCTCTAGAAGCACTCCTGGTACCAAAATGTCTTAGACACAGTTCTCTAGAGAGACAAAACCAGATTGCTAGTACTTATATATGTATATTTATAAAGATAGATATATAACACAAGAAAATGAACTGTTAAGTTATATACAGAGAGATAGATAATACAAGAAATTAAGTTAAATAATAAATTATAAAGCAGTGAGACATTAGCAGTCCTTTAAGTCTTGAGAGCCACCAGTTCCTTTTCTGTAGAGAGAGCTGGGCTATATATACCCAGGCAGCAAACAGTAAGGCAGGTCACCAACTGGCGGTCCCCAGCTCCAGAGATGAACATTCCAATCGTGTGGGCTTAAAGGGACTTTAACTTACAGTGACATGGTCCACAGGCTAGGCGTCCTACAGGTCGTGTACCCTTTAAATTGAGGCACAGAACTAGCAAGGCAAGGCTCACCGAGCCATTTATCTCTCCACCCTTCAATTAATCCTACTTGCGTTTATGGGCCAGGCTGGCACAATAATTATCGCAATGTGCATGCCTGTATTTAGACCTCTAAAATGCCATTTGCCTAGCAAGGCTTTCTACTTCACGTGTCAGTGGCTGACGTGGACAGAGGGGGCAGAACACCCACTGCTATGATGAGTTCAAGAACTTCAGTGCTGATTAAGGCAATGAGATGACAATGTTGCAAAACATGACCTTGACTGGGCAGCACCTGGCTAGGATTGCATGAAAGGGCAAGTCCTTTCCAGCAGGAGACTTCCCAGAGACTTGCCATAACCCTAAAGGGAAAGAGCAAGCCAAGTGCACAAAAGGGAGGGGAATCACAACGGGGAGATTACTGAGCACCAAGGGGAGGCACCTCTGCAGCAGAGGAGAGTCAAGGGCAGTAACAGTGTGAGGGTCTTTTATAGGTACAGATTTTATCTTCCCTATGACTCTCCTAAAGGGTCCCAGTGGCTTAGTGGTGACAAGGCGCTCTGTAATCCACAAGGTCAGTAGTTTGAAACTACTAGGTGTTCCGTGGGAGAAAATGACCCTTTCGAGTCCCATGAAGAGCTGCAGACTTGGAAACGCGCTGGGACAATTCTCCCCTGTTTTATAGGGTCGCATGAGTCAAAGTAGACTTTGTTGGTAGTGAGTTTGAATTTAGTGATTGGTTTTGTGAAGTATGAAAAGCAGGCAAGCTACAAATATGCTCACATGGGCTATTTTTAAAGCAACTAGGTGTGCAAACTGACGAGCTTGTCATCAGTGGGCTTTGGGCTAATAGTTCTAGCCGGCTGTGAAGAAATAGACAGCATACGGCCAAGACGTATGTTACAATCACTAACTTGCAAGGAGAAAAGGAGACACGAAGCTGCTCTTTCTTGTAAGCACTTCCTGTGCAAGACTTTCTGTGTGCCCTGGCTGTAGTCAGGTGAGCCGCCAACTACGTCACACGGTCCTCACCGCCGTCCTTACGGTGACAGATAAGAAAATCAAAGTTTGCACAGGGAGTAAGATTTTAAATGGGCTTTGAACTGAGGGCAGACTCCATGTTTTAAAACGATTACGTCACTGTCATCCCCAGAAATGTTGAGTAAACAGTTGGTCTCCATTCCAACCCTCTCACCCTATACCTCTTGGTTGTTATCTTTAGTTGTCAGTGCGTCTGTTCTTAGTCCGGGTGGTTCCGAGAACAAGAGAAGGGAATGCTGCCCAGTCCTGCTCACCTTCCAGGCAGTTGGCAGAGTCCAGCCCACTGTCATGATTGCTGTGTGTTTTAGGTGTCTTCCTGCCGACAGGGCTCTTCGTCCAACTCTGTAACCGATAATGTTCTGTTCTGATCCACAAGATGCTCATGTTTGTTTTGGATGGAGAACTTTACAAAGATGTTAAAGTAGATCACTAGAAATTTGTCATTTTAACAATTTTTTTAGGGTTGAAAATATATACTACACATTTTTAAATCCAACATTTTTCAGGTGAGCAATTTAGTAATAGCAATTTTACACCATTTCTAAGTGTAAAATTCAATGATCAGTCACACTCACCTGGCTCCATGACCATTATCACTGTTTATTTATGAAAGTTAGATTTTTATTTCTGAAAGCTACAAATTCACTTCAGAAGATATCTACGTTATTGTGGTTGAATATGTATGTCACACTTTGCACATTCTTCATATAGAAAAGACCGTGGAATCAGTTATGTTACAATTGACTCAGTTATGTTACTGATTGACTCAATCAGTTATGCTACAATTGCCCACGGCCGCATCATGATGCTTAACCATTGCCACTGTTCAATAAACAATTTCCCCATCCCCTTTAGCAGAAGCTCGTTATCAATCCCGAGGAGTTTTGATGCCTTATTTACAGAGTAGATCCTCAGGCTTTTGTCCCTACACTGTTGTCATCTGGAGGTTCTGCTGAAATCTGTCTACTGGCGGTGGTCCTGTTCGCATGGCTTCCAGCATCAAAGCATCATGCAAGATACCGCAGGATGATAACTCAAGAGACAGGTGGTGCACTTCATGTTTATCTTAGGGATTTTCAAATCTCACTCTCCAGCAGAACTGGAGTCTTTCTAGCTGGGCACTCAAAGATGATGACTTGGGTTTATACCAGAAGATACTGCAGTGAGTGTTATTATGGGCCTACCTCTGGACACCTTGGGGTTAAACACACTCGTGATTATCATCTAAATAGCATAGGGACAAAGACTGATGACCAACTTTGAGACCCACAGCTAGCAAGCTGTGAGTTGGCATCAACCTGATGGCCATGAGTGTGATTTGAAGACATCTGGCATGATAATGAACTGAAAAGTAAGGCATCCTACCATTCTTCCGTATGAAGGTGTCACCAGCATTGGTAAATGATAGCTGTGGTTGTGACCTTCAATGCATAGATATCCATGTGTCGTAGACTGTAAGTTCCCCATTAGGTTTTCTTGACTGTAATGTTAATAGAAACAGATTGCTCACCCATTTCCCCCACAGATCCACCACCAACGGACAAGGTAGAAGTGCCTCTGTGAGTTTCCTCCACTGTACTTCCCTTTAGTGTATATTTTCATCTTTCTCCTGAGGAGTGGCTAGTGGTTTTGAACGGCTGACCACAAGGTTAGCACAAACAGCCCAAAAAGTAACCACTACACCACCAAGGCTGGGTGGGTTCAAATTGCCAAAGTTTAGGTTAGCCGCCAATCATAAATCACTTTTGCCATGTAGGCTCCAAATGTTAGTAAAACAAACCAAACAATCCAAGCTCGTTTCTACTGAATCAATCCCAACTCATTGTGACCCTATGTAATTGCTGTTAGATCCTCAGCTGGTTCTGACTTGTAGGGATGCAATGTATAACACAACCAAACAGTGCCTGGGCCTGTGACAGCCCCACAGGTGTTGTGATGCCTGAGCCCACTGTTGCAGTGGACAGTAAGACTATCCCAGAGACATTCCAAGTCTGTTGAAAGAGGCCTGCTGGTGATTAAAGTCTCAGCTGTAGCCAGAAGATCAGAGGATCAACTCCACCAGTTGTCCCTCAGGAGAAAGATCTAGAAGTATGCTTCCATAATGATTTTTAGTCTTGAGCCCCTGATATCAGCTCCCCATTTCTTCCCCCTCCCTCCCCCACCCTCCTTCACAAACCCTTAATAAGTTTTAGATTATTTTTTCCATATCTTACAGTGGGAAGAGAATGCTTTGAAAATGATGGTTATATCTTGCCCTGTCCAACATCTCCCTTCACCCACTATAAATTATCAGGGGTTTGTGAGGGAGGGGGGAGAGGGGAGGGAGGGGGAAAGGTGAGGAGGACCTGATGCTAGGGGCTTAAGTGGAGAGCAAATGTTTTGAGAATGATGAGGGCAATGAATGTACAAATGTGCTTTACACAATTGATGTCTGTATGGATTGATAAGAGTTGTATGAGCCCCTAATTTTAAAAAAAAGGAAAAATGATGATGGTGGCATGTGTGTGTGCTGGACACACTGCAGGAATGTGTGGATTGTGATAAGAGATGTAAAAGCCCCAAATAAAGGTATCAAAGTAAAAATTTTGTAGTCTTAGAAATCCTATGGACCATTTCTAGTCTTACTTATAGCATTGCTATGACCCAAATTTGGCTAAACACCAATGGGTCTGATTTTGGGAAAGCTTCACAAAAGCAGACTGCTACATCTTTCTTCAAAGAAGTGCACTTCTGGGTTCGAAATGCTGACTTTTTGATTAGCCATCAAAATTTTATTCACCAAACAGCCAGGGTGCCTTCAACATGAGAGCAGATGTCATACCACAGAGAAACTGGGTAGAAGGAGGTGTTTCTGCTTTGCTGTTTATTAATCTTCTGGGGATTTTTGTTGATTGTTTTTCTTTTGTCTTAATTATCCCAGGCTCCCCTATGTTCTTTAAAAACAGTTTCTAAACATTCTCTGTTCTTGGAGACAGACCTCATTTAGGAATAGACTGTTGACATTACCTGGGAAGTCTGCTTCTCTCTGGCACATACTGTATCTGCTCAGGTAGTTCCCTTTCCAGAGGGGCTCTTGTCCCTCTGAGGCTCTCTCCATGCCACCTCTTGCCACCAGAACCAAACATTCATGCAAGCAGCAGAGCACACATCACATTGTCCAAACGCCACAGTCTGTTCCTTCCGAACAGATCGTCCTCCGTAGCAGATGGTAACAGAACATGTGGGTTGCTATTTCCATACAAGTCCTCTCAAATGAAGGAGCCCTGGTGGCACAAAAGCAGTTATATGCTTAGCAGCTAACCACAGGGAGAAAGACCTACAGATCCACTCTGTAAAGATCCCAGCAAGAAACTCCTCTGGGGCAGCTCTACTCTGTCACATGGGGTCGCTCACTGTGAGTCAGCACTGACCCAAGGGTGGCCCCTAAAAATGGCCACCACCTTTCAAAGTGCACCAGTTCAGAAAGGTTGATTCTGTAATGCTGCTGTTCGGGTTCCTGCATGATTCGCCTTTATCTGCGCAGTGCTGCCTCTCTCTTCAGCTCACTTTTTTGCTGGCAGTCTGTCCCCCTTCCTTCCAGAGCAGTACTCCGGCAACTGTGGTTGAAACGTCTTGCAATTTATCTGTTTACACGCCTGTCTACTCCACTAGACTGTGAAATCCCCCAGCCCCAGGGATCCTGTCTTCTTCATCTCTGCGGCCCCAGGGTTTGCCAGGCCTGGTGCACAGTAGGACTTTTATATTGAAGCGAATTTAAAAAAAATGTTTGAGCGGATACAGTGACTACATTTTTTTCTTTATTCAGATTATTTTCATTCTCTTGTTTAGTTGTTCTAAGTCTTTCAGGTTGAGCCTGTATTATTTACATAATAAATACTATTTAAATAGAGAGATATGTTTTCTGTTTCAAGGAAAACGTTTCTACTATTAAGCTGATAGGTTTTGTTTGATTTTTTTAAAGCAAAGAATAAATCAAGATTTCGAGCATGCTTTACAACCATTTTATATATTTATACATACACACAATTATACACTTATATATTTTTGCAGACTTTTGCATATATATGGATATACAGACACACATATCTATATGTGAACGTATGCAAAAATAAACACTTGCATATATGTGTCATATATACATGTACATATGAGTGTGTGTGTGTATGGGGCTTCAGATGGAAAGACAATATAATTTTCTTGACATCGTCTCCTGTGTGTGTACTTGTTTTAATTGTAGGAAATACATGGGTAACAAAACATTTGCCATTTCAACCTTTTTTTTCCAAGTGCAATTCAGAGAGATTCATTCGCGTTTCCAAGTTGCTCGAGCTATATGGCTTTTGAAGCCCAGTTGCTTGCACACTGCACATGCAGTTACCAGGTCTAAGCAAACGCCTGTGTTTTGCTGTCCCAAGGGCTGACACCTGTGGCCCTGCACCTCACACCGTCATGTCTTGGGGTCTCTTCCCAACCTGCCCATTCAATCACCAAAGGATGATTGGCTTAGGCCTGACTCCATAAACCAACATCATGGAATGCTAATGAGCAATTGAGGATACATTTAAGGCCCTGCTATCTCTGTGATCCCCGCTTCTTTTTACTTCAATTTCCAGGAAAGTGCCACAAAGTCCTGTGTGGCAATAACAAATTCAGGAGGAAGGGAATATGAAATTCAGCGAGCAGCATGAATGATTTGCTGTTAGCATGGGGCCCAATAACACTACAAAGCTATAAACTCTGTCGATCTAGATTGCCCAGTTAGGTGGCAGAGATGCAATTTGTCTTTTCTGAAGCCGCCTGCTGCTTGCTAGCTCCATCTCCTGTCACAGCCTATTAGCTCCCCAAGAAAATTGGTGGGAAATTGCCTGCAGATTGTAGGAAATTGCATCTCCAGGCCCTGGAAAAAATGTAGGATAGCACAACACTGACCCTCCCAGAGCAGCTATTAATACAGCAAAAACTGACCTTTGACTTGCTGGGAACCGACTTGGCCGTTTGCTGAAGAAAGACTGTATTATATGTGGCGGAAGGAGGGTGCGGGCCATTATCCTAGTGAGGCTCCCAGGCACCCACTCGTTTGAAAGCTTAAATCTTCCTTAGAGCAGTTTTTCCTGTTGGTTTGCTTGTTTGTTTTAGGTGGAGAGGGTGTGGATGTTACCACCCCGAGGGGAACCCACAGGCCGGTTCGCTTGTTTTGAACCGCCTTTGCCGGAGTTCAACAGAAAAAGCCAAATTGTCTCCGGGAAATGCTCAAGAACCTCTCAGGCAAAAACCGGGAAGTCAATTTTTTAGAGATGAAATCAGAACAAAACAAAACAAAACAAAAACCTAGCAAGAGGAGCACCCTCCCGCATGGCTTTGTTTTCCTCTCTGTTATGCTGGCAATGCACCTGGGGCCTCTTTATGCCCCCCGCCCCCCAATAATGGCCTTGTTCCGTTCTGTCTATTACTACTCACTACTGAATGATTTTCTTTATAGACCATCCCCAGAAGTTCAGGCATCAGGATAATTCAGTGTTCCACAGGGGTACATATTGTGCATATTTTAAAGCATCATTAGCTTTATGCTACCAAATATAAATAAATAAAGACCCTGGCATGATATTCACAGGTTTGCATTTCTACATAGAAGGATCTGCGCTCCCACAGGCGGGCGAGTCGTTCCTGAGTGGGTCACACGCCCTTCCCTCAGCATTGTCCCCTTGGAGCCCACTCTCCTCCTGTTACTGGGTTCATTTTCCGTGTGTTTGGGAGTAAACCTGAAGTAAATGGTGGCACACAGGTCATCAGTGCTATAAGCCAGCATGCTTTCAGCCATGTTGACAAGGAGAAATCCCACTCGGAAGAGCCCATGCTCACCGTGGCTCCATGATAATACACGATAGGAAGCATTGCCCCTCCATTCATATTCTCATAATTTAGGATCGAAATTCCTCTCAGTTTTGCTATGACAGCTTCGCATCCCCCTTGAACTACTGGAGTGACCCCCTCGATGGTTTCATAGGTTAAAATGTGTGCCATGTGCGGTCTTGCTGCTTTTCCATGTTCAAGAGGCTTTTGTAGGCCCGGTACCTTTGTGCTTATTGCGTCCAGAGAGAGACATGTTGAGCACCCATAGGATCAGAGTGCCAGATTCAGGCAGAGGATTTCGGAGATGCTTTCTGTGCTTTAGCTGGGTGATCTGGAGTCTTAAAAAATGTTTTTAACCCACACACCACCCACCACCGCCACCAAAAAAATTAAAAAAAATTAAAAAAATGTTTTTAACTTCTAGGGTGTTGGTTTTATTTACCTTTTAAATCTCAAAATGGATGCTCTCTAAGTTGCTGCAATAGTTTCTTGTGCCAGCCTGGCCGATAAACACAAGTAGGATTAATTGAAGGGCAGAGAGATAAATGGCTCAGTGAACTTCGCCTTGCTAGCTCTGTGCCTCAATGTAAAGGGCACACTACCTGTGGGATGCCTAGCCTGTGGACCGTGTCACTGTAAGTTAAGGTCCCTTTGAGCCCACACGATTGGAATGTTCATCTCTGGAGCTGGTGACCGACAGTTGATGACAGTTGGGGACCTGCCTTGCTGTTTGCTGCCTGGGGATATATAGCCCAGCTCTCTCTACAGAAAGGGAACTGGTGGCTCTCAAGACTGAAAGGACTGCTAGTGTCCCACTGCTTTATAATTTATATATAATTTAATATATATATATATATATATATATATAAATTACTAGCAATCTGGTTTTGTCTCTCTAGAGAACCCTGTCTAACACAGATGCCTTTTGGATTTAAAATTCTGGGAAATGGAGTCAGAAGCAGGGGCTAGTCTGAAGGCCAAGCTGGTGGTCTGAAATCAAGCACTGTCACCTTGTGGCCTTATACTTCTTGTGTTTCTTGCAGTGACTGTCCTATGGGGAGGGGCTCTGTTTGACCCAGGAATATATTTTGGTCTCTCCAAGCCCCCAAGGGCAACCAGCAAACTCACCTGTCATCATGAATCCGGTGAAGGAGTGTGGAAGGTGTAGTGGGTAAGCACTGGGCCACTAACTTTTTTTTTTTTTTTTTTGCCTGGGGCGACATGGCTTTATTATTAGCAAGCCAGGGTTTCAAAGGCTTTAGGAGTTGGCATTCGGCCCCTTCTTCTTGCCAAAGGTGGGCACAACATTGACAAAACGCCGGTTGTACTGCATCCGCCGCTTGGCCCGGCCAGTCTTTTTCTTCTTCTTCTCCTGTTTAGCCACCTTGGGAGTCTGGCCTCTCACTTTCCCAGCACGAGCCAGGGAACCATGGACTTTGCCTCCAAGCACGCGGCCAGTTACTTCTAGAGTAGCCAGGGCCTCCAGCCCACACTGGTTCAGGATCGCCCCATCCTCCAGAGGCGAGCCTCCCAGAAGCACCACCTGGTCTTCGGGGGTGATGCCCTCCAGCGACGCAACATGGGCCTTGATCTGCGCGACCGTCTTCTGGCCGGTCACCTCGAGTGTGTGTAGCCCCTGGGCTCGGACGAAGAGCTGCATAATGGCGGCTGAAAGGTAGCGCCTGCTCCGGCTGCGGCGAAGATGGAGGCGAGAAAGAGGAAGGAGCGGGGGCGCGCACGTCCACACCTCTTGGGCCACTAACTTAAAGGCCGACCATTTGAACCCCCCATCCGCTGCTCTATGGGAGAAAGATGTGGCAGTCTTCCCCAAAGATGACAGCCTTGGAGATTCCATGGGCAGTTGTACTCCTTCCTACAAGGTTGCTATGAGTAGGATTCCCTTCAGCAACAATGGGTTCGGCATACAACCCCCCCCCCCACCAAAAAAAAAAAAAAAAGACATGTTCCCTGGCGGGAAGAGTGGAGCTGGTTGGGTGGGACACATGGTACGGTCAGACCACTGAGAATTCTAAGGTCCATCCTAGGAAGGCAGATCCAAAAAATGAAACTCACTGCCATCAAGTCAATGATGACTCAGACTGACCCCCTCTGGGTTTCTGAGACTGTTTCTGGAACAGTCTCCCCCCCTCCCACCCCCCCCCACCCCCCCGCCCCGGGCCCCTGAACTACTTGTGGTTTTGAACTGCTGACCATGCAAATCACAGCTCAAGGTGCAACCACTACACCACCAGCGCTCCTCTGGGAAGGCAGAAAGGCACTGGAATTTGGTTGGTGGCTGACATTATGTGCTATGAAGTAGTTCTGAACCTTTTCGAACTGATGCCCAACAGAACGCAGCACTGCTTGATCCTGTGCCATCCTCACAATTGTTAAGTTTAAGTCTGCTGTTGCAGTATAGAGAGTGTCTACAGAACCCGTATAAAGGAAGAAATATCAAAAGATGTCTCAGCAACCTAAAAAAAGCCCCACCAGAACAACAACCAAACACATGCCACAGCAAAGAATGCAGGTGTAGAAGGTCATACACATGTTCATATATACTATGCAGTATATTTCAGTCCACAGAGGAAGCAAGTCAATCAGAGGTTGCCAGGGGTTGGAGGGAGGAAAAACTCGGAAGCGACTGCTTAATGGATATGGGGTCTCCTTTTAGGGCGATGAAGATGCTTTGGAACTTCACAGGGGTGCTAGTTGCATAATATTGTGAATGTACTTCAATGCCTCTTGATTATTGGTTGTTTATCAAATGGTTAAGGCTACGGGAATCTTAATTGGAAAAAGAGAGAAATGTAGTTAAATTTCTGAACAGATGAATGCAGGCAAGATGATAGAATTGTTTAAAGTGTAAGACGGAGACCAGCCCTGGCTGGGATAACCCTTGCTGTGCTCCAGACCTCCTTGTCAGCATTCTCATCTGCTCTGATGGCCTTCCTCTAATCCGCCTTGCTGATCGTTGCCCATGATGAGGATGACTGGGCAAGGGGCCAGACATTCTGTTGTGCCTTTACTCTGTAGCTCCAAAGTTCAGTGTTCGCGTGGTTTTGAGAGATTTCAACATGCAGGTGATTTATATATTTCTCCAGGTCCTTCAAAATCCAGTTCAGGTGGCATGTCTTTTCTGAAAAGTTTCCAATTCTTCCAGTGCCAAGGGACCTCAGTCTTCTCTGTATGAATGGTGTTTACCAACCTGTTCGGGGCTCGATTCACTTCTTACGTTGGATTACGTTTGTTTGTTTTCCAGAGACACCTTACAACTTGAAGCCAGAATCCCATCCTCCTCACCTCGACGTCCTCCCAGGCAGCAGGGCCATACGTGCCCAGGTAACATTGGTGCGATTGCTTTTGTAAATTATCAAGGGTTCAGGAGGGAGGGAGGGTGGGGGAGGGGGAAATGAGCTGATACCAAGGGCTCAAGTAGAAAGAAAATGTCTTGAGAATGATGATGGCAACAGATGCACACATGTGCTGGACACAGTGGATCTATGTATGGATTGTGATAAGAGCTGAAAGAGTCCCCGATAAAATGATTAAAAATGGTCTTAAACAGAGATAATCAAAGATGCAGACAGAAAGTGTAGGGAAAATATATAGGGACATCATAGAGTCCAAAAGGTCAGTGCTCTTATTTTTCTCACTTAAAAATGTGTTGTGACTTTATTACCTTCTCAGTAAATGTTCACTCAGTTCTCCTTTTAGAACCCCCGTCTTTGCCCTGTCAAATAGGAGATAAATGGAAACACTTCAGGCCTCACAAAATCAGTATTTGTTCCTGTGGACACTAACTATCAAATGGCTTTTGTTGGGTGATTTCCTTAAACACTTGTGCAGTGCAACACCCCACCTTTCATAGCCTCGTGAAGCCGTGTTCGCTTTCACTTTTCTTTAGGGACCGGGGATGTGACATGTCAGTATTTGAAGATGCCAAAGTGCTAAGATTTCTTTGACTGTTGAACGGTGTGGCTGTTTCTTGGCTCTGATTCGGGCTCTGGTTGCCAATCGCGATCATGTCAGGCTTTGTGCATGTTAACCTCACCATATCAGAGCAGAAAGGTCCTCCACAGCTTGTTGAATCTCTGTTGGTTTGTTTTTACAGAAGTAGAGATGCCTCTGGGTAGAATCAAACCCCCAACTGTTCAGCTAGCGGCCGAGTACATGAACCAACTGCACTGCCCGGGGACGTCTCGGATCCGCTTTTTGTTTTGTTTTGCCAATGAGCATTCCATAAGGCCAGTAGTGGAATGTGGACATATAAATCAATGGCTTCATATAAAATAATGAAATTGCACATTGCTACAAAAGACCATTAACTACAATGTATGCACGCGTAGACCCAGGCCCAGGAAGAAAAAAACAAAAACCAGAACAAAACTTTGCCCAAGCCCATGGGATAATGAATATCAGAGCAGCAATTACGATTTCCTGATTCCTGCCTGCAATTTGCAGGTTTACAGACCTGTGCAAGAAAGTGAATAAATAAAAACCAGAAAAACAAAGCACAAAGCCTGTAATGAAAAATTACAGTGATCACAGAGGGGCTTCTAACCCCTGCTAATGTCTGCTAATGAGAGCATCATTCTTTATTGCTGTGATAATTAAGCAAATATTTAGTGGTCAGAGACCCACCTAGACAAGAAATAATATCCATCAAATCCAAGCCTCTAGGGAGTGTTGATTTAGAAACTTTATTCTTTACTGTAACGTGTGTGTGTGTGTGTGTGTGTGTGTGTTGTGGCAGAGGGGACAGTGGTGGTAGTAGTACTTACTTGTATGACTTACAGTCCAAATTCACTGCCACCAAGTTGATCTCAACTAATGGTGACCCTATAGGACAGGGTAGAACTGCCCTTGTGGGGTTTAGAGACTAACTCTTCACCGAAGTAGAAAGCCTCGTCTTTCTCCTGAGGAGGGGCTAGTGGTTTTGAACTGCTGTCCTTTAGGCTGATAGCCCAAACCATAACCACAGAATCATGATTTAAAGAAGAAGAGGGTTAATTCAATAGCTTCCTGACTTGCCTTGCCTAGCAAGGACATGCTCTGGTGTAAGGTCAGCAGAACTTTTTCCCTTTCTTGATTGCTCATTTTTTCCCTTTGGAATTGTCCCTCTTCTTTATGGAATTGGACCCATTCAGTAAATTGCAAATAGTTCCTCCTGGGTGAAGCAATGTATATACCCTACCATCCAACCAGACATGACCATTGACATTTCTTGTGCAAATAACAGCAGTGGATTCAGAACTTTCAAGAATGGAAGTTGGAAAAATAGTGAACTATTTTTTCTAGATGAAACATATGGTATTCTACAGAAATTATAAGACTCTGAGGAGTGAAAAAAGAACTAATGAATGCATAGTTCTTGCAGTAGGTCATAACCCATACCTCCATTCTCAACTACTAATTTTCGTACTCCGCTTTCTGAGTAAGATTTTTTTCTAAATCACTGCTGACCCCTTTGAAGAAACTATAGACTTGATAGACTACCAATAATTGTCTATCTCTGCCTGCTAGAATATAAAATCTAAGCACACAAGAAGTTTCACCTGGGAACATCCCCAGCACCTAAAACAATCCCTGGGACATAATAAAGCAACACAAACCAGAAACCCTCCACAGTGGTATATAATTGATTCCCACCCCTGAGGCCCATGTGGGTCCGAACAGGACGCCGTAGGGTTTCAGCAGCTGGAAGATCAGAAGGCCCTTCTTCCCAGGCACCTCTGGTGGACTGGAATCGCCAACAATTTGATTAGCAGTCCCATGCTGAGGTGCTTGCACCATTCAGACCCGGAACAGACAACCAGGGAATATTTGTGGGATGCAATGTACAGGTGCACTGTGTGCCAGGACCTGTGAGACAGTAACCACCCTCTGAGAACTTTAGTGACTTTGTCCATCAACAAAAGCTCTACAGCTCCAGCCTTGTGTATTTATGCCATCTTGTTCGTACTGTCAGAACTTTGTTTTCAGTGGCAATAGGTCTAGGCAAGGCAAAACATCCATCTTCTTGGCAGCCTTTCTCTCAATTCTTGTCAGTGAGGCAAAATTGAAAATCTATTAGAGATGTTTAGGAAAGTTTTAAGCATCCTCCTTTCCATTTTGTCACTTCCTCCTTTTTCTGGGCTTACAATGTGGATGTGATGGCTGGAGGTAATGCTGCAATGTTGAGACCAGGTGGAGGAAAAGAAAAAACACGGCGCAGTAAAGCACCGGTGTTACATCCAACTTTCCTCTAGTTCTTTAACGCTTCCTTCCCTCCACTCTCATGACCCCAATTCTACCTTACAAATCTGGTTAGACTGGAGGATGTACACCCATACAGATAAGCGCTCACAGCACAGGGAATCCAAGACAGATAAACCACCCAGGACCAATAATGAGAGTAGCAATACCAAAAGGGTAAGAGGAAAGTAGGGGAGGGAAAGGGAAACTGATCACAAGTGTAACCCCCATCCCAGGGGGACAGACAACAGAAAAGTGGGTTAAGGGAGACATTGGCCAGTGTAAGACATGAAAAAAAAAATTATCATGGGTTCAAGAGGGAAGGGGGAGCGGGGAGGGGGAAGTGAGCTGATACCAAGGGTTCAAGTAGAAAGAAAATGTTTTGAGAATGATAATGGCAACAAATGTACAAATGTGCTTGACACAATGGATGCATGCATGGATTGTGATAAGAACTGTAAGAGCCCTCAATAAAATGATTTTTAAAAAGATTAATTACAGAACTGCATGAAAATAAAGATAAAGTCAATTAGTAGGCAAAAAGAAAAATGCTAAAGATGATGGAGTGAAAAGCTAGACATGGATTAGGGTAGCGACTCTTGGACTCACTATACAAAAAATGTAGAACTCCCCTTGGTACAACCATTTTATACAAATCAGGATTAAACTGCATTGAAAACAGTTCTATAAAATGTACCGGCATCATCTCACACCTTTGATAAACACATTTAGTATTTTTCACTTTCTCAACATTTCAGAAAACTAAATCCTTTGGATGCTTTCTGTATTTTGGGTGCTTTATTACCACCAACTCGGGAATTTCAGAAACATAGGGCAGAAATCAACCGAACTGCAGTGCAAAGGATTGTTGCATAAACGGATACATTTAACAACCAGAGCTGCTGCCACAGTTGCTAACAGCTGTTGGCTTGGCTCCTGATTCACGGTGGCCTGGAGTACAATGGAGCAAAACACTGCCCAGTTGTGCACCAACCCCATGATCAGATGGTGGCATCTACAGGGTTATTACTGGTTATGTTTCAGAAGTAGACCTTTAATTTCCTTTTGTCAGTTTTTTTCTTTTCTTTTTAAATTTATTTTTGTTGGGGGCTCATACAACTCTTATCACCATCCATCCATCCATCCCATGTATCAAGCACATTTGTACATTTGTTGCCATCATCATTCTCAAAACATTTTCTCTCTACTTGAACCCTTGGTATCAGCTTCTCATTTCCACCCCTCCTTCCCACCCCCCTTCCTCACAAACCCTTGATAATTTATAAGTTATTTTTTGTCATGTCTTGCACTGTCTGATGTCTCCCTTCACCCACTTTTCTGTTGTCCGTCCCCCAGGGAGGGGGTTATATATCGATCCTTGTGATCAGTTCCCTCTTTCTACCCCCTACCTTACCCTTACCCTTTTTGTATCACTACTCTCATTATTGGTCCTGAGGGGTTTATCTGTCCTGGATTCCCTGTGTTTCCAGTTCCTATCTGTACCAGTGTACATCCTTTGGTCTAGTCAGATTTGTAAGGTAAATTGAGATCATGATAGTACAGGGGGTGGGGGTCATGGGGTGAGGGGAAGCATTAAAGAACTAGAGGAAATCTGTATGTTTCATCTATGCTATACTGCACCCTGACTGGCTCTTCTCCTTCCTGCGACCCTTCTGTAAGGGGATGTCTACTTTTCTATATATGGGCTTTGGGTCTCCACTCTGCACTTCTCCTAATTCAAGTTGGTATGATTTTTTTGTTCTTTGATGCCTGATACCTGATCCCATTGACACCTCATTATCACACAGGCTGGTGTGCTTCTTCCATATGGGCTTCGTTGCTTCTCAGCTAGATGGCTGCTTGTTTGTCTTCAAGCCTTTAAGACCTCAGACACTGTATCTTTTGATAGCCAGGCACCATCAGCTTTCTTCATCATATTTTCTTATGCACCAGCTTTGTCTCCAGCAATCATGTCAGGAAGGTGAGTATCGTGGAATTCCAGTTTAATAGAACAAAGTGTTCTTGCATTGAGGGAGTACTTGAGTAGAGGCCCAAAGTCCATCTGCTACCTTAATACTAAACCTATAAATATATGCACACAGATCTATTTCCCCATTGTTGTATATAAATATACTTACATAAGTACTTGCCTGTGTTTAGCCCTCTATGAATGCCCTTTGCCTTCTAGTTCCTTCCTCTATTTCCTTTAGCTTTCCTCTTGTCCTACTGTCATGTTCAGCCTTCATTTGGGTTTCAGTAATTCCTCTCAGTTGCATTGACCTTGATCATGCCCTCGAAAGGCCTTCTACACCCTCCTCGCCACTGATTTTGGATCACTTGTTATTCCCTTGTCCCTGGGTTCATTATCACCCACCAGAAGTAGGTCTCTAGGCCTTTCTTCCTGGTTCATTTTAGTCTTTGAACTTTGTTTCAATATGTCCAGTGTCCTAGCAACATTGACAAGATAAATTCACTTAAAATCCTAGATGATAAACTATATCTATCATATCTGTTCTTGCAAAAAAACACCACTTTCTGGCAGATGGTTTTTTGTTTGTTTGTTTCACCCCTCTGTTGGCATTAGATTCGATTAGCACTGTCCACATTCAGAGACCAAGTATAGATACTGAGGTTTCAAATATGAAAGCTGACTCAGTTAGACATCTTTCATATTTATATAGTGGCTGCCATGACTCACACAAAGGTATATGAGTGTGTGAGAACATTGAAAGACTGCAGGAATAGGGAAATTGCCCATATCCCTCTTTGTGGATGTCAGATCTGGTGCTGTGATTTTTTATTCCCAACAGTTTTATTGGCACGTAATTAACATGGCATACAATTGAGTATTTCAATCGTTCAATTATATCAAGGGGAATTGTACAATCACCACCACATCTATCTTAGAGCATCTCCCCTCCCCACACATCCATGCTTTAATCACCTTTACAATGAACTGTGCAGTCCCAATCAGTTCTAGTGCTCTCTGCCCCCTCCCACCTTCATTATTTACCCCCGAAATCCCCTTTCCCTCCCCATCGCCCACCCCACCCCTGAATTCCCTGTAGCACCTTGTATCAGTTATTATCCTTATGTATCCACTACTCCTGTTCTTCATACTTGGGAATCCCATCCAAAAACAATGAAAACCAAATTGCCCTAAGGTGGTAAGGGCAGGATCATAGTAATATAAAGACAAAAACTAGAAATAATGTGTGAGAGGGAGAAGACTCCCATCAACATTCAAAAATCCAGGGAAGAAATTTCTGTCATGGAACAACTAAAAGGTTCACGTCGTTAGGGCAGTCGACCAGCCGCGTGTGGAGTTTGAGCCAGCACAGTCAAGATGACAATGGCTTCTGTCTGCTAGTGAGGCTGCTCGGGACTCTTGCCTTTGACTACAGAGGGTCTGTCAGTGGCTTGGTCTGACTAGATCCTCTGCAGATGGGATTGGGGTTCCCAATCCCCTCTGTAGCCTTCTATAAATTGAGTGCAATGTTATCCCTTCACCAGACTCAATTAAAAAAATGTACAGGCAGTCCTCAGATTATAATAGAATTTGGTTCTTAGTCTGTCTCCAAGTAAAATTTGTATGTTAGTCAGAACAGTTACCTAGGCATGGTTTGTAGCTATTGGCTTTTAGCCAAATGTTTTCTTGGATTATGGTATATCTTCCTATTCCATGGAAAACATGAAAGTAATCCTTCAAACCACACTAAAACATCTTTGCCATAATAATAAGTAACAATATAGTAATATAATAATATTTTGGTGTCACCAAGTAGCAGTCATTTGTTATTATAAACCACTGGCTGTTAATGTACCTTGAATCATTAACACAATAGGGTTTATGAGGCATGGTTCATAACTAGAAGTTGTATGTTAATTGCACATGGGTAATCGGGTGACTGTAGAGCTAAATTCTATCAAGAAGATTATCACGTGATAATCTTCTGCCAAGAACATTCAGCTGTGTGCATTGTGTGTGTGTGTGTGTGTGTGTGTGGTTCAGGTGATAGCTTATTATGGAAAATGGCCCTTTTCACGCCTTTTTAAAATTGAAGCCCTCAAGTTCCTGTGCTTGTGTCAGAAACATTAAAAAAAATCCAAAGGCAGACATTTTTGTCAAAAGTAAGCATACAGTTATTTCCTTGTTTTTCCAGCTCTGTAAGGGAGCTCGGCCACTATTCTCTTTTGAGGAAAACTTGCGTTGTGAGGAGCAAAACGAAGGGACACAGGTGGCTTCGGTTCTAATAATCTTTGTTTGTCCGGGAACTTCATGTTCTGCTAGAAGAAGAACTTTAATTTAATTGCATCGTATGTGATTTCTTGCTCTTGGCTTCTTCGTCCTTGTTTAAAAATATTTAAGAAATCGATTGCCAATTTCATATATATTTTTAGTCTACTTCTATTTTATACTGAAAAATTGAAGCCACACACCAAACCAAACCAACTTATTCCACAATAAGGGTTCCAGACCCTATCTTTTGCTAGCTGGAAAGATGACCCAGGCCCCACATTACCTGTATTTTCTCTTGAAGAGTCAGCTCAATATCAGATGATAATGGCAGAGTTGCTGACTATATCGCCAATATTCGTTCTTTAATTTTTTTTCTTTTCACTATAATCTTGAACTCAGAAATAGATTGCATTCCTCGACATTCTTTGCAGCCAGGTCTGGTCATATGATTAAGCTCTGGCCTGTCGGGTATGAGCAGCATTTATATGCACAACTTCTGGGAAATGAAGGTGTTTTGTTATCCCCCGCTTTTCTCCTTCATGCACAGAAGGTGGATGTGATGGCTGAGATGGATCAGCCATTTCACCATGAGTTGAACTTGCACATGGAGGTCATGTAGCAGAGCATACATATAGAAGGAACCTGCTCCCCGACATTGTGGAGCGTCACAGCAGCTCTGGGCCGCTTGCTTAAGAGTCGTACATTAAGGAGAAATAAGCTTTCATCTTTTATTTTTCTATTATTAATAAATCATTTTATTGGGAGCTCTTACAACTCTTACAACAATCCATATATCAATTGTATCAAACACATTTGTACATATGCTGCCATCATCATTTTCAAAACATCCCCTTCCTCCCCCACCTTCCCACCTTCATGGACCCCTGATCATTTATCTTACATGGTCCACTATCTCCCTCAACCCATATTTTTGTTGTTCGTCCCCTGGGATGGGGTTGCTGGAAATAGAGTTCTAAACTGTGTTTTGTCTCATCTTTGGCAAAAGGGCTTCCTTGCTCTCTTTATATTCATTAATGTTAACTTTTTTATTATCCTAGCATTCCTCCCGTTGGACAAAAAATTGTAGATCTCTCTTAATTTTCTTCCTTTAATTTCCTTTTCCTTTTTATCTCTTCTTCAGTGATTTCATATTTTTGCCTTTCTTCTTTATCTCTTCCTTTCCTTTTAAGGAATCCTGAACCTCAGGGCCCAGCCATCAGTGAGTTTTGATAGAAGGGTAAAAACAAAATTGCTATTACAAGAATAAGTGAACGAGCGGGAGCCGTGGTGGCATGGGATGATGCCCGAGGCTCCGCACTGCAAAGCACTGCTGCCGGGTTCCAGTGGATAAGCGCACAGGTTTCCTCTAAGCAAACGATTTGCAACATGTCTCGGTGACTAGTGGATGTCTCCAAACAAGTTCTCTCAATGATGCACTTGTCTTTGAGGAAAGGGCCAATCAGAACAATGGCTTCCGAAGACATCTACTGGGTCATTTGAATTCAAGGTCTGTTCGGAAATGTATGATAACGTAATCTTGATAAATTTTACCAGAGGACATAGGAAAATCAAGGGGACTTATTAGGAAAAGGTTTTTTGAAAATCAAAAACTATATCGGTGAGTTAATAGCTCAATTTTATTTTTGTTTGTTTGTTTGTTTTTGACATTGTGCCAGTGGGCCAGCTCATTCTTCAGGGGTAGTGAGAGTTGTCCGTGAGAAGTTCATTGGGAAACCATAACTCAGCCACCCTACAGGCCTGCTTGTGCCTTTTCTCGCTTATTTTGTTCTCCAGTTCAGAGACCATTTCAAAAGAGCGTGACTTGAGTTCCTCGAGAATGCCGATTGCACTTGTAATGTGATATAAATTGGGAGGGCAGAATTCTCCAGGGAACGGTTCTCATTGCCATCAAGTTCATTCTGAGTCATAGCCACCTTGTAGGACAGTAGAACTACTCCTGTAAGCTTCCAGCTACTCCTGGAACTCAAAGCCACTGGTGCCTTTGAACTGCTGACCTTCCTGTTAGAAGCCAAGGCACAACCCACTCCCCCCCAGGGCTCTAGGAAATGGCCAGAGAATGGCCAAATGGCCAGTTGGAAACACTACATTCTGAAGTGGATGGACTTAGATGTTGAGAGACAATGGTTGGTTTAATACAGATTTCCATGATTTTTGTAGCTCTACTTTTGGGCTTACCCTTGTTTTGTGACATCTCAGTTTACAGTCATTTGCATGATAAGTTATGTCATGGTATATACTTTTGTACAGTTTAAAAGATAAAATTTATTCAGCACACATCCCTTAAGCACCTGCTCTATACCAGCGACCAGGACCAGGGATAAATAGGGCAGCTTCCGTGTCCATGAAGCTCTTACTCTTCACAGACGCTCACACACTAACTCAGTCACTCGACATGTTTCTCACCCAGCTTCAGGGAATAGGAAAGGAGACTGGAGAAAAGAAGGGCAACCAGAGGACCTGTTGATAAAGCAGATGAGCTCATTATCACCCTGGGCTCTTCCCAGACATCATAAAATCCCATGGGGTGGTTTTGTCACATCCAGTCAGACGGGAAACACTTATTGAGTGCCTACTGAAAACCAGGCCTTCTGCTGGTCACTGGATCCCCATGGATGTAGAAGTCCTGTCTATCAGTCGCTGGCTGCACGCGGCTATCGTGCAGGATGCCGGGTGCTGTGTGAGACAATAGCACGGGTGCTGGCTGTACGTAGGGGCGGTGCCAATCTGGACGATTTTCTAGAAGAGTCTGGCATGCAACATAATCTGCTTATGTTTATGAAAAGTTCTGTTTATGAAAGTTCATGGACTTCATGTGAGTTTATGCCATAGTTAAGGAGAGAATGGTTTAAACAGTCAAATCTCTAGAAGTAGAGTCTTTTTTAAGGGAAATACATATATTAAATGCTTTTGGTTTCAAATGTTTAAAACACTGAATGGGAGCAATTTTCTTCTGATTCGGTTGTTAAACTGATCATGGGACACAAACTTCAAGACACAGACTCCTGGTAAGCAAGAGCATAAACATTCAACGTAAACATAAACAAAGGATCAAAGCCCCACCTGGGGTTCCTTTCCTGTCACAGCTTGGTGACCTTAAGTAGCCCCTTGCCAAAGAGTTGGCACAGGCCGCTGAAAAGCACATGATAGTGCACTGCAGTATGCGAACACATCCTAATTGTGATGGAGCATAAGAAATAATGACCTAGAGATAGGACTGTTTTTATAGGCTCCTTTTCCAATGGCCATAATTGAACAGGGACATAATTGCTCTGTTAACAGTCAGTGCATTGGGATCATGCTTTATAGTAGTGTCTTCAAACAGGAAGATTTTTATCACAACATAAATGCAAAGAGAGAAAATCGACAATTGGTCAACCTTAGTTAGATGGACATTTCCCAGTGGGTGCCATGTTTGTTCATGTGTCTGCCAGTTGGCTCCTTACAGCAGGCCCAGCAGATGATGTGCTAGATGTGTTCTTGGTTGTAGATCACAGCTGAACAAACTGCTCTGGAGCGTGACGGGTCAGTGCAGTGTAAACAGAAAGCAGCAGTGACCTATGGAGTCGTTTCAAGACATAATACATACCGTTTTCATGCTCTCTCCTGCCTTCTGCTGATTCAGATGTTCTCCAGCATCAGGGGGCTCTGTTCCAAAGCAGTATTTCAAATCCAGCAGACCATTGTATTTGGAGCAGGTTTTCTAACTGTGCCTTTAATTTGGGCAAAATAGCCTGACCAGCTTCTGAAAATAGCCTACATGCGGAGCTCCATTGCATTGCTAGATGCCTCCGACTCACAAGGACCCTAGGTCTAGCAGAAGGAAACACCGCCTGATCCTGCACTATGCTCACAATAGTTATTATGTCTGAGCTCATCGTTACAGCCTTTGTGTCAATCTATCGCTTTCAAGGGCTTCTTCTTTTTCTAACTGACCCTTCATTTTTCCAAGCAGGATGCCTTTCTCCCGGCATTGGTCCTTCCCGACAACATGTCGGAAGTGTGTGAGATGAACTCTCACCATCCTGGGTTCTAGGAGCATTCTGTCTGTCGTTTCTTCGAGGCAGATTTGCTTCTTCATCCGACAGTCCATGGCGCTTTCAATACTCTTTGCCAAGACCATAACTCAGACGCTCCAATTGTTCTCCTGTTTTCCCAGTTCATTACACAGCTTTCATATGCATATGAAGGAATTGAAAAGACTGTGGCTTGGGTCATGCACATGTTAGTCCTTAGACATGTTTGCTTTTCAAGGAACCCCACTAAAAAGGATGGATCACTTTTTAGAACACTATGTTAACTTTGGCTATAATTACTCTTATGGATTGAATTGCATCCCCACAAAATATGTGTCAACTTGCTAAACCATTATTTCTGGGACATGTGCAGTTATTCTCCATTGTGTTATCTGATGTAATTATCCTCCATTTTTGATGTTTTTAACTCCTACCCTCTTTGTGTTTAAGAAGGAACCCTGATAGTGCAGTGGGTTATGCATTGGTCTGCTGACCACAAGGTCAGCGGGTTGCACGCACTAGCCTCTCTGCAGGAGAGAGATATGGCTTTTTACTCCCATGAGCACTTCGAGTCTTGGAAACCTACTGGGCACATCTATCCTGACCTATAGAATTTCTATGAGTCAGAATTGAATTGATGGCAGTGAATTTGAGCTTCTAAAATAAGTTTATGAAGCTTGGTGAATCAAGGATCATGATTCTTGGTGAAGCTTATGAATCATGGTGCCATGGTTAAAACGTTCAGTTGCTAAACAAAACATTAGCAGTTTGAACTCCATCACATCATAGGAGAAAGATGTAGCGACCTGCTTCTGTGAATGTTTACAGCCTTGGAAACCCTATGGGGAAATCTACTCTGTCCCATCAACTTAACAGCAGTGAGGTTTTGGTGTATGTTAATGAGGCATGATTACAGTAGGGTATATCTTGAGACATTACCTTATAAGAAGGATGATCAAGTCATGTCCTGACTAAATCATATCCTCATTTTTACTCAGGTCATATCTTCACTTGAATCACATGGTTTTTTTTCTTACAAAATGAAAAGAGAGAGAGAGAGAGAAGGCAGCAACAAGGGACTACCAAGAGAAAAAGAGATAGGAATAGTGTGATGGGTAGGTTTATTGTGGCAGGTAGGCCAATAGGAGCATGTGGGCAGAGTTTGATGAGCTCGCAGCTTGATTGGTCTACAACTGAGATAAAGGAAGATGGGTGGCATCCCATCCCTCTCTTGCTCCCTGGTGATTAGACCAGTGTGCTGCTTCTTTAGCTCGTTCTCTGCCTCAACCTGTGTGTCACACTACCTGTGGCCGAGGCAACTCGTGGATTGTGTTGCTAGAGCTGGAGGCTCCTTTGAGACCAGCTTCACCACGGTGGTGCTGCGTACATTACTTGAACTTGAGGTTGGTGGATTGTGTCGCAGTGCATCGCTTAACTTTGGAGATCCCATTGGGCCTGCTGTGCTGTTGACTGTTGCTGACCCACCTAATGTCTGCTGCCTTTGAGCCGACTCTGCCTCTATCTTGCTGAAGGGAAGACTCCACTGTCTGCGTCATTGACCTTGGGCCTGGCAGCCCACGTGAGTTGAAGGACTTCCAATATATTAACTGTTCCACGAAAGTGAGTTGAACTGAGCCCTCTGTACTGCTGTGTGGACTAATTAACTGTTATATTCCTTCTCGCTGTATAAACATATAAGATCATACGTGTCCTGGTTTTGTTTCTCTGGAGAACCCTGCCTAACACAAATACAGCACATCCTTTGGACTCACAATTCCTACACTTCCTAGTCCTAGCAAGACATTGATGTCATGGATGTCTCCAAGAAACTCTATGTCCACAGATGTTGCAAGGAGACAAGGACCTTTCCCCAAGTTAACACAGGAAGGCAGCCTTTCCTTAGAGCCTGTACCCTGAATTCAGATTTCTAGCCTTCTAAAGTAAACGGTGAGAGAATAGACATCTGTTTGTTAAAGCTATCAGCTTGGGGTATTTCTGTTATAGCAGTACAAGATAACTAAGACAAATAAAAAATCATTTTATTGGAACCTCATACAACTCTAATCACAATCCATGCGTACATATTGTGTCCAGCATATTTGTACATTTGTTGCCATCATCATTTTCAAAACATTTTCTTTCTACTTGAGTCATTGGTATCAGATTCTCACTTTTCCCTCCCTTTCCCACCCTCCCTCCCTCATGAACCCTTGATAATTTATAAATTTATTATTACTTTTTCATGTCTTACACTGACCAATCTCTCCCTTCACCCACTTTTCTCTTGTCCATCCCCCTAGGAGGGGGTTATAGTTAGATAATTGTGATCAGTTCCCTCTTTCTCCCCCACCTTTCCCTTCCCCTACTGGTATACCTAATCTCGATATTGGTCCTGAGGGGTTTATCTGTCCTGGATTCCCTATATTTCCAGCGCTTATCTGTATGCATGTACATGCTCTGGTCTAGTTAGATTTGTAAGGTAGAATTGGGGTCATGATAGTCGGGGAAGGAAGCATTAAAGAACTAGAGGAAAGTTGTCTGTTTCATCAGTGCTGTACTTCACCCTGACTGGCTCGTCTGCTCCCCGTGACCCTTCTGTTATGGGATGTCCAGTTGCCTACAGATGGCCTTTGGGTCTCCAGTCTACACTCCTCTTCATTCACAATGACATGATTTTTTTGTTTGGGGTCTTTGATGCCTGATCCTATTGGCATCTCATGATCACACAAGCTGGTGTGCTTCTGCCATGTGGACATCGCTGCTTCTCAGGTAGTTGGCCATTTGTTTATCTTCAAACCATTTAGACCCCAGATGCTATATCTTTTTATAGCCAGGCATCATCAGCTTTCTTCACCACATTTGTTTATGCACCCACATTGTCTTTAGCGATCAAGTCGGGAAGGTGAGCAACATGGAATGCCAGGATAATAGAACTGCGTCGAGGGAGTACTTGAGTGGAGGCCCACTGTCCATCTGCTATCTTAATACTAAACCTATAACGATATGGACACAGATCTATTTCCCCATCCTCATTTGTAAATATATTTACATATGTACATGCCTCTATAAATGCCCTTAGTCTCCTAGTTCTTTCCTCTATTTCCTTTTACTTTCCTCTGGTCCCACTATCATGTTCAGCCTTCATTTGGGTTTCAGTAATTCCTCTCGGTTACATTGCCCTTGATCAAGCCCTACCAGGCAGCCTGATAGACTTCTATTTGTTGACATTGTGTCCTGCCACTCTACCATATTCCTCTATTCCTTCCAGTACTCCCCTTGCGGAGCTTTTGGGATTTTCTATATGTAAAATCATATCATCTGCGAATTACAATAGTTTCAGCTCTTCGTTTTCCAGGTGAATACCTTTGATGTCTTTTCTTTGGCTAATGCTATTAGCTAAGATTTTCAGTACGATGGTAAATAACAGTGGGGACAAGGGGCATCCTTTTCTGTTTCCCTTTTTCAATGGCATCATTCTTGTCTTTTCTCTATTGACTACCATGATGGCTGTTAGTTTTTCATATATAGCTTGTATTATATTGAGGAATTTTACTTCTATTCCTATCTTCTTGAGTGAACTAAGATAAAATTTGTGGCCTGATGAGTGGGGTTTTTCTCTAACAGTTACCTATAATATAATAGCCATTTTAGAGTTGAGTAATGGGTAGAGGCTGATAGAGTTTTAAGTTGCCTAAAGTGAAACAGCTAACAGCGTAAAGACCTGGAGTTAGAAAACCAAAAGGACAGAAAATGCTAAGCATTTCTATGCTGAAGAAAAAAAACGACCTTGAAGAAAGGATTCAAGCCATGATATGAGACATTGAAGGGTACTATGGGCGGAAGATTAATGATTCAGGAAGCATCAAAAAAGATGCAATGAACATAATGAGTCACTGTAACAAAAATAATTGGTCAAATCTCAACCATTTCAAGAGGCAGGCAGCAAGTGATCAAGAACTGATGGTATTGAAAGAAGTCTAAGCTGCGCTGAAACCATCAGTGATAAACAACCCTCCAGGATTGACACGATACCAAATTAAATGTTTCAACAAATTGATGGAGCTCAGGAAGCCCTCAGTAGTCTGTGGCAAAAAAAAAAAAAAGAGGAAGAAATCCATGTCTGTGTCCACCACAGGGAAAGGGGACTCAACCAAATGTGAAGATTATCAAACAATATCATTAATGTTACCTGCAATTAAAATTTTTCTGAAGATAACTAAAAAGCGGTTGCAGCTATCCGTTGACAGGGAGCTGCCAGAAATTCGAGCATGAAGGGGATGTGGAACAAGGAATATTATTGCTGAAATCAGAGCGATCTTGGCTGAAAATGAGGTTACCAAGAAAAGTTGACTATTGTTTTATTGACTATGCAAAGTCATTTGACTTTGTGGATCATAACAAGCTTAGGGTAATATTGCAAGGTACTGTGATTCTAGAGCACTGCATCTTTGTGCTTATGCAGAACCTGTGTGAAAACCAAAAGGCAGCCATACAAACAGAGCAAGGTGTTACTGAATTCTTTAAAATCAGGAGAGGTGTATCTCAGGGTAGTATCTTGTCACTTTACTTATTTCATTTGTATGCTGAGCAAATAATTCGAGAAGCTAGACTATCTGAAGAAGACTGTGCTATCGGGATTGGGAAGAAGCTCATCAACAACGGAGATATGCAGCTGATACCACCTTGCTGACTGAAAGCAAAGAGGCTTTCAAGCAGTTGTTAGTGAAAGTAAATGACGGAAGCCTTCTGTAAGGATTGCAAGTCAGTGTAAAGAAAACCCGAATTCTCACAAATGGACCAGTAGACAATAGCAGGATAAGCGAAGAACAGGGTGAAGTTGTCAGGGATCTGCAATCCATGATCCTGGAAGCAGCAGTCTTATCGGCTCGGGCAACTCTGCTGCAGAAGACCACCTCAAAGTGCTCGAAACCAAGATCTCACCTTCACGACAAAGGTGAGCTGGGTCATTGTGTTTCCAGGTGCCACATATACATGCAGAAGCTGGCTAGTGAATATGGAAGACTAAAGATGAATTGATTCCTTTGTGGTGTGTTGCTGTCAAAGAGTAGTGCACTCTGAACGGCCAGAAGAATGAGTCCATTTATCTTTGGTGGAGAGCCAGAATGCTCCTTATAAAGGAGGATAGTGAGGCTCAGTCTTTTGTATTTGGGGCATGTAATCAGAAAGGACCAGTCCCTGGAGAAAGAAACCATGCTTGATAAAGAAGTCAACAAAAAGGGCAAAACTCAAAACCACCACTCACTCAGTGACTGAAGCAGTGCACTCTGCCACAATGATAGTGAGCATGGTTCAGTGGGTTTTGGGAACTAGACCACCAGGGCTTCCTTCGGAGTCCACCTTACCCTGGAAGCGCCACTGAAGCTTGTTCATCATCATCATGGCAACACACAAGCTTCCACGGAGAAGTGGTGGCTGTTCATGGGATATATTGACCAGAAATCTAACCAGGGTCCCCTATTTGGAAGGCAAGAACTGTAGCACTGAATCACCAACCCTCCCACTTCTTTTCACAGTACTGCTGAAACCTCCTACCTGGCCGATTGTTCCCAAATTAGAAGCTCTTCCTCTCCTTCAGTGCAAAAGGAAACAAACCTCTCGCCTGAGGTCTAGGCATCGTTCTGCACATCATGCTTGTTAGCATGTGGCTTGGCAAGAACGAGAACTAGGCCTTGGAACACTCATGGAGTTTTGCTCCCAATGTTTCATACAGGAGAGTTGGAGATTTAAAGTTGGGGGAAGGAGTTAGGCTGTCATAAAGGTGGAAATTGAGGGTAGTCTACATTTTTCGTCTTGGGTGGCCATCAATTCCTGCTTAGTCTTTCAACACACATTTGTTCAGTGGATCAACAGATTGTGTAAGCAGAGTAATAGTTGGGTTTAGAAATGCTGAATGGAAATGAATTGAATTCTATTGAATGCATTTATTGGCACATGCACTCCGGGGGTGGGGGGGGATCATCGATCTCTTTTAACAGTGCTTAGTGGTTTTCTTTTTGAATACATTTCAGAGCAGGCCAGAGTTGTTGGATAAGAATTGTTTGTAGTTTGCTAAACAATGAAACCACATGATTGGATTATTAGATTGTAGTCATGCCCCGATTTACAAACCAAGACAATATCAGTAATATTGTTCCAATTCCAGCAACCCCCACCCCTTACTCCCTCCCCCTCCCACAATTCCTTTTTCAGTTGTCTTCCTCCCTTCTTTTCTTCTCCTCTCCCTCACTCCCTTACTTTCTTTTATTCTCTTTTCTCTAAAGCTCTCTTGTGAAGCTCAAATACTAGTAACAGGATCAACAGCAGTGAAAGGTTGTCTTTTTCAGCCTGGCGAGGCTGGATAAATGCAACTCCAGGAGCCTTGCCTCCCAGCTTAATTGAGGGAAGTGTCAACAAGTGTGAGAGGCGGCAAGGTTGGCCCCACTTTGTGCCTGAGGATGCCATTGGCCCCACCAGTGGGAACACCTCGTTTCCTGGCTTCAGGCTTTCAATTCACTCTAGAGCTTAATGGCTCACAGCCCTTTTACAAGACAGCTGGATAACAATGTGCCTTTATGACAGCCTGACTCTTTTTTCCTCCCCTTTTACATCTCAAACTCTACTGTATAAAACATTCTGTCTCCTATCACTCCATCAACAAGGCCTGAATCGCCAAGACAAGTGCCCCTAAAGCACTGGCTTATTTACTTGGAAAAAAAAATCCCCTCACAATAAAAGAATGAGGGGAAAAGACAGTGCAATGTGTAAAGAGCCTCTGTGTGAGGTCCTTGGGGAGATAATCCCATTCTAAAGATCTGGGTGACTGGAATTCCCCTGTTCCCCTCCCCTGCAGACTGTGCCCCCTCTCCCCCACATCCTTCTAATACAAATCCTTAAGCATCAAGTCAGGCGGAAAATGAGTCTCCTCTACATTTATCTTCTTGAATGGCAGTCAACTCCCGCTTAATCTTTCAACATATATTTGTTCAATGGATCAACAGATGTGTAAGCAGCATGACGGTTGGGTTTAGAAATGTGTCTGCTCTTGTTTGGTTTGTGCTGAACCATTGACCATTTTGTTTGTGAATCCATCATAAATTATATCTGTGGGTTACCCGGCACCCGGCATGGGGACAGAGGACAGTGCTCACGCAGGCAGAAAGACTGTTAGTTATTGTCGTTTTCCAGCATTGAGAAGGCCGACTTGTGTTATTTCATGAGTGCTTTCTTTTATAAATCTTTCAAAATGAGAATAATCCAAATGAAATTCCTTTGTCTCCCAAGGGTATCTAAAATAAACTTTTAGAATAAGTAATACATTAATATAAAATGTGACTAAGATGGTTAAGAATTTAAAAGCTAGGATTCTACTAATGTCAATGTAAGTACATCTTGGTTCAAACCACTGTTTCTTAAGAAACTAGGGGAAAATTTTATGTGGGTATTAGCAGATTGAGTCATTCAATTCATGACATAACTGATGTAGCTCTCTCTTTTTAGAAACTCTGTGGACAGTTTTTGCATAGAATTTGCAGGTTATTATTCAATGGATCAGCCACAAATGATGGTCTTGACGTCCCCCCACAGCTCATCAGGTTTTCTGTCAGTAGTGTTCAATGACAGTACTTTAAACAATGGGAAGAAAATAAAATGGCAAAGACAAAATATCCACCAACAATAGTGTAAATTGGGTTGGGATGGTAAAAGCACTTAATTTTGTAAAAATCATTTTCATTAGGGGTCAGTACACTCCTTTCACAATCTGTATATTCATCATTTGTGTCCAGCACTTTCGTATGTATGTTGCCACCATCATTCTCAAAACATCTGCTTTCTACTTGAGCCCTTGGTATCAGCTCCTCATTTTTCCCCTCCCTCCCCACTCCCCCTCCCCCCTCCCCCTTGATAATTTATAATTATTATTTGATAATTTCTTACACCATCCATTGTCTCTCTCACCCAGTTCTCCGCTGTCTGTCCTCCAGGGAAGAGGTTATATGTAGACGTTGTCATCTGTTCCCCCTTTCTCCCTCACCATCCCTCCACCCTCCCAATATCGCCACTCGCACCACTGATCCTGAGGGGTTCATCTGTCCTGGATTCCCTTTATTTCCAGTTGCTATCTGTGCCAGTGTATATCATCCAGTCCAGTGGATATGTAAAGCAGAACAGGGATCATAATAGTGGGGGGGGGGAAGCATTTAAGGAGTAGAGGAAAATTCTATGTTTCATCATTGCTACACTGCACTCTGACTGGATCTCCACCTTCCCACAGGCCTTCTGCAAGGGGATGCACAATTTCCCCAAGATGGGCCGGGGGTGGGGCGGGGTGGGGGGGAAGAGTCAAACGACCCTTTCACAGGTGTCATTTGATTCATAACAGTTGCAAAAATTGCAGTTCTGAAGTAGCAATGAAAACAATCTTATGGTTGGGGGGTCACCACAACATGCGGAACGGTATCAAAGGGTTGCGGCATGAGGAAGGTTGAGAACTGGTGCACTAGCAGAACAATACCACAAGGTTTAAAGTCAGGAAAGGTGTGTCATTGTATTCTCTCACCATATTTGTTCAATCTGTATGCTGAGCCAGTCATCAGAGAAGCTGGGTTATATGAAGCAGGATGCGGCATCAGGCTTGGAGGAAGGCTTACTACAACCTCCAGTGTGCAGATGACACAACCTTACTTGCCAACAGTGAGGAAGCACTGAAGCACTTGCTGATTGTGTTAGTCTGGGCAAACTTGGGAAATAAATCCACAGAAACTCATAGATCTAAGAGCGAGTTTTATATAAAAGGTAAGTATACTTTAAGAAAACATGCCAACCCAGGGCTGTCCAAGACCATAAGTCCATCATTAGCCCGTATGTCCAACACCAAACTACAAAGTCCTCCTCAATCTCACAAAACCAACTCAATGACGCCGACTGCAGGAGGAAAGCCAAATCAGTGAATGTGTAAGCATCTCAGCGCTGGCAGGGGTCTCCACACGGCTGCTCCAGCACCCAGGGCTGCATCAGGGTAGGTCCATGTGGCTTCTCCTCAGGAGGTCTCACAGGAAGTGAGCCTTGCCAGCTGAAGCAGGGAACTGGTAATGCAGCTGCACTCTGGTCCGACCATCAGAAAGCGAGAGACCAAAGAACTAAAAAAGTGAGGCTCACGGAGCCATTTATCTCTCTGCCCTTCAACTAACCCCACATGTGTTTATCAGCCAGGTCGGCAAAACAAACCTTAATTATCTCACTGAGGAAGATCAAGGATTGTAGCCTTCAATATGGATTATAACTCAATATATGGAGGATGAAAATCCTCACTTTAGACCAATATGTAACATGATGATAAATGAAGAAAAGTGTGAAGCTGTGAATGATTTTGTCTTACTTGGATCTACAATCAATGCTCATGGGGGGAAGCAGTCAAAAGACTGAAGGAAATGTTACATTCTGTAAATTTGCTGCACCAGATGTAATTGAAAAGTAAAGATGATACTTTGAGGACTAAGGTGCGTCTGATCCAAGCCATGGTGTTTTCAATTGCCTCATATGCATGTGAAAGCCGGACATTGAATAAGGAAGACCCAAGCAGCGTTGATGCATTTGATTTGTGGTGCTGGAGAAGAATATTCAAAGTACCAGGGACTGAAAGGACAAACAGATCTGTCTTGGAAATAAGGCCAGAGTGCTCCTTAGGGACAACAATGTCAGGGTTTCATCTTACATACATTTGACGTGTTGTCAGGAGAGACCAGTCCCCGGAGAAGGACACCATATTTGCAGCAGGGGAAAAGATGAAGGCACTGAAGGAGATGTTTTGACACAGTGGCTGCAACGATGGGTTTGCGCACAGAAACAACTGTGAGGATGGTTCAGGACCAGGCAGTGTTTCCGTCTGTTGTGCATAAATAAGGTCACATGAGTCAGAGTGGACTGGATGGTGCCTAACAATGACACGTCAGCTTCCTCTGATTGAACTGAACAACGGAGGGTGGAAACCTTTATTTGAGAATATGTTTGTGGATTTTTTTTCCTGCTGGGAAACATTAACTGGTGTTTTCCTTTAACTCAAAGTAGATTGTAATATATAGAGGAACTTATTTACAGATTCAAAGACAGATTCTTTGTAAATGGAGATATCCTGCCCCTACACACTTTCAATGTTTAAGTCATCTAAGATCTAGTACGCAAAATAATAACAAAAGTATCTTAAGAGGTACTGTGTTAAAAGACACGCAGGATTTGGAAGATTTTCCTTGCTCCATTTTTTTTGATGTTTAACGACATTAGAAGCACACAAAAAAGCTACAATTCTAGTCTCGAAATTAGTAGTAAAGGGTTCCTTGGTTTCAGAAAGAGAAACTTATTCAAGCCAGCTCAAGAAAGAGTTATTAAAAGTTTGCCGTGGGCAGGGCAGTAAAGTGGGAGAATGGGCTTTATGGGCCCCCCAGCTGGCGAGACATGACCTTCTGGGGCTTCTTTCTAAGGGTCCACAAGGTGCTAGACTGAGATTGCACTTGCAGTGTAACAACAACGGTGAGAATGGCATGAGACTGAACCATGTTTCATTTCTGTTGTGCCACGGTTGCTATGAGTTGAATCCTACCAGCAACAACAACAAAGACCCAGAGGTTCATTTCATCTCTGATTCTGTGTGTCACCTCTATTCCTGTTATTCAGTGTCAGCCACTCCTTCCTAGACTACATCCCAGCCCCTCTCAACAACGTAACACAAACAAACAAACAAACCCAACTCACTCCAGGGACTCTAACTGTTCATGGGAGTCGAAAGCCTCATCTTTCTCCATAATGGAGACTGGTGGTTTTGAACAGCTGGCCTTGTGATTGGCAGCTCACTGCATAACCCACTACGCTCCCAGGACTCCCTATCTTCTCAATAGGCCTTTTATTTCTGTTTGCTGATAGGGAATGTTGTTCTGTATGTCTTTAAATTCCAAAGAGAAGTGATCTTACATAAGTCTTAGATGTTTGCTTAATATATCCACTCGGTCCAATCATCCGAAGGCTCCACAGTGTTGCTCATGCAGATGTTTTAAGATCCCCGAGTGCTGGTGCAGCGGTGGTGTTGGCGTGTCCCAAAAGGCTGGCGGGTTTCAGGACGCTGCAGCGTAAGATAGTAGGGGAAATTGAGAGGCGGATTGGGAAAATAGCCGTCAGCCTCCACTTCCAAGCTGCTCCACAGGAGAAAGGTGAGACAATTGCCTTACAGTTTAAAATACAGAACAATGATAGCCGCTTCACAATGATATTTAGGAGCCAGAATTGCCTTGAGTGAGAGCTGGTTCGGCGGCGGTGGGTCTTTGAGGTGGTGTAGTGGGCTCTGTGCTGAGCTGGTAACTTCTATGCCAGTGCTTCAAAATCATCAGGTTGCTTGAGGTAGAAAAATCAGGCTTTCTGGTCCTGATTCGGAAACCCAAAGGGGCAGTTCTGCTCTGTCCATGGAGCTGCCATCTGTCAGAGCTAACTTAATGGCAGGGAGTTTTTGGTTCATCTGACAGAATAAGCACCAATCTCTCTGGTGAACTGTTTACAGATCAGATTATCATATGCAAGTGGCCCTGGTGGTGCAGTGGTTAAAGCGACCCACCGTTAATTGATAATCCAAGGTTTGAATCATCAATTTCTCTGAGGGAGAAAGATGTGGTAATCTGCTTTCATAAGGATTTACAGCTTTGTAATCCTGGTGTGACAGTTCTACTCTGTCCTACATGGTCACTGACTTAAAATGAACTCAACCACAATGTTTGTGGTTATTGTTGTTGTTTGTTTTTAATGTCTGTTGAGAAAAGTGTGCACGCTGGGGTAGGAATGGTTTGTGTCTCTCATTAAGATGATTTCTTCTGGTTAAATCACACTACAGCGAATGGACTCGGTAGACTCTGAATGTTTCCCAAGTTTTAGTAGGCTTGATGTTATTATTTATAATTTCTGAAAAGCACAATATACTTTTACTTGTACTTTAATTTATTATTGAATATTTGATTTCCACTAAAAAAAGAGGGAAACTACAATATTCAAAATGATGGCATTGGTTAATGACAAGGATCGATATTAGAATCCAGCATGCTCTTGGTCATGTGGATGATGGGAATCCCGGTGTTTCTGAACACAAGAGAATAATACAATTAAAAAAATTAATAATATAATAATCCATCATCTCCTTTTCTCTGAGATACATATTTGTGTAATTAAAGGGCAGAGAATATATAAGGGGGCTTCAAAAGTTTGTGAAAATATGGAATTGAAAAAAAAGAAAAATATGGAATTGAAAGAAAATGGAATTTTCCCACTATCTTTTTTTGTGATTTTTTGTTTTATTAATTATTTTATTGGAGGAGCACTTACAAATCTTATGACAATCCATCATTCAATTGTATTAAGCACACTTGCACATATATTGCTATCAACATTTCCAAGACATTTTCTTTCTATTTGAGCCCTTGGTATCAGCTCCTCTTTTTTCCCTTCCGTTCTCCACACTCCTACCCTTGTGAATCCTTAATCAAGTATATATTATTGTTGTTATTTTGTCTCTTACATTGTCCATTGTGTCCCTTCACTCACATTTGTATTATTCGTCCCCCTGGGGGTGGGCTATATATCTAACCTTGTTATGGGTTCCACCTTTCTCCCCATCCTCCTGCCATTCCACCACCCCACCACTCCCAACATCCCCATATCCTCATGATATCACAACTCCCCCTACTGTTCCTGAGCGTTTTATCTATCCTGAATTCCATGTGTTGAGAGTGTGTATTTCGGTCTAACCACATTTTTAAGGTAGAACTGGGTCATGGTAGTGGGGGAAAAGATGCATTCAGAAACTAGAGGAATTATGTATATTTTGTCAGTGTTATGCTGCACTCTGGTTGAATTGTCCCTTCCTTGAAACCTTCTCTGTGTGGGGAGGGGGTGTTGTCCAATTGCACACAGATGAGCTTTGTGTCTCCATTGCAATCCCTCTCCTTCACATCAAAATAATTGTTTTGGATCTTTTGATACCCGATACCAGATTCTGTTGACATCTCATTGATCGCACAGGCTGGTGTGCTTCTTCCATGTGGGATTTGTTGCTTCTCTGCTAGATGACTGCTTGTTTAACTTCAAGTCTTTAAGACCCCAGAAGTGATATTTTTTGATAGCTGGGCACCATCAACTTTCTTTACCACCTTTGCTTATGCACCCATTTTGTTTTCAGTGATCATGCCCGGAAGGTAAGGTGAGTATCAAAGAGTGCCAGGTTATTAGAACGAAGAGTTTTTGTGTTTAGGGGGCCTTGAGTTGAGTCCCCAAATCCATCTGCTATCTTAATACTTAACATAAATATATGTACATTGGCATTTATCTCTTCCATTATAAATTAATATATTTAAAAATATACATGCTTATAGCTATGCCTCTATAAATAGTTTTTGCTTCCTACTTCTTTCCTCAATTTCCTTTCACCTTCCTCCTGTTCCACGATCTTTTTGAAGCCTACTTGGACAAGCTAAAATTTGTTTTTCCTCTTTTCCACAATGGCTTTCTTAAAACAACTACACTCTGATCTGGCCTTCCTTTCCCCCTCTTACTTCGGGCAGGAGTTTCCATCACAGAGTGTGGAACCTCTAGGAAGCATAAAACCCTTCAAGGTAGAAACAGTTTCAGAGTTATTCCTGATATACCAAAAATTAAGATAAGATATGCCATTTACTAAACAAGTTAAAAATGCTAATATTGGTATTCCACATTTTGTTAAGTTATGTACATTACATGTGAAGATGGGATAAAGAATGCTTCAGATATACTTAAAACAAACAACAACAACAAACCAACATGTAGACCAAGTAACAGTGCCCTGCTCAAGACTCCTGACTTCCAGGCTCACAGTGGACTATTTGTCCCAGCCCCTGAGCTCTGGAGCCATCACCAGTTCGCAGTGACGTCCCCTCTCCCTCGGCTGCTGTCGGCCATTATGGAGTGTGGCAGAGATGCGAGGGCAGGCCCGTTCTGGGAGCTTGTGATGGGGAACTCTATCTCCAGAACTCATACCTGCTCTTGCTGAACATTTCTCAGAATGCTTAAGCCTCTCAGACTCTGCTTCCTCCCCTGCCCCTCACCTTCACCGCCATTTGATTGGTCTGATAGTGCTCCCGGCCTCCTCCTGCTTCCTTGCTATTTTCTTTCAGAAAGTACTTTCTCCAATAAATCCCATGCATGGGTGTGCTTGTGTGTGGATCTTTATGGTGGTAAATTATATATATATAACAAAGCTTTTGCCATTGCGAACATTTTTTGTGCATCCATGTCAGTGACATGGATGATGCTCCAATGATGTGCAATCATCCCACAATAACACAGATGGAGTACTTCATGAATTTAGATGTAATCCGTGTACTGGGGCATGCTAATATTCTTTATAGACTTCTGATTTTAGCTACATGTGCTGCTGAATTAAACCATGCACGTTTAATTCTTTCTTTGTGTCTGCTTCTCCGAGGGCCTGAACTAACAGACCAACATTTTCCTACCTGAGATCGACGGGGCCAGTATGGTAAAGAAGGACTTGTTGGAAATGGCTTCTCTGTGCCTGGAACATAGACCTTGTATTCACCCAGGCAACGTTAGTCATTGTTTATAAATTCCCCGAGTGTCATTTTCTCTGGGAAAAAATGAACCAACTACATCCTTCCCAGCTTTCCTCCAAGCAAAAAAGGAGAAGAAAAATAGACATTTGGGTTTGCTTCAACTGCCTATGTTCCCACAATACCTCCATCAGATAAGGCTCGTTCTCTCTTTCCCGGACCGGTCTTTTATCACTGAGTCCCCAGTGCCTAACCCGGAGCTTGTAATTGATTTGTTATTACTACGCGTGAACAAAGTGGGTGAATTATTTGTTATCTCAGGAAGTAACTCAATCAAATGCTCTCCAGGGGTCATGCAGGATAACCAGGGAAAGCTGGGCTGTCAAAACTAGAGGCAAACAATCTAGTGAAGAAGGAGACTTTTGGCGGGGTGGCTCAGGGTTTTGGGAGAGGCAGTTGTTTAGGAGAGAAGCCTTTGTGACTGTTCCAGGTACTATTCTAGGAGGATGCTCCCCCTTCTTCCACTGAAACCCACCAAACAGAACACACGTGCGCACACACACACACACACACACTCACATACACACACACACTCACTCACTCACCCAAAATCAAACGATCAAAAAATGTAAGACTATGTAAACTATGACACAAGAATAGTTTATAAATTATCAAGGGTTCAGGAGGGAGAGGGGAGCGGGGAGGGAGGGGGGAAATGAGGAGCCGATACCAAGGGCTTACGTGGAGAGTAAATGTTTTGAGAATGATGAGGGCAACGTATGTACAAATGTGCTTTACAGATGGATGGATGGATGGATGAATTATGATAAGAGTTGTATGAGCCCTCAATAAAATGATTTTTTAAAAAAGAAAAGAAAATCCCCCTTTTGGGTGAGTTTTCTCAGCCTCATGACAGCCCATGGGTGTCACATGAGAACTGTGGCCCTTTGGGTTAGTCAGTGGTGGATGTTTTTGGAACCAGACCAACAGGCCTTTCTTCAGAGGCATCTCTGAATGGCCTTGAATGGCTAACCTTTCAGTTAGTAGGCAAGCACATGAATTGTTTGGTCAGCCAGGGACACCTCTCCCAAGAATAAACAAAGCCTGCTGCTGGCATTTAACAATAACAATAGGCAAGCTGTCAGCTCTCCGACTCACAGTGACCATGTTAGAGAGAGGAGAACTGCCCCATATGGTTTCCAAGGCTGTCATCTATATAGGGACTCTGTTGATGCAGTGGATTATCTATTGGCTTGTTAACCACAAGGTCAGTAGTTCAAACCCACCATCCTCTTCGTGGGAGAAAGATGAGACTTTCCTATAAAGATTTACAGCCTCAAAAATCCAAAGGGCTGGGCAGTTCTACCCTGTCTTACAGGGTTGTCATGAGTCAGGATTGACTTGACAGCAGCGAGTTTTACTTTGTTTTAACTCTTTACAGCAGCAGGCTGCCACGTTTTTCTCTTGTGACATTGCTGACAGATTCAAACCATTGGACTTTCCAGAGCTGTATAGTGCATACCAGTGGCTCCTCTGAGTCCTGTCCCAGGAATAAACAAAACAAACCAAAACAAACAACAAAAACAAAAAAACCCAAAATTAGTCACCGTTGAGCTGATTCATACTCATAGAAATTGTAGAGGACAGAGTAGAATTGCGCTTTGTGGTTTCTAACACTAGATAAACTAATCTTTCTCCACAGATAAGCTTGTAGCTTCGAAAAGTGATTCTTTGTGGTTAGCAGCCCAAAGCGCTTGGCTCACTGTGCCACCAGACTCAGCATCTCACAACTAGTATCCTTAAAATGTCAGTCTGATATTAGCACCAAAGATTACTGTTCTTAAGTTAAAGTTTTCTGTGCCAACCTGGCCGATAAACACATGTGGGGTTAATTGAAGGGCAGAGGGATAAATGGCTCAGCGAGCCTCACCTTTCTAGTCCTCAGGTCTCTTGCTTTCTGATGGTCGGACCAGGGTCAAGCTGCCTTAGCCAGTTCCCTGCTTCAGCTGGCAAGGCTCACTTCCTGCAAGACATCCCTAATGAGAAGCCACATGGACCTACCCCGATGCAGCTCTGGGTACTGGAGCAGCCGTGTGGAGACTCCTGCCAGCGCTGAGGTGTTTACACATTCACTGACTTGACTTTCCTCCTGCAGTCGGCATCATTGCCTCTGTTTTGTGAGATGGAGGAGGACTTTGTGGATTGGTGTCAGACATATGAGTTAATGTTGGACTTGTGGGTTTGGGCAGCACTGGGTTGGGATGTTTTCTTGATGTGCACTTAACCTTTATATAAAGCTCTCTCTTCTACATGAGTTTCTGTGGATTTGTTTCTCTAAAGTCCCCAGATTAACACGTTATAGTACCTTTGGAGTGGGGTACTGGATAAACAAATCATAAGATGCAGACTAGATGTTTATTTGACCTCTCCCTCATGGTAGTTTTTCTTGTCTAGCCACAGGTCAGATAAAGCTACACTATTTACTCAGTTGTTTTATGGGGAAAATATGGGAAGTTTGAAAATAGAAAGTTTGTAAACCCACTTGCTTTGAGCCATTAAAATTTGATCTTTAGATGGGTTTAGGCCATGCCTGCAAAGAAAGATATGCCCCACCCAGTGCTTTGGAGTACTCACGAACCAATGGTCTTTGTCAGAAGCTGGAAAAAAAATCTGGAACCATGAAGAAAACTCCTCTCTGGGACTGAATGTTAAAGGGAGCCCGAGAGCAGGCTGGGATGCCTGCTAGGTGACCACCTGGATCTACTAGTTCAGTGGAAGTGGTAGAAATGCAGCAATAAAGAGACAGCTTGAGTTTGGCCACTGACACCTGCGGACTTGGTTTACAGGAAAAAGAGGAGAAGATAAAAGCGGGTTGACTGGTCTAAGGTTCATGACCTAGCACGAGTTGTTGAGTATTGGTGAGAGCCCATGGTCTAAAGGCAAGGCGACCAGTGGGCACCCTGTGGAGGCTGAGTGAGGCAGCCCACATTGAGTTGACCAGAACCTGACCAGCTGGAGCAGTCGTGTGGAGACCCCTTCCAATGCTGAGATGCTTACACGTACACTGACTCAGCTTTCCTCCTGCAGTCGGCATCATTGCGTCTGTTTTGGAGACTGAAGAGGACTTTGTGGATTGGTGTTGGACATATGGGTTAATGTTGGACTTGTGGGCTTGGGCAGCACTGGGTTGGGATGTTTTCTTGATGTGCAATTACCTTTTATATAAAACTCTTTCTTATACATGAGTTTCTGTGAATTTGTTTCTCTAGAGTACCCAGACTAACACAGCTCTCTTCTTCACTTCCAGAATAAGCTGCTTCCTCTCTTAGGGTGGAGTAGCAAATGTGGGGAAAATGGCTCTCCTCCTCTCCTTGTCTCTTTTTTTATTCTTTGGTTGGGGATGACATGAATAAAACATGTGGCTGTACTTTCTGAACTATAGAACAGCAACAACAGCAACAACATAGCCAATACATGTAACTTTGTTGGGTTCAAGGGGGCAGGGAAACTTAGTTCTTGACATTATTCATTATGGAAATCACAGATCGCCTCACTTAAACATGTTTAATGTTATTGCTGCACTTACAGAGATGGGGGTGGCGGCGCTGAAGTTCAGGGAAAATAAGTAATCGGGCACAAGTTAATTTAGAAGTCAGAGTTCAAAACAGGCTCCTCTGAATTCCAGATGATTGTCTATCACTTGATCTACCTCTTTAATTCCCTGAGATCCTTAGTGTTGAATCTTCTCATTAGACTTACATGTGTAGGCAGATCGAATCATTTGGAAAGACCACTAGTAGGCAGTGAATATTGGGTGAAATTAGAAGCAGGGAAGGAGATTAGACAATATTTTGAGCCTAGATAATATTTTCTATAAATAGCATCTTGGCTAAGACTAGGGAGAGAAGTGAGAACCCTGGAAGCTGTGCTCTGCATGCAGAGCTTGTGTTGAGTCACCCCCAAAGGTCAGTTCTCTCCAGGGAAACAATGGAAAGGGTCCCATTTTCACATCAGCTGGGAACCATGATTTGGGTGTTCTCCCCAAGTTTTTCCCGAGTGGGATGTTCCTCAAAATTTGTAGATATGAGAAAGAGTTAGAGACTATGAGATTGACTTCCTTCTTATGTTCCGGAGATGAGGTGGAGCTGATCAAGAAAGGAGATATCTTGGAGAAGTGGCTACAATTTGAATCGACTTGGCAGCACATTCACTGCTAGAAGATTTTAGAAATTCCGTTGATTCATTTAACAATAGCCTCCTGTTAAAAATATCACGTGGGTTTACTTAGCCTTCAGTTGTGTTTGCTAAGTGAAGCTTACCACTTCTCTTTCCTCTTACGTAATTTTTAAAACTTTCGAGTGCGATGAGGAATTTTATCCATGTTTTCTTTCTATCTTTGGATGAGGAAAACCTTCCATGTTTTCCCTCTTTACTTTAGAGAGAGGAGGGGCATGCAGAATTTCCCCTTGAGATCCAGTGTCTTCCAAACATTAGCTCAGGGAATGGAGAAGCTCTGAGCAGCCTGTGCTGTTGGTTGCTGGAATAGATAATCATACCCAGGCCGAGCTCTTTTCCTTCATCCATCTTGTAGCTGAGTTCAAACTGGGGTCATTTGCAGCTATTCCCTCGAATCCAATGGAAAGACTGAATATCTTGGTCTTTCCATCTTGTTTTTCTTTTCTATTACTGCATCTTCTTTTAAAAAATGTGTGCCCAGGTTCTTGGCCTTATTTCTTCATTTCACTGTTCTCTGTGAGTCTCACAATCTATTCTTTGTGTCTGTGTGTATGAGTCTGTGTACATATATATGTGTCAGTGTGTGCATGTTTGTGATGTGTGTCTCTATATGCACGTGTAAATTTCTATGTTGTGTCTCTGTGTATGTGGGTACAGATGTGCCTCATTGTGTATAGGCCTGCATGTGCCATTACATATACATATATCTGTATGTGTGCAGGTCTGTGCATCTCTGTATGTGTATCAGTGTTTGCCTCTAGGGTTTCTTTCTTTCACCTTTAAATGGATGCTCTACTAATGATGATACAGTTGTTGAATTCCCAAGGTGCTGACATCTTAACTATGACCTGATCAGCATCAATAGACTAGGAGTCCCATAAACGAATAAACTAGTGGTTGCACCTTGTAGATAAAGATCTTAAATATTTATTTTCCTAATCTGTTGTTACTTAGTAAAATGTTTATTATACTTCACTCTCCTCAAGCAGCTGAGATTATGACAATCTGAGGTCAGTTGTCTCCAATATTCACTTATGCACCTGCTCTTAAAATCAAAGGCACATGTTTTTTGAAAGTGAACACCTTACAAGCTAAAAATCAGGAAAATTCTGTATTTTCCTGTTCATCAAATATTATACTTGCCAAACACAGGTTAAGGTACATTATTAACCCATTCAATTACACCAGAACTCCTAGGAAATGTCTGTTACAACTGCATTAATATCTCATTAGTTCATCATGCTAATGTTATTACAATGGTTGCCAAAGGAATTGGCACTGATTGGTTCCTAATTTTGAAGGGTTGTTGCCCCAAGCATCAGTGGAGAGGAAGGCGCTAGAGAAGAGGTGGGAATCTGTTTTCCTTTTCCCTCAAAAGGAGAAAGAGAGAGAGAACTACATCGGACATGAGCTTCTGGAGAACTGTCCTATCTAAAACGGAGGCAAGGGAGGAAAGTGGCCACTAAGCAGGGTGCGTGGGAGACAGGAGCATAGAAAAAGGCAGAAGTATAGATCAAAGGCAGAAATATGACTTGAACAATTAAAATTCTGTCAGTAGCCCTTCCCCCACATAATGTAGGCTGGACTGGATCTGGTTTCCAAAATTTTCTGTATTTTTCGTTTGCTTGTTTTGCTTGTTTTTTTTATGTTTACAGTGGAGTGTGTTTCACAGGTGTTATGCCATTGGAGGACACCCCCTTGAAGTTGGGTTATATGGTTTTCCATTTTTCAGTGTATGAAATCCAGGAGTAATGAGCCTACAGTGACAGCAAGTAGAATAAGGGTTTTGGGGGAGGGGCACAGAGGTGGTGGTGGGATAAAAGGGAGAAAATGTCAAGAAAACCATGTCGAAGGAGGTTTGGAAAGTGATTGTGGTAGCAATTGTAGAATTCTGATGGACATGATTGAAATATGGAATGATGTGATATTTATATTGAAACTCAATTAATAATACATTTTTTTCAAAAAGACCCGTAAATGAATACTCCTGGCAAAAATATAGTGCAGAGCCTGAGAATCAAGATATTAATCTTGAAAGGTACAGCTATTATTCCTATAATTTATGATAGCATTATTCTTTTGTATTAGTGACAATGATAACAAGAAGACAAAATTTGCTTTCATGTGAATACATACACATGTAATAAAAATGAACTAATACAATGAAATTGTAATTAATGTTGGTACTGCCAGGCCTATATTTTTACAATGAACATGGAGCTCTGCTTATTTGCATCCTGGCTCAAAGGAGTTCAAATAGATTTATAGAAAAGTTATGAGAGTCCCACTTTCTCATTCATTTACATAAATTAAAAGAGATGGAAGAGATATATTGCTATTACCCTGAATAAGGAAAACAATGTTAGAAGGAGGACTGGAAACAGGAGACACAGGGAGGAAGTGGGATAAACAATAGTCCAGTTAGGGATTGCAATGGAGGAGTTGAATTATAATGTGTACAAATTGTTGAATATAAAGCTATCTACTGTTCTGGAAAACTTCACCAAATTTTACAATGAAAAGTTTTTAAAAGGGAAAAATTAAAAAAATATGACTTTCATTCAATTGGTAACCCTCCTGTTTAGATTGGTTTGCGCTGCACTAAGGTTGTTTGAAGCAAGACTAAGATTCAGGTTCCATACCTCCTGGGGAGTATTAATCTATCCCCGATATCCCTGATTGCGTTGTCCCACACTGTGAACAAGGACACATCTTGATGATAGATGCGAAGTAGATAAGGGGACATGGATAATCCAGTGTTACAATTTGCCCTGTTCACACAGGAGATTTGGGTGGTGCACCTCATGCACCTTCACTACCCACCTGCCAGTACAGGTTTGGGTGCTGCTATGTTGCTGAACAGCTTTCAGCAAAACTTCCAAAATAAGATAGAATAAGAAGAAAGGTATGGATATATGCTTTTGAAAATCAGCTAATGAAAATCCGAAGGCTCACAATGGTCCAATCTGTAATATGAAGATGGTGAAGTACCAGCCATTGTGCCTCAGTTACTACAGTTGAGGGCTGACTCAAAACTAGCTAATAACAAAAACAGGTAAATTCGGTTGCCGGGGCTATTTTAGTTTTTACAGTTTTCTCACCTGTCTCCCACCTTTTCTTCTAGACATCTAGAACTCTCATTAGCTTTTATATCATTGTCATATCAGTTGACCTTTTGGTTGATTCTATTTGATTAAAATGAAAAGCAAAGCCCAAAGCAAAACAAACCCAAAATTCAATAAGTGGGCAAAGGGCATGAACGCATATTCTACCTAAGAAGACACTCGGGCATGTAGCAAACCCATTGGATTGTCGGGTGCCACTGAGTTGGCTCCATGGTGACTTTACACAGAGCGGACCAGGCCGCGCCGTCCTCCCCGTTGCTGTGCCGAGTCCACCATTGCAGCCCCGGCACAGTCCATCTTGTTGGCGGCCCCGCTCTTTTTCACGGTCCTTCCTTTTGCCAAGCTTATATGTCAAGCAGCTCAGAAAAGCTGCCCGTTTTGAGTGGAGCCCAGAATCAAAGAAGGTTATGCCGCCATGCCATGGTTCAAGCTGCCATGCAAGCCACTCTGCCACTCTGTCCACATGACCCAGTTGAGCCAATGGCGCTTGGTGTGTCGGTGGCAGATGGAGCAGCAGTTTGGAGTCTTTGGCAGACCCCCTATTGGTGAATTACCGGACAGACTCGGAATTTGGGAACAAAGTGCTGTCACGTACTGCAGACGGCTACGTTCCTTTTGAGAACAGGTTTGACTTGTGACTGGGCCTTAATGGAGACTGACTATCTCCCCATGGGCCACCATGTCACCTGGGTGCTTTCTGACTCAGAATCATGAAGTTGGATGTGTGCAGGAGCATGCCATCATTACACAGAAGTGTCGTATATGCGATCAGGCTAGAGCATGAACGAAGGTACAAATAATCTGCATGAATAAGTGGCCCAAATGCCCTTGGTCTCCACTCTTGTCATAATGCTATCTTTCTCCCAGTTTGCACCTATGGTCTCATGGGGAGTTCCTTGACCCATTAACAGAGAAAAAAAATGTGCTTAATTTACTGATGGTTTTGCACAATATGTAGTTACGACTCGAAGGTGGACAACAGCAGCACTGTATCCCCTTCTGGGGACCTTCCTGATGGACAGTGGTGAAGGGCAATTATTCATATGGACAGGACTTTGAGCAGTACTGGCTGTTCAGTTGGCTTGGAAGGAGAAATGGGCAAATGTGTGACTACATGCAGATTCATGGGCTATAGGCCATAGAAAGGAGCTGTGGTAGCACAGGTGGAGGTTATGCATGGGCTCCACAACATGGAATGAAGAAGCGACTCAAGGCTCACTCACCAAGGTTGACATGGCTACCACGCCTGATGAGTGCCCGATCTGCCAACAGCAGAGACAAACACTGAGTCCATGATTTGGATCCATTCCTCAGGGGAACAACCAGCCACCTAGTGGCAGGTTGCTTACCTTTGAATTAGTTCCTTCATGGAAGGGCAATGTTTTCTCTTTACTGGAATAGGCACTTACTCTGGATATAGATTTGCTTTCCCTGCATGCAATGCTCCTGTCAAAACTTATGTTAGTGGACTTACAGAATGTCTCATCCACTGACATGAAATCCTACACCGCGTTGCTTCAGATCAAAGGACTCAATTCACAGCAAGTGAAGTGCATCAATGGGTCTATTCTCATGGAGTCCACTGGCCTTACCATGCCCCCAACATCCTGAAGCATCTGGCTTGATATAACAATGGAATGAACTTCTGAAGACACAATTGCAGTGTCAGTGTGGTGGAAACACCTTGCAAGGTTGAGGCAATGTTCATCAGGAGGCTGTATATGCTCCCAAGCTGGTCCAGTATATGGTGCTGTGTCTCCAATAATCAGAATTCCTGACTTGGTTCCTGTCAAGGAAGCAAGGGATGGTAATGGGAGTGGCACCATTCACTATTACTCTTAATGACTCACTGTGGATTTGCTTCCTGTCCTGAAGCACTATACAATTTGGGTTGGGAGGTCTTAGTTCAAAGGGAGGAATACTCCCACCTGGAGACACAGAAGTGATTCTATTAAAGTTCTTTGCACATTAAGACTGCCTATTGGCCATTTGGACTCTTCATGCCTTTGGATCAACAGACAAAGAAAAGTATTTCTGTATTGAATTGTGTGATTGATACTGATTTCCAAGTGGCAACATTGGCTTAGTATTGCAAAATGGAGCTAAAGAACAATGTCTGGAGTCAAGGAGATTTCTAAGGTTATCTCTAACTACCATGTCCTGTGATTAAAGTCGATGGTAAACTACAGTATCCCAATTCAGACATGGTTACTAATAGCCTAGACTCTTCATGAATGAATATTTTAGTCGTTCCTCCAGACAAAGAACCATGACCACCCATGGTACTTTCTGAGGGCAAAGGATATGCGCAATTGATAGTGGAGGAAAGTAGTTCTAAATACCCGATTTGACCACCTGAAGAGCTGTAGAAAAGAGAACTGTAATTGTTTCAAGTAAATCGTATTTGTATGTATCCATCAAAAATCTATGTTCTGGTCACATAAAATATAAGATGAAAATAGGGTTATTGTGTTTTTGGCCATACACATATTAGTTATATCATGTTAGGCACAAGTATAATTATATTATTGTCTTTGGAGATTATGTATGGTTTAAGTGTCAAGTGGACAAGGGGTGGTCTGTGATGGTTAGAGTTTATGTCAGCTGCACAAATTTGGGTGAAGGTAGAGGTGGAGCCCATCCTATCAATCAGGTCACAGCCTGAGGACACCTCCTTGGGGGTGTAGCCTTGGGGATAAATGGAATATAGCTCTTTCTTGCCCCTTACCTCTTGCTGGATCTGAATCCCACATCTGGCTTGTCATTTTTCTGTTGTGTAGCCTGTTAATACCAGAAGCCGGCAGGAGACTGCTGCCCTCAGATTCATTTGGCCAACCTTATATTCATTTACTTCAGCATCCACCAGCCTATGACCCCCCTGATTCATCATCCTGCTTCCTGTTCATCAGCTTCTGCAGCTACATGAATCAGGAGAAGCCTCCAGCTTACATTTAACCTACAGACTTGAACCAGACTGTTCTTACCCATTTCTACAACTGTATAAGCCATTTAAAAATGTATAAATATCTATTCATATACACACACACAAGCATCACTGTTTTTGATTCTCTGGAGAACCCAACCCAAGACAGTCCTTTTCCAGGGCCTGGCCTCTCCTGTTACCATATCTAGGCATTAGAGCGATGCAAATCAAAATTACAATGCTATACCATTTCTCCTCAGCAAAAATGGCACCGAAAATAAACAAAACAAAACAAGATGAAACAACAAATACTAATGAGTTGTGAGGAAATTGAACTTTTTATACACTGCTTATGGGCTTGTAAAATTGTATAATCACTATGGAAGACACTACAGCACTTCCTAAAAAAATTAGAAACATGAAAACCATATGATCTGGCAATCCCTAGCCTAGGTCTCTATCCTCGATGAGTAGGAGAAGGGATAGGAGCAGATATAAGAAAACTCATATTTATTTTAGTATGATTCAAATAGCAAAAAGATGGAAACAACCTAAGTGTTCATCAGTGCATGAATAGTTTAAAAAAAATCAAATGTGATACTTCCAAACAATGAAATATTGCACTATGGTAAATAAAAATGATGGGTCTGAGAAACATCATGCAGCATGGATGAACCTAGAGGAAATTATCTCAAATTTTAAAAGCCATTCACAAAAGAGCAATGCAGGAACCATTTTTATAAGCTGTCAAGAATAGGTTCATTCCAAAACAACAGTCTTTGATGGTCATTAGTGATGAGAGGAGTAATAGCAACCCATGCGTGTAGCTTGTTACACACATATATCTATATGCTCTACAGGTGTGGGAGGCATATGGGAGTACATGCACATGCATACATGCATATACTGTTAGGCATTTGTACATACATATTTATAGGTACTGTATGAAAGTGGTTAACAAAGTTAGGGGAAAGAAAATGAAAATACAATGGAATCTTTCCACGAACATTTTGAAGCACCGTTGAATATACATTTTCCTATATAATAAAGAGCATAGAGGGCACAATTATGGAAAAATCTTAGACATATGTAAACACCTCATGGGACTGTTACTGGGTTTGAAGGCTTGTGGGATATGCAAGCTCATAAAGATAATGTTCTACATCCTACTTTGTGAATAGCATGTGGAGTCTTAAAAGTTTGTGAGTAGCTATCTGAGCCAAAACTATCAGTCTTATCAAATAACAAAAAATCATATCATTTGTGTGCTCATCTTGCCCAACAAATGGTGAAGACAAATGTGTGCATAAACAAGTGTGGTGAAGAAGGCTGATGATGCCTGGCGATCAAGAGAAATGGCATCTGGGATCTTAAAGGCTTGAAGGTAAACAAGTGGCCATCTAGCCCAGAAGCAACAAAGCCCACATGGAAGAAGCACACCTGACTGTGTGACTACGAGGTGTCAAAGGGATCAGGCATCAAAGAACAAAAAAAGAAAAATATCATTATGAATGAGGGGGAGTGCAGATTGGGGACCTACGGCCCATCTGTAGGCAACTGGACATCCCTTTGCAGAGGGGTCGTGGGGAGGAGACGAGCCAGTCAGGGTGCAGTGTAGCATCGATGAAACACACAACTTTCCTCTAGTTCTTTAATGCTTCCTCCCTGCATCTCCCCCCATCATGATCCAAATTCTACCTTACAAATCTGGCTAGACCAGAGGATATACACTGGTACAGATAGGAACTGGAAACACAGAGAATCCAGGACAGATGATCCCTTCAGGACCAGTGATGAGAGTGGCGATACCAGGAGGGTGGAGGGAAGGTGGGGTAGAGAGGGGGAACCGAATACAAGGATATACATATAACCTCCTTACTAGGGGATGGACAACAGAAAAGCGGGTGAAGGGAGATGTAGGGCAGTGTAAGATATGACAAAATAATAGTAATTTATAAACTATCAAGGGTTCATCAGGAAGGGCAAAATGGGGAAAATAAGGAGCTGCTACCAAGGGCTTAAGTAGAAAGCAAATGTTTTGAGAATGATGAGGGCAACAAGATGTATATATAGATTGTGATAAGAGTTGTATGAGCCTCAATAAAATTATTTAAAAACCCAACCAACTCTCAGTCTCTTCCCATCTGAAGTGAAGGAAGTGAAGGACGCCAAAGACTCAAGGAGTTAAGTATTTCTCAGGATGAATGGTCCACTCAAACGTAAGCCTCTTCTAGGTCAGGAGAACTAGATGGTACCTGGCTGTTGCTACCAACCTCTCTAGCCATAAACCAAAATAGGAGATCCCTAATAGAACGAGAGAATAATGTAGAGTGAAACTCAAATTCGTATAACATACCAGACTCAGTGAAAGGATAGAGACCAGAGGAACCTGGTCTTATTACGCTAAGATAGTCTTTTAACCTGAAGCTGAAGCCCCTCTTGCAGAGCACTTTACAGTCAAATAATAGATTAATCTATAAACAATATGCAATATAAAGAAACAATAAAACCCGAGAGGAATGTGCTTTCTGGGCGCAGGCTCATCTATGCCACTCGATAGGTAACATTTGCCTTACAGCACAGACGTAAAGACCAATAGTGAAGGGAGACGGAGAATGGGGAAGGTAGGGTTGAAATGGGACAGTGATAACATATTGTGGGAACAATCGATGTCTTGGAAAAATCTGGGTTTAAATTGTTGAGTGGGAAAATGAATTTGTTAGAAAAGTTCACCTAAAGCATAATAAAATGTTCCAAAACCAAACCAAAGAATACATGTTGACAGATTTAATAGATCTGTACGTGATATCAATTTTAACTAGAATATGATGACTTGTTAATCAGACTTAATGTATTATGTTTGATGAATAACTGACACAAGGGTACTATCTTTAAGTATAATTTCAAATAAAATCGAGCAAATTGGATGATGGCAACTAACAAGAACACTGCCATTTGGGATTGAATTGTATACAATAATAGATAACCGGAGTGGTAACATTACTTTTGGTAGATAGTATTACTGCTTTTGCTATTTGCTGTAAGAGGATTAGATAGCACTTCACGTTGTCATGTGACTTACAGTGACTATCTGTGGGAAGAGTGATTTCACTTCTCAGTGAATGTAAAATTTGTTCAACTATTGGCAGAAGTGATAAATACCACAACCAAATAGAAACTTTAAAAATTGCTTGTCTTAACATTGTTTTCCTTCCATGAATCCGAGAGTAGCTTGGATCCCCAAGTGGGAGAAAATGTAGCACAAGATGAAGTTGACCCACGGACAACCAACCATGAAAGGGATACAAACCAAACTGTTGTAACCCCTTGAGATGCTGTAGTTTGTTACTGCAGCGTAATCCAGCCATTGTGGTTTGTTAGGTGGCAGCGTCTTGGTTCCTACTCACACTGCCTGAGAGAGTTAAAGTTTATGGTGCCAGCCTGGCCGATAAACACATATGGGGTTATGGCTCAGTGATCCTCGCCTTTCTAGTTCTCAGGTCTCTTGCTTTGTGATGGTTGGACCAGAGTGCAGCTACCTTAGCTTCAGCTTGAAAGGCTGACTTCCTGCAAGACATCCCCAAGGAGAAGCCACATGGATCTACCCCGATGCAGCCCTGGTGCTGGAGCACCTAGGTGGAGACTCCTGCCAGCACTGAGATGCTTACACATTCACTGTCTTGGCTTTCCTTCTGCAGTCGGCATCATTGCATGTGTTTTGTGAGGTCGGGGAGGACTTTGCGGATTAGTGTCAGACATAGGGGTTAATGTTGCAGTTGTGGCTAGGTTAACACTGGGTTGAGGTGGTTTTTTGATGTGCACTTAGACTTTATATAAAACTCTCTCTTATCCATATGCATTTCTGTGGATTTGTTTCTCTAATGTGCCCAGACGAACACACTGCCCAATCCCATGCCTTCCTCACAATCGTTGCGGTGTTGCAGCCACTTTATTAATTCATCTTGTTGGGCATCTTCTTCTACTTTCACTGATCCTTTACTTTACCAAACATAATGTCTTTCTTTAGGGACTGGTCCCTCCTGATGACCTGTCCAAAATGCATGAGAGAAAGTCTCATTAGCCATACTTTCAAAGAGGATTCTGGTTGAGTTTCTTCCAAGATTTGTTAGCAATTCTGGCAACACCAAGTGCATTCCATATTTCTTGCTAGTATTATTCTAGTATATTCAGTATTTCTTGGTAGTACTATCATTCAGAAGCATCAATTCTTGCTGGGTCTTCCTTATTCATTGTCCTGCCTTTGTTTTCCTGGGAAGTGCTTATAAATACCATGGCTTGGGTCAGGTGTCTCTTAGTTCTTAAAGTGACATCTTCACTTTTAATACTTTGAAGAGGCCTTTTGCTGCAGATATCCTCGATGCAGCACATCGACCGATGTCTTTATTGCTGTGTCCGTGGGTAGTAAGTGCGGATCTGTGCAAAGGGAACTCCTTGATCACTTCAGACTTCGATGCATTTATCACGATAGTAGTTACTGGGCCAGTAGTGAGGATTTTTTTGTGTTCTTGGTATTGAGTTGTAATCTATACTGAAGACTGTAGACTGTGGCCTTCATCAGCAAGTGCTTCAAGTCGTCTTCACTTTTAGTGAGCAAGTGTGTGTCAGCTGCACGTCCCAGGCGTTAGCAGGTCTTCCTCGAATGCCGATGTCACACTCTTCATGCGGTCCGTCTTGTGAGATCACTTGGTTAGCAAACATTTTGAATAAGTGCGGTGAAAGAATTCAACCCTAACACATAACAATTGGCCCAGCATAACCAAACCCCAAACCCTTCTGCCATTGAAGGATATAGAGACCCTATGCCTGGTGGTGGTGTGGTGGTTATGAGTTTGGCTGCTAACTGTAAGGTCAGCAGTTCAAAACCACCAGCTACTCCTGCAGAGGAAAAAGATGAGGTTTCCTACTCCTGTAGAGTTCCAGTCTCAGAAACTCATAGGACAGTTCAACTCTGACCTATAGGGTCTCTGTGCATCGGTATCGACTCAATGGCACGGGAGGAAATGTGACTATGCATTTTTTTTCTCCCAAATGTTGAGATTTTATTTGCAAAGCTTTTTCTGTTCTACAGAAAGGAAAAATGTAGCAGAACTGGTGGCCATGCATGGTTAAGACTCAGCTATCACAGTTTTCTGAGCGACAGCCAAGAATTAGACTGTAAATCTGAATGGTAGCAAACAGACTCATTGTTCTCCTGTAGAGTAGCTGATGGATTTGAACTGCTGACCTGGCAGTTAGTAGCCCAACATGAAACCCACTGCTTCACTGGGACACTTTACAAATGTGAATAAGTAATGCAGTGATTTAAAGGGTGGACACATTCTACTGGGTCCCTTCTTCCCTTCTGCTGCTTGGGATGTGGACAATAAGGTTGAAAGTCTCAGCCCAATTTGATGCAGTGGTTCTCAGCCTTCCTAATGCCGCCACCCTTTCACACAGCTCCTCAGGTTGTGGTGACCCCCAACCATAAGATTATTTTCATTGCTACTTCATAACTGTCATTTTGATTCTGTTATGAATTGGCAACCCCTCTGAAAGGGTCCTTTGACCCCCCTTCCCCCCAAAGGGATCGATCACGACCCACAGGTTTCAACTGCTGTGTTAGTGCATGATCAATTGCTGGGCTGTAAGGGGAAAGAAGTTTCAGTTTTATTGACAATGGGATTATTACATAATCATGGATTAGGTTCTCAGGGACTTCTTTTCTTTTTTAGACAAAAAAATGTTTATCTAATTTAACACAGGACAGAAAATGATGTAAATATTGCCTTAATTAGAATTGTGCTACCAGGAGGTCTCTGGTGAATCAACAAGAAGAGACTGAGTCGTGCAACAAGAAGAGACTGAGTCGTGAAACAAGAAGAGACTGAGTCGTGAAACAAGAAGAGACTGAGTCGTGAAACAAGAGGAGACTGAGTCGTGAAACAAGAAGAGACTGAGTCGTGAAACAAGAAGAGACTGAGTCGTGAAACAAGAGGAGACTGAGTCGTGAAACAAGAGGAGACTGAGTCGTGAAACAAGAGGAGACTGAGTCGTGAAACAAGAGGAGACTGAGTCGTGAAACAAGAGGAGACTGAGTCGTGAAACAAGAGGAGACTGAGTCGTGAAACAAGAGGAGACTGAGTCGTGAAACAAGAGGAGACTGAGTCGTGAAACAAGAGGAGACTGAGTCGTGAAACAAGAGGAGACTGAGTCGTGAAACAAGAGGAGACTGAGTCGTGAAACAAGAGGAGACTGAGTCGTGAAACAAGAGGAGACTGAGTCGTGAAACAAGAGGAGACTGAGTCGTGAAACTGCGATAGAGCACCAAAAGGGGTAAACGGAGCCCCAAGAGCACAAAGCATTTCCGTGATTTAAATATACACTTTAAAGTTATGTTTCAACATATTAAAAAAAACAGGACTTGTAAATGAGATTACTGAAGAAACTTGGCCAACATGAGGAATGATGGAAATCAGATAAAGGCAAATACCATTTACTTTTCCAGTTTTCAAAAAGAGGAAGAGAGATTTTGCAAATAATGGAATTATGAGTTTTATTTATTTCCTGGAGTTTCAAGAGGAGGAAATGATTGGGCCCTCATTACAGTAACCCTCATTTCTTTCTTTGATAAGTGTATTGGACAGTAGGGGTTGGAAATAGCAGAGAGAGTACCGTACTTTTGAACTAAGGCAAGTCATTTGAATGGGCTATCTAAATATATTCAAAGATTAACTAGAATTTAGCTCAGAAAAAGGTCGAAAAGATATGAAGGCTATTTACTACCTGTTGGACAAAGCACACCCTGCCATGGTGTCACCTTCCTCATAAGGGCTGGCTCCCTCTTGTGGTCATACAACTGCTGTATTGATACTCACTGCGCAGAAGGGGGGAGGGCTCCTCCTGGGTTTCCTCTCTGAGAAGTCGAGAAACTTCTCGAGTTTCATGATTATTCTTTTCTCCTATTTTATTGTCTCCAACTGGATCCCAAGTCCATCCCTTAGCAGGTCCCTGCGCCCCGGCCTGGCGTAGGGCTGACTTGATGCCTCAACTGGCAGCGGAGTTGGTTTCTCTAAACACACTGGCTTCAAAAAGTAGGAAGCATATGATTATACTTAGATGTGGATATTTAAAAGTGATCTGAGTAGCTAGTAAGAGAAGTAAAGGTATATGTATATATATTTTTTCCTGTTGAGTGAATACAGCATTAACTTTCCGTGGAAGATGTGGAAGGTAATACTTCTTCACTTCTAGTATCCAAACATACAAATTTTGACTAGAGCACATCCTCATGGGTCTGTCAGGCAGGGTAGATGACCAATAATCAAGGTATGCACAGGATTAGTTGTGCTTACTTACTAATCTAGAGTGAACGGTTTCACTTTTTTTTTCTTTTAAATCACAGAATCCAGGTGAAACTTCCCTCCAGATTGGCAAGCCAGCACAAATGAGTCTGTGCTTATCTTGTTTTCTGGCTGCTCCATCCCTGTCAGGAATAGGAAAAGAGGCTTTGGCTCTCTAGGTATGTGCTGTGGGTTTGGAAGAGAGATAGATGCCAATAATATCAAGAAGCAGAGTCTTTCCTCTAGTTCTTAAATGCTGCCTCCCCACTCCCCCACTATCATGATCCCAATTCTACCTTACAAATCCGGCTTGACTAGAGCATGTACACTGGTACAGATAGGAACTGGAAACCCAGGCAATCCAGGATGAATGATTCCTTCAGGACCGTGGTGAGAGTGTTGATACTGGAAGGTGGAAGGAAGGTCAGGTGGAAAGGTGGAACCTATTATAAGGATCTACATATAACCTCCTCCCTAGGGGATGGATAACAGAAAAGTGGGTGAACGGAGATGTCGGATAGTGTAAGACATGACAAAGTAATAATAATTTATAAATTATCAATGGCTCATGAAGGAGTGGGGAGTGGGGAGGGAGGGGAAAATGAGGACCTGATACCAAGGGCTTAAGTAGAGAGCAAATATTTTGAGAATGATGAGGGCAACGAATGTACAAATGTGCTTGACACAGTGGATGGATTTATGGATTGTGATGAGAGTTGTGCGACCCCCAAATAAAATGATTTTTTTTAAAAGCAGAGTTTTTGATGTTTTGAAAACGAATGTGAAATTGTTCACTATGCCTTACTTAGTCCATGCTTACTTTGCTTATTAGATTATTCAACACACCTAGAAGAATTCATTAGCCACAAATTTACTCGTTAGTCAAGTGAGTGAACCAAGGTACAGAATCATTTGGCAATATCTATCTCGTGACAGAGAAGTGTTGACAACAAATGAGAATTACATTGTCAAAACGGTTATCTTTTCTACCTGATGATCATGGGCCAGTATGTTTGCCTTCTTCAGAACATGAGAGGAGGAATACAGTCTCAGAATGAGTAAGAATGAGAGCCTTTCTTTCTTCCCTTTGGCAGGAGAGCATGCTTCCCAATCATCTAAAAATCTGTATCAAGGTGCTCAGGCATCAATGAAAAAGAGAAGGGACTGGAGTGCTGTCCTTTTTCAGGCTGTTGGACAGAGGGGTTTGAAATACTTGACTGAACTTCAGTGAGGGTTTTATTAAATGGCAATGTGATCCTTAAGATGATATTGAAAGAATTTATCAAAAGATCCTTAAGTATTTTGGATCATTTTATTGCTATCACAGAGGCTGATCCTACTGAACACAAACAACAATTTTGAGTTCTCTAACAGTTACTATTTTCTACCAGTTTCTTTGTTAAGTGGAATAGCAGGCTTTCACCAATGGTGAATACCGTTCATCTTGGAACTAGTTTATTCTATATAAGAGATGTTGAACCAAGAAATCAGTATGTACCATATACTGAAAAGAGAGAGGCCAAAGTTTGGGGAGATGTTTGGTGAAATGATTGACATGTGATTTTTGAGTAATTGAGAAGCCCTTTTATAGATAAATTATCATTTAGGGTATGTTCTGTCTGAACTAAATGTTAAGATTTGAGAAAATAAAATTTTATAAGTTAATTAACTATCATTAATTCTAAACAGGGCGTAAGGAGTTCAATCAGCAGATTATCTTTGGAGCAATCTTCACGTAGAAGCAATAGAATGTTCAACAACTTCTTGTCACCTCACACTGTGGCCCCTGGACTAGCAAGATCATCATCATAGGAAGCTTATTAGACAAGCAGAACCACATCTCCACCCTAAACCTGCTGACTCTAAATCTGCCTTTTAACAAGATCCCCAGGGGGTTTATGTGCTCATTGAAGTTTGATCATTGGTTAGTAAATCTCAATTGGTTAGGGCACTTTCCACAGTCTACACAAGAGTGGGAGTACCCTTTAGGAAACAAGAGTTGGAAGAACTAGTTCAGTTGTAGATAAAAATGAGAATTTGGGTTTCTATCAGTATTTTACACAGTTTTAACATGGAAGTTCCATTTCCATTTACTGTAATAACTGCAACATTTTCTACTAAAATCTGTACTATTATTATTGAATTAGCTGTCTATAGAACACAGACATTGAAATTGGATAATCTGGGTTTGAAATATGGATCTGTCAATTCTAGCCACATGACTTTGGACAAATCAGCTTCAACATTTGAGGCTTAATTTTCTTGTTTCTATTATAGGGATAATGCTGATAGCATACTATAGTGGGGGTGATTTGAGAGCACATGGGAAAAGCATATAGCGCAAGACTTGGCCGATGTAAGGAACCCCATGGTATGACTTGCATTCCTCTTCGCTAGAACATGCATTTTTCAATGGGAATCTTAGAGTTAAGTATATAACGGATGAAAGTTTCTGGTGAATCACTTTCTCAGTGAGATAGTTTATTGTGCCAGCCTGGCCGATAAACACAAGTGGGCTTAATTGAAGGGCAGAGAGGTAAATGGCTCGGTGAGCCTTGCCTTTCTTGTCTCTCGCTCTTTAATCATAAGACCAGTATGCGGCTGCCTTGCTTGTTCTGTGCCTCAATTTAATGGGTACACTACCTGTGGACAGCTAACCTGTGGACTTGAAGTCCCTTTAAGACCACACGATTGGAATTAACATCTTTGGAGCTGGGGGCTGACAGTTGGTGACCTGGCTGAAGGTTGGTGACCTGCCTTGCTGTTTGCTGCCTGTGCTTGGATAGCCTAGCTCTCTCTCTATAGAGGACTACCAGACGGCTCTCAAGACTTGAAGGACTGCTAGTGTCTTACAACTCTCTCATGGGAGTGAGTTGCACTGAGCCATTTGTACTGCTTTATAATTTAACTGTTCATTTCTTGTATTATCTATCTATCTGTATATAATTTAACAGTTCATTTCTTGTGTTATATATCTATCTTTATAAATATATATTATATATATAATTGTCAGCAATCTGGTTTTATCTCTCTGGAGAACCCTGTCTAATACACTCACCATAGACCACGGAGGTGAATAAACAGCCTTGTGATCATGCAGAGTGCGCCGGAAAGTGGATTATTACAGATGCAGTCATGTTAGAATTTTACACCTTATCATTTGATTTCTTTGGACTGATTTTAAATATGTTTTAGTTTTTAAAAAATATTTTTGCTTTGTTTTTTATTGAGATTATTCTTTTTTCTTATTTACTTGGTATGTTTTTCAGTCTTCAAAATCTAGGACAGGTAAATCTATAGAGACTGTAACTGGATTAGCAGTTGCTTGGGGTTATCACAGGTAAGGTTGAGGGGAAATTGGAAGTTAGTAACAAACAATGAGTTCAAGAAAGAAGAACATGTTCTAAAATTGATTGTGGTGCTAATTGTATAACTCTTTTAAATATGATTGAACTATTGAATTGTATGATATGTGAATTATATGTCAATAAAATTGGTCAAAAGATAAATGATACAAGGCCTTCCCTTATATATAAGCAAACAAAAAACAAATTCATGGTCATTGAGTTGATGTTGCTACCTACCAACCCTGTAGACAAGGTAGAACTGCCCCTGATGATTTCTGAGACTGTAATTCTACATGGAAGAAGAAAGCCTCTTCTTTCCTCCTCAAAGGAGATAGTAGTTTCGAACTGCTGACTTTGGGGTTAGCAGACCAATGCATAATCACTATGTCATTGTGACTCCCTTATAGAACAAAACAATCGTGTGTGGCTCCTACAAAACATTAGATTTTAAACAGCTGTACTTGCCGGAGGAAGTAATTAACAATGGTACTTAAATAATTAAATAGAATAGAATTGTTGGTTCATCTGGATGTCAAAGTGCATCTGCTACAATGATAATTTGTATTTTAACGTAATCAATACTGTCCTGTTATTTCTGACTCTAATTTATCAGCAAGTTTTGCTGCTGCTGTGCCATTTAGCTTTTACTCAGCAGCTGGTAGTATTAAAAAGGCTTCTCTTGCTAAGCTTTTTTTTTTAACTTCAATTTTTGTCACTTGAGTCAGGATGGTTAGTTACCTAATTTTCAGATGTGTAGACAGATGAGTCTTAATGAAATTATTGACAGAATGGCTGAGAACTTGCTACTGACAGAGACTTTAGGCGGAGGGCTGTAAAGTCCTTGTATTATAAATGGTTTCTTAAATTGTTTTTTTAAAAATCATTTTATTGGGGGCTCAGACAACTCTTTTCACAATCCATACATACATCCATTGTGTCAAGCACATTTGTACATATGCTGCCATCATCATTCTCAAAACAGTTGCTTTCTATTTGAGCCCCTGGTATCAGTTCCTCACTTTTCCCCTCCCTCCCCGCTTCCCCCTCCCCCACGAACCCTTGGTAATTTATAAATTATTATTGTTTTATCATACCTTACACTGCCCGACGTCTCCCTTCACCCACTTCTCCACCGTTCACCCCCCAGGGAGGAGGTTATATGTAGATCCTTGTCATCTGTTCCTCCTTTCTTCCTCACCTTCCCTTCACCCTCCCCATATCGCCACTCTCGTCACTGGTCCTGAGGGGCTCATCTGTCCTGGATTCCCTGTGTTTCCAGTTCCTATCTGTACCAGTGTACATCCTCTGCTCTAGCTGGATTTGTAAAGTAGAATTGGGATCATGACAGGGGAGGGAAGAAGCATTCAAGAACTACAGGAAAACTGTATGCTTCATCATTGCTACACTGCACCCTGACTGGTTTGTCTCCTCCCCTCAGCCCTTCTGCACGGGGATGTCCAGTTTCCCACAGATGGGCCCTGGGTTCCCACTCCACACTTCCCCTCATTCACAATTCTATTATTTTTTGGGGGTCTTTGATGCCTGATACCTGATCCCTTCAACGCCTTCTGATCTCAGAGGCTGGTGCGCTTCTTCCATGTGGGCTTTGTTGTTTCTCAGTTAGATGGCCCCTTGTTTATCTTCCATCCTATAGAATCCCAGATTCTATATCTTTTGACAGCCTGGCACCATCAGCTTTCTTCACTGAATTTGCGTATGCACCCGCGTTGTCTTCAGCGATCATGTTGGGGTAGGCTGATGTGCTTCTTCCATGTGGGCTTTGTTGTTTCTTGGCTAGATGACCGCGTATTTATCTTCAAGCCTTGAAAACCCCAGAAATTGTTGTTGTTTCTTGTGTTCTCTATCATACCACCTCAGGAAAAGTGACTGGTGAATGTAGTGGCTAGACTGCATGGCAGTCATTGGGGCAGGGAAGGAATAAAGGGTGATATGACCAATGATGTGGCATTCTCTATGGATCCTCTTTCCATATGTGCTTCAGGTCTCCAAATTCCTTCCTATGCATAGAACTTTATGAAGTAGGTGCTCAGTACATCACATTTATTTTAAAACACTTTCAAGAAACATCCATAAAACAGTGAAACGTGAAAGATGATAAAAACACTCTTGTTAGTAGTGATAGATTCCCATTTAGCCATTATTCCCTCTCCCCGCATCCCAATCAATGGTGACAACTTTCGATCATCAAGAAATTGGTGTGCATCCTTATATGTCTTTAAAAAATCCATCTATCTACCTACGACCTCCTATCTATCTATCTATCTATCTATCTATCTATCTATCTATCTATCTATCTATCTATCTATCATTCTCTATAGCTCTGTATCCATAACCAATATATACTCTTACTCTGGAGTGCTTTGGGATGTTTATAAATGGTATTAAATTATGTCATTCTTTTTGGATATGTGATAGACACAGTTAATTTCTTTCAATATACATCAAACAAATTTCTTGAACATCAGTAGTCTTCATTCTTCTAAATAGACAATCTTTGACTTCCCTACTTCCCTACTTTCACAGGCTGGAGGTGTGCTTCGTATCTCACAGCCATCCATAGGCCTGTGGATGTGCTGGCACTTTCACTCTCACCCTCATGGTTTGCTTATTCAATCAATGGCTGCCACCTTCATTAGAGATTAGCATCACTGCTGGGATGGATGGTATCAGGCATGGTATTCTTTTGTCCTCAAGGCTGAGGGATGATGTTTGCCACCCTTTGGTGAGTTCTGAAGCCCTAAATAAAAGGCATTGAACAACTCAATTGATAAAAACAGGAGAAGTCCATGCTCAATGTTGTCCTCTAATTTATTGGCTATTGTTAGACATTGGGCAGTGAATAGATTACTTCCATGATTTAGGCTTACTTACTCCTTATTCATAACTTGCTTCTCTCTTCAGAGGCTGGAGAAAGAATTTCTTGGCTTCTGGACATCAAAGAAAATGTATTTACACTTACTAGCAAAGTCAACAGAGTAATGACAATAAGGTCTCAGAGGCCATCTCTGTTCCACACTGTTCCACACTGAAATAGTTATGCAGTAGGCTCATTAGTCTCCATATAAACGACACTTTCTAGTTGCCTAAGATGCTTTATCTTTTGACATCCTTTATTAAGAACTCATTCCAAATTGTCAAATAAAAATGTAGCTATGGAAAGTTATATATTGAAGTGAAATATATAAAAGAATTAATGGCTCTAGAGGTTAAGGACTAGGAATATGATGGTGTGGGGGGAGCGGGTGAGGGGTGGGGGGGTGGAGGTGGAGGTGGGGGTGGGACTATACTTGTTTGATAGGAGAAACAAACACACTTTAAAGGACCTGACTGCTGTTTCTAATTAATATTTCATTTTCTATTACAGGCAGGATTTCCTCCTTACTGCACCACTTTACTCATTCTGAGTAAGCTGTTCATTGCCAGCCTCCCGTCAATCTTCAATCCGCATCCTACTCTGTCCCTCAGCAGTCGTGACCTAGTTGATAACTCTTCCCTTGAAACACGTTCTGCTAACGCCTAGCATCAGCTCTCTCTTCTCCCTTGCTTTTTTATTCTTTTCCAGTGTCTTTTGTAAGATACGTCTTTTAGACCTCTAAATGTTGTTGTACCCTAGGGTTTAGTCATCCTACATCTACCCTGCTCCCTGTAGTCTTCTAGACTGAAGGTTGACAGTTGGAACTCACCCAGAAATACCATGCTAGAAAGGCCTGACAGCTGGCTTCCCAGAAGATTATCCCTTGTCGATAGTACTTAGAGAAAGCTCTATGAGTCTACTCTGTAACATGTAACATTGCAATGCTAGAACTGGGAATCAACAACAACAATGAGCTTTATTTTGTTATCATTTTGATTGGAATACACTGCTTAGTGCCACATCTGGTTCATGTCTTTAAGTACTATTGATAAGGTGCTGATGCCCGTATTTGGAGCCCTGTTACAGGTTTGGATATGCTACACAGCGTCACTAGGAGTCACAATTGACTCAATGGCAGTGTCCTAAAAAGCTGGATTCCCATGGTTACATACATGGTTGCATACATGGTTACATATCGAGTTCAGACATCTTTCTTATTTTTGAACACTTATGTCTAATTTGGCTCCTTGACAATTTATCTTGGAAAGTGCACTAGCAAGTCCACCTTCAACATGTAAAGTGTCAACTGGAATTCTTGAATTCTATCCCTCAACTTTTCATGTCCTCAGTATTCCCCATTTTAATAAATAGCGTCTCTCTTTATACAAGTTCTCAGGCCATAAACCAAAGGGTTGTTTCTGAATTCTTTCCCTTCTCCGACACTCTACACCCATTCTTCTGGCAAATCCTAGGATTTTTACCCTAAGATAACTATCCTGATTGGGTCCATTTCTCTCCACTTCCATTGCTCCCACTCTAGTCCCATTTGCCAGTGTCCATGCGGACCATGTTACTACACTGCGACGCGCTTCTCTTTTCCCACATGCCGCTCTATGACTAGTTCACACATCTTTCTTTTTTTATTGTAATAAATCATCTTACTGGGGGCTCTTAGAGCTCTCATAACAACCCATACATCGATTGCATCAAACACATTTGTACATATGTTGCAATCATCATTCCCAAAACATTTTCTTACTACTTGAGCCCTTGATATCAGCTTCTCTTTTTATCCCTCCCTTCCTGTGAACCTTTGATAATTTATAAATTATTTTAATTTTCCTTCTTTACACCATCCACTCTCTCCAGACTTCTGTCTTGATTTGCTATTAGTCACTGTATAGAAGCTAAAATGATTTTTTAAATAGTAAGTCCATTCTCTTGCTGTGAATCTTAAATGACTTCCCATCATACTTGGAATAATATAGAAAAACCTTAGAGTAATATACTAGCCCTAAAAGACCTGACTTTCCTTGGAGCCTTTGCCCTTGATGTTTTCTCAGCCCTCACCCGCTCTTTGGCGTCATTTTCATGGGTTACTCTCTCACTTCATTTATATTTCTGCACAAATGCCACTTCTGTAGGGAAACCTTTTCTGACTGTCTCATGGAAACAGCACATCCTTCCCGCTGCAGGGTTTATTCAGTTTCTATTCATTTATAATTTCGAGTGCGTGAGTATACTATTCATTGTCATGTAGCTGTTGTATAGCAATATTTGGTTCCTCATCTAATTTGTTGTTTTGGGTTTTTCGTTTGTTTGTTTTTGCAGAGTCTGAGAGATCAATGAACAATGTTGCCCTTGCTACATCCATCTTATCAGATTCCTTGCTCCATGAGGATCTATGTCATGCTACTTTGCCTGATGGGCTCACAGTGAGAGTTGATGTGTCTGTGTATCCATTTTTATGAAAAAGTTGAGACCATGATCCCTTCAGTTCTCCTGCTTCGTACTTCAAGGAGTCTTGGGGGTGCAGAGGTTAAACACTTGACTGCTAGTTGAGAGGTTGGTAGTTTAAACCAACTAGCCACTCTATGGGAGAAGGGCATGACAATATGCTTCTGGAAGGATTGCATCCCAGGAATGCACCCTCGTAGCTCCCTCTGGCCCGGGGGCTGCTGTGAGTCAGCAGTGACTTGATAGCCGCGCATTGATCTGGATTTGGTTTTCTCCCTACTTCACTTTCTTCCTTCCTTCTGCCTTCTCTCTCTTTTGGTCTTGTCTATTTTGCAGGTTTTCTCTTCCCTCTTTGGACTCACACTGCTCTAGAGATAGATCTAGTTTGACTCCTACACTTGAGGTCTGTGCTGGTTATGACTATCCAGGTGGGCTGTACTTGGAGTAGATGTGATGATTCATTGACAAGAAATGATAAGTTTTTTGCACTTACTGCCGGCACCATATTATTTATTATGAAACATTAGTTTGTTTCCCATTTATTCTCTTGTTTGTTTACTCTTTTTGTGGTATATATTAATCTGATAATTTTAATGTTGTGTATTCTGTTTCTATATGTCATGGTGAGTCTTACAGCTACAATCTATTTACTATATTGAATCATTGCTAGTATACACAGTGACAGATATTTCTCTTTTTTCCACCTTGCCTTCTCTGATTTCAGGTGGTTATTTTAACATTTTATGTTTTCCTGTTGTGTGCTTTAAGACTTTAAAGACATTGGGACTTCTATACAGTATCCATCAGAATTAAATGAAATATTTTAATTTTTGCCAGTGTAAGTGTGCTACATTCTCACATTCTCTCAGCCATTCCTTCCATTTGTTATTAGATGGATCCAGAAAACACTCATTTTCTGTAGGTTAAAATTGTAGAATATTTGCAATTTTATGTAGTCCAATTTAATATAGTTACATTGTTGTATATTGATGTAGTTTATAACATTTGCTTTTCCTTGGACGATGGTGTGAATTATAATTTCCACAGTGTTTGTTATTAGACCTACGCTGGTGGGGGGCAGTTATTACGAGTTGGGCTGGGAACTGCAAGGTCAGTGGTTTGAAACCACCAGCTGTTTTGAGGGAGCAAGAGGAGGCTTTCTCCTCCTGTAAAGAGTCATGTCTCAGAACCCACAGGCATGGTTCTACTCTGTCTCACAGGGGCACTGTGAGTCCAAATCAACTCGATGGCAGTGCGTTTGGTTTGGTTTGCTGGTGAGTCAAATGGGAGCCTCCATCCATGAAGCCTGTATATGTGACCTTACTTGGAAAAAGGAATCTTTGTAGATGTGATCAAGTTAAGAATTTTTAGAGGAGATCATACTGTTATCCAAGTGTGCCCCCAAAACTATCATGGATGTTATAATAAAAGATAGATAGAGGGAGACTCAACACAAAAAGGGAAATGTAAACTAATCAGACAGGCAGAGATTGGAGAGATGTGACCACAGGAAATGGAATCTCAGCAGCCCAGGCAACTTTAGAGGCATGAAAGTAATTTTCCCCTAAAGCTTATGGCATAAGCGCAGCATGTTGACACCTTAATTTTGGCACAGGGAAACTGATTTTGGGTTCTTTTCCTCCAAAAGTGTGAGAGAATTCCTGTTAAAGTCTCCCAGTTTATGGTTATTTGCTATTATAACCACAGGAAATGAATATTGTACCAATCTAAGATATAGTTAATTAATATGGCCCTTCTAGCCCTCATGCCTTATGTGATGTAATATAATTCTGGACTCTGTACCTGTGGCTATAATCCCATTTTGGAGGGAGTTCTGCTATGTTAATTACATTATCTCATGTCAAATTGTGGATATTAAGGTGAAGGGGTGGAGTTTATAACCTGTCAATCAGGTTACAAGGTAGCACCCACCAGGAGGATTCTGGGAACTTCTTTTTCTCCTGGGAAGAGGATGGCTCTCTCTTTCTGCTTAATATTCCTGTTGGCAAGCCACATGGAGCCACACTGATGGCAGGAGCTGCAGGAGCCATGCGGAGACCTACATCAGGGTTGAGACGCTTCTACCACCACTGGATGCACCACTGACCTGTGGTCTTCCTGCATTTGGCATCATTGCATGTGTAGGGTAAGTCTTAAGAGGAATTTATGGACTAGTATTGGATGGGCGACTATCAGACACATTGACTTGATCTTGACTGGGCCAGGATGTTATTTTAATATACATCCCAATTACTCTTGGATATAAAACTCTCCCTTACACACATATGCGTGTCTCTGGATTTGTTTCTCTAGTCAATCCAGACTAGCACAGTAATGGACAGGATTAAGGTGGGATTAAGCCTCCAATTTAATAGAGGGTATGAATCATCCCTTGTTTCCTTGGAGATTGTGGTCTGCTGAAGGCAAACATCACACTCCCATGAGCACCATTCATCTGTGGATAAGGAAAATCCTTGAACCTTGGAAGAGGGGCCCTCAGTGCAGCACATTTGAGAACTTTATCTGATGTGTCAAAGGCTGAGCCCAGAGGCAGCAAAGGATGAGGTACGAAGCCTATGAGACAGAACAGAAGCATGGTGCTGAGATTATGAGATTGTGACTCAGAGCAGTGGGCTAGCTTCCTGATCCACTGAGACAGAGGACAAAGGACTGTGTTGCTGAGAAGCAGAGGGCAGGAGAGAGACTTGGCTGCTGGCTGAGGAGAGGTGTTGCTATGGATCAAAGACTGTATTCTTAGAGTTTTCTGAACCTGGCTTGTGGTGACCTGTTACATTCCCTAATAGCACCCCTGCTTAATCATGAGTATTGTCTATGAGTTCTATGTGGTTATTGCAGTGAATTTTTGAACCCAGAATAGGGTGTAGTGGGAAGGAACAGCGATTGCTGCCAGAATGCAAGGTAGAGGCATGCCTGACCCCTGTCTTATGGCAACGGGGAAGCCTGAGGAGGTTAGATACAGCCTTCTCCATGCCTTTTGGCACAATACTTTCTTTTCAAGCTTTCTCTTCATTTTTGAAAAGGTTTTTTTTTTTGTAAATTGAGTGAGAGGTTACAAAGCAGCTTATAGTTTACATTCAACACTCCACACTCATTTTGTTTCCTCTCCTTTGCTGCAGTCCCCTCATTGCATTCACACTCATTTTTGTTTCCTGCTTACATTTCCCCCTTCTTCCCTAAACGTTCTGAGTTTTGTCTTTAGTTCAATGCTGCCCTTTGTATCTTAAATGGTCAATTATTCTAAGGTGTGCATATCTCAAAAGTGCTAGTCTTCCTCTTCTGGACCTGTCTATTATTTGGCCAAAAAATGGAGTGAATACAGTTCTGGACATAAAGGTGATTCAGGACTATAGTCATAGGTGTCCCACAGTCTCTATCTGGCCTGGTATCTTTTATAATCTTGAGGTTTTTTGGTACTAGATTTCTCTCCCACAATATCTAGGACCTTCTACTGTAATCCCTTTAAGAACATTTGATGTGGTAGTCAAGCCACCATCTAGTTCTCTCATCCTAGGGTCTAAGAAATTGTGTCTTAACAACTGTGTCCTTCATTGATTTTTGTTTTAAAGCCCACTAAAGTATGAGAACCACTATGTTACTGTCAATTGAAAACTAGCATCCCTTGTTATCAATGGAAAGGAAGAGTAGAAAATGAAAATAGATCAACAATAAGTGTTACACAGACACTATTTCCAGCAGAGACTCTGGATTTGTGGGATGCTTTCCAAGCATTAAAAGGGAGATTAGCAAATGTTACAGAGGAGTTAAATGAATATACTTTTAAATGGAGACATTCTCATTTAAGTATTCTAATAGCAAAAGAAAGCACAGCTTCTTATCATGTTCTACACCATGCTGAATAATGTTTCTCACTACCAGTGGCACAGGCTCTACAGTTAGGTCAACTTTGGTTCATATCCCAAGCTTTTTGTAAACAATAGCTTCCAACGCCATGCTGTTTCCTCCACATGAAACTCCCAGAGTTGTATCCTCTGATTTAGAGACTGAAACTTCCATCCTTTGGTCACTTGATGGTTTTGCTCTTGTCTGTACAGAGAAAACGCATTATGGGCACAAAAAACATGTCCTACTCATTTTTTTCTGCCGAGGTCCAATGCTATTCTTCTCAAAACTCACTATCATCCAAACAATTGCAATTGAGGGACCCTATAGGACAGAGTAGACCTGCCCTCGTGGGTTTCTCAGACTGTAACTTTTAACGGGAGTAGAAAGCCTCTTTCTCCCTCTTTCTTGCCTCTAGAAGCCATCTTAGAAGTAAACTCTTGTAGTTTTACTAGTAGTCAAGCTCATTAGAAGGCCGACATGATAATTAAAAATAACGTGGCCCTGGACTAAGGGCTGAGATTAAAATTTTACTATTTTATTAGTCTGTGTAGTATAGAGAATTTATTTTGCTTTCCTATATACTTTTAATTTCTTCACCTTCAAAAATGAGGGGAATAATACCTATGTCCAAGATTTTGTTGAAGATTAAATAACACAAATATACTTAGCTTGATGTTTGGTATATGAAAATGAACTGACACGGCAGCTATTATGAGTGTTAATATTGCTGCTATTTTTATCAGATATTATTTTTAAGTACAGGATTATTACTATGAAATGTCTTAAAACTAATGTGAATCATTCTATCACCCAGGTAAGCAATATCTCAGTTAAATATACAATTTAAAAGGTTCATGCTCTGTACTTGACAATGGGTTCTTTGGGTAAAACCATCAGAAGTAACCAAGATCTAACTCTTTACCCAACCTGAATTTTATCTGGGTCAGTATTAAGTAAAGAACAATGTGCACCTTCCATATGGTGAGCTTTGATATACTCACAATGCTCTCTTACCAACTTGGAAATTTTCATAATCAGACCCAATAAAGAGAGTTTAATAATTTAGATAGAGATTGTGGCAGCTAACCTAGATGAGTACAACCTTCACTCACTGACTTAACTAGCTCTGTGAGACTATCTGAAGCTATTTAAAACCCTTTCTGTCTCAGTTCCTTCATCTGTAAAATGGGAATAATAGCCACTTTATTATATTTAAGAGATTGACATGGGTAAATGAGCTACTATGGATAAAGCACTTAGATTCGGTCCTAGCACACTTTACTTATAGTACAGTGTTTGAGTGCATGATTTTAATCATTGTACATTTAATGTTCTAATCTGTAACTGTTCATAAGCATGGTTTAAGACTGGGCATAGTTTTGTCTGTTGTGCATGGGTTGCCATGAGTAGAGACTGAATCAGATGCAATTAATAACTTCTATAACATTGGGGTAGTCACAGAGTTTTGGTTTGAATTTACTGAATAATTTAGGACAAAGCTTGTGGCAAGAGGGAAGAGGAAAAATGACACATTTGTAGGGTTTTATTGAATATTTAAACTACAGATTATTTGTGTTAGCTAGGCTTGACTGGAGAAACAAATTCATAGAAACTCATATGTGTATAAGAAAGAGTTTTAGGGGACTTCTGGGAAGATGGTGACAGAGTGACACACACCAGAGGGACACCGCAGAATTCAGCCCAGGAGTGTTGTTTAGAGGGAAATTCAATACTGCTGGAATGCAGAAGGAGCATCATAAAGATAAGCAGGCACAGACCCACAAGGTTTTGAGGGGCTGGGGGCTTTTGGCTTACCACAGTGGAGGCCGGCTAGTGTTTGACCTTAGCCCCACCACTGTCTTCTGCCAGAGCCAGGACCATTTGGAGCCCATAAGGAGGCTTAAACTCAACACAGCCACAGTTTGCCATTGCCTGCCTTGGGGCAGGGACTACACCCTTGAAGCTCCAGGGCAGGGATGGGGTTCAGCTACATTGTTACTTTTGTTTCCCTCTCCTCTCTCTATCCCTGCACAGTCTCAGTGGACTTAATTTTTAGAATTTTTTCTCCTCTTTGTCTCTTTCCTGTTCTCTCACATTCCACCGTCACCTCCAGACCACTCCCCAGAGCCTAGGGTATTTACACCTGTACCACCCCAGCTAGGTGAGCTCCACCCTCTGCAACTAGCCCAAGGCTGGGGAAATCCCTGCTGACCTCCACCAGGAGATACTCTGCACAACTTCTTTCCAGGAATTCCTGCTGTGTGCCTGGGGACTTAAGGCAACTCAGCCAACACTCCTCAATGTTCCAAGCTGCTGCAAGAACCTCTGCCAAACCTCAATACCAAAGCAGGCAACCCACCAGCCCCTAAGAGGGAAGCCACAGGAGGATAAAGTGGTAAGTAAATTCCATAGTGAAATTAGCTGTAGGCAGTTTGAAGAAGCATTCTTGCAAGTCTCCCAGAGAGAGCCAGTGCTCTTTGACTCCCTGGAAAATGGCACCTGGTTCCTCTAAAACAGCACAATGCAAACAGCAAACAGCCTCAATGACCTCAACGAAAAAACAGGAGAAACAAAAGACAATGGCAGGAAAGGGGAGAAAATGGCGACCAGATAGGACTCATCCATCCGGAGTTCCTGCTGCCAGACCAGAAAATTGGGAGGTAAGACGAAGGAAACAGGGAGGTGGAGTCCTGAAATTAGAACTAGGGCACCAGGGTTTCTCCTGAATCCCTTTTTGCGTGGGATTTCCACTCACAAAGCAAACCAAGATCACGCTTCAAAGCATTCTAGCTTTGGCAAGCCCACAAGTGCCGGCTGTGCCCTTGCCAGGAGAAGCGATTCCTGCAGGCAGATGCCCAAGAGGGGACAGAATCCCAGACTTGAGGGGAACCCCACTACAGAGCTCTCCGCGTGTTTGGCTGCCCTGAGCCCACGACCAGGGGAGTAGTGGCAGGTAGCCATAATTTAGAGTAGAAGAAAAAATATATTATTACCTTAGGAAGATTGCGGTGCGGGAGAAAATAGGCAGAAAGTCGTGAGTCCAGGGAGCAAATTTAATTCCAATTGGCTGAGAAGGGAACAACCCCTCCCCCCCCCCACTAATAAGCTGGATCTCCCCTCTGGGGGTCAGCCTGACAGCCCCCAAACCAGACAGAGCGCAACACAAGCATTAAAATAAAAAGTGAAATATGTATTATTGGTTTAAAACTCAAATCCAAGTCTGGTTGCTCAGCTCCAAGGAGCACATAGGGGAGGGGAGCTTAACATAAATCAGCATAAGAAGAAACCTAGCTAAGGAATGCCAGCTATAGGGCCCGGAAGCTTTTAGCACAACAAAGACCCCCTGTAGCAAGCATCAGCTGTAAACAGCCCAGTGACTGTGAGAGACAATTTCATTCGATTATATCCTAGCAGGTTAAGGGGATAAATAAAAATAAAAAATAAAATCTTCTGATCTAGTAAGCACCAGCAGACTAGATAGGACAACAAGCCCAGCTTCCCTCTCAGTGCTTCTACACATAGCTTGGGAGGCCCTGCCTGTCCTGGAGCCTTAGATGGGGTGGTGTGAACACTCCAGTTCCCCCCTCCCAGCCCTTGCTGCAGTGCTATATACAGCACAAAGCTGGTACACCAGCGAACTACAGCACCCAAGTGACCCCTAGCCACGTTCGTGATCTTGCTTTTGAAGTAATCCCACGCAGCATCTGTGAACCCTACATTAAACGGGTACACCACTCAGATACCTTGAGGAAGAGTTGTAACTCCTCCACCCTCACGCACAGGTGATCAAGTCTCAGTTATTCCCTTACCTACTACTCTATTTCTTCTCTCTATATTCACCAGCCCTTCTAACTTTCCCACTGCACTCAGTCTCAACGAGCTCAGGTTTGTGTTGGGGTTTTATTTTCTCTATTTCTTATTTATTCCTTCTTTTTTTCTTTCTTCTTTCCCCCCTCTTTCTCCTCTTCTTTTACACTCTCTGCTATCGTGTGCCACTACTGGCTTCCAGGCCACTACTGGCTTCCAGGCCACTACCCTCTGCTTAGGGAAAATCAGCCCAAATAGCAGGAGGAACCCCAGCCTGCTCCCCGTGGGAGTGCTGTACACCACACGAGGTGCCTGGGACAAACACCTACACCATGCTGCGCTGCTGAGGAAACCTCTGCCAGACCTCTAAGGCGATCTTGTCAACTAGGGAAATTCTGCCCAGAACTACTGGGTCCCGGCATTAAAGGACACACCAACCTGCCATTTGGGGGCAGGGTCTAAACCCCTCTGGCCCCACATCCAAGCAATCAGGGATCTGCTTTCTCTTTATTTCCTCTTTCTCTCCTCACTCTTTACCATCACAGCCAATCTTAGTGAACTCAGTTGGGTTGATTTATTTCTCTCTCTTTTTCTTTCTTTCCTCTTTCTATCTTTGCTCTATTCGCCTTTCTCTCTGCTTGTATGATTCTCTCTGCTCCCTCTCATTCCTTGCACATATGACTGCTGGCTCCCAGACCCCTACACTCAGCCTAGGGCAACCCTGTCCTCCAAGTGGGCAGGCTGACCCCTAAGACAATGCTGCACACAGGACAAGTCAGTACTACACACAGCACAGCACAGGGTCAGCTATGTCTTTAACTATTAAAAAAATTCTCTCCTCCTCCTTCCTTTTCTTTTCTCTTTTTTTCTTTCATCACGCTCTTCTTACACGTTTTCTTCTTTTCTCCTCTCCTTCAAGCTCTTCTCTATTTCCTACCACAACCTCAACAGATTTAGTTCTCCCTTTTTAGTATTCCTTCCTTTTTTTTTTACTGTTTTCACCTCTTTTTACTCTGTGCATTTTAGTGGGTGTCAGTTTGTTTGGCATTATTGCCCCACTCTATGTCTTCCTCTTTCTCTTCTCCTTTCACTCTCTTTCTTGCCACAAGACACTAGCGTCCTCCAAGCCACTCCCCTCTTCCTAGGGCAACTTTGAAGGCCCAACTGGGGGAGCTCTCACCCGAATTTATTGGCTTGGCAAGCAGCTGGGGAATTCACGCCGGTCCTCTCCTACACTCCAAGCAGCAGGATGTTCTTCCCTACAAAAAATGGGGGGTATCCCCAGCCTAAATCCTGAGGCCTTACAAGAGATTGGAGAAAACGCTTAACCATCACTTGTGGGGCTCCACGCACCTGTGGGAACATCTACCCAACCTCCAAGGAGATCACTCTGTCTACGGTAATTCCCCTGCCAGTTACAGAACTCTACACCAAGGAGGGTATACCCGCACACCCTCCTCAGCACTACAGTTGCAGGGAAAAACACCACAAGACAGCCCAGGTGCTCCAAGAACTGTGAAGGCTACTTAGAGATATGCCAGGGAAGCAATGCCATCGTGGGCCCACAACAATTCGATCAGTGTCTCATGAGAGGAATATCCAACACACATTCCAAATAACAGAATTTCTGATGGTTAGGATAAGAGTGAAATAACAGGAAGATATAGTGATACCCTGACCCATCAGAACAGCTACTGGCAGGTAGTTCATAGAAATACACATACAAATCCCACAAGGGAAAGACCAGGGATCTTTGATTCAGGAAGGTGGCTCCAGGCTCCTGTAAAAAAACACGTAAACAGCAACCAGTTCTAACAGCTTCAACTAAAAAGCAGGAAAAACAGAAAGCAAGGATGGAAGAAGTCATGAACCTAACAATGTGCATAGAAGAACTAGATGTTGACCTTCCACAAAAAGAAATTTTCAAAATGCTGCTTGAAGTCATAAAGGATATGAAGGAAGTAATTCAGAAAAAAGAAGAAATTATAGAGGAGATAAAGGCAATGAACACACCAAAGGAAAATACAAGAGTTAAGGCATGAAGTAACAGAATCCAGTGACAAATTGACAGACCTTGCGAATAGGCTTGAGGAGGCAGAGAATCGCACCAGTGACCTAGAGGACAACCAAGCAGACCTCAGCCAAAGGGAAAACTGGCAAATAAGACAATTAAAGAAGATGGCGAACACTTGAGAACCATGTCATATGCTATGAAAAGAAACAACATTAGAATAATTGGACTACCGGAATAGACACAAGAAAGAAGTCAACAGCTAAAATAGCAAGGGAATTCTTAGAGGAAAACTTCCCCAGCTTAATAAATGAAAATCAAGCAACCATACAAGAGGCTGAAAGAACACCAGCCAGACTTAATCCAAAGAAGTCACCAAGACACATAATTGTCAAATTATCCAACTATGAGGAAAAGGAGAAGATTATAAAAGCAGTTAGGGAAAAACGAACAGTCACGTATAAAGGTAACCCAATAAGAGTATGTTCAGACCGATCAGCAGAAACGATGAAGAAGAGGAGGGGATGCATTAACATATTCCAAAAATGGAAGGAAAACAATGCAAACCCAAGAATACTTTATACAGCCAAATTATCTTTTAAGATAGATGGAGAAGTAAGAGTCTTCCCAGATAGGGATAACCTCAAAGAATACATAAAAAGAAACCCAGCCCTTCCAAAGATCCTTGCCGATCCAGTATGGGCAGAAGATCAACACTCACCGAGGCAAAATAAGAGACCATCACCTATAACAACTCTACCCATAGGGCGACAAAGAGGAAACAGCCCCCAGGATAGCATCAGCTCAATAGTGGAAAGAAAGCAAATATAAACCTCTTACAAAAAACAAGCAGATAAGACAGGTAGGAAAAAATATCCATCACAAAAGATACAATATGACATCAGAGTCCATTTATAGACATAATAACACTGAATATCAATGACCTGAACCCCAGGCATTAAAAGGAAGAGGCTAACAGACTGGCTCAAGAAACATAGCCCATTGATCTTCTAACTCCAGGAGACTCATCTCAAGCTTACTGATAAAAACAGATTAAGAATTTAAGGCTGGAAAAAAATACACCGAGCAAATGGTAATGCAAAAAATGGAGGGGTAGCGATCTTAATATCTGGCCAAATTGACCTCAAGATACAGGCCATAACAAGAGACAAGGAAGGGGCACTATATAATGCTCAAGGGAACAATAGACCAAGAACCAGTGAGCATAATAAACATATATGCACCTACCGAGAGATCTGCGAAATTCGTAAAATAAACAGTGCAAAAGAAGAAAAAGGAGATCACTGGCTCAACAATTATAGTTGGTGGCTTTAATATATCACTCTCTGATAAAGACATATTATTGGGAAAGAAACTCAACAAGGAAGCTACAGATCTAAATAGCACATTTGGACGACTTCACTTGATAGATATTTCCAGAGCTTCCCACCCACATGCAAAAAATTCACATTCTTTTCAAGCCCACATGGCACATATTCAAAAATAGACCACATGATTGGACAGAAATCGAACTTGAGTAAATTCAAGCACATAGAGATTATACAGATATGTCTCTCTGATCATTGTGCCATAAAGCTGGAAATTAATAGAAGGACAGTGAAGAAAACAAGGGTAAAAAATTGAAGGATGAACAATTTCCTATTGCAAAAGAAGTGGGCATTGACCCAGATCAGAGATGAAATCAGGAAGTTTTTAGTAATCAATTAGAATGAAAATTAGACGTAATAAAACCTGTGGGATCCAGCAAAGGCATTTATCAGGGGAAGGCTGATAGCAATTAATGCACACATTAAAAAAGAAGAGAGACTTGTGGATGATATGCTGACACAAAACTTACCCCAATTAGAGAAAAGTCAACAGAACAACCCTACTAATAACAAGAGGATAGATATAATAAAAATCAGAGCCTTGATACAGGAGAGGGAAAACAAGAAAACTAGGGGGGAAATTAATGCCATTAAAAGTTGGTTCTTTGAAAGAATTAACAGAATTGATAGACCTCTGGCAAACCTAACCAAAGAGAGGAAGGAACAAACAATATATTCAAGGATGAGGGATGAAACAGGGGACATTACAACAGACTCTAATGAAATCAAAATGATTGTTACACAGTACTATGAAGGTCTATATTCTAATGAATACAGCAATTTGGAAGACATGGGCAAATATTTGGAAACACAATCCCTCCCTAGACTATCCCAGATGGATGTCAACAACCTCAACAGACCCATAGCAAAGGAAGACATAGACAAGGTAATCAAGGGATTACCAACAAAAAAATCCCCTGGCCAGATAGATTCACAGGACAATTCTACCAAGCATTCAGGGAAGAACTGACACCAATCCTATACAAACTCTTCCAGAACATAGAAAAAGACAGAAAACTCCCAAACTGTCTCTATGATGCTAGTATAACTTTGATCCCTAAAGTGGGCAAAGATGCCACAAAAATCGAGAACTATAGCCCAATATCCCTAATGAACATTGATGCAAAAATCCTTAACAAAATACTGGCCAATAGAATAAAAAAGCATATTAAAAAAATAATTCACCACGACCAAGTGGGGTTCATACCAGGGAAGCAGGGATCGTTCAACATACAAAAGACCATCAGCATTATTCACCGCATTGGCAGGAAAAATTATAAGAATCACATGATAATATCAATAGATGCAGAAAAATCATTCGACAACATCCAACACGCATTCCTGTTTAAGACACTCAAGAAAATAGGAATAGAAGGAAAATTCCTGAATATTGTACAAGCCATATACGAAAAACCAACAGCTAATGTGGTAGTTAACGAAGAAAAGACGAAAACAATTCCACTGAAAAAGGGGACCAGACAAGGATGCCCCTTGTCACCACTCCTATTTAACATTGTACCGGAGGTCCTAGCTAACAACATAAGACAAAGGAAACATATTAAAAGTATTCAACTGGGGAAGGTAGAGGCCAAGTGATCATTATTCGCAGATTATATAATTCTATTTATTGAAGATCCCTTAAACTCCACAAGTGGCGTGTTGGAAGCAATAGAGGAATATGGCAGAGTGGCAGGATACAACATCAACAAACAGAAGTGTATTGGACTGCTCTACACATCAGACACAACCACAGAAGAGACGATTAAAAAGGTGGTACCCTTTACAATTGCCAAGCACAAATTGAAATACCTAGGGATATACCTGACTAAAAAATTGAAAGTTTTGTAGGAGGAAAATTATAAAACACTACTTCAAGAAATCAGAGTGACCTCAAGAAATGGAAGAATATCACATGCTCTTGGATTTGCAGACTGAATATAGTCAAGATGTCATTTCTACCCAAGGCACTATATAAGTTCAATGCTATCCCTATACATATACTCCCATCCTTGTTCAAAGAATTGGAAAAACAGATAACCAACTTCATGTGGAGAGAGAAGAAGCCCCGAATTAGCCGAGAACTCCTCAAGAAGAAGGACAAAGTGGGAGGGCTTTCTCTACCTGATTTTAGCACGTACTATACAGCCACAGTAGTCAAAAGAGTGTGGTATTGGCATAATGACATATTCAGACCAATGGAAAAGATCTGAAGATCCAGAAATAAAAACATCAGCATACAGGCAACTGGTCTTTGATAAGGGCCCAAAAATGTTAAATGGGAAGCAGATGCCATCTTCAATAAATGGGGCTGGAAAAATGTATATCTACCTGCAGAAAAATGAAACCCTTAACTCACTCCATGCACAAGAATAAACTCAAGGTGGATCACAACCTTGAGATAAAACCCCAAACTATTAGGGCCATCAATGATGGAATTCAAACAAATCTGAGAACCTTGGCACAGGGATTACATAGGCTACCAGAAATAGGGAAGGATACAAATACAGAGAAGTCACAAATAGGCATGTGGAATATACTGTAGATAAGACACCTACATACAGAAAAAGAATTCACCGAGAGTAGTAAGACAATCCACCGACTGGGAAAACATCTTTAGCAATGACACATCAGACAAAGGCCTTATTACTAAAATCTACAATACTTTGCAAGCTTTCAATAAGAGAAAAAATAATTCCCCACTGAGGAGGTGGGCACAGGACCTGAACAGAAGTTTCACAGAGTCTGAAATCCAAATGTCCAATAAACATATGAGAAAATGTTCCCGATCATTGGCCATAAGAGAAATGCAAATCAAAACAACTATGAAATATCACCTAACACCCTCAAAGATAGCCAAATAAAAAACATCAGAAAGCAACAAGTGTTGGAGGGGTTGTGGGGAGATAGGAACTCTCATCCACATCTGGTGGATCTGTAGGTATGTACAACCACTATGGAAATCGGTTTGGAGATTTCTCAAACAGATGGAAATTGAGTTACCATACGACCCAGCAATCCCTCTATTGGGCATATACCCAGAAGAGGCAAGAAACAAACGACAGCCAGACCTGTGCTCCAATGTTCATTGTGGCATAGTTCACAATCGCAAGGAGTTGGAAACAACCCATATTTCCATCAACTGACGAATGGATTAGAAAACTGTGGTACATACATACAATGGAGTACTATGCATCCCTGAAAAGCAGTGATGAGTGCATGAAGCATATCGACACATGGAAAGAACTGGAATAAAATTATGCTAAGTGAAGTAAGCCAAGCACAAATGGCCAAGTATAACATGAGTCCACTGAGGTAAGTTTATATATATAAAAGAGAGAACAGAAAGGTAAGTGTAAAAGGGGCACAGGGGAAAAACTACTGTATGCAAACACTCCAGGAGTGAGGCCCAGGTAGTATTGCAGGGGCCAGACCAAATCCAGGGATACATATGGTAGCCAAATAAAACGGGGGGTAGAGAGAAAGGGGATAGAAAAAAAGATGTGTGATGGGGGAATAGGGCACTGACCCACCCAAGGGGAGGATATTGTTTATATCTCCACAGGGAAAGAGGGACCAGATTTAAAGCCAGTGCTAGATGAATGCAGTGTGCCGGCAAGGAGTGGGGAGCCAGTGGAGGGGCCTGAGGACTCGGTCCCCATACCAGCAACATGGACCACTGCCCCTCTCAACAGAAGAATTTACTTGAGAGGATGGCACTGAAGCTGCAGATAGGGGAGAGGGGCATGTCTGATCAGAGCAAATGGGAGCAAAGAAAGGAGAGGAAGAGTGGAGCACATCCTGACCCATCAGGTCTGGAGGACGTTATCCTTGCTCTGAATAGCCAATGGACAGAGTGGACAACATGGCTGATCCCAATGTGAGATACATCGCCCCTTGATGGCCCAGGGCCTGAAGAGGGACAATGCTGGAGACTCAGGGCTGGGACTGGTCCAGACTGACCATGTGACACAGGCAAGCCACTGAAAGCATGTGGCAGAGCAACCGTGAGAGCAGAGCAGGGAGCTCCAGAGGGAGTACAAAGGACAGACTCTGGGGCCAAAGTATGGTACACCATTGGACTTGACTGAAGGGCATGCCTAGAGATCAAAAATCAGACCTTGATCTATTAACAGGTTTTTCTTTCTTTTAAATTTTTTTCTTTTAATGAATTTATTCTTCTGTGGGTAATTGGTTTCCTTTTTTGTTGTCATAGCTGTGTTCTCACTCATCACCTATGTTGCTATGACTTGATTTTTGATGCATATTATTATCTCTACCGATCTATCTAGATAAGATAGAGTCGATGAATATTCTGGAGGAGAAAACAACAGGACCAATGGTTCCGGGGGACACATGTGAGGGGGAGAATGGGGCAAGTAGGTGGAGCTGACCAACCCAGGGACAGGGGAGCAATAAGTGATCCAAAATCAGTAACAAGGAGGGTGTGAGAGGCCTGGTAGGGATTCAGCAAGGGCAAGGTAACCAAGAGAAATCATTGAAACTCAAAGGAAGGCTGAGCATGATAGTAGGACAAGAGGAAAGTAAAAGGAAATAGAGGAAGGAACTAGGTGACAGAGGGTATTTGTAGAGTTCCAAAGACTGGAATGTACATATATAAATATATTTATATGAGTGTAGGGAAGCAGATCTATGAGCATATATCTGTATGTTAAGTACTAAGGCAGCAGATGGACATTGGGCCTCCACTCAAGTACTCCCTCAATGCAAGAACACTTTGTTCTATTAAATTGGCATTCCAGGATGTACACCTTCCTGACACGATTGCTGAAGGAAAATGTGTGCATAAGCAAATGTGGTGAAGAAAGCTGATGGTGCCCGGCTATCAAAATATATAGCATCTGGGGTCTTAAAGGCTTGAAGATAAACATATGGCCATCTAGCAGAGAAGCATCAAAGCCCACATGGTAGAAGCACACCAAATTGGCTTACCACGAGGTATTGAAGGGACCAGTTATTAGACATCAAAGAACTAAAAATCACGAAAGTGGGTGCCCACCTTCCTGATACGATCACTGAAGACAAACGTGTGCATAAACAAATGTGGTAAAGAAAGCTAATGATGTCCAGCTATCAAAAGATAAAGCGTCTGGGTCTTAAAGGCTTGAAGATAAACAAGCGACCATCTAGCTGAGAAGCATCAAAGCCCACATAGAAGAAGCACACCAGTCTGTCTGACCACAAGGTGAAGAAGGGACCAGTTATCAGACATGAAAGAACTAAAAATCATATCAATGGATGCCCACCTCCCTGATACGATCAATGAAGACAAATGTGTGCATAAGCAAATGTGGTGAAGAAAGCTGATGGTGCCCAGCTATAAAAAAATATAGTGTTTGGGGTCTTAAAGACTCGAAGATAAACAAGTGGCCATGTGGCTCAGAATAAAAAGCCCACATGGAAGAAACACACCAGACGGTGTGACCATGAGCTGTCGAAGGGATCAGGTATCAAGCATCATCAAACAAAAAATCTTATCATAGTGAATGAGGGCGGGAGTGCGGAGTGGAGACCCAAAACACGTTTTTAGGTCACTGGATATCCCCTTACAGAAGGGTCTTGTGGAAGAGCCAAACCAGTCAAGGTATGATGTAGCAATGATGAAACACACAACTTTCCTCCCAGCCCGGTCTAAACCAAGTCCATAAATCACATGTGTGATACCAATCTATAAATTGCTCTTCAGACTCATGAAACACATGCAATGATGCTCAATGCAGGAAAATTCCAGGCCAGTGGGTGGAAAGTCTTTTGAATCCAGTGGCAGTGGAAGCAATTCAGCATTGGGAGGGGTCTCCACGTGGCTCCTTCAGTTGTAAGGCTCTAGCGTAGCCCCATGTGTCTCGTCAACAGGAATGTCTCCCAGGGAGTTTCTGTTTGTCCTGCCTCCAGTGAGCTATTTATCTCCATGGCACTTCTAAGTGAGATGATCGAATTGCAACCTGATTGACAGGCCAGACTCCACCCCTCCAAAAGTTGACATCATATTATGTAACTACCTCATTATTATAAAATCATATGTATATAAAAGCACACACACATATACCTTCATATCTTTGAATTTAATGAAAACACTCTAAGATCAGTGGTCAGCAAGAGTCTGCTTCCATAGAATGGAAAGGAGGTGAGGAACAGGGAAAGTCCAGGCATATTACGGGAGCAATGAGGGTTAGGCTGCAGCCCTGGTACCCTAATTAGTGTAGAATAGAGTAGGTGTGATTAAAGAAGAACGCAGATGGGACACCAGTAGTAATAATAAAGTGAAAGTTATATTTATTTGCAAAGGAATTTATGATATTTATAGCACTTTATCTTCATTTAAATTTTTGAATTAAGCACACCAGCCTGTGTGATGATGAGGTGTTGATGGGATCAGGTATCAGGCATCAAAGACCTAGAACAAAAATCATATCATTGCGAATGAGAGTCAGAGCAGAGTGGAGACCCAAAGCCCATCTCTAAACAATTGGACCTCCCCTTACAGAAGGGTTGCAGGGAGGAGACGAGCCAGTCAGAATGCAGTGTAGCACCAATGTAACATACAACTTTCCTCTAGTTCTTTAATGCTTCCTCTCCACGACTATCATGACCTCAATTCTACCTTACAAATATGGGTAGACCAGAGCATGTACACTGGTACAGATAACAGTTAGAAACACAGGGAATCCAGAGCAGATAAACCCCTCAAGACCAATATTGAGAATGGAGGGGAAGGTGGGGGGAGAAAAGAGAACTTATCACAATGATCTACTATAACCCCTTTCCAGGGGGATGGGCAACAGAAAAGTGGGTGAAGTGAGACGTTGGACAGTGTAAGTTATGACAAAATAATAATTTATAAGTTATCAAGGGTTCACGAGGGAGGGGGTAGCGGGGAGAGGGCGATCAATGAGAAGCTGATGTCAGGGGCTTAAGTGGAGAACAAATGTTTTGAGAATGATGAGGGCAATGAATGTACAAATGTGCTTTATACAATTGATGTATGTATTGATTGTGATAAGAGTTGTATGAGCCCCCAATTAAATGATTTGAAAAAAAGAAAGAAAGGTCTGGTGATTTGGTTTCGTAATGGTTACAGCCAGGAAACCCAATGAAGTATTACATGGTACCATCAGGAGAGGGAACAGTGGCTAGCAATTCTATGCCTCCAATTCTGCATTAGACCTTATTTCAAAGAGTATCTTCTCTGCACTGGATGACAAAAAGATCCTCACACCTTTGCCCACGTTAGGATTATGCTGTCCCCTGAATAAGTCTCCCAGTGAAAATGTCGACAGGTCCATAAAATTCAAGTCTAAAAAATGAGAGTCAGATCAAGAGAAACTATTTCCAGGAAAACAGTTGGATTCAGTGCAACGGATATTTGACACAGAATGCTCTCTTATTTTGTGATAATCACTGAGAACGGTCTGGTCTCCTATTCTGCATAAATTTGTCTCTAAAATTGGCATCAGTTCCTGATTGGAGGAGAAGGAGGGAAAGGATGTGGGTAGAATGCGCTGAGACTAGTAGGAGAGGGAGACCAGGGAGGGGGAGAAGGAAGAATCCCAGCTATACTACCTCTTCATTCAGTCCTTCACCACAGGGCTACCCCAAGCATAAAGCACCACCTTTCCCAGAACTCACAAACAGAAGGAATAGATGTGCCTGAGTACACTGCAGAATGGCTGGATAGTGAGAGGAGAGAGGAAGTACATGTCCTGGTAGCGAGAAGGTCAAAATAGAGCAGTCTTTGCTGAACACGCTGAAGAGCTGAGTGGCCCAATTAATTTTTATGAAAATTCCCTCCTTGATCCTGGCTATTCAGCTTGTGCTCTCAGATAGGGAGGGAAAGAAAAACCAATACTCCTGACTCTTGGTAGGTAATAAATTGTGAGTAGCCTTGAATGGGGGAATTCATAGCTCTCTGGAAGGCTAATTTCCAGGAGGTGGGCTCATTTTACTGACTTCTCCCTGTGAACTTTCGTTCTTTCAGCTGGAACACTTACTGCCACTCCTGCAAAGTTTCTTTTGTAAATTTTTTACTCCATTAGGTTGTAATTTTAACATCTCATGCATTTGGCACTTAGAACATTTTTTATACTGGTCTCTGGTTTATTTTTGGCTCTGTTTTATGGCTTTCTGCCAGTCTCACACTTCTGCTATGCCATTGACCCAATATAGTTTCAAAGGCTCAGATGCAACTTGATATTAAAATTCCCTCCACTTATATCCACGGTAGCCTTTAAATTCTGAAGGAACCGCAAACATTTTTCTAGTTAGTTATTGGACTATTAGGGCATGCTCCACCTTTGCTTCATGAGGTGGGGAAAACACCATCATTCTCAGGGTGTCATGTCAATTGCAGGTAAAGTCAAATACAGATGCCTGTGCAGTGAGGTACATTCTACAAGTTGGAAAAAGTTCCATATGTATAGCACTTATAATAACATTTAATTGGATCTCAGTGTATGATGTCTACCACCTGTCTGTCAATTTACCGTAGCATGGTGCTTATTGCGATGCTGCTAGAAGTGAGGCCATCATATTTCAAAAGCTAGCAGGGTCACCCATGGTGGACAGATTTCAACAGACCCTTCACAAGAAGATAGCAGGTCCAGCAACCTGCTTTTGAAAATGAGCCAATGAATACTTTGTGGATCACAATTCCTAGAATATTGTCCAATGAAATACTAGAAGGTGTGTGCCCCAGTTTGGAAGGCACTCAAAACATGGTGCAGGACTAAGTGTGTTTTCTTCTTACACATAAGCCAAATTGACAGCAACTAACAGCGCCTTTGTCAACAATTAGCTGTGGTAGGGGGCGGTCTTGAGGATCTTCATCTGGTCCGATAGGACAATGTATTAGTATTCTCACCACCCTCAATCAACAACAGTAATTATCACCCTCTTATCACTTATAGTGTGCCAAGTCCAAGGGTAAGCCATGTAGGAGCTTGTTAAAGTCTCTCATTAACCCTTTGTAAGTGAGACTATTTCCACCACAGTTTTATAGATGAGAAAATTTGTGGTTAAGAGCAGTAATTTCTAAACTTGCCTGGGGAATCCCTGGAGGCCTTAAAAAAGCCCAATACCTATGTCACCATCGATGCTCACTGTATCAGAAAGAGATTTTAATGAGCAGCCATATTTGGGAACCCAGAATTTATGGGAAGTTAAGAGATTAACAAAGGGCCACCCAGCCAAACAGTGGTAAAATTTAGGGGGCATCTGAATCCATGGATTAGATATCTTTTTTCTAGTACATTAGGGTGTCTATTATCCACTTCCAGGAAATATTACAAAAATGTGTGAAAAATTGTCTATGATCCTACTCTCAAGGGACTTACGAACTGAAGAGGGGACATGTAATTAAAAATAATTAGTATAAAGACTAAATCAGAGTTAAACAGTTACATAGTTCTGGGACCTATTGAAGTAGCCTACAGCATGATGTACTTGGATTTGATGATCTGTCATGCATTGAATTCTGTTATCATAAAATAGGTATCAGCTTGGCTGTACTATGATTTCCAGTGGATTGGTAGATATTAAATGATGTAATATTTTCCTACGATGGACTCAATCGATCAGTTATAAGAACAGGATGGGATGCAATGCGTTTACTCATGTCACAGTGCTAACTTGAGTTCTGGTAGTTTCCCTTGGATGTGGTTTGCATTACTTTTTATTTTAAAAGAGGTTATATGAGCGAGTCTCTGCAGCAGAGAACAAAGATTCTCTGTACTATCAAGAAAGAAGAGCCAGGGTTGGAGTCCATCCTTTGGACTAGGTTACCTGTTCTGAGAACCTCTAAACCCAAGAGAAGATGTATGCCAATGACACATGGAGATGTGGATGCTGGTCCCTCAGGTGTGGAAATGAGACAAGGCCTTTTCTCCAAAGTCAACAGAAAGGGAATGCATTGCACTGGAGCTGACAGCCTGGATTTAGGCTTCTAGCCTCTTAAGCTGTCAGAGAATAAAGTTCTGTTTGTTACATCCATCCTGTTTCGGAATTTATGTTATAGCGGCATTCGATAACTAAGACGTGGCCCTATTCAGAGGCATTAAATATGCTAGATTCCTAAGGCCATCATATCAAAGTACCACAACTTGGGTAGATTATAAAACCATACATTTATGGTCTCATAAATTTGAATCACAGAAGTCAAAAATTGGCTATCAGGATAGGAGAAAAGCCCATGAACAATCTTCGATGTGCAGATGATACAAGCTTGCTTGCTGAAAATGAATTTGGTTGTACCTTTTACTCATGAAGATTAGAGTCTACAGTCATCAATATGGATTAAAGCACAAGTAAGGAAAACAAACTTCCTCACAACTGGACCAAAAAACAACACCACAATGAACAGTGAGAAGAGTAAAGTTGCCAAGGATTTCATTTTTCTGGGATCGCTATAACTAATGCTCATCAAAGCAGCAGGCAGGAAATCAAATGCTATACTTGCATCTGGCAAATCTGTTGCACAAGATCTCTTTAAAGTGTTGAAATGCAAGGCCCTCCGTTTGAGGACAAAGGTATGCCTGATCATGTCATGCTGGACAATGAACAAGGAATAATGGAGAAAATTTGATGCGTTTAAGTTGTGTTGGTGAAGAATATTGAAAGTATAATGGAATTCCAGAAAAACAGACAAATCTGTGTTGGAAGAAATGCAGCCAGAGTGCTCCTTAGAAGTGAGAATTCATATCACATAATTTGGACATGTGAGCAGGAAGGACCTGCATCTGGGAAAAGACATCATTCTTGGTAAAGCAGAGGCTCAGGAAAAACAGAAGACCTTCAAGGAGATAGAGTGACACAGTGACGTTAACAATGGGCTCAAACATAGCAGTGATTGCCTTTCCAATGGCTACGAGAGTTCTATTCAATGTCACTCGCTTAGTTTCTTTTTTTCTCCTTTTTTCCCTGTCACTCACCTAGTTTCTGATGAACGCCAGTGATCCATGGTATTTGGTGACTTGTGGCTGATTCTACTCACTGTTTCTGTCAGTTTCCTCTTGGTATCACCTCTCCTCTCTTATACAGACACCAGGAATAGCTGCTCAGGATTCATCCTACCCACCCTACTAGGATGTCCTCATGTTAACCTTACTGATTACATCATCAAATATTGTATTTATACCAAGTAAGGTCATAGTCACAGGTCCTAAGGCACATGATTTCTTTATATCATACTGGGAGACGGTGTTTAATCCATGACACTAGTCAACAATAGCACTAGAGATAGGTTAGGAGCAGGGGCTGTGTCTGAAAACCGTTGGAACTGATTATCTCATAACCAAGGAAATGCAGTTCTTTGGGAAATGATACCAGTTGTTCATTCATCAAGTAATAATTTAAGTATTATTACCTACAGGATAAAATACACATCTACCTTATTTCATTTTCACCCAAATCTTAAAAATATTATCACCTTTTATTTATAGATGAAGGCACCGAATCTCAAGGTATATAGCGATGAGCTCAATGAAGTGTTAGATTGAGGATTCACTTCGAAATCCATGGGCCAGGGGGAGGGCAGTGTTGGTTTGGTGTTAGACTCCCCACCTTCCATGGAGAAACCTAGGTAGGATTTCCAGCCAATAGATTCCATGTGCATATGCTACCTACTGCCTCTCTGTCTGTCGACGGAGACCTGAGTCATTGCTGTGATGCTAACGAAAGCTTCAGCAGAGCTTCTAGACTAAGATGAATTAATAAGAAAGGTCTGGTGATTGATTTATGAAAAATCAGCCAGTGAGTGCTCTATGGCACACAAGCTTCTAACCACTTCTTACCATGGGAATGGTGCAGACCTAAGCAGCATTCTGTTCAGTTGTGCCTAGGATTGTCTTGAGTCAGGACTGACTTGACAGCCACTATGAATAATTATGCCAGGGAGTGAAATAGGTGCTCGGATCATAATGGTGGTTAAAAACAGTGCTCATGACCTTACTGGCCTCTAAGCTGAGTGGGGAAGGCAGACATGAATAAAAATTTTATATAAAAATGTGAAAATGCTAATGAATTACAGGGTGTGAGACAAGATGAATTGCAGAAGTTAATGGGCAATCAAAATGTTAAGAATGGATAAAGGGAACAGCTTATGGTAGAAAGAAGTGTGGAAAGCAGAAGGGATTGAAAGGAGACGCAGCTGGGGTTGGAGCATGTGTCTCGGCAAGACAGTGGCCAGTCTCAGTTGTTGTTGGAGAGAGCTTTGGGAAATGACATGAAATTTGTTTTTTGAAAGCACCACTCCGTTTGCCTCACAGAGAACGTTTTGCAGGAAAGCTAGAATGGATGATTGTGTCAATGTTTGTCTTTTCTTTTTTTTGATGATGATCTGCTTTAAGAAATATATTTCACATTGGGACCCAGTGTGCATCACAAACAGTACTCCCTCAGAAATGAAAGCATCAAGCAAATGCGTATCCTTCCTACTGAAAAGGTACTCTCACGTTTTATTTTCTGTAAAATCTAAAGGAGGCTATTTCATCCCTTTTTAGCTGTCACTTTGTCATACTGTGGTGGCTTGCATGTTGGCATGATGCTAGAAACTATGACACCAGTATTTCAAATACCAGCAAGGTTATCCATGGTGAACAGGCTTCAATGGAGTCTACAGACTAAGAGCAGAGTAGCAAGAAGAAAAAGAAGACTCATTGATAAAAAATTAGCCACTGAAAACCTTTTGAATAGCAGTGGAGCGTTGTCTGAGATAGTGTCAAAAGATGAGTCTTGCAGGGTAGAAGACATTCAACATAGCCCCAGGGAAGCCCTGTCTGCTTAGAGTCCACTTTAATGTTGTGGATGCAGCAAAGTTATTGGGGACCTTTATTTGCTGATGGGGCATGGTTCAAAATGACCAGAAAGAGCCTCAAACATCCACTAATTATCACAACATGGAAAGAACAAAGTAAGAACCTAGGAAAATCCGAAGATGCCAAAAGTGAAACAGAGACATGAAAATCAATATCCTAGACCTTCTCCCTAGCACACTGCCATCCAGTCCATGCAGACTCATAGCAGCCCTGCAGAACAAGGCAGAACTGCCCCCATGGGCTTCTGAGACGGAATCTTTACACGAGTAGAAAGCCCCACCTTTCTCCCTCAGGTAAGCTGGTGGTTTCAAACTGCTAGCCTTGCAGTTAGCAGCCCAACATTAGTATATTGAAATGGACTAGTATTGACTATTCTGAATCAGATAATTAATTATATACTTCACTTTGGCAGGAATGACAAATTCAAGAGTAATGAATTTGTCACATTCATTATCAAAAAGATAGTATCAAGATATGTTTTGAAGTACAATGCTGTTTGTGATAGGATCATATCTATGCATCTACCAGGAAGACCAATTAATTGAACAATCATTGACATTTACACACCAACTATTTAAAAAAATCATTTTGTTGGGGGCTTATACAGTTCTAATCACAATCCATCCATCCATCCATTGTGTCAAGCACATTTGTACATATGTTGCCATTATCATTCTCAAAACATTTGCTTTCTACTGGAGCCCTTTGTTTAAGTTCCTCATTTTTCCGCCCCCCACCCTTTCTCTCCTATGAACCCTTGATAATATATGTGATTATTTTTTTCATGTCTTACGCTGACCACTGTCTCCATTCACCCATTTTTCTCTTGTCTGCCCCCCTGGGAGGACATTGTGATTTGTACCCCCTGTTTCTGCCCCCCCCCTTTCACTTTCCCCCTGGTATCACTATGCTCATTATTGGTCCTGAGGGTTCATCTGTCCTGGATTCCCTGTTTCCAGATCTTAATTGTACCAGTGTACATACTCTGGTCTAGCTGTATTTGTAAAGTAGAATTGGGTTCATGATATTGGTTGGCGGGGAGGAAGCATTCAAGAACTAGAGGAAAGTTGTATGTTACATTGGTGATATACTGCACCCTGACTGGCTTGTCTCTTCTTTGTGACCCTTCTGTAAAGGAATTACAATAGCCTACAGATGTGCTTTGGGTCTCTACTCCATGCTCCCCCTCATTCACATTGATATGACTTTTGTCTTTGATCCTATCGACACCTCGTAATCACACAGACTAGTGTGTTTCTTCCATGTGGACTTTATTGTTTCTCAGCTACACGGTTGTTTGTTTATCTTCAAGCTTTTAAGATGGTAGATGCTATATCTTTTGATAGCCGGGAACCATCAGCTTTCTTCACCACATTTGCTTATGCACCCATTTTGTCTTCAGCAATCTTGTTGGGAAGGTGAGCATCACAGAATGCTGGGCTATTAGAACAAAATGTTTTTGCTTTGAGGGAGTACTTTAGAGGCCCAGTGTCCATCTGCTACCTTAATACTTAACATATAAATATACAAATATATCAATTTTTCTATTCTTATGTAAAAATGTTTACATATGTACATGCCTGTATTCAGACCTCTATAAATATAGTTTGCCTCCTGGTTCTTTCCTCTATGTTCTTTTACTTTCCTCTTGTCCCACAATAATGTTTGGTCTTCATTCAGGTTTCAGTAATTCCTCCTGACTACATTGCCCTTGATCAAGCCCTACTAGGCATCTTAGGCCCTCCTTCTTCACCATTGTTTCCATGTCCCCGGGCTTTTTTACAACCCCCTTTTTACAACCCCCTTTCTTCCCCCCACCCCCCCTCTCCCATGTTTCCCTGGAACCATTGGTTCCATTGTTTTCTCCTCTGGATTGTTTATCCTGCCAATCATATCTAGAGAGACATGTAGAGACAATAATAAGCACAACAACAAGACAGAGCAAAACAAAATAAAAACAAGAAAAACAAAACCCCAATGACAAAGAAAGAAAAGTCTATAAATAGTTTGTTGACCTTTAGGAGTGTTTTCTAGTTGAGTATGATGGAATGCCACACCCTGGCTCCAAAGTCTATTTTTGGTATTCACAGGGGACTTCATTGTTTTGCATGTCATGTTGTTCATGATCTTATTTCCCGCCCCCTACCTCCCAGTGTGGTGGGGTCAGATAGGGCACAATTCATGCTCTCTGTCTCCAGTGCTGTCCCCTAAAACACTATGGTTCAGTGAGGGATGTCGTGTGTCATAGTGGGTTTAGTCCTATGATCCTCTCTGTGCACTGGCTGCTCTGAGCAGTAATATAGTCCTCGGGGCTTGGTAGGCCAGGCTGTGTTCTACTCTCTCTCATTCCTTCTTCCCTTTGCTCCTGTGTGCTCTGATCAGACATATCCCTCCCCTTGAGCTGTAACTTCAGTGCTGTCCTCTGAAGTGCATCCTTCTTGGCATGGGGAGATGGGGGGTGTCCACATAGTTGGGATTGGGCCTGGCCACGCTGACCTCTCTATTGGTTCCCTGCTTCATGCTGTTATGTTGCATTCACATCTTGGTCCCTCTGTCCCTCTCCTGCACATACCACCTATTAAAGCCAGTGATAAATTAAAGAATTCTACCAACTTCTTCAGTCTGAAATCGATCAAACATGCAATAAAAATACACTGATAATTACTAGCTATCGGTACTCAACTTCGGCCTTTCGTATTTGTGTGCCTTCCTGTGAGGTATAGCCTGAATTTTGTCATAAGCCTAAAGACAACAGCACCAGCTGTTTTATGCACCTGTCGCCTATATGCTATGCAGTGACTTTGATCTGAGGCTGAGAACCCCTTAGATCCTAAGGCTTAGAAAACTCAGAGGGCAATTTGACCCTGCATACACATCCATTTTCCATTGGAATCTTGATTAAGAGAAAGGAGCGAGTCGGACTCCAAAGGACTAAGTCGGGGTCGTGTATTGTTGCTAAGTCATTTGGCTTTTCTCTTTTCCACAGAGTTCTCTGCCTTTCTGTAACATCTGGGGGTCAGATGAGATCAGTGCTTTTTCATAAATTGTAGCACCAAAATCTTTGAAAAATTAAGAGCTGACATAGGATCCTAATATGGAATGTGAAAAATTTCTGGATAAAACAAGGACAAAGAGTCCAAATCTAGGCTCCTTCCAGTTGCCCTGGGTCCACCAAGAACTTTGTGAACGACTTGAAACCTGCTGTTCTGGGTGATTTCTGGGAGAGTTTCCTAAATTAGCCCAGTTCCTGTCTCGTGGACCCTGACTTGCGATGACCTTGTGTGTGTCAGAGGGGAAATATGCTCCACTGGGTTTCTGAGCCTGCCTTTTCTTCAGAAATAGCTCAGATAGCTTTAACCTTTCGATTAGTGGTTTTGTATGTTAATAGATATACAGAACATGGTGGCCTGGTGTATCTCCAAATTCTAATTAATCCAAGTGTTAGCTTTTGGGGTATTCCCAAATCTTCCAGACTTATGGTCACACTTTCTTTTTTTTAATAGTAAAATAAACTGATTCAAACCTTTACTCCTAATGTCTCCCCCTCACTCTTCTGTCTGAAGACTCTTTAGGGGTACATTTATCTCCAGCCATATGTTGTTTTGGTTTTCTGCTTCTACTAAGCCCACATCTCCTCTCCTGTGGCTTCTTTCTTCCTTCCATCAATAATTCAACCCAAATAGCATCTACCTTGCTTTTGAGTTTCCAAGAACTTCTCACATGTGGTTAGTTGGGATGTTGCTCTTAGGGATGGCTTGAGAGTAATGGAGTGGTGAGATCATGTCAACTATTAGCTTAGCTTTTGTTGTTAGCTGTCATCACATTGGCTATGACTCATGGTGATTTCATGTATAACTAGATGATGCATTGCCTGGTCTTATCCTATCTTCATGGTCATTGTAAGTTTAGTGCATTATTATGGCTATCGTGTCAATCGACTTCATTGAGGGTATCCATCTGGTTGGAAGTGCCTCTTATTTTTTAATGACTCTTTCCTTTGCCAAACATGATGCTCTTTTCTCGTGATTAGTCTTTCCTGACGAGGTTTCCAAAGTAAACAAGTTACATTCTTGCTGTCCTTGTGTTTTAGGAGCATTTGCTCTCTTTTCTCTCTTTCTCTTTCTTGATTTTATTTGCTTATTATTATTATGAGTCACACAGCAAAAATATGCACCAAGTTCACTCTTTCTACATGTTCAACTTAGTGACATTGATTGCATTCTTCCCACTGTACAAACATTTTCATCTTCCTTTTCTGAATTGTTCCACACCATTAACATAAATTCACTTTCCTCAAAGGCTCCCATCTAATCTCCCTAGTTGCCATTGCTACTTTGATCTTGTATTGATGGTTCTTAAGCCAGCATAATGCTTAAGGCTGATATATATTTTTGACTAGCTTAACTAAACTATTGCTTGGTTTTAAGAAGAGTTCTAGGGATAATTTTGGTTTAAGTCTTAAAGATTATGCAGGACAATAGCCTGAAGGATTTGCCAATTCTCTTCATCTCCAGAAAGTCTAGAGTTTATGAAAATATGAATTTCTGTTCTGCATTTCTTCCCTTTTGATTAGGGTTTTCCTATCATATCTGATCAACATGTACACTAATGGTAGCCAGGTGCCATCCCGTTCTGAACCAATGGCAGAAAAAGCAGTTATTTATAGAGGCAATTAGCTACATGTTGCTAAAGAGTATTCTGATTGTAGTTCTAAAAATGATGTGTATACTCTTTGGAAAATCTATGACATAATCAATATTCTTTGCTAATACCACAGCACATCTGTCAAAATAGAATCGCAAACATTTCTATTTGGGAAAAGTTCCATAATTCTCCATCATATGAGGTCACTCAACTAAGCACACCACAAATGAGTCTTCCTAAGCACACCACAAGTGAGTCTTTCTTCTTATAATTTAGTTTAAATGAAAAAAAAAACATTTATTCCTGTCTTTTTTTCTCCTGTCTTCTACACGGAGGCCATTGTTCTACCTAAATGGGCTCATCAAGGCATTTTGCTTAATAAAAGACAATTGTGTCTCTGTGAGAAAATCTGCCAAGTGCCTTTAAAATAACATTACCCCTTTTCCTATTCTTGTTATAAAATGCTTTGAGGTATCTGTGTTAGGAAGTAAGCAGCTTCAATAGACAAAAGCTTTGCTAGGTTGATCAGAAAATTAATGTTGAGCCTCAATTTGACAAACCAGCCTTTTAGAGATGCGGACTGAGATTTAAGTTCTGATGTCCTGCCTGGATTTGGCAAGCTTAACCTGGCCATCCTAGCTCCCTCCCCTCTCCCCTTATACTGTTTTTCTATTTAGTTCTAAAAGCATCAGTATTTTTTCTCTTTTTTTTTGCATCAGTATTTTTTTCTAATCCTTAATAATTATCCAGAGAAAGAAGGTACACTTAATTCTGAAGTAGGTACATGTTTTGTCATTTCAAACTTTAAATTTTCTCTATACTAAAGAAGAAGAAAAAAAATGTGTTAAGAACACCCATATTCCTGTCTTGAAAAGGTTTTTATTTTGAAAAGTTTTAAATCATGGTCAATTCTGTTTCTTCTACCTCCCTGCTACCATCTACAGAGTGATCATTCTAAATCATTCTATTTAAATTATTTCAGTATTCATCTCTAAAAGTTAAGAAACATTTTAAGATACCATCACCAGTATATCAGTTTGATAAACTGTGGTATTTTATGAGCTGGTGTGATACTATGCTACTAGTATTTCAAATATCAGGAGGGTCATTCATGGTGCAGTGGTTACATTGGGTTACAATCGGCAAGGTCATCAGTTTGAAACCACCAGCCACTCCATGGGATAAAGACGGGGCTTCTACTCCCTTAAAGAGTTATAGTTTTGAAACCCACAGGCGCAGTTCTACCCTGTCCTTTATGCTCAATATGAGTTACCACTGACTACATGGCAGTGGATTTGATTTGTTTTAGTACCAGGTTGAACAAGGCTAGAAAAAAGGGGCTGGTGATCTACTTTCCAATATTAGTCAATGAGAAGCCAAAGAGTTCGTAAGGGAACATTATCTAGCTCCCTTACTTTCAGCAAGGTCAGGAGGGAAACAATCACTGGAGGACTACATCATGTTCCCTGAAGTAGTAGGTGATTGAGAACAAAAGAGATCCTCGGGGAGATTACTTAGCACAATGCTTGCAGTGATGGACTCAAACATGCTAGTGATTGTGAAGATGAAGCAGGGTTGGGAAATGTTGTGTGGTGTCGTACCTAAAGTTGCCATGAATCAGAGTTCACCTGGTGGCTTCTACCTATCTATCCTTTATTTCATCCTCCATCTATTACTCCCTCCCTCCAGCTATTCATACATCCATGTTTTAAGAAAACATAATGACATTACCATGCTTAAAATATTAGCAACAAGTCCTTGTTGTTGTTGTTAGATGCTTTCCAGTCAGCTCCAACTCATAGTGAACTCATGTACAATAGAACGAAAACCCTCCAAGACCTGTGTCATCCTGACAATTGGTTTGGTGTTTGAGTCCATTGTTGCAGACACTGTGTGGATCATCTCATGGAGGGTTGTCCTCTTTTTCAATGACTCTACTTCACCCAGTGCGATGGCCTTCTCCAGGTTCATCCTGATACACATCCAGTGTATCTGAAACAGTCTCACCAATCTCTCTTTTAAGGCGCATCTGATTGCACTTCCTCCAAGACAGATTTGTTTGTTCTGCTCACAGTCCATGGGACTTTCAACAGGCGTCTCCCAAACCACAAATGAGATGCATCAAAACTTCTCCTGCATTACGTACTCATTATCTAGCTTTCACACACATATGAAGTGGTTGGAAATATCATGGCTTAGGTCAGATACCCTCTAGTCTCAACGTCATCTCTTTGCTCTTTAACATTTTAAAGAGGCCACGTGCAAGTGATTTGCCCAGTCAATGCACCATTTGATTTCTTCCTTTTTTCCCCCATCATTTGGTTTCTTGACTGCTGTCTCCATAAATGTTGATTGTGGATCCAAGTAAAATGAAATCCACGATAGCTTCAATATTTTCTTCATTTGTCATGATGTTGTCAATTGGTCCGGTGGTGTGGAGTTTTGTTTTTTGTATTTTTTTTTCCAACACTGAGTTGGAATTCATACTGAAGACTGCAGCCTTTGATCTTCATCAGCAAGTGCCTCAAGGTGTAGCTTTCAGCAAGCAAGGTTGTTTCAGCAACATCATCTCAGGCTAATGAGCTTTCTACCAATTCTCATGCTGCCTTCTTCTTCATATAGTCCGGCTTCTCAGATCGTTTGTTCAGCATGCAGATTGCCTAAGTATAGTGAAAGCAAACAAACCTGATGTAGGCTTTTCCTGATTTTAAACTACTCGGTCTTCCCTCATTCCCTTTTGGTCTATGGACAAGTTGTGGATGGGCGCAATGAAGTGGAATTCCCTTTCTTCAAAATGCTATCCATAGTTTTTATGATCAATAAATCATCTTATTGGGGGCTCTTACAGCTCTTCTAACAATCCTTTGTAAAGCCCAACTGGGGTCATGATAGTGGGCGGGAGGAAGACTCAAGGAACCAGAGGAATATTGTGTGTTTCATCGGTGCTATATTTCACCCTGGTTGACTCATCACTTCCTTTTGACTCTTCTGTGAGGGGATGTCTCATTGTCTACAGATGGGTTTTACGTCTCTGCTCCGACTCCCCCCATATGCAACAAAATGCTTTCTGTTTGTGGTCTTCTGATGCCTTTTATCCGATCCCATTGATACCTCATGATTGCACAGGCTGGTGTGCTTCTTCCAGGTAGGTTTCCTGCTGAAATGCTAGATGGCGGCTGATTAACTTCAAGCGGTTAAGACCCCATACTCTGTATCTTTGATAGCCGGGCACCATCAACTTTCTTCATCACATTTGCTTATGTGCCCATTGTGTGTTCCATAGTTGTGCCGGGAGGGTGAGCATCACAGACGGCCAGTTTGCTAGAAAAAGTGGTCTTATGTTGAGGCAGGGCCTGAGCAGAGGCCCAAAGTCAGTCCACTACCTCAGTGTATTGTCATATAAATGTATGTACATAAGCCAATACCTCTATTTTTGTGAATTAATGTATTTACATGTGTACACACCTATGCTTATACCTCTATCCATAGCCTTTCTTCCTAGATCTTTCATCTGTTTCCTTTTACCTTCCTTCTGCCCTACCACCATGCTCATCCTTCTTCTGCCTCTCAGCTAGATTGTTGTTGCTTCAGGATTTCTACGTTCTCCTTGCTATTCTTTTTAATTCCCTAGTTGTACCCCTGTCTATGGCGTTGTTTGCTCACCATTCCATTCCACTGCCTCCTCCTCCTCTCAAGTTCCTCCCAAACTTAGAGTCCCATTGCCTTCTCCTTGACCTTGCTTCCCAAGCCTATCTTACATATGTTGGCAAAATAACAATAATGGAGACAAAACAAAATGTTGAATTAAAAGAGAGAGAGAAAAAGATAATAATAATTAGGAGACAAACAAACAAACCCCAAAAGCATAGATAATTCCAGGTCTGCCCACTGACTTTTATGGCTATCTCCCCACTGGCCCTGGGGGAATTCCGGGAACTGCCTCTCCTAGCCTGACATCCATTTTGGTGGCTCCTCGGGGGATTTGCTGCTTTGCTTTGCTCCCATTGCTAATCTCTTATGCTCCCTTCTTGGTTTCCCTTACTGTGGAGGTTCAGACTGGACTAACTCCCTGCCGTGTGTCCCCAGTATTGTCTTTTGTCACAGTGTGCTCCAGCGAGGGGACATCTTGTCTCGAGTTGTTGTCAGCCCTACAGTCCTCTCTGTGCCTCAGCAGCTCCGTCCTACCTGGAGGGGCTCTGGCAATAGGTGCTTTCATTTAGTGCCTGAGAAGCACACTTAGGATTTATGTCTTCTTCTCTATCAGTGTTGTACTTCAATAACATTTTTATTTTAAAGAATATTCTCTTAAACTTGGTATCCTATATCCAAATTGCTTTTGTTTTAGATTTTCACCCACTACTCAGTTTTTAAAATTCTAGAAAAATATATTAACCTTGAAGATATAAAATAGAGAAAGATGCAGAGACAATCAAGAAAGAAAGCAGAGTGAAACCTATAGGCAGAAAGATATTATCCATTTGGACTGGTAAAAATTACCAGGATCTAGAAGTGTTATAACAATTGATTCGAGCCTGTGTGCGCATTTCTCTTTACCTTTAATAACACCATTTTGGTGTTCTATATTTTTGCCTTGCTGATGTCGTCTAAGTCAGAGTGAGGGCATAATGGAGAAGTGGCACTTTCCTGTCCTTGCTGAGCCTGGACGTGCATCCATAATGTGCACTCAGGGGTTCATGTTCTTCAGCATCTTCTCTGCCTTAATAGTGCTGCTCTGGAACCCTCTAGTTGGATTGGGTTTACACTGCAGGGGGAAGACTGCAGTTGTTGCCTGCCAATTCAGCAAGTTCCTAGAGTGTTCAGGGAGGTCTAGTCCTATAAATCCTAGTGACATTTAGGGGCCCAATCTACTCAAACATTATCACTTTCATCTACTCAGCTTCTCACCCAGGGCACAGGGTAACTGGTGGTGCTGCACTTGATCAGTTTTTCCTGTTCACACCTTGCTCAGCACAATCTGTACTTCAACGGATGAAGAGAGAGTGCAATGCAGAAAAGCCACCAGGTCAATCTGCAACCCACTGCTGAGTGCATTTCGGCAGTGCTCTTGGGAGGAGTGGGGTCTTTAATGAAATACTAGCACATCTATGAACCGTTCTCTAAAACACTGTGGTAAAATACACATAATGTGAATTCTACCATTTTAAAGCACATAGTTCAGTGGCATGAAGATCTTTCACAATATTGTACAATCATCATCAGTACTTACTCTCAGAACATTTTTATCGTACCAGATAGAAGTCCATACCCATTAGACAATCCCTCCCTGGTCCTTTCTGCTCTCTGTCCCTGGAAACCATTCATTTGCTTACCGACTCTATGAATTTGCCTCTTCTGGACATGTCATATAACTGGAATAATGTCACATAGTAAAGCAATACATGACGTTTTATGTCCAGCTTCCTTTACTTAGCATAATATATTTGTTGTAGCATACACTAGAATGCTTTCTTTTTTGACTATTCCATTGTATGGACATACCACGTTTTTTTTATCCATTCATTTGATAGTGGCCATTGGGTTGCTCCCATTTTTGGCTATTGTGAATGTGTTGCGTTGGCATTTATAAACAAGGGATTTTTAAACACCCATCTTCAATTCTTTTGGGTGAAAATGTCATGTCCTAAGGTCAAAATGACTGGAATAATGTGCTCAAACATAGCAACAATTGTGGGGATGGCACAGGACAGGGCAGTGTTATACATGAGGTTGTTATGAGCTGGAACAGACACAAACAACAAGGGACCAGATGCTTAACTTTTTAAGGATCTGCCAAATTACTTTTCATAGCTGTAAAGCACTTTTAAAACTAGATGCCACCTCATGATAAGCTCAAATTTTATGTAAGCATTTACCCCCCCCCCCCCTTTCCCTAAGTCTATTTCCTTTAGTTTTTCTAATGTCCAGTTTCTCATGTGTTCCCTAGGTACCCAGGATTTTCCACGAATGAAACTATTCTGGCCTACTTTTTTCTTTAACTATGATATTGCCAGCAACGTTTTCTGATCCCTGTTCCTGATTTTTTATGACATCAAAACAAAAACAAAAAGCAAAACAAAAAAGAAGGGAAAGAAAAATAAAAGGAAAAAAAAGTTAAAGAAAAAGAATCAATTGCATTGTGTTTGAATATTGATTGAGGGATTGCTGCCTTGGATCTGAACCCAGGATGAACAATGTAGCAGCCTAGAAGTACTTATACCCGTGGTCTCACCTATTAAAATACCTGCTTTAGAATTTGAAAAGTTCCACTGGGTGATTCTACTTCACACTTCTCATTAGTAGGTGATGGATCACTGTGTTGGTTTAATAAGTTTACAACTTAATAGAAATGCTCAGGGTAGAAGGCTTCAACCCTTAATAATATTTCTGGCACTAAGGTAGTTACAAGGTAAAAATAATTTGGAGCACAAGAGGGACTTCTGGTGCCCTTAATTCACCCTGTAAAAGAAGGTTTGTGTATATAGAAGTTTCACCAGAATGCTAGGGCTGGTACCTACCTGATGGCACAATGATTAAGTTCTTGGCTGCTAAGGTTGGGGGTTCAAACCCACCAACCATACCATAAGAGTGAGACAACCATACTATAAGACTGAAATGTCTGCTTCCATAAAGTTACAACCTTGGTGAAGAAGGCTGATGGTGCCTGGCTCTCAAAAGACATAGCATCTGGGGTCTTAAAGATTTGAAGATAAACAAGCAGTTATCTGCTGAGAAGCAAAAAACTCCACATGGAAGAAACACACCAGCCTGTGTGATCATAAGATGTTGATGGGATCAGGTATCAGGCATCAAAGAACAAAAAAATCATATCATTGTGAATGAGGGGGAGTGTGGAGTAGAGACCCAAAGCCCATCTGTAGACAACTGGACATCCCCTTACAGAAGGGTCTCAGGGAGGAGACGAGCCAGCCAGGGTGCAGTATAGCAATGATGAAACACAACTTTTCTCCAGTTCTTTACTGCCTCCTCGCCCCCAATATCATGATCCCAATTCTACCTTACAAATCTGGCTAGACCAGAGGATGTGCACTGGCACAGATAAGAACTGGAAACAAAGGGAATTCAGGACAGATAAACCCCTCAGGAACAATAATGAATGTAACAATACCAGGAGGGTAAGGGGAAGGTGGGGTAGAAAGGGGTAACCAATCACAAGGATCTACATATAACCCCCTCTCAGGGGGATGGGCAACAGAAAAGTGGGTGAAGGGAGATGTCAGACAGGGTAAGATATGAAAAATTAATAATAATTTATATACTATCAAGTGTTCATGAGGGAGGGAGGGTGGAGAGGAAGGGGAAAAATGAGGAACTGATATCAAGGGCTCAAGTGGAAAGAAAATGTTTTGAGAATGATGATGGCAACACATTTATAAATTTGCTGGACACAATGGATGGATGGATGGATTGTGATAAGAGTTGTATGAGCCCCCAATAAAAATGATTTTTTAAAAGGGGTGGGGGGAGGCAGGCTGTTGAGTCCAGAGGCCTGTCTGTGCCTGGGACCCCAGGGATGGGGTCCCTGCACCCAGACAGCAACAGACAAACCCAAGACAGGGGGTGCCATGGATCACTGCTCCCTGGAACTGGCACTGGACCTGCCGGGGGACCTTGTGCATCCTGCCATCAGAGGCGGGGGAGGCCTCCTTCCGTGGGGGCACTGCAGGGCCAGCTCAGCCATGTGTCCCTGTCCCCAGGCCGTCGTCTCAGGAAGTGGCCCAGCTTTGGGTACATGTGGTCTTTCATGTTGTAAAAATAAAGTCCTTGGGCTCCGCATGGGCAGTTCTCCTGAGTCTCGCAGGCTTGCGCCGAGTGGGCGCTGACTTGCTAGCAGTATGTTTCTCGTGGGCTGTCATTGAAAATAAGGTGCCCTATTAGAAAAGGAGATTTCAAAATCCTTCAGAGACTTGGGATAAAGGGGCAAAGTGGGTCAATTGGAAACTGCTGTGACCGAGCCTTTTAGTATAAAACAAATTAAGGAGACAGAAAGTAGAGCTACTTTAATGTGATTTCAGGAGAGAGGCTAGAGCTAAGTAAAAGCAGGTTGTTTTGAAGAAATAAAAAACCCCAAACATGTTGTATCCAGGACTTCAAGATGGTACAGCTCTTCAACTTGTCGACAGTGAAGCATGGACATCGACTGAGAGGTGGTGAGGGCATCGTTAGCTGTCAGGGGATGAAATGAATACAACCATTTATTAGTTTAGAAATTTATGATTATTTAGCATCACTTGGATTCTACATTTCTGCTGGATAAGTAGACTTAATAATTTGTTTTATTTCAAACATTTATCTTCGTAGAAACACTAATGCTTTCCATTGATTTCCCCCACCCCCCATCCCCCACCCTAAAACTGATCATGCACTCACCATCGCTTGCTGGAAACATTTAACAAGAGGGTTTATTCACGAGGAGGAAACTTTGAGAATGCGATAAGCTAGACCGTCTTGAAGCTCCATCACACCCTGACTCCTGTTCACAGCTTACACTCATCTCCAAATCTCTTCAGATGCATGGTGCCTTGGTAAAGGTCTCCTGGAGGGAGTTTAAAGAAAATTTAGCCAAGATATTGTGAGACTAATGAAAAAATAGATTTTTTTTAGTATTAGCAGTAAGAAAAGAATCAGCTTTTAAGCATATCAGAAATACTTCTAAGTATATTTAATATAATTCAGGACATTAATCGCTTGTTGCTCAGTTGATATCCTGAGTTGGAAAATAGGTGTTTATGCTTAAAGGGCTTCCACATTCACACATGGTCTGAGATATGAATAGTTGTGTTAATTACATTTAGCAGAACTGGTAGTCAATGAATGTTACAGAGAATCCCACTGAACTTAAACTCGGCTATGCTAAAATTAATGTAATTCCAGTAGAGACTGATGGTTTTTTCCTCCCCTTTGCTATTTAGGTACCACAATATATCACATAATATATTATCCTATACTCACTGACTCTGTTATTGAATTCAGAATGGAATAAAAATGAAGTGAAAATTATTGAAAAAAATTCGCATATAACAGTCTCAGACTCTAGGTTCAGTGCTCTGATTTACGGGGCTGACTAAATGGAGTGAGTAAACTAGTTCAGTACCACAGTTACCAAATACTACTTTTTTATTACATATATTAATTTTTCAGTTTACTGCTAGAATAATAAAGGTAAGCAGTGAACTCTTGGCATATAAAATATAAAAATATCCCTTTTCTTTGACACTTTAAACTAATGCACACTAGTATAAGGAAACCACAAGCCAAACTTCATGTTTTAGGGTTCTGTTTTTTAGACATGAGCAGTATATGGGTCAACTTCAAAGGAAAAAAAGTTCTCTTTCACACACTAACATATTATTTTAAGATAATGGTATTTACATTCTTGAAGATATGAAATTAGGAATAACTTCACTAACCTTATAGCTAGTAAAACTTTAGGAAGATCAGATTGTATTTAGAAAATAAATACCAAGAAAATGATAGCTAATCAAATCAAAATTTTACATGGATTTAAGAAAAGTTATTTGGCTACTAACAAAAGGTTGGAGATCTAAGTCCCCTTGGAGGAAAGACCTGCCAATCAGCTACCCCAAAGCAAAGCTCTGAAATCCCTGCGAGACACCGTTCTGCCTGACATACACAGTGGGGTGTCAAAGTTGGAATAGACTAGATGATATTGGTTTGCTTTGAGTTGCTTATTGCTGTGACACTGAATCCTCAGTTGAGCACAGGTTTTTTGGTATCTGTGCATTTTCCCCTTTAAACAATTGATTTAGGTGTGGGTTTCCTTTCAGATCATCGTACTTTTGGTATTGTGGACTCATTTTCCCTATTTATTTAGTTGCATCATTGAGAAAAATCATCATTTGTTTTAATTTGGCCTTTAATTGGAACATGTGCATCATTTCAGTACTCGATTCTGCCTCTGCTTTTTCTCATTAAAAACACTGTCACTCCATACCCTGACTCCTATGGACCCTACAGCGCCGATTGAACCTCCCCTGTGGGTCTCTCTGAGATGTTAACTCTTTTTGGGAGTAGAAAGTTTCATCTTTCTCCCCTACAGTGGTTGGTGGTTTCAAACCACTGACCTTGTAGTTTGCCACCCAATGTGTAACCCACTACTTCACTGGGGCTCCTAGTTCTCATTAGCCTGTGTGTATTAGTGTGGTAGCACTTGGTGCCAATGCAACAGAAAAAGGCATGCATGAGCACCAAAATAGAGTGGGTGTATTTGCTTATAAGGTGGACAAAAATATACTTTCATATCTTATTTAGATTATTATTAATAATATTACACAAGGTTTAAAAACTCTCTTCTAGGCAATTGGACAGGTCTATCCTCCCACTCGGTTGCATACAACTGTAATAGTTTGTGCTTTTCTCATTTTCTTGCTAATGAAAGCTTATTTCTGCAACTTAACTCCAATGTGCATCTCTGGTTCCTTCATATTTGCAGTCCCCTAGTAGTCGCAGCTTGCATTTGAGATGGCTAAACTCCTCCCTTGACTTTAGCTTTTCTGACTTTGGGGAACAAAGATTGGCTGAGAAAGAGACACAATCGGAAAAATCAAACACTAGGGTTGTTGTCACCCAGGGTATAATTCATGGTTTCACGCCACCCTCCACTCCCACCCATCATGGACCTCCTTCGCCGTCAGATAATACAGAATTCTTAGAAAGGTTTATTATCAACTTTATAGGATGATATATTATGAATATAGTTGAAAATTGCTTAGATGTAATATTTCCTAGATAATATGAATATTTACCTCAAAGTTACTTTGTACAATCTGACTACACTGCATTACAGCATTATTAGGAATAAAGAAGGCAGAAACCCTATTTTGATTTCCCCCCTTCTTTTCCTCTAATTACTATTTCATTCTCAAGTTCACAAATAGGCATTCACAAATAGTAATCACTAAAATGTTGTAGCTGAACCACCAGAGAATTTGACAAAAACACCAACTATAAGCACATTGAGCAGCACTGAAAACCACAGTTTGTCCTTGAAACACATGCAGATGAGACCACTTGATTCAAAGCATCCTTCTAATTGGGTGATAATGACAGCTCTGCCCAGAGCTCATTAAAAGGCTCAAAGAATAAATAAGTATAATAGCGTTTCAGTCTTGTAGTTATATTGACACATATAAGCTGTGCTTATGAAAAATGCATTTGTATTATAATGAACTACAGGGGCATTTTAATAAAAATAATGAATTTCTGCTGAAACCCTGTACCAAAGTGGCATAGAGGGTTCCTTCATCACCACCATGTCTCAGAATGGTCTGCGTGCCTGGCAGCCTCCTGATTCACGAAGATTCACGAGGAAGTTCCCCATGCATTTCTACATCTGTCTTAGCTCGTGCCATTCTGTCTACCTGGACTGCCTTATACCCCCCACGTGTGCTCTTTTTGAAACTCAACAAATGGCTGCATGGCCAACTCAGATCTGGCAAAAGCACTCCCTGACCTAATATTTCCTGAAAGATAGGCTCCCTTTGAATTCCCAAGGCTTTGTTCCTTCTCTCTAAGTGCTTGCTCCCTGTGTTAGTCTGGGTACGTTAGAGAAACAAATCCACAGAAACTCATGTATAAGAGAGAGTTTTACATAAAGGTTAAGTACACATCAAGAAATATCCCAACCCAGTGATGCCCACAATTCCAACATTAACCTATATGTCCCACACCAATCCACAAAGTCCTCCTCCATCTCACAAAACAGACGCAATGATGCCGACTGCAGGAGGAAAGCCGAGTCAGTGAACTTGTAAGCATCTCAGCACTGGCAGGGGTCTCCACACGGCTGCTGCAGCACCCAGGGCTGCATTGGTGTAGGTCCGTGTGGCTTCTCCTTGGAGATGTCTTGCAGGAAGTGAGCCTTGCCAGCTGAAGCAGGGAACTGACTAAGGCAGCTGTACCCTGGTGCGACCATCACAAAGCAAGAGACCCGAGAACTCGAAAAGCAAGGTTCACTGAGTCATTTATCCCTCTGCCCTTCAATTAACACCAAATGTGTTTATCAGCCAGGTTGGCACAATAAACTAACTACCTCACTCCCTTTTGTTGCCATTTTTAATGCACAACTCACCCACCGCTCCTTTTGGAAGGCCAGATTCCTATAGGCAGGAGATGGCCCAGATGTACCTTGCTATGTTCCTCACTGTCTAGCACAGCGTCTTCTCCGGGTTGTTTCAGTTGCTCTGGTGACTCTTCTGAGGACTGGCAACCCCACATGTGCAGAGTAGAAGTTCTCCTTTGGGCCTTGCAGGCTCTGTAGCTTGCCAGACTTGTCTTCCGAGGTGCCTCTGTGTGGGTTCAGATTGCCAATCATTCAGCTAGCAATCTAAAGTTTACACATTTGCACCACCCAGGGAAAAGATACTAAATACTCTGTAAATTGGACACAAAAAATCATGAAGAAGTGTGAGTGGATGGTTTAAAACAGCGCTAAGTATTTATCTTCAAAATTAGTTATGTATTTATCAGTATTTATCTTCAAAATTAGTTATGTTTGATACATTTTCCAGATTTCAGGCCAAATAGCTATTTTCATGCATGATCAATGCTAAATATAATAATTTGTTCAAAGTTTTAAAAAAGATCATTGCAAAGAATAGTCAATTCCAATTCACTAAAATGAGAGGAGACATTTCTGAGTGGGCACATTTAGGGGATTGAATTGGAAAATTGAGCAATAGCCCAAGAATCTAGTCCATGGGCATGTTTTTAATAAAGAACAAAATAAAACTGTGTTTACAGACAGCAGCTTACTTTGGGGTTCTAAGAACCCCTTTACTTTTGGCTGAAACTTGCCTATTTATTTTCTTTCAGTGTAGCATATATTAATGGGGAAACGAAAATACATAGCGAAACCTTCTTCTATTAAACAATGACATGAGACTGAGGTAAAACATATCCTCCACAGAAATGTCTTGGGTTTTATATAAATAAATTTCTTTTACTCAGCCCTATTAGAATAAACACCTTTATGAACGGGTTCATTTTCCCTCGATGTAGTTTATTTTCAGTAGAGTCTAAGTACATAGTTTTCTCCTTATGACATCACTATTGGTTGCCAAAGTTGTAATAATGCATTAATCAAAAGGAGGCACTGCTCCATAGGCATGCCTACCTTTGAGGAAGGCACCGTGGTGGGAATGTCTTAGTAAGGGGGAGCCACTACCAGAAGTTGTCATGTGACTAGTTTTAATTGAGCATACAATGTGTAGGGGTGCAGTGTGGGAATCCCAAACCCAGCAGTCAAAGGTTACTGCAAACAAAAGAATGGTGGCAGCCCCAAAGCGTTTTTAGTACTTAGGAGTTACCATCAAGCACCCCCGAAAAAGTTGCTGAAGAATCAGAAAACTCTTGCCTTTGAAAGATAAATGTTAAGCCCAAGGAACCCAATACTCGTTCCCACTGACTGGACTCTGACTCACGTTGACTCCACACGTGCAATCATGCTGTGGAGGGCTATCGATGGCTGGTCTTTGGGGTGGACAGCACTTGGTCTTTCTTCCAAGGTGATTCTGGGTGGTCTCAAACCTCCAGTCTTTCAGTTAGCAGCTAAGCACATTGATAGTTTGTAGCATCTATAGGCTCCAGCTCTGGGATCAAGCCAAACCCAACCCACTGGGGTTCATTCCAGGGGTCAGCAAACTTGTACTCACAAGCTATATGTTACTCTCTCTCACACGTGGCTCCGAATTAAAACTGAAAAACTTTAAAGGATATTATTCAGATGATGGTGATTTTATCTGCTTTTTAAAAATATATTTATGACTCTTGAATAATTTTTAAATTGTTGTGAGGGACAAGATTGGCTCCCCCACCTCACAAGTTTCCCAACCTTTGGGCTAATCTATACTGACTCATGTGTTCCCTATAGAACAGAGTAGAACATCTCTATAGGGTTTCTGGGGCTGAAAAACTTTTAGAAGCAGGTTGCTTCAGTTTTCTCCAGAGAAGGGGCCGGTGGACTCATACCACTCCACTTCTCAGGTAGCAGCTCAAAACTTAGCTCACTGCACCACGGGGCTCAAGGGACAGCAGTTGTGGTATACAGCATCCTCTGATTTACAGGATTCTTTCTAGTACTGATTAAAGCTTAACCTTATGTTGTAACATATCTGGACAAAACACTGCCTGAAAAGGGGATGTTTTAGTATCTTGGGATATTACAAGGAGGATCAATGACGCATGCAGGGCCATGCTCTACTAAGTCCCATGAAGGTAGAGAACAGCAAAACCAGCTGCCATTCAGCTCAGCATGCTGGCCATGTTGGCAAAGTCAATGAGGAAACCACTTCTAATGCGGGATGGACCTAAGGCATTACAGCCAGAACTCTCGGTCCTTTTCATAGAATCGCCTCTACCATCAGCTGCAGAGCGCTCAGAGTGTGCAAACAACTATTGCATTTGGCTGATAACCAAAAGGTTGGAGGCTACAGTAGATCAAGTGTTGCATTTGCAGAATAGGCTGATGATCTACTTCCAAAACATCAGCCACTGAAAACCCCATAGAGCTCAGCTCTACTCTGACAAACCTAGATTTACCACGAATTGGAGTCGACTCTGTGACAGCCAGTACCAGCAATGTGCACTGCATATATCTGGCCAATTAAAAATTTTTTTAATGGGAACTCATACAGCTCTTATCACAATCCATCCATCTATCAATCATGTCAAGCACATTTATACATATATTGCCACCGTCATTTTCCAAAACATTTTCTTTCTACTTGAGCCCTTGGTATCAGCTCCTTATTCTTTCCCTTCATCCCTCACAAACCCTTGATAATTTATAAATTATTATTATCTTCTCATGTCTTACACTGACCAATATCTCCCTTCACCCACTGTTTTCTTGTCTGTGCCCCTGGGAGGGGGTTACATGTAGATCCTTGTGATCGGTTCCCCATTTCTACCACCACCTTCCCCTTCCTCTCCTGGTATCACTACTCTCATTATTGGTCCTCAGGGGTTTATCTGCTCTGGAATCCCTGTGTTTCCTGCTCTTTTCTGTACCAGTGTACATGCTCTGGTCTAGCTGGATTTGTAAGGTAGAATTGGGATCATGATAGTGGGGGGAGGGAGCATTAAAAAAGTGGAGGAAAGTTGCCTGTTTCATCAGTGCTCTACCACACCCTGACTGGCTCATCTCTTCATTGTGGCCCTTCTGCGAGGGGATGTCTATTGTTTACAGATGGACTTTGGGTCTCAGCTCCACACTCCCCCTCATTCAAATTGATATGCTTTTATGTTCTGATACCTGATCCCATCGACACCTCATGATCACACAGGCTGGTGTACTTCGTCCACAAGGACTTTGGTGCTTCTCAGTTAGATGGCTTGTTCATCTTCAAACCTTTAAGAACCCAGATGCTATATCGTTTGGTAGTGTGGCGCTATCAGCTTTGATCACCACCTTTGGTTATGCACCCGTTTTGTCTTCAGCGATCTTGTGGGGAAGGTGAGCATCACAGAATGCCAGGTTATTAGAACAAAGTGTTCTTGCATTGAGGGAGGACTTGAGTGGAGGATCTGGCCAATTTTACGTGATGTCATTCAGGGTTTGATTAATCGGACAGTTACTGCTTTTCTGATTATAAATTGGTTTCCCATGTAGTTTTGCTTACAGTGGGTAGATGTGGTCATTGTCAATGCTTAGAGAATGATAGATTTTGTGACAGTTTCTGAAGGCAAGATAATAAATTTGTTGACAAAAATCTCATGTCTGAAGCCAAATAACCACGGTATGGCCACAATTTGAGTCCTTTGAGGATGCCAGGGTTAGAGAGATGAAAACACTGCCTTGGGGTTAGGTGTGGGGAAGGGGAGCATGCACCTGGATGGTCTGACTTTCAGTATTTGAAAACGCTTTGAAGCTGTACATAAGGTCTCACAGATTTGGGACATGTTGTCAGGAAAGACCAGTCCCTGGAGAGAGAGACCATGTTTGATACAGTGGAGGGGTGGTGATTGGGAACCCTCGCTCACAGTGTTGCCCCAGGTGGAGAAAGTCTTCTACTTGTTTTTCTGAAATTCTGACATTGGCTAGCACACGCTGGGAAATTTTCAAGAAGGAGATTCTAGCAGTTGCCATTCAAGTGAGAACTTATACTGTACTATGTTTAAATAAACACAAAAGCAGACATCAAAAATATTTAATTTGGTACATTCAAAACTTCTATTTACAATCTAATTTTTATATTTTTGAAAGATATCCCCAGAAGTCGGTACAAAGAAAATGATTAGCTGATTTCTGAAAGTGTCACTATTATTATCAATAATGGTCACAATAATACATTTTATTTTTTAAGTGGATTTAAAAAGAAACCCAAATTGATTTTATTTCTTAAGTGTATTTAAAAAGAAACCCAAATCGGCCAAATATACCCCAGAAGTGGGCCATCGAGGCTAATATTTCCTGCTGCCACAATAGGTTTCCAGAAGTTTTACTTCATTATCTTTTATAATTTTATCTGGGTGTCTGTGCAGGGTATTTAGTGAATAAAACTCTAGTACTTTCCTTATCTCACAATGTATTGTTGCTGCATTGGCACCAGACTTTGTCTGCCAGGACGATTCCATGGACAGGATCAAGTATGCTGGTTTTGACTCCAGGAGGTCTGATCAAAGAGACAGCATCCTGTATAAATAGGGGTAACTCCTCAGAAGTTACTGGAACTTCAATACTTGGTCTCTTACTGGCAGGGTGCTCTTCTGAGGCCACGGGAGTGTTCTTTACATACACAGGACCTTTTAACAGGAAAATACTTCTTTTTTCTATTTGGGAAGTGTGTTTTCCTATAGATTATTGCTATGCATTAAAGTAAGTCCTATGCTTTGAATATTTAATATTTACTCATATTTTCACATGTTGGTGAACTTTAGCAATAATTGGTTATTTCTTCCTCACAAGGCTTAGTATTATTCTTGTATCTATACTGTTTTAAACCTAATCATGAACACCAACTATGCAGAGGAACAAACACTTAGAAATTATAATCCTCATAGGCTCATAAAGGAAGACATTTCATGTGTTTTATTAGTGACTTGTATGATCAATATGATCTATGAGTGTGAATATAACTAGTAGTGACTCAAAAGTAAAGAATTATGTGCTACTATAAACTCAAAAGTAAAGAATTGATTTTCATATTTCCTATTGAATTATTATTTATACATACACATTCATGTATTTAATGATTGCTTAAAATATTGAGAACTATTAATACACACAGTCAAACATCTAATGTATATATGTGTGTGTTTGTTCTCTGATAACAACTCCATAAATTACGAAGGTTTTATTATCTTCATTTAAGAAACCATTTTAGTTAGGAAGAAATTGAGTTTCTGAGAAGTTCAGTGCTTTACCTAATAGGAGCAATAAGAACCAATGAGCAACATCCCTGGACCTTTATGTTTATGCTTATTTCTCATATTTATTTGGATGTGTCTTAACCAGGTGACTGTGTTCAAAACTGAATCCTTGACTCGACTCAAACTATTTTCTTCCATTTCATTTGTTTTTACAAGTACCATATACACTCGAGTATAAGCCGACCCGAATATCAGTCAAGGCACCTAATTTTACCACAAAAACGGAATTGAAAATGTGCTAAAAAACTCAGCTTATACACGAAGGGGGAATCTCTGTCCCTTCTGTTACTTGCTAACCCAGCCATCACTAATTTTTTTCTTTTAAAAATCAAATTTCCACATTCAAATCATAATCCATGTATCAGAATACATCATCACTTCCAAAATATGTCTTCTTTCCATTTCTCTTTATTGCCACTGCCTTTACTCTAACTGAACTACCGTTCGCCCTTGCCGGATTATAACAGAGATCTCCCACAGATCTTCTATATTTTCCCTTTTATTTACCTCCCATCAATTCTCTCAGATAGTGCGATGCAAACCTAAGTTCAATATTGTCCTACCCTGGTTAAAATCTTGCAATAATTTCCCATTGCTCTTGGGGTAAAATCTTTATTCATTGTCCAGATTTACATATTCTGGTCTGTCTAATCTTATTTTGGGCTAGTGTGTTCTTTGATCATTATATTCCATCTGCTCTAATTTTTTCACTTTATAAATATAATAAGTTCACTTCTACTTTAGGTCTTTGGCAGTCTGCTCCTTTCAACCCATCCCTTGTCTGTCAGTGTGTTGCACTGTGGTGGCTGGTGTGTTGCTGTGATGCTGGGAACTATGCCACTGGTATTCCAAACGCCAGCAGGGTCACCCAAAGCAAACAGGTGTCAGCAGAGCTTCCAAACAAAGAACAGACAATGAAGAAGGACTTGGCTCCCACTTTGGAGGAAGGAGCTGCTGAAAACCTTTTCAACTTTGGAACCTTGTCCGAGACTGAAGACCTCATGGAGGTTGTCAGAGACAGTTCCCCTCAGGTTCAAAGGCACATAAAATGTGACTGAAGAGGGGCTGATCTCTTGGAGCAGAATCAACCACAGTGACATGAGTAGGGTCGGACCAGTGGGAGTGGATTCTGGGGATCTTCATTTGCTGATGGGGGGGGCATGACTCCAGGTAAGGAGAAACAGCTGGCAATAGCTGCTAATGATTGGAACTTGGAATATGCAAATTATGAACCTAGGAAAACGGAAAGTTGTCAAAATAAAATAGAATGTATAAAGATCAATATCCTAGGCATTAGTGATCTGAAATGAACTGATATTGACAATTTAGAATCAGAAAATCATATGATTTACTGTGCCGTGTCTAACCCGATCAAGAGGAATGAATCGTACGGCATCGACTGTCAAAAGGACCTTGCAAAATCAATCATGATGCACAATGCTAGCTCTGGCAGGATTATAGCCATCTGCCTTCAGGAAAATCCAATCTCTACAATTATCACTCAAGTTTATACACCAACCAAAGAAACGAGTGATGAAGAAATTGAAGAATTCTACAAGCGATTTCAGGCAGAACTCGATCAAACATGAAATCAAGATGCATTGATAATTATTGGCCTTTGGAACACAAAAGCTGGAAATGAAGAGGAAAGCCCAACACCAGTCAGAACCAACTGGATGGCACAACAACAACAACAACAACAACAACAACAACATTCTTTTCCTCTACAACGTTCTCTGAGTTGTTGGATTTCTAACATCAAAACTTGGCATCAGTATTACTTTTTCATCATCTTCTGTTTCCTTCATAGCATGTATTACAATTATTCTTTGGACTTGTATTATCAACATTTCTCACTGGATTGTAAGCTCCAACAGGCCCAAACCAAACACTCACTGCCATTGAGTCAATGCTGACTCTTAGTGACCCCTGCAGGTTGCTGAGATGGTAACTGCTTACGGGGCTAGAACACCCAGCCTTTCTCCTGTAGGGCTGCTGGTGGTTTCCAACCGTGGGTCCTGAGGATTGCAGTCTGGCACAAAACTACCACATCACCAGAGCACCTCCAAGAGGCCAGTGACTATTTATTGCTTTCATTCTATCTGGAGCTCTTTGGTCTGGCTCATAGTAATCACTCAATCACTGTTTGCTGAACAAATGGATACATTGATCCCTGAGTTAAAATAAGTCATAGTAAAGATGGAGAATTTGGGCGCCTACAGATGCTTTGCCCAGTTGGACTCGGTGATGACTCTTTCCTTCAGTCCTTGGTCTTGGATTTGGTTGGATATTGAAGTAAAGTTATTGTAGATGGTTTCCTGGATCCTTTTTTACAGTATTGGGTGAGATAAGCTCTATTTTAAGCTAAAAGATTGATTTAAGTAGGTAAAATATTGTAGCTCCACAACTGGAATGGAGTCAAAATCTCACAGGCTACTTGTGAATGTGCGCACTCTGCTATCTAAAATCACACAATGCTGATGACTTAATGGAATAATAAAAATCAAGAAGGAATTTTACTAATAAGGTTTCCCAATTTTAAATTATTCTGTGTAGTCAACCTGTAAAATAATAATTCTTGAAAAATGTTTAATTAAGGACTTTTTTCTTTTCCAGACTCCTGTTTAGAGGTGGGAAAGGTCCAGCCCAAGGGCCCTAGGAGGCTTGTAAAATCATCAATACCAGTGAACATCACTCATTTCCCTGACGAGAAGAGATCTAGCCATCATATTAGGGGTGAGTTAATTACATTTTGGACCACAACCTAATTTTCAAGTTGATAATTTTGTATGGCCTATAACTGATGTTATAAATATTAAAATGATCCTCAACAGAAAAATAAAGTTCCCCACTTTTGTCTTATGTGGATCTTCCTCCTTTAGAAATTGTAGAAATACCTGCAGGGGTCTCACTTGTCAGGGGCAGCCGATCTTCTCAAAGGGCATCCCTGAAGGCAAAGTCTGCTGCGTCAGTTACGTTTACATTTCTGTACTGCACAGCATATTGCATGCGGTCTTGACTTGGTGAAGCAGATGCTTGTTTTTATTTTCCTAGTGCTGCATTCACAGAAATTCTGTAAGTGGATGGCTTTAAAGGACAGACACTTACTTTATCAGAGTTGTGGATATTAAGATTTGACTATGTTCATTTCTTCCTTATTATTAGTGCCAGGCTTTCTTTGATTCCTTGGCTGTAGGTGATCCTCACTTGACATTTCCCCTGTGTGTGGGCTTCTGTGTATAATCTGCTTTTCTTTTGAAAAAATATGTATATATTTCAGACGTACTTAGAGACACAATCTGCTGTGCTAGGTCAGCTCTAATTAGCATAATACATAAAACACTATTTCTGAAAAAGGTTGTACTCCCAGGTTAGGATTCCAGTATATAGGAAGGAAATACCAATATATTGCTAATGAATTATAGAAACTTTTATTAAACAAAAATACCCAAGAGTGGACCTGTTGTTTCTCAACATATCTTCAATCTGGGTCTATAAACTTCTGAATGTGATATTTCCAACTATCTAACGCTTTCATGAAAATTCTGTGTTCTTTTACACGAAGTCAAAATGACAATATTTGGCATCCTTGGGGGAAGCAAACTTTTTTTTTATTGTCTTTTGAGTTCCAGGAACAAAACAGTCTGTAGGGAAGATAAGGTAAGGTTTCCCATTAAAATTCTTACAAGACAGACTTTACACCCCTTGAATTATTCAGAGATGTGTGTCATGATGGAACAGAAAAAGTCTCAGTGTAATTTTCTTACCCTTTTTCTCACCAATGCCATTTTCAATTTTCTTAAAATATCTTCAGAATATGCCTCTGTGATTGTCATCGGTCCTTTTAAAGGTCTATCAAAATTATCTCTTTGAGATTCCCAAAACAATTTCCATAACCTTCTGAGTTGACATCTCTGCTTTGAATTGAACAGGCTTTCAAAAATCCCTCTGAAGCCGCTCACTGCTTTGATTGATTGGACTTTGTTTTTGAAGGTACCTTCAAGGTAGTAAGACAAGCATATTAGATGGCTTGTCTGCAGCCACCCATGGATCATAGCGACACGTTTAAACGTATTTTGTTAGGAACTGCATTTCTTCACTTATGACCTGGAATTTGATTAGCAATACTTCTTGACTTATCCTTATATTTTGTTTTAAAAACTTTATTATGAATAGGGTGAAGGTTTGCTGAGCAAATCGTTTTCCATTCAACAATTCATACACATTTTGTTTAATGTCATTGACTGTAGTTCCCTCTGTGTCATATCACCGATCTCACTTCCTCCTCGTATATCTCATTTTTTATTATTCTTTTATACCTGATCCTGCCGTATGAGCTTTATTCTTGGGCAAATGATGCACTTTTGATCTCAAATAGTTGATTATTTTAAGGAGTCTGTACCTCTATATTGTTATTGCTCATCACATGTATGTCTATTTGGGACTGAAAATGGAACCATACGAGTGAGTTGGTTCCAAGCCTGAAGTTTAGCTAAGAGCCCTAGTCTCAGGGGTATCATTCTTTTATTGTGATTTGGTTGGAACTCTACAGAGCAAATACACTTTCCACCCAACAACTCACACAGAGCTTGTTTCTTGCCATTGATTGTAAATGCACACACACTGCAAGAGCACACATTTCACTTTCTCTTTCTGTTTCCCATTTCCATTTCTCGTTTTTTCCCCCTTTCTTTTCCTGCCTTCTGAATCTTGTCTGGTCAAATGCTGCCCTTTTGATCTCTTATGGTTGATTTTCTGGAGTGTAGCCTCCTTGACGTTAATGACCATTTTATGGACCTATTTGTATAAAGTTAAGAAGCACTGTTGGTGGAGTGGTTACTCATTAGGTTACTAGCTGCAAGATCAGCAGTTTGAAGCCACCAGCTTCTCTGAGGGAGAAAGATGGGGCTTTCTACAGTGTAGAGTTACAGTCTTGGAAACCCACAGGGGCAATTCTACTCTATTGCTATGGTTGCTATGAGTTGGAATTGACTTGATGGCAGGGAGGTTGTTTATTTTGGTTACATGAAATTGAACTCCAAGGGTGAGTTCAGTTCCAGCCTTGAAGGGTGATGAGCAACCTTAGTCTTAGGAGTTCCAACAGTTTCCATCTGACGAGTGCACTTCTTTTTCTTTCTTTTTAAATTTTTTAGTTTTATTCCCACTAACTTTGGGACCTTTGTGATCTCTTCCATCGTGGTCGGTAGAGGTCAACAGCCAGTCACTCTCTAGGCCTCTCTGGTCTCAGGGTTATGGAGACTGAGGTTCTTAGGTTTCATTTGTTCTTTGGATGAATTATTTCCATGTCTCTTTGATGTTCTTCACTTCGCTTCAGACAGGAAGAGACTGATGCTTGCCCCTTACATGGCTGCTGACAAGCTTTTAAGACCCCAGTTTCTTCTTGTCAAAGTAAGATGCTGAAATATTTTTTTGTGTGGACAATATCGGACTAGTTGACCTTGATGTACCTCAAGACTATAGGTCTGAGTCTCAGCCAGGCCCTTCTGACTCATTCCCTCGAGGTATTTGATTTTGACCAAAAAGTATTCATAGATTTGTTGCCTCAATTTTCTGCTCTCCTCATGGGCATATTTGCAGTGTATGCGAACACATATAAAATACCTTCTGTCAAATCTACATTTGGTCGTAGTCACATCTATCACCCCGCACCTGCTCATATGTAACTCGTTGTAGATTACTATTAGTACAGGTTTTTTCCCGGGACATTGTACATAATAATATTCACCTCTGTGCTGACTCGTCCCTGGTATATTACCTTCCCCATTAATTCAAGTTAATGTGTATCTTTAGTTAGCACTTGCTCTCTTGTTCCCTTCCAACTGCAGTAACAATCAAATAATGATTTTATTCTTTTATGAGAATGTTAATTTTCTTTAAGATAGCCCTGTAATTTATTATTATCTTTTCCCCATTTAAAGCAGTCCATTCTATTTAAAAAAATCGTTTTATTACGGGCTCATACAACTCTGATCACAATCCATACATACATCAATTGTGTAAAGCACATTTGTACATTTGCTGGCCGCATCATTCTCAAAATATTTGCTCTCCACCCAAGCCCCTGGCATCAGGTCCTCACTTTTTCCCCTCCCTCCCCACTTCCCCCTTCCTCATGAACCCCTGATAATTTATAAATTATTATTTTGTCATATCTTGCTCTGTCCCACATCTCCCTTCACCCACTTTTCTGTTGTATGTCCCCCAGGGAGGTCACATGTAGACCCCTGAAATTGGTTCCCCCTTTCCAACCCACCCTCCCTCTACCTTCACCACTCACACCACTGATCCTGAGGGGACCATCCCCCTGGATTCCCTGTGTTTCCAGTTCCCATCTGTACCAGTGTACATCCTCTGGTCTAGTCAGACTTGCAAGGTAGGATTCGGATCATGACAGTGGGGGGAGGGGGAGAGGAAACATTTATGAACTAGAAGAAAGTTGTATTTTTCATCATTGCTACATCGCACCCTGACTGCCTTGTCTCTTCCCCAAGACCCTTCTGTAAGGGGATGGCCAGTGGCCTACAAATGGGCTTTGGGTCTCCACTCCGCACTCCCCTGCTCATTCACTATGGTAAGATTTTTTGTTCTGATGATGCCTGATACCTGATCCCTTGACACCTTGTGATTGCACAGGCAGGTGTGCTTCTTCCATGTAGGCTTTTTTGCTTCGGAGTTAGATGGCCGCTTGTTTACCTTCAAGACTAATAGGAAATAGCTAAACTCTATACAGATTATCGCTAGTTGCCTTTTCAAACTATCTGCCTATGGATTCTCAAAGGTCTGCCATGACATAGCCTTTTTGCTTACTCAGATTGCTCATTTCCTTCCACTGTCTTATTCTACACTGACTCGGCTTATCCTCACCCCATTTGCCTTTTTATTTCCAGTGACTCGGTCTGTGTCCTTTTTTCTCTATTTCATTGGATTTTCCCTCCTTGGTGAATGGTGCCTACAGGAGCTGGCCAAGCACAGGCTTGAGCTTACTGCCCTGATTTCTGCTGGGCCATTGGAGAACAGGTCCACGCCTCAGTCAGAGTTCTACTCATGGTGTTTCTACTACTGAATGAGTAGTTGTTGAGATTAACCAGTCACCTTTCTATTTTGTGGAGACGCTTCCAAATGTCTGTGGGGAAATTCCAGGATCTTTTCATTCCACCTGTCCACGAACATTCTGAAACCCCTCATAGTCACTCACCCATTGGTGCCTGCCCTACCTGGCAGCCAAGTGGTTAAGTAAATGATGTTGGACGGTGGTAAGGAGCTGTTGTCGGCAAATGTGTGCTGTGACTTGGTGAGACACTGGCATGTTATGTTTTGGGGTTTGTTTGTTTTTTTTGTTTTTTGCTTTCTGATGCTGGATTCAAGTCTTAACAAGATGTAGACTACTTTAAGAGACCAAAAACCAAGACATAACTTATTAACACGATTGCCTTAAATGTACTAGGGATTGAGAATAAACAAATTCCACCCCCTCACCCAAAAGACCTCAGACGCTATTTCTTTTGATAGCTGGGCACCATCAGCTTTCTTCGCCACATTCGCTTATGCACCCATTTGTCTTCAGCGGTTGTAACAGGGAGGTGAGTACACAATGATATGATTTTTTTTTAGTTCTTTGATGCCTGATAACTGACCCCTTTAGCACCTCGTGGTCACACAGGCTGCTGTGCTTCTTCTATGTGGGTTTTATTGCTTCTGAGCCTGATGGCTGCTTCTTTACCTTCAAGCCTTTAAGATCCCAGATGCTATCTCTTTTGATAGCCAGGCATCATCAGCTTTCTTCACCACATTTGGTTGTATATCCTCTTTGTCTTCAACGTTTGTGTCGGGAAGGTGAGCATTATAGAATGCGAATTTAATAGAAGAAAATATTCTTGCATTGAGGGAGTACTTGAGTGGAGGTCCAATATCCTTCTGCTACCTTTATACCCTATAAATATATGCACCTAGATCTATTTCCTCATCCTCACGTATAAATATATTTGAATATGTGAATGTCTTTATCTAGACCTCTATAAATACCCTTTGCCTCCAAGCTCTTTCCTCTATTTCCTTTGATTTCCCTCTGTCCCACTATCATGCTTAGTCCCCACCAGGGTTTCAGCAATTCCTCTTTGTTGCATTACCCTTGGTCATGCCCAACCAGGCAACCCACCCCCTCTTCACCACCAATTTGGAATGCTTATTGTTCCCTTGTCCCTGGGTTTATTAACACCACTATCTTTCCCCCCACCTCCCCCTCTCCATGTCCCCAGGGAACTATTGCTCCCGTTGTTATCTCTTCCAATTGTTCATCCAGCTTATCTTATTTAGACCGACCTGCGGAGATAAAAACATGCACAAAAAAACAGCATGCACAACCAAGCAGCAATATACAAAACAAAAAACAAAAACCAGTGACAAAAGCAAAACAAACAAAACAAGAAATAAAAGCTTGTAGTTAGTTCAAGGATTGTTTGTTGTTAGGAGTGTTTTCCAGTCCAGTCTGTTGGGGTACCACGCCCTGGCCCCAAAGTACACCTTCAGCATTCCCTGAGGACCTTGCCGCTCCATTCCCTTGCTGTTCTTTTGCACCCCCTTAATGTTTTGCCTTGGTGTGGAGGGATCTGATCAGGTGCAATTCCCACACTGTGCCTCCGGTGTTGTCCCCTGTAGGGCTATGGGTCAGTGAAGGACATCATGTCTCATAATGGGGCTGGCCATGTGGTTCTTTCTGTCGACTGGCTGTTCTAATTGGGAACATCGACCTCCTGGCCTGGTGGGCCATGATGTGCTCCACTCTCTCCTCCTCCCCCTTCATCAGATATGTCCCTCTTCCAGAGCTGTAGATTCAGTGCCGTCCTTTGAAATAGATTCTTCTGAGGGGAGGGGCAGTTGTCCACTTAGTAGTTGGTGTTGGGACCGGCCCCCCAGACCTCTCCACTGATTCCCTACTCCATGCCGGCATGTTGCATTCACATCTTGGAGCATCAGGTTGAAGTCTGGTTCCTCTTTACCTGTGGAGACACACGCAATACACTCCCCTTGGGTGGGTTAGTGGCCTGTGCCCCCGCTGCCCTTTTCTTTTTTATTATTTTTTCCTCTTTCCCCACCTCCTTTTTAGTTGTCTACCATGTGTATCCCTGTATTTAGTCTTGTCCCTGCCATATTACCTGGTCCTCACCCCAGGAATGTTTGTATACTGTAGCTTTTCCCCTATGCTCCTTATGCCTTTTTGGTAAAAATCTGTATCTCAGCAGCCTTTGAAGTCTTTCGATCTTTACGTCAATGCTATCTTGAGGTCTGTTTTCTCTTTTTTACCCTCTGGGTGAGTTTGTTCTATGTGGTGGTCTCTTATTTATGCTCGGTGAGTGTTGTTCTTCTGCCCACACTGGGTAGGCAAGGATCTTTTGTAGGGCTGGATTTCTTCTAACGTATTCTTTGAGTTTTTCCTTGTCTGGGAAGATTTTTACTTCTCCATCTATCTTGATCGATAATTTGGCTGGGTAGAGTATTCTTGAGTTTGCATTGTTTTCCTTCAATGTTTGGAATATGTTACTCCACTCTCTCCTCTTCTTCATAGTTTCTGCTGATAGGTCTGAGCATATCCTTATGTGGAAACCTTTATATGTGATTGCTTTTTTTTCCCTAGCTGCTCTCATAAGTTTCTCCTTTTACTCAAAGTTGGATAATTTAACTATTATGTTCCTTGATGAGTGCTTCTTGGGATCCAGACTAGCTGGTGCAGCCTCCTGAATGGTTGTCTGGTTTTCATTCATTAAGCTGGGGAAGCTTTCCTCCAAGAATTCTCTTACTATTGTTGCAGATAAATTCTTTGTTGTGGCTTCCTCTGGTAAGCCAATAATTCTAATGTTCTGCTTCATAGCATCAGACATGGCTCTTAAGTTTTCTTTAGCTTCTCTGATGTTCTTATTAGATTTTTGTTCGAGTTTGTTAAAGTCTGCTTGGCTGCCCTCAAAGTCACTGATGCGGTTCTCTGATTCCTCCAGTTGCTTCTCGAGGTCCATGAGTCTGCTACTGACTTTTGTTATCTCCTCCCTAAACTCCTGTATTTCTCTTTGATTTATGGCTTTTACCTCTTATATCATTTCATCCTTTTTCTGTATTGTTCCCCCCATATCCTCTATGACTCCAAGTAGCATTCTGAAGCTTTCTTTCTGTGCCAGCTCCATGTCTGCTTCTTCTATGCATGTCATTATGTTCAGAACATCTGCCATTTCCTTTTGTTTCTCCCATTTTTTTGTTGTTGAGGTCGTTGGGGTTGATGGCTGTTTGCGTTGCGTTGTTTTAGAGGAGCCAGGTGCTATTTTCCAGGGAGTCAAAGAACACTGGCTCTCTCTGGGAGACTTGTAGGAATGCTTCTTTGAACTGCCTACAGCTAATTTTTCTATGAGATTAACCTACCTCTTTATCCTCCTGTGGCTTCCCTCACAGGGGCGTGACCCAGAGTGCACGGGTGGGATGCCTGCTTTGGTGTTGTGGGTGTTGGGCCGAGGTTCCTGCAGCAACTTAGAACATTGAGGAGTGTTGGCCGAGCTACCGTAGGACCCCAGGCACACAGGCAGGAATTCACCTGTAAGATGTTGAGCAGAGTATCCCCTGGTGGAGGTCGGTAGGGCCTTTCTCAGCCTCGGGCTAACTGCACAGGGTGGAGCTCTCCTAGCTGGGTGTGGCACAGGCATAAATGCCCTAAGCTAAGGGAATTGTTCTGAAGTTTAGCAGTAGTGTGTGAGAGAACAAGAAAGAGACAAAGAGGAGAAAAAATGTTATAAAGCAAGTCCGCTGAGCCTGTGAGGGGCAGGGGAGTGGGAGATATAGTGAAGAGATGGAAACAAAGCAACTATGTAGCTGAGTCGTGATCCCCGTCAGTGGAGCTGCAAGTGTGTAGTCCCTATTCCTAGGAGGCAGCGGCAAGCTGTGGCTGTGTTGAGAAGAGGCCTCTGGGCAGCCCTCTAAGACAGAGGGGAGGACAGAGAGGAGCTGCAAGGGTTCAGTTCCTGCCCTGAGGTGGGTGGTGGCAAACAGTGGCTGCGTTGAGACCAAGCCACCCTACAAATGGTCCTGGGCTCCAGCAGAGACAGTGGCAGGGCCAAGGTCAAGCCCCAGCCGGACTCCACTGAGGTTGACCAAAAACCCCCAGCCCCTCAAAACCCTGTGGGTCTGTGCCTTCTTATTTTTATGATGCTCCTCCTGCATTCCAGCAGTGTTGAATTTCCCTCTAAGCAACTCTCCTGGGTTGAATTTTGTGGAGTACCTCTGGTATGTGTTACTCAGTCACCATCTTGCTGGAAGTTCCATTCTATTTTTATATAGTCTTGATTTCATCTCTATTTGGAAGTCTGGAATAACATAATCTATTCCTTCTTTTAGTTTTGAAGTTGTCCTTCCTCATTTGTGAATTGATGTGTCTGATTGCCTAGTCAGTTTCATAAGTTTATTATTATTAATTTTGGATAGTTTTACATTTGGGTTAACTTCTGGGTACTGTTGTTATGTGTGTTCATCTCAAGTGGTTTTCTGATGTCCTTGGCTCTCAGTCTTAAGAACTCCTCTTGGTATTTCTTAGAAGGTTGGTCTGATTTTTACAATTTTTATAATTATCTAAAAACATATTACTTTTGCCATTGTATGAGAGGGCTTAAAATATTTGTGGAAACTCTCTTGCAAATAGCACCTGTCTCAGATTCTGCTTCTAGGAAACCCGACATAGAACACCGTGGTAGTTACATAATCTGGTGTCAACTTGAGACTATTAAGAGTGAATGGGGTAGCCACCACACCAGGGTGAAACCCTAAGGGCATGCAACAGAACAGCAAGGAGAGCAAAGCAATTAAGTCCTTAGGGAATACCCAAAATAGACTTTACGGCCAGGGCATGACACCCCATCAGACTTGACCAGAAAACACTCCTATAGGTTAACAAATAGACATGGTACTATTTATAGGCTTTTCTTTTTTTTTTGTCATTGGTTTTTCTTTGTTGTTGTTGTTTTACTTTGTTGCTTTCTTTGCTCTATTTTGTTTTTGTGCTTACTATTGTCTTTGCATGTCTATCTAGATGAGATAGGTGGGATAAATGATCCAGAGGAGAAAGCAATGGAACAATTCAGGAGGACATGGGAGAGGCAGAGATGGGGAAAACAAATGGGGGTATCAAACAACCCAGGGACAAGGGAACAAGTGACCTAAAAATCAATGGTGAGGAGAGTATAGGATGTCTAGTGGTGCTTGATCAAGGACAATGGAGCCCAGAGAAATTACTGAAACCCGAATGAAGGCTGAATATGATAGTGGGACAAGTGGAAAGTAAAAGCAGGAAAGGATATTGGAGGCAAAGGACATTTACAGAGGTCTAAATACAGGCATGGACATATTTAAATATATTTATATATAATGATAATGAAATAGATCTATGTCCATATATTTATATGTTAAGTATTAAGGGATCAGATGGACATTGGGCTCTACTCAAGTACTCACTCAATGCAAGATCACTTTGTGCTAACAACTCAGCATTCTGTGCTGCTCCCAACATGATCGCTGAAGCCAAAATGGGTGCACAGCAAATGTGAAGAAAGCTGATGGTGCCCAGCTATCCAAAGATATAGCACCTGGGGTACTAAAGGCTTGAAGGCAAATAAACGGCATCTAGCTGAGATGTAACAAAGTCCACATGGAAGAAGCACAGCAGCCTATATGATCATGAGGTGTTGATGGGTTCAGGTATCAGGCATCAAAGACCCAGAACAAAAAATCATATTTATGTGAATGAGGGAGAGTGGATGAAGACCCAAAGCCCATCTGTAAACAATTGGACATCCCCTTACACAATGACCACAAGGAAGAGGTGAGCCAGTCAGCGTGCAGTATAGCAGTGATGAAACATACGACTTTCTTCTAGTTCTTTAATCACACACACACACACACACACACACACACACACACACACACACACACACTATCATGACCCCAATTCTACCTTTAAAATTCAGCAAGACCAGAAAATGTACATGGGTACAGATAAGAGCTGGAAACACAGGGAATCCAGGCAGATAAAACCCTTAAGGTGAAAATTGAGAGTAGTGATAACAGGAGGTAGGGGGAGAAAGGGGAAATGATCACAATGATGTACATATAATCCACTCCCAAGGGGACATACAACAGAAAAGTAGGTGGAGGGAGAAATCTGTCAGTGTAAGGCATGAAAAAAAAGATAAATTATCAAGGGTTTATGAGGGAGGGAGAGGAAAAAACAAGGAGCGGATACTATGGACTCAAGTAGAAATTAAATGTCTTGAAACTGTTGATGGCAGCAAATGTACAAATGTGCACGACACAATGGATGAATGTCGGACTTTTGATAAGAGTTTATGAGCCTCCAACAAAATGATTATGAAATAAAAATGAAAAGAGTGAAGTTTAGCCTGTCAATCAACTCACAGATTGAAGATCTCATTTGGAGCCTCTGCAGAAATAAATAGCTCACTGGAAGCCAGACCCACACTCTCTCCTAGACATTCCTGTTTACAAGCCACATGGAGCTACACTGTTGGAGCCAGAGTCCCGGAGCTGGAGGAGCCATGTGGAGACCCATGCCAGCACTGAGATGCTTCCCCTACCTCTGGATCTGCATGACTTTCTACCCACTGGCCTGTGATCTTCCTGCATTTGACATTATTGCATGAGTTGTGTGAGTCTGAAGAGGAATTTATATATTGGTATGGGACAAATGGACTAATATTGGACTTACAGACTTCAGCTGGACTGGGATGGGATGTTTTCTTAATATATAACTTCTTTGATGTAAAAATCTCTCTTACACATATATGAATGTTTATGAATTCATTTCTGTAGTCAATCCAGATTGATATAGACACTTAATGTTTGGGAATAATTATAAATGAGATGATTGAAGAATTCCCTTTGTGACTCAGAATGTTAACAGCTCTACAGTGCTAAAGATGGTGCCCAGTAATGAGGTGCACCCATAAAGTTCTTATTTTGAATTTCTGTCTGGCTGTCCCAGTTGAAATAAAACAGAATATTATTTTGAATACTAAGTCTCATCTCCATGTATCCACTGTTATGAACTCTCATGTTAAACACCCTTGATGTTCCTGTATAATTTATCTGAAGATGTGTTAGTCTGAGTAGACTAGAGAAGCAAAATTCATAAACACTCATATTTTAAAAGAGAGAGTTTTATATTTAGGGTAATTGTACATTAAGCATCCCAACACAGTCCAGTCCAAGCCCATAAGTTCAAGATTAGTCCATATGTCCAACACCGATCTACAGAGTTCTCCTCAATCTCACAAAACACACACAATGATGCCAAATGCAGGAGGAAAGCAGAATCAGTGAATGTGTAAGCATCTCAGCGCTGGCAGGGTTCTCCGTACAGCTGCTAGAGCACCCAGGGCTGCAACAGGGTAGGTCCATGTGGCTTCTCCTCAGGGATGTCTCACAGGAAGTGAGCCTTGCCATCTGAGGCAGAGAACTAGCTAAAGCAGCCCCACCTGGGTCCAACCTTCAGAAAACAAGAGACCAGACAGGCAGGGCTCGCTGAGCCATTTATCTCTCCACCCTTCAATTAAACCTATATGTGTTCATTGTCCAGGTTGGCACAATAAACCTTAACACAAGAGAAAGAAAATAAAGTATTTAGTGCTCCATTGCATGCTACCTCTTCAATTCTTGTCTCGCTGCCTTGTTCTAGCATTCGACTTATTTCCTTCCACTCCCCCCAACCCCCCACCCCCTTTTTTTTTTGTAAAACTACTCTGGGGAGATTCTGCTTTAAGGCCTAAAAATTCTCATTTAACCCCAAAGAACTTAAAGGCACAGATATGTTCTTTGCCATAGAGAATTTTTTGGAAATACAATCATTAAATACTGTCACCAGGTTAGCTTCCCAGGAAGCTAGTGTTGAGCAGATATTTACAACACACAAGGCTTATCATGAAGTGCTTTGAGGATCAGTAGGTGAGCAAGAGAAGAAAAAAGGATCGGGCATAGGGATGAGTTGCTCCAGCCAGACTTTGGGAGCTCGGACACGGTGACAAACCTTTACAATAAACCTCAATTGGAGAAGGTTGTGGATTGATCAGTGGTTAGGGACTCCCTAAGAAGAGAAATGAACTTGAGTCTGGCAGCTAGCTTTAGTGGAGACAATCCTTTTAGGAAGTTTACAGCTGATGATGTCATGGTGTCTGCCTATAGCACTTTCAGGAGTTGAGGTCTAAGTCCTTCATTTATAAAGAGAGTAGGGAGTACATATTCAACATCTCCCTGGGACATGTTTTCAGATTTACTTAATGTCAACTGACTTTCAGAACTCCCAGGACATAGGACTCAAAAGCCTATCTGCAAAAATGTATTTGGGAAACTTCTTACAGAGGTGGACTCTGTCTACTTCTAGGAGGATATTGTAGTTAGATTGGGGTGAATTTGTACATAGGTATTTTTATGCACCATAGATTTATGTATTTTCCCATCGATTTATTTTTATGGCACCTTGTAGTTGCTGATCCAAGAAGAAAATAGATATGTTGGAAGTCCTGGGAGCTCTAGTAGAGGATGGTGTTTTTGTAATATTAGATTACGAACTCTATTTCTAGTAGCCTATGATTTAAATTTAGCTGGGAGCTGGACTACGTGTGTCTTTGACCACACATCTATTAAAAGAACGCACTGGGCTACAAGGGAAAGGCTTATCACAGCTTTGCCTAGTGTTTTGGAAACCTTGGAAGAAGGATGAATATTTGAGAAGTGAGAAGCCTAATAGAAATTCAAGTAGATAGGAGACAGATAGACTCAGGAAAGTGTCACTAAAGTTCAAACAGTCAACTATTTGGTTTGATCAAATATAAGACTTATTAAATTTCTACATTTCTATTTCCACTTTAGAGAAGTACATATTGTCTTAGAGAACTTAGAGATCCATAGTGGCATCATGGTTAAAGCACTGGGTTTCTAACAAAATCGCCAGAGGTTGGAATCCACTAGTCATTTTATAGGAGAAAGACACGGCAGTCTTCTCCTAACAAATATTACAGCATTGGAAACCCAATGAGGAAGTTCTACTCTGTCCTATGGGATCATTCTGAGTCAGGATCAACTTAACAGCGATGGATTTTATAGGTCACATGCTTCTTCTAATAGAAATAAGTTCATAGTCTATTCCTCTTTATATAAAATGGAAATAATAGCTGAACTAGCTATAACATTTTAAAATGAATGGTTGTAAAATATTTTACAAATTAGTATTTACACAGAGTACTTGGGTATATGGTTCATGTTTGAGTAGCCCATCAAATTGTGGAAAATTTAACTAGATCTCCAGAGCTCCTTTAACCTTCTAACTAAATGTTTATTAGAACAGATATAGGCCAGAATGTTGCCAAAAATCCCAAAGGGTGTGTCGGGTTGGTGTAATTGGGTAGTGCATTTGGCAGTAAGAATCCTACAATCTTGCCAGTCATGTGTTTTGGCGAGATGAAACGTCTTCACTTTAATTTAGATGGCACCACTAACAGTAATTGACTCTTACAGAAATTTGAAGTTACCATGGTTTATGATCCTGCATAACAGCAAGCAAATTATCCTGGAAAACTCCACCTAGCTTCCTACTACCTCAAAAGAGGGGCAGACATTGCTCCTGAGTGGTGGCGTTATATAAAACTTCAAATATGGGATAATTTCTTTCATAATTGTTTTTGTTCCTGGTTGAAAAATACTGCGAGGAAACATGGTTTTGTCCTATTGTATCTCCATGTTGGAAAGCCAGATAAAACGTTGAAGACCTAATAAGATTTAGCTTTCCAGAAACATAAATAATTTAATCTGATTAATGACATTGTTCTACCTGAGGGGTTCCATAATTAGTGGATTATTGAAGTTACATGAAAGTTATCTGTTATTAGCACCTGGAGGAATTCCTGTTGTCTTAGACTATGGAATTGAGTGATATGAATATTCTTGTCATGCAAACTGTAAAGATAATAAGCCCCGGGCATTTTGTAAACTATATCAACCCACAGATCTCACATTGAATATTTAAGGCACAGGAGGTGTTATTTGTTAGGATATAGATAAAGGGAGTTCAACTGCTTCCACCTTCCTTTCAGGAAGTTGCTCTGTTGAAGGTACTTGCAGCTTTTAAAAATTACTTCTTCCCTGTCTCTTATTAAAGTTGGTCTATTGCTTCATTTCTCTGCAGGTATTCTTTGGACTTTTATAAGGACCATTCAAAATATTTTTACAGAAGATAAAAGTATTTTTATGAAATGAAATTTATAGCAGGGTACAAAGGATATAATTAAAGCCGAATCGCAATATACCACGAATGCGAGAAATCTGTGAAAATATCATACAAATACTCTGTTCTGAAAGTATTTGAAAAGCGAAACTCAGCCCTTTGGGTTTCATTCCTCTTATTTGGTTGGGGGGGGGGGGGATACAGCCTTTAACAGTGAACCTGTTATTTAGTTTAAAACATAACTTTATAAAACCTGCTGCAGAAATAAAATTCATAAAGCAGAAATTAAAATATGGTGTGAGGCAATGCATCCAAGTTGTTGGTATAGAAAATACTGTTGTTTGCTTGGGTGTGATCTTGCCTTTGAAGTAATCTCACACAGCCTCTGTGGAACCCTACATCCAACGGGTACACCACCCCACTACCTTGAGGAAGAGTTGGAACTCCTTCAGCCTCAGGGACAGTTGATCAAGTCTCAGTTTTCTCCTTACTTACTATTCTACTTCTTCTCCCTCAATTGACTAGCCATTCTATCTTTTCCATCTCGGTCAGTCTCAACGACCTCACGTTTGTGTTGTTGTTTTTGTCTCTCTCTTTCTTCTTCTTCGCTCTTTTTTCCTGTTTCCTTCTTTCTCCTCTTCTCTCTCACTCTCTCCTATCATATGCTACTACTGGCTTCCAGGTCACTACCCTCTGCTTAGGGAAAATCAACCCAAATAGCAAGAGGAACTCCAGTCTGCCCTCCGTGGGAGTGCTGCACAAGTGGGACAAACAGCTACACTGAGCTGCGCAGCTGAGGAAGCCTCTGTCAGACCTCTAAGGCGATCTCATCAACTAGGGCAATTCTGCCCAGCACCACTAGGTCCTTGCATTAAAAGAGCACACCAACCTGCCATTGTGGGGCAGGGTCTAAACCACTCTGGCCCCACATTCATGCAATCAGGGATCAGCTATCTCTTTATACTTTATTTCCTCCTTCTCTCTCTCCTCCCCCTTTACCATCACAGCCAATCTTAGTGAACACAGTGATTCTTTCCTCCTTCTTTCTCTTTCTTCTATTTTTCTTTCATTCCTCTTTCTTTCTATTTTCTCTTAGCTTCTCTGCTTGTAAGATTCTATCTTCTATCTCTCATTACTTTCACAAGCAACTGCTGTTTTCCAGGTCCCTACACTGCCTAGGGCAACCCTGTCTTCCCAGTGGGAAGCCTGACCAGTGCTACACACAGGATGAGTCAGTACTACACACAGCACAGCATGGGGTCAGCTATTTCTTTATCTATTTGGAAAATTATCTCTCCTCCTTCTTTCTTCTTTTTTTCCTTTCTTTGTTGTGTTCTTTAACTCTTTCTTCTTTTCTCCTCTTCTTCTTTCTCTTTTCTCTTTCCTACAACAGCCTCAGCAGATTAAGTTCTCCTTTTTGTTGTTTTGTTTTTCTTTCTTTCTTTTTTAAAATTTTACTGTTTTCACTTTAGTTTACTCTGTGAATTTTAGTTGTGTGTGTGTGAGTGGGTGTAAGTTTGCTTGGCATTATTGCCCCGTCTGTGTCTTCCTCTTTCTCTCTTCTTCCCCTCTTTCACTCTCTTTCCTGTCACAAGCCACTAGCAGCCTCCAGGCCACTCCCCTCTGCCTATGGAAACTCTGGAGTCCCAACTGGGAGAGCTCCCACCTTCATTTATTGGCTTGGCAAGAAGCTGGGGAAACACGCTAGTCTTCTTCCACATACCAAGCAGCAGGGGGTTCTCCCCTACAAAAGTGTGGGAATCCCACGTCAAAATCCCGAGGCATTACAAGTGACAGGGGGAAATGCCTGACCACCACGGGTGGGGCTCCACGCTACTGCGGGAACATTCACCCAATCCCCAAGGCATTCTCTTTGTCTACACTAATTCCCCTGACAGCTACAGAGCTCTACACCAAGGAGGGTATACCCACACACCCTCCTTGCACTACAGTTTCAGAGGAAAACACCACAAGCCAGCCGTGGTGCTCCAAGAACCATGAAGCCTACTTAGAGATTGGCCAGGGAAGCAACACCCTCGTGGGCCCACAACAACCCGACCAGTGTCACATGAGAGGAATATCCAACTCACATTCCAAATAACGGAATACTGGACGGCTAGGATAAGAATGAAACCACAGGAAGATATAGCGATAATATGACCCTCAGTACAACTACCAGCAGGTAGTTCATAGAATTCTCATATGAATCCCCTGAGAGCAAGCCCAGGGCTCTTGGACTCAGGAAGATGGCTCCAGACTCCTCTAAAACAACACGTAAACAGCAACCAGTTCTAACTGCTTCAATGAAAAGGCAGGAGAAACAGAAGTTAATGCCAAAAGAAGTAATGAACCTAAAGAGGGGAATAGAAGCAGATATTGACTTGCCACAAAAAGAAAATTTCAAATTGCTGCATGAAGTCATAAAGGATATGAGGGAAGCAATGCAGAAAAAAGATGAAATGAAAGAGGAGATAAAGGCAACGTACCAAAGGGAAATACAAGAGTTAAAGGACTAAATAGCAAAATCCAGTGACAAATTGACAGACGTAGCTAATAGGCTTGAGGAGGCAGAGAATCGCACCAGTGACCTAGAGGATAACCAAGCAGACCTCAGCAAAAGGGAAAATCAGTAAAAAAAGACAATCAAATTAGCTGAAGAAAACTTGAGAGGCATTCTGATGCTATGAAAAGAAACAATATTAGAATAATTGGACTACTGGAACAAGACACAACAAAGAAGTCAACTGCTAAAATAGAAAGGGAATTCTTAGAGGAAAACTCCCCTAGCTAAATAAATGAAAATTAGGCAACCATTCAAGCGGCTGAAAGAACACCAGCCAGACTTAATCCAAAGGAGAAGTCACCAAGACACATAACTGTCAGATTATCCAACTATGAGGAAAAGGAGAAGATCATAAAAGCAGCTAGGGTAAAGCAAACAGTCACGTATAAAGGTAACCCAATAAGAGTATGTTCAGACCGATCAGCAGAAACGATGAAGAAGGGAGGGAATGCATTAACATATTCCAAAAATGGAAGGAAAACAATGCAAACACAAGAATACTTTATACAGTCAAATTATCTATTAAGATAGATGGAGAAGTAATAGTCTTCCCAGATATGGACAACCTCAAAGAATACATAAAATGAAACCCAGCCCTTCAAAAGATCCTTGCTGATCCAGTATGGGCAGAAGATCAACACTCTCCGAGGGCAAACAAGAGACCATCACCTATAACACCACCACCCACAGGGCGACAAAGAGGAAACAGCCCCCAGGATAGCATCAGCTCAATAGTGGAAGGAAAACAAACATAAACCCCTTACAAAAAACAAGCAGATAAGACAGGTAGGTTAAAAATATCCATCACAAACGATACAATATGACATCAGAGTACACTTATAGACATAATAACACTGAATATCAATGACCTGACCAAGGCATTAAAAGGCAGAGGCTAACAGACTGGCTCAGGAAACATAATCCATCAATATGCTGCCTGCAGGAGGCTCATGTCAAGCTTGCAGACAAAAACAGGTTGATAATTAAAGGCTGGAGAAAAATACACCGAGCAAACGGTAATGCAAAAAAAACCCCCAAAAAACCGAAGGGGTAGCGATCTTAATATCTGACCAAATTGACCTCAAGATACATGCCATAACAAGAGACAAGGAGAAGCACTATATAATGCGCGAGGGAACAATAGACTAAGAACCAGATGATAAACATATATGCACCTAATGAGAGGCCTGCGAAATTCGTAAATCAAACACTCCAACAGGTGAAATAATTACGGTTGGTGACTTTAATACACCACTCTCTGAAACAAACAGATCATTGGGAAAGAAACTCATCAAGGAGGCTACAGATCTAAATAGCACAATTGGACGACTTGGCTTGAAGGATATTTTCAGAGCGTTCCACTCACATACAAATTAATTCACATTCTTTTCAAGCACATATTCAAAAATAGACCACATGCTGGGACACAAGTCGAACTTGAGTAAATTCAAGGACAGAGAGGTTATACAGACATCTCTCTCTGATCACTGCACCATAAAGCTGGGAATTAACGGATGGTGAAAAGAAAACATGAGCAAACAATTGGAGGATGAACAATTTCCTATTGCAAATGCAATGGGTATTGATCCAGATCAGAGAAGAAATCACAAAATTTCTAGAAACCAATGAGAATGAAAATACGACATACCAAATCCTGTGGGACATAACAAAGGCATTTATCAGAGGGAGCCTGATAGCAATAAATGCACACATTAAAAAAGAAGAAACCAGTGTATTATATGCTGACACAAAACTTACACCTATTACTGCAAAGTCAACAGAACAACCCTACTAATAGCAAGAGGATAGATATAATAAAAATTAGAGCCCAGATACAGGAGAGGGAAAACAAGAAAATTATGGAAAAAAATCCATGCCACTCACTATAAGTTTGTTCTTTGAAAGTATTAACAGAATTGATGGACCACTGACAAACCTAACCAAAGAAAGGAAGGAACAAACGACATTTGCATGGATGAGGGATGAAACACAGGAAATTACAACGGACCCTAATGAAATCAAAAGGACAATTACACAGTACTATGAAGGCCTGTACTCTAACGAATTCAACAATTTGGAAAAGATGGAGAAATATTTGGAAACTCTATCCCAGATGGATGTTAAGAACCTCAACAGACCCATTGCAATGGTAGAAATAGACAAGGTATTGAGTGATTACCAACAAAAAAGTCCTCAGGTGAGATGGCTTCACAGGAGAATTCTAGGAAGCATTCAGGGAAGAACTGACACCAATTCTATACAAACTCTTCCAGAGCATAGAAAAAGACAGAAAACTCCCAAAATCTTTCTATGAAGCTAGTATAACTTTGATACCTAAAGCGGGAAAAGATGCCACAAGAATCGAGGCCCATAGACCAATATCCCTAATGAACATTGATGCAAAAAGCATTAACAAAATACTGGCCAATAGCATACAAAAGCATATTAGAAAAATAATTCACTATGACCAAGTGGAATTAATACCAGGGATGCATGGATGGTTCAATATATGAAAGACCATTGGCATTGTTCACCACACTGGCAGGAAAAATGATAAGAACCACATGATAATATCGATAGATACAGAAAAAGCATTCGACAACATCCAACACACATTTCTGTTTAAGACACTGAAGAAGATAGGAATAGAAGGAAAATTCCTCAATATTATACAAGCCATATATCAAAAACCAATAACTAACATGGTAGTTAATGGAGAAAAGATGAAAACAATTCCACTGAAAAAGGGGACCAGACATGGATGCCCCTTGTCCCCACTCCTATTTAATATTGTACTGGAGGTCATAGCTAACTATAAAAGACAAAGGAAAGATATTAAAGGTATTCATCTGTGGAAGGAAGAGGCGAAATGATCATTATTCGCACATGATATGATTCTATATATCAAAGATCCCTTAAATTTCACCAGCAGAGTGTTAGAAGCAATAGAAGAATATGGCACAGTGACCGGATACAAAATCAACAAACAGAAGTCTATTGGACTGCTCTACCCATCAGACAAGTTCACAGAAGAGAAGATTAAAAAGATAGTAGCCTTTAAAATAGCCAAGCACAAATTGAAATACCTCGGGATATATCAGACTTAAAAAAGGAAAGATTTATAGGAGGAAAATTATAAAACTCTACTTCAAGAAATCAAGAGTGACCTCAACAAATGGAAGAAGATCCCATGCTCGTTGATTGGCAGACACAAAATAGTAAAGGTTTCAGTTCTGCTGAAGGCACGATGTAAGTTCAATGCTATCTCGATACAAATACCACCATCCTTCTTCAAAGAATTGGAAAAACAAATGACCAACTTCATATAGAGGAGAAAGAAGCCCAGAATTAACCGAGAACTTCTCAATAAGAAGGACAAAGTGGGAGGGCTTGCTCTACCTGACGTTAGCATGTACTATACAGCCACAATAGTCAAAACAGTGTGGTACTGGTATAATGACAGATCTTCAGACCAATGGAAAAGATCTCATGACCCAGAAATAAAAAACATCCACATACAGGCAACTGATCTTTGATAAGGGATCCAAAAATATTAAATAGGAAGCTGATGCCATCTTCAATAAATGGTGCTGGAAAAAAATAGATATATACCTGCAGAAAAATAAAGCAAGACCCTTACCTCACTCCATGCACAAGAATAAACTCAAGGTGGATCACAGACCTTGAGATAAAACCCCAAATAATTAGGGCCATTAATGAGGGAATTGGGACAAACCTGAGAACACTGGCACAGGGAATACATAGGCTATCAGAAATAGGGAAGGTTACAAATACAGAGGGGTCACAAATAGAAAAGTGAAGATAAGACACCTGTGTACATTGAAAGAATTCACTAAGAGTCCACCGACTGGGAAAACATCTTTAGCAATGACACATCAGACAAATGTCTTATTACTAAAATCTACAATACTCTGATAGCTTCCAAAAAGAAAAAAACCAATAGCCCACTTGAAAGGTGGGCAAAGGACTTGAACAGAAATTTTACAGGGACAGAAATCCGAATGGCCAACAAACATATGAGAAAATGTTCCCGATCTTTAGCCATAAAAGAAATGCAAATTAAAACAACACCCTCAAAGGTAGCCCAATTCAAAAAATCAGAAATCAACAAGTGTTGGAGGGGCTGTGGTGAGATAGGAACTCTTATCCACTGCTGGTGAACTTGTAGGTATGTACAACCACTATGGAAATCGATTTGGTGATTTCTCAAACAGATGGAAATTGAGTTACCATATGACCCAGCAATCCCCCTACTAGGTATGTACCCAGAAGAGGCAAGAAACAAACCACAGCCAGACATCTGTTCTCCAATGTTCATTGTGGCACAGTTCACAATCGCAAGGAGTTGGAAACAACCCAAATTTCCATCAACAGATGAAAGGATTAAAATAGCTGTGGTACATACATACAATGGAGGATTAGGCATCACTAAAAAGCAGTGATGAACGCATGAAGCATATAGCCACATGGGAAGAACTGGAGGAAATGATGCTAAGTGAAGTTAGCCAAGCACAAAAGGACAAGTATAACATGAGTCCACTGAAGTAAAGCTACAGTACACAAACACTCCAGGAGTGAGGTCCAGGTAGTATGGCAGGGGCCAGACCAAATCCAGGGGTACATACGGTAGCCAACTAAAAAAGGAGGGGGGAGGAAAGGGGAAAGAAAAAAAATGTGTGATGGGGGAATAGGGAATTGACCCAACCAAGGGGAGGGTATTGTTTGTGTCTCCCCAGGGCAAAAGAGACCAGATTTAAATCCAGTGCCAGATGAATGCAGCGTGCCGGCAAGGAATGGGGAACACGTGGAGGGGCCTGAGGACAACTGCCCCTCAACCCAGAAGAATTTACTTGAGAGGACAGCACTGAAGATACAGCTAGGGGAAACGGGTATGTCTGATCACAGCAAATGGGAGCAAATAAAGGGGGAGGAAGAGAGAGTGGAACCCATCCTGACCCACCAGGCCTGGAGGACGATATCCCCACTCTGAACTGCCAATGCACAGAGTGGACAACATGGCTGATCCCACTATGAGTCATGCCGTCCCTTGATGGCCCAGGGCCCTAACGGGGCAACACTGGAGACTCAGTGTCGGAACTGGCCAAGACTCACCCTGTGACACCGAGGCAAACCACTAAAAGCGTGCTGCAGAGCAACCGTGGGAAAAGAGCAGGGAGCCCCCAAGGGAGTACAAAGGACAGTCTCTGGGGCCAGAGCGTGATACCCCATCGGACCTGACTGAAGGACTCGCCTAGAGATCAAAAATCAAACCTTGATATAGTTACAGGTTTTTCTTTCTTTAAAAATTTTTTTCTTTTAATTAAATTATTCTTCTATAGGTAACTGGTTTCCTTTTTGTTGCAATCGCTGATCTTGCTACGGCTTGATTTTTTGGTGCATATTATTGTCTCTACAGGTCTATCTAGAAAAAATAGACTGGATGAATAGTCTGGAGGAGAAAACAACGTGACCAATAGTTCTGGGGGACATGGGAGAGGTGGAGGCAGGAGTAAGGAGGTGTTGCTGAGCAACCCAGGGACAGGAGAGCAACAAGTGATCCAAAATCAGTGGCAAGGAGGGTCTGAGAGGACTAATAGGGATTCAGCAAGGGCAATGTAACCAAGATAAATTATTGAAACTCAAATGAAGTCTGAGCATGATAGTAGGACAAGAGGAAAGTAAAAGGAAATAGAGGAAAGAACTAGATGACAAAGCATATTTATAAAGGTCTAAAGACTGGAATGTACATATGTAAATATATTTATATAAGAGTGTGGGAAACAGATCTACGTGCATATATTTATAGGTTTAGTATTAAGGCAGCAGATGGATATTGGTCCTCCACTCAAGCACTTACTCAATGCAAAAACACGTTGTTCTATTAAATTGGCATTCCAGGATGCACATCTTCCTGACACGATCACTGAAGAAAAATGTATGCATAAGCAAATATGGGGAAGAAAGCTGATGGTGCCTGCCTATCAAAAGATATAACATTTGGGATCTTAAAGGCTTGAAGATAATAAAGTGGCCATCTAGCTGCAAAGCATCAAAGCCCACATGGCAGAAGCACACCTGTCTGTCTGACCATGTGTTGAAGAAGGGACCAGTTATCAGACATCAAAGAACTAAAAATCATATCAGTGGGTGCCCACCTCTGATGTAATCACTGAAGAAAAATGTGTGCATAAGCAAATGTGGTGAAGAAACCTGATGGTGCCCGACTATCAATAAATATAGCGTCTGGGGTCTTAAAGGCTTGAAGATAAACAAGTGGCCACCTAGTTCAGAAGGAAAAAAGTCCACATGGAAGAAGCACACCAGCCTGTGTCACCACAAGCTGTCGAAGGGATCAGGTATCAAGCATCATACAACACAAAATCATATCATTGTAAAGGTGGGTGAGTGAAGAGTGGATACCCAAAGCCCATTGGTAAGCAACTGGACACCTCCTTACTGAAGGATTGTGGGGAGGAGATGAGCCAGTCAAGGTGCAGGGTAGCAACGATGAAACATATAACTGTTCTCTAGTTCTTAAATGCTTCTTGCCCACCCCTACCCCCCATCATGATCCCAATTCTACCCTACAAATCTGGCTAGACCAGAGCATGTTCATTTGTACAGATAGCAACTGGAAACACGGGCAATATAGGACAGATGACTCCTCCAGGACCAGTGATGAGAGTGGCAATGCCTGGAGGGTGGAGAGAATGTAGGGTAGAAAGGGGGAACCAATTACAAGAATCTACACATAGCCTCTTCCCTGGGGGATGAACAGCAGAGAAGAGGGAGGTGCGAGACGTTGGACAGTGTAACATATGAAAAAATAATAATAATTTATGAATGTTGAAGGGTTTATGAGGGAGGGGAGAGTGGGGAGGGAGGGGGAAATTGAACAGTCGATATTAAGGGCTTAAGTAGGTGGCAAATGTTTTGAGAATGATGATGGCAACAAATGTACATATGTGCTTGACACAATGGATGTATGTATGGATTGTGATAAGAATTGTACGAGCCCCCAATAAAATGTTTTTTTTTAAAAAAGAAAGAAAATACTGTTGTTTCCAGAAATGACATTGCTAATTTTGCTGTAGTGAGACATCCTGCTAGAACGAACACTCTCCCTCCCTTTTAGACTAGTAACAGTGGAAATTCTTACCCTACCTAGTTCTGAGGGGAAAGAGAAGGGAGTGTCAATTGGATTCTTACAGATGTAAAGTCCATGCACAGTGAAAACTGCTAACATGCTGGGCTGCTAACCAAAAGATTGACATCCACTCTGCTTTACTGTGGAGAAAAGCCTGGCAATCTACTACCAAAAATTAGCCACTGATTAAAAACCATACAGAGCACAGTTCTATTCTGATACACACAGGGTCACTGTGAGTTGTTGATTCAAAGTCAGTGATAAGGTAAGTAGTAATGCATTGTTACAGATTTTGATCTTTGCATTTGGAAGGTGAGGAGGAAGGTGCTTTTTGCATAGTTGTAAATAATATGACCTAACAATTTATGTTAGCATCCTCATGGTTTCTTACATGGGTAAGTTGTTCTTGTAAGTGCCATTGAGTCCATTCTGACCCATAGTGACCTTGTGCACAATAGTACAAAACACTGCCTGGTCCTGTGCCATCCTCACAATTATTCCTAAGCTTGAGCCCCTTGCTGCAGTCTCTGTGTTGATCTATCTGGCCACGGGCCTTCCTCTTTTTTACTGCTCCTCCACTTTACCAAGCATGATGTCCTTCTCCAGGCACTGATCTCTTCTGACAGCATGTCCAAAGTGTGTAAGATGATGCCTTGCACCCTTGCCTGTAAGGAACATTCTGGCCAGACTTCATCCAAGAAATATAAGGCATATATAAATCAAAGGCCTGGCATGTGTTCTGTAGCTTCTTCTACATAGTTAAATTTTTTGACATCATTGAAAATTGTCCAATGAAGGTAACCAGCACAGCCCTCATGGAGAAATAAATGACCCCGGGAGATTACTACGCACTCTATAGTTCACAGACATAGCAGGAGACCTTTTGAAATTCCAAAATATACTGACATGTTTTAACTGAAGTACTTTCAGATTGCCACATCGTATTAAAACTCCAGTGAAGATAACCAATGACCTTGACGTACTTAAAATGAATTGTGGCTTGTTTGCTCAAGAGGACAGTGCAATTAAAAATATTTATGTAATTGCTCTTCAGAGAGCTCGGGACATTGACACGAAGCTATAAATTAGCAGAACTTTCACAAACCCAGGGAGAAAGGGGAGTTCTCAGTGAGGTGGTCCTGGAATTTATCTACACGATTGTTGCATTTTCAGCAAGTCTCAAGTCACCATGAGTATATTTCAGGCAGAGAGGACGTCCTGGTGGGCTGATAAGAGGACTGAGTTATGGGATGGATCTAATTCTTCTCTTAGCAACAATTGTCAGATATATGTCAGAAATTTATCACCTGCTTTTTAGGGAGAACTCCAACTAAATGAGTAACCAACACTGTCTTCAATCTTCGTGGTGTCACTTGGTGGTCTAAATAAACCAAACAAATATGCCTTAAAACCTTTAACTCTATTTAAAATGATAGGATTAACTAAGAAAACCCTTATCACATTATAATTGTGCCTTTTGCCCTGTCCCCCTTTTCCATTAGAAACCTCTATTTTTAGAGATTTGTAATTAATATTTTCTTGAGGGAGGTATCTTGGTACTCAAACTAGTAAGGGAGTGAGAGAGAGAGTTATTCCTTGTTATTCCTTCCTCCTCTTTTTATTTATCTTTTAAAAGTGTCTTATTTCCAAACTGAAAAGAAACAAAGGAAGTTTAAGGCCACTGTTTTACACTAGTAGCTCAAGCTTTAATTCTATAACCAAAGGATTAAAATTGTATGCTACTGAGAAAATGTACCCAGGCTCTGCTGGACATGTGCATATTTTTTAACCCCTTCTCTTTGCAATCAGACACAGTTCTCTCTCTCAGTCAAGAAACCCAATGCCTTTATAGTTCTCCTTAACCTTAATCTGTCTCCAATTCCCTTCATTATCTATATTTTTCAGATTTTTGTTATGCTTAATGTCATGTGAATAGCAGCTATTTTCTAAAATGTTTAAAATAACTTATAGCAAACAGTAGTTCTATGTTAACGAATAAATTGTTTTATGATGAAATAACTTGGAAATTGTATCTAAATGTTCTGTTCCTTGGGAAACATTCAATGGGAACAAGCCATAATGGGCTCAGTCTACCTGCCTAATGGAGGTAGGTGGCTATTGCCGGAGGAATGCTTATCCTAGAGCTGAAATGGGGAAATAGAGAGGGTACATAAGAAGGTGGAATTGATTTGCTATTAACACCAACAGCAACAAGTGCTGGCAAAGGTGCTGATGGGAAACCAGAACAGTGGGATCCCAAGGGAAATTGTAGATTAAGGAAGCTGTTTGAGAAACCAAAACCAAAGACCAGAGCCAAATGGGTAAAGTCCAGAGTAGACATAGCCTGAGGAAAAGGAATAGTATGGGGATGTCAGTAAAGGGGGTTGTCTTCATAAATTTTGGAGATGCGAGACCAATGCCCATGGTGTATTCCCGTGTGTTCTGATATGTATGAGAGTAAATAAAAAATCTTAGCAGTAGAGTTGCAAATCACACATGCATGAGTCTATTTGCAAATGTGTTTAAGCGTGTCTCTGCAATCACTGAATGACTGAAGCAAGTTCTCTTAGCAATACACTTCCTAGTGTACTGTCTTAGGTCCTTAGAGTGCCTTCCGAAAAGTCTAATTAAGAAGTGGCTTGTGAGGAGATCTGCTGGCCAATTAAATCCAAAGCAGAAAGATCGCCTCAAAATTAAAAAAGAAAAAAATGTGAAAGAGTATTGCTACTAAAATGTGAGAGTATCGCTGCAAAGTCATGACACCTTCATGAAACAGAACCATCAAAATATCAGGCTATCGTGTTTGGCTCTAGCTTCCACCTTGGTACACACACTTCTTTTGATTTTAACCCACTTTTGACGAATGTGTTTCTCCTGGTTTACTTTTCCAGGAGGAATTCTGCACTCTTGGATTTACACCACGGGAGCTTTGCGAGAGGGGAAATAGAAAATGAGGGGGAAAAAAACAAACCACCATTATTTAAGGTAAATGATTTTCCCACCCCAATGATTTTGAAAAAATTAGTTTGGACCTATTTGTCCAACCAAAACAGTTAGATAAAATGCTAAGGAACATCTACTTGAAGACAAGGGAGAACAACAAAATCATGAAAAAAATAAGCAAGTTAGGATCTGGGGATGATAAAAAATCCAGGGAAGATTTTTAGCTGGTTTACCCTAAAATGAGTCATTTTCTCTTTTGGGAGTTGTGGGTATGAGATTTAACAGTACTTTGACAGCCTTGAAAAACTGGGATCAAGAATTGTAATCCAGAGTGATCAACTCTGGGGCTGGTGTGATCTGACCCTTTTAGCTTAGGATACCAAAGTACTGCCCCCTAAATCAAGGAGAACTGAGAGACATCATGAATGACCTTTTGGAACTGGAGTTCAGCTTTTCATTTTCTCCATATCTGAAATTAAAGTGAATCCAGATTGCTATTTCTACAAAAGGTTTTGAAAAGACAATGTTTGGTAAACAACAAAAAGTGAACAACTACATAAAGAGACAAGAAAACAGACAATAGAAGCACAGGTTTTGTAATAATAAGAGAGAGACTTTAAAATAACTGCATATTTTGAACTCTGCTTATTATTATATTTAGGGAGATTGAGTAGAAGATTAAGAAATCGGACAGAAAGTATAAAAGTATTTTTTTTAATTAAGAAATGGAAATTCCAGAACTGAACCTGTATAACAAGTCAAACTTATAGGTTCAGTGGGTGGGTTACTTAACCCAAATGAAGAGAGAATCAACAAACTGGAAAGCAAATCAGAATAAAATACTTTACATCAAATATTGTATTGTATGCAAATGATATAATAAAGTTTAATACACACGTGGATGGAAGAGGGGAACAGAAAATGAGAATAAACAATATTTAAAGTATAATGTCTGAATGATTTCTCTAAACCAATGGAAAAGATAAGCTACTTATTTCACAATTGTTCTTCTAGCAGGATAAATAGTCATCTATGGGCACATGTGAAAGGAAAGGAAATGGAAGGGGGTGGGGAGTTTGCTATTAAAGGTTCAATAGTCAACCTCTCAACAAAAGCAGATAGGAAATGAGGAAACAAAGATAAGAGCAAATTTAAATGCCAGTGACCTGCAGGCAATGGGATGGCTCAAGTACTAGAGGAGAACCATGGTGAGCAGGCGTTAGAGCCCGACATGACATCACTCAGTGGTATAAGCTGGAGTGGACATGTGTGTTCAACTGCAGTGAGGCATCCTTCCTTGAATCTTCAACAGTTGAGTGTGTGCCTGTTGGTCAGAGCTTTCTGAATGCTGTTTTTTTTTAAGCCTGTTTTCCCGTGGTTTTTGTTATTCAGTGAGAAAAGAAATGTTACATAGTACCTGTCTTTGACAGTTTCCCAGATTATATAGGCTTATGTGGCTCTTTTGGTAGTAAATGAGGACAAAGTAGTATGAATCCAGGCCCTACCATGCATGATACAAAAGAGGTGGCTACGCACAATCATATATATATGTATATATATATGTATGTATGTATATATGTATATATATTATTGATCCAAAGCAGCCACCACTGTACTACTCAGAGCACCATGTTAATACAGCTATGACAACATTTATATTGAAGCATATGAAATAGATATACATATATTTAAGCAGTAAACAAATTTATTATTATTATTTTTTGAGGGTGGGGGCAACTCTTTTAAACACAATCAGCAATTGGTCCTGTGCTCAGAGATGCTTTTAAAAACATAAACGTTCCATTGACTCTTAGTAAAACCAATGGCTTGCAACCACGTTGTAAGAAAGTTATTTTCAGGTTTCAAAGTGCTGAACAGAACATGTTGCTGTAAGATCAATGCGGTACATTTATTTCTACATTTACATCGAGTCATATTATGCCTGTTTCAAAGCTCTTAACAAGTTCAATTGCATCTATTCTCATTACATTGCCGAAACAATCTACCTAATTTGCTATCTACTTGCTATCAGGATAAAGAGAACCAGCCAAAGAAGAGATTATGGTAAATAAAATATAGTAATTAAGGAAGACATTTATGTTGAGACTTCAGACTGTTTAGTTGCCAAAAGTTGTATCTGAAATTTGAGAACTCCTGAAATAAAGATAGACACTGTGAGCATTTCCCAAATAGATCCGGTTCAGACAAGGACATATGAGTAATGCATGAGACAATTGCTGAGAAATGATACAGAATTAGTATGACCATGTGGCCTTTACTTTCTGAAGAGGAAATGTATGATTGGAGAAATGGATAGATTCAGGACCCAATGCCCTCCTCCCCAAATTCCATTCCAGCCCCTTGTTGACTCCAATCCCTAAATTCTACAAGGGTAAGTGAAAAATATTGCTACTAGAGTTCCCGCTGAGGCATACATGGATTTACTACAAGCAGCACATGTCTAAACCTGCCTCCGCGATCTGTGGATGATTGTAGGCCGATTTCCTCAGTAAGACAGTGGCATAGTCTACTTACACTGCCTTGATACTTTCTGTGCTATGAAAAAAATGACTTTGGGGTAAGGGTTAGTATTTAGTATTTAATAAAACTTGATCAAACTATTAAACTATATGATACATAAATTACTTGCCAATAAAGCTGTTGGAGGGGGGTGGGAGGGGGGACAATAAAACCTCAAGTGGTCATCTTCCCAAATCACTGAAGCTTTGTAACAAGTACTTTAGATTGTTTCCCACATAAAAGTATTTCAGGTGGATCAGGTGTTTAAAGGAAAGTTGAGGGGACTTTAAAGATAAATTCAAAGCAGAGAGGTTAGCTCAGAAGTATATGGCCTTCATTCGGCTCTCAATAATTTTCTTGGCTACATTGGACTTGATCAAACTCCACCAGACATTCTACACCCCGTCTCCTCCTATTTTAGATCTGTTATTCCCTTGTCCCTAAGTTTGTTGCGTCACTCCTCTTTTGTCCCCACCTCCCACTCTCCCCTGTCCCTTCTGGAACCTTTCAGTCCCATTGTTTACTCCTTGAGAAGGTTTGCTTGCCTATCTTGTATAGATAGACATGAAAAGAAGAAGGAAGAAGGAAGAAGAAAGGAAGGAAGGGCCTCTACATAGTTTCAGGTATTTCTGCTGACACTTATGTATGCTTTCCGATTGAGTCAGATGAGGTGCCAAGTCCTGCCCTCTGAGTCTGAAGTCTATTTTTGAGATTCCTTGGGGACTTTGTTGCTTTTCTCTCCTTGCTGTTCTGTTGCACTCCCTTTGTGTTTCACCCCAGTGTGGGGAGGTCAGACCAGGATCAATTCCCTGCACTGTGTCTCCAGTGCTGTCCCCTTTAGCATTGTGGGTCGGTGAGGTGATGTTGTATCTCATGGTGGGGCTGGCCTTACAGTTCTCTCTGTGCCTTGACTGCTCCAAGCAGGAGTGTTAGCCACGGAGCTTGGTGGGCCAGGATGTGACCCTCTCTCCATCTTTCTCTCTCTTTTCCTTCCATGTGGGAAACCACATTTGCTGCCATGTGGTCTGGGAAGACCCGTCTCTCTCCCTGAGCTGTACCTTCAGTGCTGTTCTCTGTAGTGCAATCTTCTGGGGAGGGGGTTGACATAGCTGGAATTGGGGCTGGCCCAGCATACCTCTCTGTTAGTTCACTAGAAAGTAAAAGGAAATAGAGGAAAGAACTAGGAGGCAAAAGATATTTATAGAGGTATATATATAAATATATTAATATATAATGATAGGGATATAAGTCTATGTAAATATATTTATATGTTAAGTATCAAGGTAGCAGATGGACATTGGGCCTCTACTCAAGTCCTCCCTCAACATGAGAACATTTTGTTCTAATAACCTGGCATTCTATGAAACTCACCTTCCCGACATAAATCACCAAAAACAAAAATTGGTGCATAAGCAAATGTGGTAAAGAAAGATGATGATGCCAGGTTGTCACACAACATAGTGTCTGGGATCTTAAAAGCTTGAAGTTAAATAAGTGGTCATCTAAGCAGAGAAGCAACAAAGTCCACATGGAAGAAGCACACCAGCCTGTGTGATCACAAGGTGTCAACAGGATCAGGTATCAGACATCAGAAGACTACAAACAATCATATCAATTCAAATGAGGTGGGTCAGAGTGGAGACCCAAAGCACATTTGTAGACAATTGGACATCCCTTCACAGAAGGGTCACAAGGAAAGGATGAGCCAGCCAGGTTGCAGTATAGCACCAATGAAACATACACATTCCTCTAGTTCAGCGGTTCACAATCTGTGGGCTGCAACCCCTTTGGGGGTCGAATGACCCTTTCACAGTAGTCACCCGATTCATAACAGTAGCAAAATTACAGTTCTGAAGTTGAAACTAAATTAATTTTTTTGTTGGGAGGATCACCACAACATGAGGAACTGTATTAAAGGGTCATGGAATTACGAAGGTCGAGAACCACTGCTCTAGGTCTTTAATGCTTCCCACCCACACTATATGACCCCAGCTCTATCTTACATATTTGGCTAAGCTCTTGATATATGGATTCCAACACAGATAAACTTCTATAAGGGTATGGGGAAGGTGGGGGAGAAGGGGAAGAAAGGGGGAACTGATAGCAATGATTGATGTGCAACCTCCCCCCAAGGGAGGCAAACAACAGAAATGTGGGTGAAGGGAGACAGTGAATGGTGTAAGATATGAAAATAATAATTTATAATTTATCCAGGGATCATTAGGGTGGGAGGGGAGGGGAGGGAGGGAAAAAAGAATAGCTGATACCAATGACTCAAGTAGGAAAAAAAATGCTTTGAAAATGATGATGGAAACACATATACAACTATACTTGATGCAATTGATGTAAGGATTATTATAAGAGCTGTAAGAGTCCACATAAAACAATTTATAAAAAGTAATTAACAACAAAAATTAGAACTGAAACAAATAAATGAAGGCTATGGCAAGGATGGTAAGATAGTCAGGACTGTCCTATTTTGAGACCCCAAAGGGGAATCATTTCTTTTCTTCGAGTTTGAAATGTATATATCTCGGAATGTAGAAAAGCTTTAATATTGACATCATCATTAAAAAGCTAATTGAAATTAGAAAAAGAACAGTCACCCTCGTTTGACTGTATTCACATCTGTGGAGGAGGAGGGTTACGAGGTTAGGCGAGTAGCCAGCGACAAGAGAGTCAAGGTGGACAAAGGTTTGTAAAAGCAGATCCTGGGAAGGCCAGCCACTAAGTCCATTGGCACCAGATTTCCTTAGATAACAGGGTTCAAATGAACGACGCTTGACCTTTGGGCATTAGCATCCATCCCCACAGTAAGACAAATGCAACTGACATATCAACCTTATCCTCATCAGCTAAAGTTGCTCTCCTTAGAATGGAAACTGCAACCTGGCTTTGGAGTGAAATCGAAAATCCATTGACATCAAGTTGATTTCAACCCATAGCAGCTTGATAGCCAGAGGAGCAATCTTGATAGATTGTCTCAAAGGATACAGGATGCTTGGTGGTGGGGTGGGGGGTTGTTATAAAGAAGTTTTAAATACATAACAAGCTACATTTGGTAGGAAACAGTCAGGACATTGGCATAAGGGATCACAACAACACGCCTGCTCGTTCTTCGTAGGGTAGCAAGGACTGCCCTAGGAGATTTCACGGACAAACCTTCTACTCTATCCTCCGCAGACTTTGTCCTTCCACTTGAGAGTTATCTTAGCTCTCCCAAACTCAAAGAACATTTAAAAGAAACATGATGTGGGTCCCTTGATGATGCCAATAATTTGAGTTTGATGTGGTATAAAGTTTAAACTGAAGAATGCCGAATTCTCCGAGGAAGGGTTTGAAAGACTGATACATCACCTTCAGAAGTATGTTGGCCTAGATGGAGGATATGTCGGGAAGCAAGGGCTTCATGTTTTGATAGTTTTACTTAATAAAGGAGTCATTGAATTTGGTAGCAATACTTTTTGACTTACACTCATCTCTGACCCAGAAAATGTCATTTTCACCTCAGTGAGCAACATTGCAGGTTTGTATGGAACCACTTGGCCAGAAAAAAAGGTGGACATGCATTAGTGTCTTAATTATATCATGTAGTTGGGTAATTGATTATGACAAAAATGAGACATCATTGAAGCAAATGACTATTTAATATAGAATCATTGTGAACAATGTTTTCTCTTTGAAAACCCTTAATGCTGACAGGATCAATGTGAAAAACTGTTCCATGTTGATCATTAGACTAAGTGATAATCTTTATAATCCCCTGGAATATATGTTTTGAGAGTCTAGGGCAATGGGAAGCAGAAAGAAAAGAAATTCAAGTCCTCTTTGAAGGCCCTAGCTATTTACCATCTGCTTGTGGATTCACCCATCCCATTTCTTCCTCCTCTGTTTATTTGCATAGCAGCACCAGCTGCCCCCTCAAATTTGAATTGCTTGACTTAATCAGACAGGCCCCTGATTGAGAACTGAGTTACAAATTGGCAGATGAATACCAAATTGTTTTTAATAAGACACCGAGTTCTGGGTGTTTTGCGCTGTGCTGTAACTGTTTGTTGGCAGCTACAATAACCAGCAGTGTTCCTTTCATCTTGAAGAAGCCTTTGAATTTTGTACTCAGAAATTCCACTCATCTGCCTAATGTTTTTTTTTAATTAGAAGGATACACATATGACTTAATTAATCAAGTCTGTCTTAGGGAATTATGCATTTATTAATGGTTTTTGCACTCAAGCACATTATTATGGGATTTGTGCTAAGCACCTGACATAAAGCAGACTAATTTTGCTTGCTTTGCTTAATGTATTGAGAAACGGCATGTTGATCGAATTTCAAACATTCAAGCAAGGAAACTAATGTCCTATTTAGAGGGTTTAAAAATTCCGTGCTTTGGCAATCCAGCTTTATAGTGTTTTCTTTACAACGAGATGGGGAGGAAAACGTGGAGGGGGACACTGAAAGGTGAAAGGAAAGGACAAGGTGGAACAGGAAAGCTCCTGAGGGCAGGGCAGAGCTTGAGGGCAGAGCGTGGGGTTTGAAAATTGAATGTGTGCTCTCCCCATTCCATAGATTTTGGGAGACCATATTTAAGCTGCTCTTGCAAAGAGCCCCAAGCAGACGTATAGATGACTGGATTACACCGACTATAGTAGAACCTGTGATGCCAGAAACTGTGTAAGGCAGAAATCTGTCAAAGAATGAGAAAAACCCAAATTTTCTCCACTGAAAAGAAGAGCAAAGTTGTAAGGCCCTGCTCAGTACTTACCCTCGCTAAGTGATCACTGTTGATTTGGGTACTATAGCAGAGTGTGGTGAAGGAATCGGATGGTGCCCTGCTATCAGTAAGAATCACATTCGGGTTCTTAGAGACTTGTCTTTCTTGACATAGGTGAACTATGAATTGTATAGTATGTGGATAAAGGTCCAATAAAACTGTTAATTATAAAAAAGTTTGTCTGAAAACAAGCAGTCATCTAAGTGAGCTGTCAGCTAAGCGCACCGGGAAGCAGCACACTAGTCCGTGTAATAAAAAAGATTGTCGGCAATAAAAACCCAAGGTCGGAGAAGGGATTATATAGAGTTTGAATTCCTAACACCTGGTTTATAGAAGGGTATGGATGACAGACCAAATCCATTTGCAGAGACCCCATGGAGATTAAAACTCAAGGGAATGCCCTCAGGCCATTGACTAGAGATATGAATAGTCTTCCTCTCATGCAGTGTGCATTGGAAAGTGAATTTCTACAGCTATAGATAGGTTAAATTTTAACATATTATCATTCATTTTCCTTTTGGACCCACTTTAAATTTGTTCTAGTTTCTATTATCTTCTGCTTTCTCTTGAAGTTTTTCAGGATTTTATTTGTTATTGCTGCTTAGAAAAATGATTTTCTTTATACGAAACCCAGGTTAGGTAAAACAAAGAGACAATAACTAAATGAATAATTCCTTAGGGTAATGGCAGGGAAGGCTGGTAATGGGGAACTCATCCTAATGGGTGCAAGAATGAAGAAAAGGTTCTACAGATTGTGGTGATGAATGCAAAACTCTTTTCAATATATTGAACAATTGAATTGTATGGTATTTGAATTATATGCTAGTAAAACTGTTAAAAAATTGTAAGACTACACATTGTCAAAGGCAGAAAACTGTGACAGCCAGCAGCCTGTCGAGTTCTGTCTCTCACAGGTTTCACGCTGGTCCACACAAGTTGTGCGAGAGCTCTGAGGATGCCAATCCATGCTCTTCTGGCTAATCAAACTGCATTCCAGTTCCTTCCATCATTTTTATCCATAGTTAAAATTACGTTATCTGGCATAGTCAACACCATTATTAAAAATACATTATCTATCGAGCCAGTAATTTTTCCATATAGATCACAAACATTTAACGAATCAAATTTCTCATTTGCGCAGCTCCAATACCCTAAAAATAATGTAAGAAACATAGCACGGAGTGCTCCCTATATGTCTGCAGTGAAAAGTGCTTTGGCCAAACGGAATTCAAAGATCTTTCCGAGTGATTCATTTGCACCAAATGCTGGCTAGATAATACCGTGAACGTGTAGCTCTCCCCTAGCTGCTAAATATCACGGTCTTGGCTGTCAGCATTGTCTCAAGAGAGCAGAGCACAGAGGACCTGAACTAAGCATATACTGGTGGTTAAGACTTCTAGAGCCAGATGACTGGCCTGGATTGGAATCCTGGCCCTATTATTTCCCAGATCATGTTCAGCTCCATGAAGCCTCTTCAATGCTAACTTACAATTTTACCTAGATGTGTGATGATTGAATGAGATAGTACAAGTGAGCATTCACATATACAACTTTATCATCATGAATTGGGCACTAACCATGTTCTGGGAGAGATTTCCTGGTGTGCTTTTGTTTTATGAAAATTCACTTATCAAATTGGATATGTCTATCTCCTTGCACTGGCTGGTAGAAAGCTCAGTTTAGACTTTGTAACTCACCTATGGCAATGATAAAAGAATTAAAGACAAATAAATAGTTTCCATCTAGTTGATTTTGACGCGTGGAGACCCAGTGCATCTTAGAGTAGATCTGAGCTCCAAAGCATCTTCAGTGACAGTGCTCTTTCATAAGTACATCACCAGGTCTCTCTCTCTCTCTCTCTCTCTTTCTTTCATCATTTTATTGGGGGATCATATAACTCTTATCATAATCCATCCATCCATCCATTCATCCATCCATGGTGTCAAGCACATTTGTATATATGTTGCCATCACCACTCTCAAAATATTTGCTTCTACTTGAGCCCTTTGTATCAGCTCTTCATTTTTACCCCTCCCTCCACGCTCTCCCCTCCCCCATGAACCCTTGATACATTTATAAATTATTATTATCTTAAAAAATTATATTATTATTAAAATATTTTATTGGGGGCTCATACAACTCTTTGCACAATCCATACATACATCAATTGTGTTAAGCACATTTGTACTTTTGTTGCCATCATCACTCTCAAAATATTTGCTTTCTGCTTGAGTCCTTGGTATCAGCACCTCATTTTTCCCCTCCATCTCCACTTCCACATCCCTCATAGACCGTTGATAATTTATAAATTATTGTTATTTTGCCATATCTTACACTGTCGGACATCTCCCTTCACCCACTTTTTTGTTGTCCATCGCCCAGGGAGGAGGTTATATGTAGATCCTTGTAATAGATTTCCCCTTTCCACACCACCCTCCCTGCACCCTCCCATTATTGCCATTCTGAGCACTGGTCCAGAAGGAATCATCTGTCCTGGATTCCCTGTGCTTCCAGTTCCTATCTGTACCAATGTCCATCTTCTGGTCTAGCCAGATTTGTAATGTAGAATTGGGATCATGATGATAGTAGCAGGGTTGGGGTAGGGGGGAGGAAGAATTTGGAAACTAGAGGAAAATTGTATGTTTCATCATTGCTACACTGCACCCTGACTGACTCGCCTCCTCCATCTCCACTCACCCGTGACCAATCTGTAAAGGGATGTTCAGTTACCTAAAGGTGGGTCTTGGGCCCCCAATTTCACTCCCCCTCATTAAAAATGATTTGATTTTTTGTTCTTTGATGCCTGATACCTGATCCCTTCGACACCTCGTTATCACACAGGTTGGTGTGTTTCTTCCATGTGGGCTTTGTTGCTTCTGGGCTAGATGGCTGCTTGCTTGCCTTCAGGCCTTTCTGACCCCAGATGTGATTTCTCTTGATAGCCAGGCACCATCAGGCTTCTTCACCACACTTGCTTATGCACTCGTTTTGTCTTCAGTGATCATGGAAGGTGAGCATCATGGAATGCCAGTTTAATAGAACAAAGTGTTCTTGCATTGAGAGAGAACTTGAGTGGAGGCCCAATGTTCATCTGCTACCTTAATACTAAACCTATAAATATATGTACATAGATCTATTTCCCCATCCTCATATATAAATATATTTACATATGTACATGCCTTTATTTAGACCTCTATAAATGCCTTCTGTCTCTAACTCTTTCCTCTATTTCCTTTTCCTTTCCTCTTGTCCCACTATTATGTCTAGCCTTTATTTGGATTTCAGTAATTCCTCCTGGCTACATTACCCTTGATCATGCCCTACAGGCCTCCTGCGCCGTCCTCACGGCCAATTTGGATCATTTGTTGTTCCCTTGTCCCTGGGTTTGTTAACACCACTTCCTTTCCTCCTACCTCCCACTCTCCCATGTCTCCCAGGAACCATTTATCCCGTTGTTTTATCCTCCAGATTGTTCATCCAGCCTATCTTATTTAGAGAGACCTGCAGAGATAATACCATGCACAAAAACAAGACAGAGCAAAACCAAGAAACAAAACAAATCAACAACCAAAAACCAATGACAAACAACAACGACAACAACTGAGAAAAGTCTGTAGTTAGCTCAAGGACTATTTGTTGGCTTTTAGGAATGTTTTCTGGATGAGTCTGATGGGGTGCCAAGCCCTGGCCCCAAAGTCTATTTTTAGCATTCCCTGGGGACTTCATTGCTCTGTTTCCCTTGCTGTTCTTTAGTGTTTTGCCTTTAGTGTTTTGCCTTGGTGTGGTGGGATCAGATCAGGTGCAATTCCCACACTGTGTCTCAGTGTTGTTCCCTGTAGGGCTATGGGTCAGTGAGGGATGTCATGTCTCATAGTGGGACAGCCATATGGTCTTCTCTGTGGATTGGCTGCTCTGAGTGGGAATATCAACCTCAAGGCTTGGTGGGCCAGGATGTGCTCTACTCTCTCTTCCTCCCTCTTCATTTGCTGCCTTGTGCTCTGATCAGACATATCCCTCTCCCTGAGCTGCATCTTCAGTGCTGTCCTCTGAAATAAATTCTTCTTGAGGGAGGGGCAGATATCCATGAAGTTGAGATTGGGGATGACCCCTCAGACCTCTCCACTGGTTCCCTACTCCATGCCAGCATGTTGCATTCACATCTTGGAGCATAGGGTGGAAGTCTGGTTCTTCTTTCCCTGTGGAGATATAAATAAACAGGGTTTATGCCCTGTTTCCTTGCTGCCCAGTTCTTTCTTGTTTTCCCCCTCCCCCCGCTGCCTCCTTTTTAGTTGGCTACCATATGTATCCCTGGTTTAGATCTGGCCCCTGCCGTACTACCTGGTTTCCCTATGCCCCTTTTGCAATTTTTAGCTTACCTCAGTGGGCTCATGTTGTACTTGTCTTTTTGTGCTTGGCTTACTTTGTTCAGCATAATTTCCTCCAGTTCTTCACATGCTGTGAGGTGCTTCATACGTTCATCGCTGCTTTTTAGTGATGCACAGTACTCCATTGTATGTAAGTGCCACGGTTGTTTAATCCATTTGTCTGTTGATTGGAATTTGGGTTGTTTCCAACTGCTTGCAATTGTGAATTTTGCCGCAGTGAACATTGGAGTATAGATGTCTGGCCATGGTTTGCTTCTTGCCTTTTCTGGGTATATGCCCAGTAGGGGGGATTGCTGAGTCGTATGGTAGCTCAATTTCCATCTGTTTTAGATATCGCCAGATCAATTTCCATAGAGTTTATACATACCTACAGGCCCACCAGCAGTGGATGAGAGTTCCTGTCTCCCCACAGCCTCTCCAGCACTTTTTGCTTTCTGATTATTTGAATTGGGTTATCTTTGAGAGTGTTAGGTGGTATCACATTGTTGTTTCAATTTGCATTTCTCTTTTGGCTAAAGATCGGGAACATTTGCTCATATGTTTATTGGCCATTCAGATTTCTGCCCCTTTGAAACTTCTGTTCAAGTTCTTTGCCCACCTCTCAAGTGGGCTATTAGTTTTTTTCTTTTTGGAAGCTAGCAGAGTATTTTAGATTTTAGTAATAAAGTCTTGTCTGATGTGTCATTGCTAAAGATGTTTTCCCAGTCCGTGAACTCTCTTATTACCCTTTTGGTGAATTCTTTCGATGTACACAGGTGTTTTATCTTCAGTATATCCCATTTGTCAATTTGTGCCTCCTCTGTGTTTCTGTCCTTCCCTATTTGTGATAGCCATGTATCAAATGTTTTCATGTTGGTCCCAGTTCCCTTAGATGTGCAAAAGTTTTCATGTTGGTCCCAGTTCCCTTAGATGGCCATAATAGTTTCAGGTTTTACCTCGAGGTCTGTGATGCACCTTGAGTTTATTCTTGTGCATGGAGTGAGATAAGGGTCTTGTTTCATTTTTCTGCAGGTAGATATCCATTTTTTTCCAGCACCACTTGTTAAAGAGTGCATCTGCTTCCCATTGGATATTTTTTTGGTCCCTTATCAATGATCAGTTGTCTGAATGCTAATGATTTCACTTCTGGGTTTTCAGTTCTTTTCCATTGTTCTGAGTATCTGTCATTATACCAATACCATGCGGTTTTGACAAATGTGGCTGTATACTATGTGCTAAAGTCAGGTAAAGCAAGCCCTCCCACTGTGTCCTTCTTTCTGAGGAGTTATCTGATAATTCTGGGCTTCTTCCCTCTCCATATGAAGTTTGTCATCAGTTTTTCCAATTCTTTGAAGAAAGATGAGGCTAATTGCATTAAACTTATATAGTGGCTTGGGCAGAACTGATATCTTTACTATGTTGAATCTTCCAATCCACGAGCATGGGATATTCTTCCATTTGTTGAGGTCACTCTTAGTTTCTTATAATAGTGTTCTGTAGTTTTCCTCATATAGATATTTTGTTCTTTTAGTCAGGTATAGCTCTAGATATTTCAATTTTTGCTTGGCAATTGTGAAGGGTACCCTCTTTTTGATCTCTTCTTCTGTGTTCTTATCCAATGTGTATAGCAGTCCAATGGACTTTTGTTTGTTGATCTTGTATCCTGCCACTCTGCCCAACTCCTTTATTGCTTTGAGTACTCCCCTTGTGCAGCCTTTGGGAATTTCCATACATAAAATCATATTATCTGCAAATAACAATAGTTTCACCTCTTGCTTCTCCAGGCAAATACCTTTGATATCTTTTCTTTGCCTTATGTTAGCTAAAACCTCCAGTATGATGTGAAATAAGAGTGGGGACAAGGGGCATCCTTGTCTGGTGCCCTGTTTCAGTGTGATTGTGTTAATCTTTTCTCCATTGACTACCATGTTGGCTGTTGGTATTTCATATGTAGCTTGTATTGTCCTGAGGAATTTTCCTTCCATTCTTATCTTCTCGAGTGTCTTAAACAGGAATTGGTGTTGGATGTTGCCAAATGATATTTCTGCATCTATAAATCTTACCATGTGTTTCTTATAGTTTTTCATTTCAATGTGGAAAATGATACTGAAGGTCTTTCATATATTGAACAAACCCTGCATCCCTGGTATGAATCCCCTTTCGTCATGGTGAATTATTTGTTTTATATACTTTTATATTCTATTGGCCAGTATTTTGTTAAGGATTTTTGCATCAAAGTTCATTTGGAATATTGGTCTGTATTCTTGATTCTTGTGGGATACTTGCCCGCTTTTGGTATCAGAGTCATTCTAGCTTCATAGAAGGAGTTCAGGGGTTTGCTGTCCTTTTCTATGTTCTGGAAGAGTTTGTGTAGGATTGGTGTCAGTTCTTCTGTGAAGCCATCTCACCCACGGGAATCTTTTTGTTGGTAATCCCTTGATAACCTTGTCTATTTCTTCTATTGATATTAGTCTTTTGAGATTCTTGACGATCGATGGGGATAGTCTTGGGAGGGATTTTTTGGTTGCAATAATTTGTCCATGTCTTCCAAGTTGTTGAATTCATTGGAGTACAGTCCTTTGTAGTACTGTATAATTATCCTTATTATCCCCTCTTTCATCACTCATTCATGCTATTGAAATCTGGATCCTCCTTTCTTTGGTTAAGTTTGACAGCAGCCTGTCGATTATTTTTATCTTTTCAAAAAAACCAACTTTTAGCAGCATTAATTTTTGCCATTGTTTTCTTATTTTCCCTTTCCTGAATTTCAGCCCTGATTTTTATTATTTCTTTTCTTTTGTGCTTAGTGAGATTGTCCTGCTGACTCTGCTCTAGTTGTTGTAAATTTTGTGCCAGTATATCAATCATGAGTCTTTCATCCTTGTTGCTCTCCTTTTGCAATAGACAGCTATTCATTCTCCAATTGTTTTCTCTTGTTTTCTTCATTTTCCTACTGTTGTAGGTTTGCCTTATGCCCGAGTAATTGGTCTGTCTTTTTATATGTGCCAATCGGGTTTGAAAAGAAAGTAAAAATTTTTGTATTTGCATGAAACACTCTGTAAATAACTATCAGGTCAAATTCTCTAATTGTAATGATTAGATCTCTAGCCCCCTTGTTCAGTTTCTTTCCCTGTGATCTATCATTCTCAGAGAGTGGTGTATTGAAGTTACCCACTATAATTGTTGAGGCTGTGATGACTTTTTTCATCTTTTGGAGTATTTGGTTGATGTATTCAGTGGGTCTCTCATTCGGGGAATATGTATTTACAATGCTTAGTGGTTCATTGTCTACCATTCCCTTTAGCATTATATAATGTCCCTTCTTTTGTCTTTTTATGCTTTTCACTTTGAGGTCAATTTTATCCAAGATTAGAATTGCAACCCCTGGTTTTTTTGAGTTGCTGTTTGCTTGGTATGCCTTTCTCCAGCCTTTGATTCTCAGCCTATTTTTGTCTGAAGCCTTGGGATGTGTCTCCTGTAGGCAGCAGCTTGATGGGTTATGCTATCTAAGTCAGTCTGCTGGCCTCAGTTTTTTAATGCCTGAGTTCAGTCCAATGATATTGAGGGTTATTATCTCCATCTGTGGATACTGTGATGTCATCTTATATGTTTTGTGTGGGGTGTTTTCCTACCTTCCTTTCTTATTAGTGTGTTGTGCATGTACATGTATGGATCATTCTTGACTTCTTTCCACCCTTAAGCCAATGCTATCTTGAGGTCTGTTTTCTCTTTTTTGCCCTCTGGTTGAGATTGTTCTATGTGGAGGTCTCTTATTTATGCTTGGTGAGTGTTGTTCTTCTGCCCATACTGGGTTGGCAAGTATTTTTTGAAGGGCTCAGTTTCCTCTTATGTATTCTTAGAGTTTTTCCTTGTCTGGGAAGACTCTTACTTTCCATCTATCTTGATTGATAATTTGACTGGTAGGGTATTCTTGCGTTTGCATTGTTTTCTTTCAATTTTTGGAATATTTTACTGCACTCTCTCCTCTTCTTCATAGTTTTTACTGATAGGTCTGAGTATATTCTTATTTGTCAACCTTTAAAACAAACTTTGCTTGTTTTCCCTAGCTGCTCTCATGATTTTCTCCATTTCCTCAAAGTTGAATAGTTTAACTATTATGTGCCTTGGTGACTTATTCTTGGGATTTAGTCTAGCTGGTGTTCTTTCAGCCTCCTGAATGGTTGCCTGGTTTTCATTCATTAAGCTGGGGACGTTTTCCTCCAAGAATTATCTCACTATTGTTGCAGATGACTTCTTAGTTGTGTCTTCCTTCAGTAATCCAATTATTCTGATGCTGTTCTTCTCCATCGCACCAGACATAGATCTTAGGGTTTCTTCAGCTTCTCTGATGATCTTATTAGATTTTTGTTTGTGTTTGTTTAAGTCTGCTTGGCTGTCCTCCAAGTCACTGGTGTGGTTCTCTGCTTCCTCCAGTTGATTCTTGACGCCCATGAGTCTGCTACTGGTTTTTTGTTATCTCCTCCCTAAGCTCTTATATTTCCCTTTGGTGTATGGACTTTATCTCCTCTATCATCTCATCCTTTTTCAGTATTGTTTCTCTCATATCTTGTATGATTCCAAGCAGTTTTATGAAAACTTCTTTCTGTGGTAGATCAATATCTGCTTGTTGTATGCATGTTGTTAGGTTCAGGACATCTTCTGCCATTGCCTTTTGTTTCTCATGTTTTTTTTTCTTTGAGGTCATTGAGGGTGATTGCTGTTTGTGTTGTGTTGCTTTAGAGGAGCCAGATGCCATTTTCCAGGGCATTGAAGAGCACTGGCTCTCTCTGGGATACTTTTATGAAAGCTTCTTTGAACTGATCGCAGTTAATTTCACTATGGATTTAGCCTACCACTTTATCCTGCTGTGGTTTCACTCTCAAGGAAGTGCCCCAAAAGGTTGGCGGTTTGCCTGCTTTGATGTAGAACACTGAAAATGATGGGTGGAATTTCCCTGGTCAGGTAGATCACTGTGGATGTTGGGAAGAGGTTCCTGCAGCAGCATGGACTGTTTGCGAGTGTTGTCAGAGCTGCCTTAGGCCATGTGGAGCAGTAAGGTAGGAGGGTGGAAGTTCCCTCAGTCAGGTGGGCCCACAGAGGACAAATAAGAGCTCACCCAACCACACAGGCAGGAATTCCCTGGGAAGAAGTGGGGCGGCATATCCCCTGGTGGAGGTCAGATGGGCTTTCCCCAGCTTGGGGCTACACTGCACAGGTTGGAGCTCACCTAACTGGTTGGTGGGCAGGCATAAATGTCCTCAGCTATGGGGAGTGCTCTGGAGGCTGGCAGTGGCCTATGAGAGAATAGGGAAGGGACAAAGGAAAAAAACCCTAAAAACTAAGCCTGCTGAGACTGGGGGGGGGGGGTATAGAGAAAAGAGAGGGAAACAAAAGTAACAATATAGCTGACTTCCAATCCCTGCATGTGGGGCTGCAGGAGTTTAATCCCTGCCCTGAGGCAGCAGCAAACTGTGGCTGTGTTGAAATAAAAGCCCTGGCCAGCTCCAAACATTTCCAGCTCCAGCTGACAGTGTCAGGGCTAAGGTCAAACCCTAGCAGGCCTTTACTGTGGTAAGCCAAAAGCCACCAGGCCCTCAAAACCTTGTAGATTTGTGCCTACTTATCGTTATGATGTTCCTCCTGCAAATCAGCAGTGTTGAATTTCCCGTTTAGTAATTTTCCTGGGCTGATTTATGCAGAGTCCCTCTGGTATGCATTACTCAGTTGCCATCTTCCTGGAAGTCTCTGAGATCATTAGTTTATTGTAGGTCCCCTGACCCATCCTGTTGTTATTTCTCCAGTTCCAGAATGCATCGTTTGAAGAGACATACTTAGTAACTGGCAGAACCCCCATATTGGATCCCTAAAATGTGGAATAAGGGCTATCATGGTAGGAAAGGCCAAGTGGACACCATCAGAACAGCCATTACCTAGGAAAATAGTAATCCAAAAGCAGTACCGTATTCCTGGAGGGATTGCAGAGATCAGTGCCAACATCAAATACTTGAAAGATGCAGGGGTGGTGATTCTTACTACATCCCTATTTAACTTACCTATTTGGCCTGTAAGAAGACAGATGAATCCTGGAGAATGACAGTGGATTATCGTAAATATAACCAGGCAGTGACTCCAATTACAGCTGCCGTTCCAGATGTGATTTCATTGCTTGAGTAAATTAATACCTCTCCTGGTACATAGTATGCAGCTGTTGATCTGGCTAATCCCTTCTTCTCAATACCAGTCTCGAACGACCACCAGAAGCAGTTTGCTTTCAGCTGGCAGGGGCACCAATATACTTTCACAACTGTCCCCCAGGGGTATATCAACTCTTCTGCCCTGTTACATAATTTAGTTCGAAGGGACATTGATCACCTGTCTATTTCACAAAATGTCACAGTGGTCCATTATATTGATGACATTATGCTGATTGGACCCACTAAGGAGGATGTATCAAAGATTCATTGGTGCAATATCTGTGTACAAGAGATTGGGAAATTAACCCAACGAAGATTTAGGTACCCCCACATCAGTAAAATTTCTAGGGGTCCAGTGGTGTGGGGCATGTCGAGATATTCCTACTAATGTGAAGGACAAGCTATTGCATTTAGTGCCCCCAATGACTAAAACAGAGGCACAATGCTCAGTGAGCCTCTCGGGTTTTGGAGGCAACATATCCCTCACCTGGGCATTCTACTTCGACCGTTTTATCAAGTGACATGAAAAGCCTCCAATTTTGAGTGGGGCCCAGAACAAGAAAAGGCTTTTCAACAGGCACAGGCTGCTGTGCAAGTCGCTTTGCCACTGAGACCATATGATCCAGCTGACCCAGTGGTGCTAGAGGTGTCAGTTGTAGATAAAGATGCAGTGTGGAGTCTTTGGCAGACCCCTATTGGTGAATCACAGTGTAGACCGTTGGGATTTTGGAGAAAAGTCCTGCCATCCTCTGCAGACAACTACTTCCCCTTTTGAAAAACACCTGTTGGCCTGTTTCTGGGCCTTGGTGGAGACTGAACGCCTCACCATGGGCCACCGAGTCACCATGAGACCTGAACTACCCTTCATGAACTGGGTATTGTCTGACCCACAGAATCATAAAGTTGGACGTGCACAACAACACTCCATTGTTAAATGGAAGTGGTATATGTGAGCTTGGGGCAAAGCAGGGCCTGAAGGGATAACTAAGCTGCATGAAGAAGTGGCCCAAACGCCCAGTCTCCACTCCTGTTATATTACCTTCTTTCTCCCAGTCTGCACCTATGGCCTTCTGGGGAGTTCCTTAACATACCTTAACTGAAGACCAAATATTCATGCTTGGTTTACGGATGGTTCTGCATGATGTGCAGGTGCCACTCGTAAGTGGACAGCAGCAGCACTACAGCCCCTTTCTGGGATCTCCCTAAAGGACAGCGGTTAAGGGAAATCTTCCCAATGGGCAGAACTTTGAGCAGTGTACCTGGTCGTTCAGTTTGCATATAAGGAAAAATAGCCAGATGTGAGACTGTATACTGATTTCATGGGCTGTGGCTCATGGCTTGGCTGGATGTTCAGGGAATTGGAAGGAACATCATTGGAAATTGGTGACAAGGAGGTGTGGGGAAGGTATGTGGGTAGACCTCTCTGAATGGGCCAAGAAAGTTAAGGTAACTGTATCTCACATGAATGCTCACCAAGGGATTACCTCTGAAGAGGAGGACTTTAATAATTAAGTGGATAAGATGACATGCGCTGTAGAGACTTGTCATCCTATTTCCTCTGCTACTCCTGTTATCGCCCAATGGTTGCATGAACAACGTGGACATGGTGGCAGGGATGGAGGTTATGCATGGGCACAGCAACATGGACTTCCACTCACCAAGGCTGACTTGGCCACTGCCACTTCTGAGTGCCCCATTTGCCAGCAACAGAAACCAACATTAAGTCCAAGATATAGGACCATTTCTCGGGAGATCAACCAGCAACTTTGTGGCAGATTGATTACATAGGACCACTTCCATCATGAAGCGGGCAGCATTTTGTTCTTACTGGAATAGATATCTACTCTGGATATGGATTTGCCTTCCTTGCACGCGATGCTTTTACCCAAACTAATATTCGTGAGCTTATAGAATGCCTCATCCACCAGCATGGCATCCATATCGCATTGCTTCAGATCAAGGAACTCACTTCACAGCAAATACAGTGCGGCAATGGGCCCATTCCCATGGAATCCACTGGTTGTATCATGTTCCTCATCATCCTGAAGCTGCTGTCTTGATAGAATGATGGAATGGGCTCCTAAAGACACAATTATGGCACCAACTAGGTGGCAACAACTTGCAGGGATGGGGCAATGTTCTCCAGGAAGCTGTGTACGCTCTAAACCAGCGGCCAATATATGGTGCTGTGTCTCCAATAGCCAGAATTCATGAGTTCAGGAACCAAGGGGTGGAAGCTGGAGTGGCACCACTCACTATTACTCCTAGTGATCCCCTTGCAGCATTTTTGCTTCCTGTCCCAGCAACCCTGTCTTCCTCAGGCCTGGAGGTCCTGGTCCCGAAGGAAGGAACTCTTCCACCTGGAAATACAGCATGGATTCCACTGAACTGGCAGCTGAGAATGCCCCCTGGCCACTTGGAGCTTCTCATGCCTTTGGATCAATAGGTCAGGAAGGGTGTCACTTTACTGAGTGGTGTGATTGATCCTGATTACCAAGGAGAAATTGGACTAGTGTTACATAATGGATGTAAAGAAGAATATGTCTGGAATCCAGGAGATCCCATAGGCCGACTCTTAGTGTTACCATGCCCTGGGATTAAAGTAAATGGTAAATTAGAGCAACCCAGTCCTGACAGGATGTATGACACAGACCCCTTAGGCAAAAAAAACCATAGCCAGCTGAGGTGCTTGCTAAGGCCCAAGGTAATACAGAATGGGTAGTAGTAGAAGGCAGTTCTACCTATCAGTTACGACCATGTGATCAATTGCCAAAGCCAGGTTTGTATTTGTCAATGTATTTTCTTTTTTTGTGTTTATTGCATATCTTTCCTTTGTTCAGGTATGATATATCAGATACAATTGGACTCAGTGTATTTTCATTTATATATATGATAGATGATTGATGAGAAGTATAAATGTGATTTTATCAATTTCCAGAAATTATATAAGTATATATGGCTAAAGAATTGTGTACAGGTGCCAGGTTGGCAAGGGATGGATTGAGATAGTTTATTATGCCAGCATGGCCGATAAACACATGTGGGCTTAATTGAAGGGCGGAGAGATAAGTGGCTTGGTGAACCTCGCCTTTCCTGGCTCTTGCTCTTTGATCATCAGACCAGTGTGTGGCTGCCTTGCTTGTTCAGTGTCTCAATTTGCAAGCTACACTACCTGTGGGACACCTAACCTATGGACTGTGTCACTGTAATTTGAGGCCCCTTTAAGACTTGCCTCGCCAGAGAATTGGAATGTACATCTCTGGAGTTGGGGACTGACTGTTGGTGACCTGGCTCATGGTTGGTGACCTGCCTTGCTGTTTGCTGCTTGTGGCAGGATAGCAAATATCTCTCGACAGAGGACTACCTGGTGGCCCTCAAGACTTGAAGAACTGCCAGTGTCTTACAACTCTCTCATGGGAGTGAGTTGCACTGAGTTATTTGTACTGCTTTATAATTTAACTGTTCACTTCTTGTATTATGTATCTATCTGTATATAATTTATCAGTTTATTTCTTGTGTTATCTATCTATCTATATAAATTTATCAGCAATTGCTTAGTAACTGATGCTGTTTGTAGTTCTTTATTGTATGTATTTTATGTACCAATTTTATAACTGACTTTAAAATTTTTATTTTTAAATCATTTCATTGGGGGCTCCTACAACTCTTATCACAATCCATCCATCCATCCATCCATCCATCCATCCATCCATCCATCCATCCATCCATCCATCCATTGTGTCAAGCACATTTGTACATTTCTTGCCAGTACCATTTTCAAAACATTTTCTTTCAACTTGAGCCCTTGGTCTCAGCTCCTCATTTCTCCCTTCCCTCCCCCAACCTCCCTCCCTCACAGACCCTTGATAATTTATTGTTTATTAATATTTTTTCATGTCTTGCACTGTCCGACATCTCCCTTGACCGACTTTTCTTTTGTCCATCTCCCAGGGAGGGGGTTATATGTAGATCATTGTGATCGGTTCCCCCTGTCAACCCTACCTTCTCCTTCCCCTTCTGGTATTGCTACTCTCATTATTGGTACCGAGTGGTTTATCTGTCCTGGATTCCCTTTGTTTCAAGCTCTGATCTGTACCAGTGCATATCCTCTGATTTAGCTGGATTTGTAAGGTAGAACTGGGATAATGGTAGTGGGAGGGAAGAAGCATTAAAGTACTAGAGCAAAGTTGTATGTTTCTTCAGTGATATACTGCACCCTGATTAGCTTGTCTCCTCCCTTCAACCCTTCAGTAAGGGATGTCCAGTTCCCTACAGATGGGCTTTAGGTCTCTACTCCACAGAATGATATGATTTATTTTCTCTGATGCTTGATACTTGGTCCTATTGACACCTCATGAGCACACAGGCTGGTGTGCTTCTTCCATGTGAGATTTGTTGCTTTTCAGCTAGATGGCTCTTGTTTATCTTCATGCCTTTAAGATCTCAGATGCTATATCTTTTGATAGCTGTGCACCACCAGCTTTCTTCAGCAATCGTGTCAGGAAGGTAGGCTGTTTTTTTTTTTTAAGTCTTCTTATTCTTATAGGCCTTTTTATTCGAGTACTCTTTCTTGCTTATTAAAAAAATCTAAATTATATATTTTCTTCCTCTGAAACATAAGTTCTCTTCTATTGCTGGTTAACTTTTGTTCACTCTTTACATATCATTCCAGGAAACTTTTTTTGACCCATCAGATTAAATCCTATGCCTTGTTTTATACTCTCTTAGGACTTTAAAAATGATCTCTCATTAGCATTCTTAAAAAAGTTTCACTGATACATATTCAGGTACCATAGAGTTCAATGTTTTCAATATGTTAACAGCCCAAAGCAAACTAACTGCTATTGAGTCAAAGCTGACTCAGAGACCCTCCGTGGGTTTCTGAGATTGTAACTGTTATGGAGAAAACCCAGTCTTCTTCCAAGGAGCTATAGGTGGTTTCGAACCACTGACTATACAGATAACAGACCAACGTGTAACTACTACACCACTAGGGATCCTAAAATATATGTGCAATCACCACCACAATCAATTTAGGATGTTTTCATCATTCTTGTGTCTGTTATTACTCGCTTGTCCTGTCATAACCTTAAGGAACTATTGATCTAGTTTCTGTCTCTATAGATTTACCACTGCCCTCTTTTGTTCCGTTGTTGTTACTGGTCTCCACAGAGTCTGTTTCTACTCTTAGTGACCCAATGTGACAGAATAGAACTTCCCCGTGAGATGTCTAGACTGTATTCTTCACAGGACCGGATTCTCAGGAGGTTTCTTCCATAGAAGGGCGGGTGGGCTCTTACAGTCAGCCTTTCAGATAGCAGCAGAGTGCTTAACTATTATGCCACTAGGGCTCCTTCTTTTGGGTTAGTGGGTAAGAATGAAAAGAGATTCTACCAACATTTTAAAAAGATGCTTATTTACTTCAGCAGAACCAGTTCTAGACCAGTTTGAATGATCAACAACAATTTGCCTTAGTAAGCACACTGTTTTCGTGAGACAACCTTGTACAACTCTCTCCTCTGAAAACCAGCCAGTAATAAATGGACTCACTTTGTGAAGCACACTCAGAGTGCCAACTAAACACCACTCTCATCTAAATAATTATACTTTTATAGATGATGGCAACTTCTTTAAGTATCTGAAAACCTGCCAGTCTCTGAGCCCCCAGTTCCCAAACAATCATATCTATGATCAGTCATCTGATTTGTGCAGGGAGTTTGTATCTGCTCACCCCAGCTCCCTTTCTCTCATGAAAGGAAGAAGCACATTGTTGGACAAGAAGATAAATAGATAGAGCTTGAACTCACTTTCCACTGCACCACTAATAAAACATTTTTTTTCTTATGGGGAAGCCAAATAAGTAAGTATTTGCTGCAAACTTCAAGATATTTTTAAAAAGATGCTTACTTTCTTAGATTAAGAGATTGGTGCCAACTAGCTCATTTATTGGTAACCCCTCAATCAAGAAGAAAATTGTTAAAAGTAGCAAGAAGGGAAAGGTCAGGAGAGGATTTAAATTGCCAAACTGTGCATAATAAAACAATTGATCTTGGGTGGATAAGCAAAATAGAAACTTTAGTATATAAGGCATTTTTTTAAGAAATATTTATGTAGGTGATGATTGGACCAAAAAATTAAAATTAGCAAAGACAAATCTGTGGCTGACTTCGAAATAGATGGCAGGACTTTAAAAAATAAGATTTTGGGGGTAGATTTACATCTGAAGTAAAACGAACCCTGTGCTCTCTTTATGAAAATTAATTCAGACTGAACTAGGATGCTTGGTCAGATAAAACAAATTGGAAAGGGAAATGGCCAGTTTAAAAGATCGCTAACACATGGGGAAACATTTTTAAAGAACGCCAACAAAGCCAATAGGCTAGAAATAAAAACAAATTTCTGGCTAGCCTGAATAAAATTGATATCCTCTGAAACAAAAAGTCTTCTGTTCTTTAAGCATCAAGACCCCATATATAAGAATGCTTGGAGAAATTGCTCTACTACTGTAAACATTTACAGTCTCAGAAACCCTAATGAGCAGTTCTACTCTTGTCCGATAAGGTGACTTTCAATGGACTTGATCCCAGTGAGGTGTTTGGCTTTCAAGATATTACAGGATAAGAGTCACTGAACGAGCCAATGATTCACATTAGTTACAAAGGACAAGGTGTAGTGCCCCAAATATGTCCACTGATGTTACTTCAAGGGAAACAATAGTACTTCATATTTCCCTCATCTTCCTCAGGCCTCATCTGGAGGATGATCTGTAAATTTATATGGACAACACAACAGCTTTTTTGTTGATTTGAGTGTTACTCTAACTCTACAGCCATTGAATCAATCTTGCCTCACAGAAGCTTGCCAGTCTGGAGAGAGCAGAGGATGTACACTGGTGCAGATAGGAGCTGGAGGCACAGGGAAGCCAGGGCGGATGATCCCTTCAGGACCAGAGGTGTGAGGGGCGATACTGGGAGGGTAGAGGGAGAGTGGGTTGGAACGAGGGAATCGATTACAAGGGTCTACATGTGACCTCCCTGGGGGATGGACAGCAGAAAAGTGTGTGAAGGGTGACGTCGGACAGGGCAAGATATGACAAAATAATAATTGATAAAATATCAAGGGCTCATGAGGGAGGGGGCAGTGGGGAGGGAGGGGAAAAATGAGGACCTGATGCCAGGGGGGTTAGATGGAGAGCAAATGTTTTGAGAATGATGAGGGAAGTGAATGTACAGATGTCCTTTACACAATGATATATGTATGGATTGTGATAAGAGTTGTATGAGCCCCCAATAAAATGATTTTAAAAAAAGAAACCCTAGAGAGTGTTTCTGAGGCTGTGAGAATCTTTATGGAGAGCAGGAAGTCTCATCTTTTGGTGAGGTCAAACTCCAGACCTCACCATTGGCAGAGCAGCCGGGAACCCACTTTGCCACCAAGTTTGTTTGGGAGCCTTCCACTCTAGTTCTCATTATTCTCACCAACAAAGTGTCATTTCTCTTAGAGTACTTGGCTAGAATTTATAATAGCTACAAGTAGTCTTTCCTAGATCTTAGTTTATCATTGTTATTCGGGAACCATTGCCAGAACACTCCTTTCTTCTTTGCAACCCACACCCTACAAATTTAATAGATTTACGCTTCAAATACAACTGCCAGATATAATGCATTGCAGGAGGGTCTTTTAGAAGCTTCAGAACATTCTCCCTCAGTTATAACTCATTTGGATATTAATACACTTACATTATGCATGATTCAAGAAATAGCTGGAGTAGCAGTTTCAATTGCTTTGGGATGGTGCCCAGGCATCTATGTCTTTCAAAAACAAACCAGGTGATTCTGAGTTGATGATTCTTGGATTATACTGGAATGAAAAAAATTTGGAGGCACACACACACACACACACACACACACACACACACACACACACACACAACTTTGGCTAAAGAGGCAAAGGAAATAAAATAGCCCAAGTTGGACACTGGAGCACTTTTGAATGGTTCATGTAACTGAGTGAAGTAGCTGTACAGTCAGGAGTGTTGTCAGATCACAAGGTCATGAGTACAAGCATAGAAACTTCCAGTTATATTCTAAGGAGATCGTTGATCTGGAATTGCAAATAAGGAGACGCTAGAGCATGATAATCACTTTTGTTGATTTTGAGTTTGTTCACTTTTGTTGATTTTTAGCATATTTGAATCGCATGCAAGATTTCATTAAAAAAGGAAACACTCGTAAAGTTTTTAAGAAGTCACGAGCCCAGAGGTAATGTCTCAGTTCTTGTAAATGCTTTGATCTTCTTGGCTAGCATTTGAGTAGTATCCCATTAGTTCTAGATTTTTCTTCTTGTAAAGGCAGGACACCTTTCCACCAGGTGCTCCTTGTGTTTCTTGTTTTTCTCAATTTAAAGTTTTTGTTCTCTATCTTCTGTGTGTGTGTTTCAGACCCATTTGATTGTATATGAGAGCTTTGGAACTTACCTTAAAAAATGCACACATGCACATATTCTGAAATATTGACCCCAATTTCAGTGGTGTTTATAGATACGATGAAACCATAGATACTACATTTGAGGTTCACTCCCTTCTCTAAACTTTTATTTTTCTTTATAGTAGTAGCAGAGTTATTTTTTGTTTTAAACCTTCTGAACTAAACTATAAATTTCTTGATGGTGGAAACTCTCTGACAGTGGTCTCTAACTGGAGAGTGGAGAGAGAGAGAGAGAGAGAGAGAGAGAGAGAACTTTTACTTACCTTTTCCAATTTCTATTTTCTGTATGTCCTATAAAGTTCATAATATTATCAGAAAAACTCAGAATATTTAAATAAGTATGCTTATATGTAAAGGAAAAAAAAGAAGTGGCTCGAGAATTAGCTATGATCCTAAAATCACAGAAGATTGATGGAAGGAACCTAAAGGTGAAAGCAGAGAGATGTTTCCAGAGGTTACTGCAATAGCCTGGGTCTCGGATGCTGCTCACTAGGAAGAGTGTGCTAATTTTGGAGGTAGACAAAACTGGTAAGCCTATGCATGCTTATGAGTGAATAAGAAATAGAAAATAGAGCAAATAGAAAGCCAATGCATTCTATTTATTTGCTGAATGTGGTATGTAAAAGAGGAGAAGGATAGAGAGAGATAGAGATACAGAAGAATTCCAGATAATTTTATTCCTAAAATTTGTTGTAGGCCTTGATTTACTGAGATCAGAAAAATTAGGGGAGAAGGTTTTGAGAGGAAATCAAACCCTGGTAATTTAATTTGTGCATGTAAGTCTGAGACACTTGCTTGATATTGAAGTGAAGATATTGAGTAGACAGGTAGAAATATAAGAATCTAGAGTTTGGAGATAAAATATTGGTGTTATTAGTATACAAAATTTCATCTTAGGTCGGTTGAATTCTAAAAGTCAGATTTTTAACTATCTTTGTACAATTTTGGGAAAATAAAAAAGGATGGATTTTCTAACTCTTGCTCTAAATAAAAAATCATTTATATTATTCCATAATTTATCTGAATGCACATTTCTTCATCTAAAATAATAATAATATCATATCTGCTAACCAGCACTAAGCTCTATTTTGTGTTAGTTTTTGGTTTGGCAGTGATGTTTCACATATGACAGGCTGTATATCTTATTTTCCTAATCTGGAGATTAAGGAATTCAGCACAGTATCTTTGTCCTATTTCACCCAAAGGAAAAAAGTAATTTCTGAGGCATTAAATGTAAATTTTTGTCAATTACTTTTTAAAGAGAAACCTCCACTATCACATTCTATAATCACATCTATTTTTCTTGAAATAATCTCTATTTTTGAAGAAACGATTTCTTCTTAGTATCTTAGGTCCATCAACCCTCCTAGGCACTAAAGCAAATCCTACACGACTTGGCTCGAATGATTTAAATAGTGGTTATTTACCTTTGAATCAATCGCACATATTCCTTACCAGGGGAAAATCATTTGTAGACATGCAAATATTGGACATTGTTCTACCTGTCTCAGGGAAAGGATTATATTCAGTTGGAAGTGATTTCAAGAGATGCTGTCACTCCGGGCTGCCAAACATTTTATGGACAGTAGACGTGGGACTTAAATTTCCACTGCAGCAAAATTATGATGTCAAGACGAATCAGAAATAGGACCATCATTCCGACTAGTTGGCATCATTAAAAATCCTTTCCAAGCTATGTTTAGAAGAGGGTACGAATTTTGAATAATGACATAAAATTGGTGATTCATAAATTATACATATATCTGCCTTGCTAAGAAAAGGTGCAGCACTTTCTATACACCTAATGTACTTCAGTGTCCACAACATACATCGGATTTTCAAAAGAAGAGGTTGCAGATAACCATTGTGTCTGCACTAAAGGGATGATGACAAATGAAAACAAACTGATGCATAAGGTTCTGTTCTGTCGCTCAGGTAAGGACTTCACATAGAATCAGAAATCAATTCAGCAGTACTTCTCACTCTGAAATGTGGGATTGGGGTGGAATGCGTCTGTTTGCAAGAGCATCTCATCTTTACATTTTCCAGGATAGATTTTCTTTTCTGACTGGCATGTTCGCCAAATTCTGTGAAGGATATTTTTTTTCTCTTACTCCATGCCTGGAAATGCAGAGTAATTACCAAATTATTACTCTCATTGAGGCTCCTAACCACTTCAAAAGCGATTGCAATCTGTGGGCACTTTTCCTAAGAAGCATGTATATAATTAAAAATACAGTTTATTTTTGAAGATAACATCAGGGAGTCCCTATCCATAGATCTTAAATTTCAATCTCAGATACTTTGGACTTTGAGGGATGGTAGGACATTATTTATACTACTTAGAATGTACAACAGAATCCAAAGAGAGTTACTTTTAAACAAAAGTATAAAACACTTCAACATAGGCAGAAACAGATGGTTGCCATTGAGTCAAGGCCAATCCTGGTGCCACAAATGCAATGTTGCTTAGTTCTGCATCATCTTAACGATGCGGCAGCATTGTGTCAATCCATTTCACCAAAGGCTTTTGTTGTTGTTGCCCTTTTTGGTCCTTTACTTAAGAAAAAAATCAATTCTTCTTGATGACGTCTCTAAATGAAGCAAGTCTGATAATGTTGGGCTGTGCTGAGGTTCTTGAATTGAAGTATTTCCAGAAGTAGAGCACTTTCTTCCTAGTCATAGTCTTGAAGCTCTGCTGAAACCTGTCCAGCATTGTGAACTGGTTGATATTTGAATTACTGGTGAGATAGCTTTCAGCAATACAGCTTTGCACAGGCTACCGCAGGCAGGTGGTGGTAAAATATATATCTAAATATAAGATATATTTATGTATTATCTGTAAACACATGTACAATATATAAAATTCTGTTATACAGTCATTATCTTTTTATATGTATATGTATCTATATGTATACATGTATGTGTAACTTCCATTTTCACATCATTCTATCTGCAATAATTGGGACCGAGTCAAACATTTGATGAGTGACTCATATTAAAGTCTAAAGTTACTGACAATGAAAGTTACTGTAAAGTATTCAAAAATCAGATATAATGGTTGTGTTAGTCTGGGTAGACTAGAGAAACATTCCATAGGCACTCATATGTTCATAAGAAAGAGCTTTATATACAAGAGCAATTGATATTGAGAAAACATCCCAGCCCAGTCCAGATCAAGTCCTTAAGTCCTATAATAGCCCAATATTTCCAATACCTACCTACAAATTCCTCTTCAGACCCATGCAACACATGCAATGATACTGAATGCAGGAATATCACAGGCCAGTGGGTGGAAAGTTTTGTGGATCTAGCGGCAGTATAAGCATCTCAGTGCAGGAAGGGTCTCTACATGGCTCCTCCATCTCAGGGCACTAGCGTAGCTCCGTGTGTCTTGTAAGCGGCAATGTATCACAGGTAGTGAGCATGTGTCCTGCCTCCAGTGAGCTATTTATCTCTTTAAAGCCTCCAAATGAGGTCATCGAGCTGGGACCTGGTTGACTGGCTAAACTCCACCCCTTCACACGTAAGTGTCAAATTGACAACCGATTATGTAACTACCATAATAGTGTTTGCCTGAATCTCCATTTCTAGCTTAATATGGGGTTATTTAGATATGAAAACTTTCCATCAACATCAGCTGTTGAAGGGCATGGTAGAGTAGTACATAAATAGAGCAGTAATTCTATATACTTATCATGTTTAATCTGTCTGAAATGATATGATTTCATATTTCTTTTCTCTAAGTGCTACCTCCAAGAAAAATTAGAACCATGAGAAATCTGGGCCTCCTTCAGATAGGATGAGTTGCTCTGATGTCTCTGAAGATGTGACCTTTGACTTGAGACCTGAAAAGTGAGAAGGACTCATCTATGAATTGTAGGAAGGGGAAATGGACATGCAAATATCACCAAGGCAGGAGGTGCTTGAGGAAGAGAAAAATGATGCATGTAGTTGAAGTTTAGCAGATGAAGGTGTAAGATAAGTTGAAATTTGAAGGGAAGCAAGGTCTACCTTTTCTTTTTCATTTTTTATAACTAATTTTAGGGGGACTCTTACAGATCTTATAACAATCCATACATCAATTGTATCAAGCACATTTGGACATATGTTGCCAGCATAATTTCCAAAACATTTTCTTTCTGCTTGGGCCCTTGGTATCAGCTCCTCTTTTTCCCCTCCATTCTCCACACTCCACCCTTATGAATCCTTGACAAGTTATACATTATTGTTATTTTCATATCTTACACCATCTGCTGTATCCCTTCATCCATGTTTCTGTTGTTCATTTATCATTGCGATTGGTTCCCCATTTCTTCCCCTTCCCTCCCCACCTTCCCTCTACCCTCACGGTATAGCTATACCCATTACTGTTCCTGAGGGATTTCTCTGTCCTGGATTCTGTATGTCGAGAGCTCTTGTCTGTACCTGTGTACATGATCCGATCCAGCCAGATTTGTAAGGTAGTGGTGGGGAGGAAGCATTAAAGAACCAGAGGAATGTTGTGTGTTTCATTGGTGCTATGCTGCAACCTGGCTAGCTCATCCCTTCCTTGTGACCCTTCTGTGTGGGGATGTCCAATTATCTACTGATGGGTTTTGGGTATCCATTCTGCCACTCCCCCGCCCCCCCCAAGCTCCCTTGTTCTCCTTGATATGATTCTTGTGATCACGAAGGCTGTTGTGCTGCTTTTATGTGGGCTTTGTTGCTTCCCTTTTAGGTGGCCGCTTGTCTATTTTCAAGTTTTTAAGATCCCAGATGGTATATCTTGTAATAGCCAGGCATCATCAGCTTTCTTCACCACATTTGTTTATGCGCCAATTTTATCTTCAGTGAGGTTCAGAAAGGTGAACATCACAGAATGCTAGGTTATTAGAACAATGTTTTCTTGCATTGAGGGATGTGCTTGTCTGGGTAAACTAGGGAAACAAATCCACAAAAATCATATATATAAGAAAGGGTAAGTGTACATTAAGAAAGCATCCCAACCCAGTGCTGTCCAAACCCATAGGTCCAACATTAGTCCGTATGTCCAACACCAATCTACAAAGACCTCCTCAATCTCACAAAGCACACTCAATGATGCCGACTGCAGGAGGAAAGCAGAATCAGTGAGCGTGTAAGCATCTCAGTGCTGGCAGGGGTCTCCACTTGGCTGCTCCAGCACCCAGGGCTGCATCAGGGTAGGTCCATGTGGCTGCTCCTCAGGAATGTCTTGCAGGAAGTGATCCTTGTAAGTGGAAGCAGGGAGCTGGCTAAGGCAGCTGCACCCTGGTCTGATTGTCAGAAACAAAAGATCTGAGAACTAGAAAGGTGAGACTCACAGAGCCATTTATCTCTGAACCCTTCAGTTAATCCCACATGTGTTTATTGGCCAGGTTGGCACATTAAACGCTAACTATCTCAAGGGAGGACTTGAGTAGAGGCCAACTGTCTGTCTGCTAGTTTGATATGTAACATAAATATATGTACACAGATCTATATTCCTATCATTATATATTAACATATTTATATACATACATATGACTATATTTATACCTCTATAAATGTCTTTTGCATCCTTATTCTTTCCTCTATTTCCTTTTACTTTCCACCAACCTTCACTCACTTTTCAGTAATTCCTATTGGTTACATCGCGCTTGATCAAACCCCACCAGGCATTCTACACCCTCCTCACCATTGATTTTAGATCTCCTGTTGTTCCCTTTACTCTGGGTTTGTTGGCTCCTCCTTCCCTTTCCCCTACATCTTACTCTTTTATGTCCCCTAGGAAACTTCTGTCCTGTTGTTTTCTCCTCATGATTGTATACAATTCTGCCTATCTTTTTTTCCCCTTGTCTATCTTATATGCGGGCAAAAAAGCCTATAAACTGTTCCAGGTCTGACTGTTGACCTTATAAATGTTTTCCAATTGGGTCTGATGAGGTGCCAAGCCCTGTTGTCCCATTCTCCACACCCCCACCCCACTCCCGTGAACCTCCCAGTCAGAAGTCTATTTTTGGTATTCCTCAGGGACTTTGTTGCTTTGCGTCTCTTGCTGCTCTGTTGTGCTCCCTTTGTGTTTTGCCCCGTGTGGGGGAATCAGACCGGGCACAATTCCCACACTGTGTCTCTAGTGCTGTCCCCCGTAGCACTGTGGGTCAGTGAGAGGCGGTCCTGTCTCATGGTGGGGACCAGCCCTACAGTCCTTTCTGTGTCTTGGCTGCTCCAAGCAGAATGCAGTCCTTGAGGTTTGATGGACCAGGATTCAGTTATCTATCTATCTATCTATCTATCTATCTATCTATCTATCTATCTATCTATCTATCTATCACCTCTCTGTTTATCTCTGTTTCCCTCTTAGTTTGCTCCTTTGTGATTTGGGCAGACCTGCCACTCTTTCCAAGGTATATCTTCAGTGCTATCCTCAGTGGCACATTGTTTTTGAGAAGGGGGTATGGCATACCTGTCACCATTATCTTACAGGCCATAGGAAGAAATAGACATGTCATCCTGACTCTAATCACAGAGAAGACAATGAAGGTTTACAATGGGGTATGGCATGACTTAAGTTTTAAAAGTTAACTTAAGTAGAAAATGGCATGGAGAAGGGTAAATCTGAGGGTTAAATGTTTGAAGGATCTTAAAGATTAAAACAAGTCAGACAATGGTAACTTGAATTCATACTGCAACAATATATTTTAGAGATTGAAACAACAGTATTTTCTTTGAAAGAGGAACAAAGAGGATGTGTAGATTTTTAGCTTGAGCAACTACTTATACAACTCCTTGTCAAAAAGAGTTGCTCCTGACAGGTGGCAACCCTACTGGAAAGAGTAGAACCATTCCCTAAGGTTTCTGAGGCTGTAAATGCTTATGAAAGAGGACAGCCTCATCTTTCTCGCAAGGAGTAACTAGTGGGTTTGGACTGTTGACCTAATGGTCAACGGCCCAAGGAATAACTCACCATACTACCATAACTCCTATGTCTATAAGAGTACTATTAGGTGATATGGGTAAAATTAGGTTAAAATGAGAGGTTTTCAGTTCCTGAGCAAGTGATGTGGAAGTACGTATTTTGGGGACATAGGGGATGTGAATGAAAGACGTTTTGAAGGTGAAGGTAGTGACCTTGGATTTCTTCATGGGATGTGAAGCTAAAGTGGACTGGAGGGAAATGTTGTAGGTGGGAAATTTAAGAATCAGAGAGACAAGGTATTATTTAAGACAGTACATGGATGCTCAAGCGACTGAGAGTAATAGCAGGGGTAGAAGCAGAGAGCCAGTGGAGTGGCAATCTGATCACAGTATAAACACAGCAAAGTGTAGAGTAGTGAGTATATAGGCAATGCCAGTCTTGCAAGAGAGCTTTCTTTGTTTGATTAATGGAGAAAGTGGATTGGAAGTGGCAATGGGGAACAACACACTACTAAAATGTGTATGTATGTGTGGCCAAGCTATGTGAGTTATGAAAGAAAAGTGTCTATATAGCATCACCATATTACAACCTAGGAAACTTGCAGTAGTTCTACTATGTTGTATCGGGGCGTTATGAGTTGGAATTGACTCAGAGGTACACAACAATAGCAACTGAAATTGTATAGATTCTTTGGTATTATGTATACTTGATGAATATTTGCATAAAAGAATAGAAGATAAGAAAATTTATAGTTTTTTTCCTAAGTAAAACAGTATAGTTCAGGGATGAGAACAGCCCTGTTCTCAGACAGAGAGCACTGTGAAGTTGATGATGGCAGATGTAATTAGGTCAAAATGTAATAGCACATCATTTGATTTTCCTTTTTACCCATTTAAATCTGTTTCAGTTAAAAACAAAGCGTAGGGGAACTACACATGGATCAATCTCCTGATGAATCCTCTTTGACCATGGACCAGGGCTGTGCATAGCCTTGCAATCATGCAGAACGCATTGGAAAGTAGATTGTTGCAGATGTAGTAAGTTTAAAATGTAGCACCCTATCATTTGATCACCCTTATGAATCATTTAAATTTGTTTGACTTTTTAATATATATATTTGAATTATTTTATTGGGGACTCATATTCATCACAATCCATCCATCCATCCATTGTGTCAAGCACATTTGTACATTTGTTGCCATCATCATTCTCAAAAACATTTGCTGTTTGAGCCCTTGGTATCAGCTTCCTCATTTTCCCCCTCCCTCTCCACTGGCCCTCTCTCATGAACCCTTGATAATTTATAAATTATTATTATTTGTTTCATGTCTTACACTATCCAATGTCTCCCTTAACCCACTTTTCTGTTGTCCTTCCCCCTGGGTGGAGGTTTTATGTAGATCCTTGTAGTTGCAGGGCAGGGTGGGCGGAAGGGAAGGAATCATGTAAAAACTAGAGGAAAATTGTATGTTTCATTGTTGCTACACTGCACTCAGACAGACTCATCTCCTCCCTGCGACCCTTCTGTAAGGAGATGTCCAGCTGTCTACAGATGGGCTTTGGGTCACCACTCTGCACTGACTCTCATTTACAATGATATGATTTTTTGTTCTTTGATGCCTGATACCTGATCCCTTCGACACCGTGTGATCACACGGCTGGTGTGCTTCTTCCTGTGGGCTTTGTTGCTTCTCAGCTAGATGGCCTCTTGTTTACCTTCAAGCTTTTAAGACCACACACACTATATCTTTTGATATCTGGGCACCATCAGCTCTCTTCACTACACTTGCCCAGGCACCTGACTAGTCTTCAGCGATCTTGTTGGAAAGATGAGCATCATGGAATGCCAGTTTAATAGAACAAAGTGTTCTTGCATTGAGGGAATACATGAGTGGAGGTCCAACGTCCATCTGCTACCTTAATACGAAACCTATAAATATATGCACATAGATCTATTTCCCCATCATCCTATATAAATATATTTGCATAAGTGCATGCCTATATTTAGACACCTCTAGTTCTTTCCTCTATTTCCCTTTTGCTTTCCTCTTGTCCCATTTTCATGCTTAGCCTTCATTTGGGTTTCAGTAATTCCTGTTGGTTACATTGTCCTTGATCAAGCCCTACCAGGCCTCTTGTACCCTCCTCGCCACTGATTTTGGATCATTTGTTGTTCCCTTGTCCCTGGGATTTTTAACACTTAGTTTCCACCCATGTCCCCCTCTCCCATGTCCCCACGAAACTATCGGCCCCATTGCTTTCTACCCCAGGTTGTTTATCCAGCCTACCTTATCTAGGTAGACCGGCAGGGATAATAATATGCACAAAACCAATACAGAGCAAAACAAAGCAACAACACAAAATGACAAGAATATTTTATGTTTTCTTTTTGATTGAGGTTTTTATCTGGTTTAACTTGTTATTGTTGTTAGTTTTTTGCTTTTAAAAAATGTATTTCTATATATGAAATTCAGGATAGGCAAATCTATAGAGGCAGTCACTGTATTAATGGTTCCTTGGGGCTATCACATGGGATACTGGGGGGGGGTGGCTAATAATGATGAGTACAAGAATGAAAAAAATGTTCTAAATTTATTGTATTGATGATTATATAACTCTTCTTGATGTGAATAAACTATTGAATTGTATGATATGTGAATCATATGCCAATAAAACTGTTGAAAATTAAAGCATACTTCAAAAGGTTCATATACAACCTGACAGTATAGCTGGTAAAAATGAAATAAAGCAGGTTTTATTACAAATAATTATAAACTGAGATATTATAGTATTGATTTAAAACTAAATATGGTAGATTATCTTGCTCCTAAATCAGAAAATACTTTTAAATCAAATTGACCTTTAATTAATTGGACAATTGCAAAAATAAGATCATCTTTGATGATTTTAGGTCATGAATGATATTTTTTGGTTTGTCAAGAAAAATACAAGAGTAGTAAAGTGGCACATATAATCAGAACCTAATCCATTTACAGGTAGAACTTAGGGGGAAGATGGAGTAGAAAGGGGAACGTTCGCAAGGATCTACCTATAACCCCCTCACTGGGGACGGACAACAGAAAAGTATGTGAAGGGAGACATTGGACAGTGAACGCCATGACAAAATAATAATAATGTATAAATTATCAAGGGTTCGTGAGGGAGTGGGGAGTGGGGATCGAGGGGGGAAATAAGGAGCCGATACCAACGGTTCAAGTAGAAAGCAAATGTTTTGAGAATGATGATGACAACAAATGTGCAAATGTGCTTGACACAATGGGTGTCTGTATGGCTTGTGATAAGAGTTGTATAAGCCCCCGATAAAATGATTTTAAAAAGAAGGAAAAGTAGAAATAAGTTACTGGCAGACAATAGGAAAAAAATATATACGTAAAAGTTTATACATGCAACCCAATATGTTTAAAGAAAAACAATGTCCAATTAAGTACCCTAGTGATTATGAAACATCATAAGCAAGTGAGTGTTTTGCAAGAAAGGAAGTGATAAATGATGAAACCGTGGTAGCGCACCGCTGCCTCTATTGCACTGAGATCAGAACTAGACGTTTCCTGGCTATCATGACCTGCCTTCCTAATCATAATCACAGTGGAAGATCCTGGACAGAGAGAGAGAGAGAGAAAAGGTACCGAAAATTCAAAATTATAATAAGGACCAAACTTTCTGATCTGAAAGAGACAGGAAGAAGTGTAGATCTCAAACATCCCTCCAACCTTGGCCCTGAACCCATTCACCTCTGGGGATGAACTTTCAGACAAACAGTCGAATGCACTTCTGAGCACAATCAACCTTGTATATAAGACTCAAAGGGCAGAATTGATCCAAAAACAAAGCCTCTAAGTCAGGAAGGGGCAGGCAAAAGGAACAAATGAAAACAGGAACCTGGGAGGAAGTGAGAAGAGTGTTGTTACATTAAGGTAATTACAAAAAATGTCACAAGACAAAATGTGTATAAATTGTTAAATGGAAAATTAATTTGCTCTGTAAAATTTCATCAAAAACACAAAATACAAAGAAACATTGGTAGGCCAATGATCCCAGTTATCAGCCTAACTATATCATGCTCATTATTCCATATGCTTGTGGTCCTATGTTGTTCTTACTCTGCATTAGACAACTGACTTGCTTTGGTTAGTGAGATGGTACACACACAACACACTTGCCGTCTGATTTTACCATGTGAAAACTCACGGGCTAAACTGACGTATGACAAAACACATGCAATAGACTTGAGTCAACTAGTTGTTCCACCTAAGGTCTTGACATTTAAGAGAGTCTAGCCAAGATCAACAAAATGCTCCATCCAATCCAAAGCTTACCATTGACTCATGAGTGAGCCCTGCCAACACAGCCAAATAAGATGAGAATCATGAGCAAAAAGAAATCCTTCGTTTTGCTTATTCCTGAGGCCTTGTGATTGGTTGTTATGCAGTATCATAGTGGTAATAGAGAGCTGATAGACTAAGAAAGGATACTTGTGCTACTTTAGTTGCCATATATCACTTTTTTTCTTTGCTTTCTGTTCATAAATGATGCATACATATAAATGCAAGTATAAGGATTCATACTGAGTAAAATTCCATTTGCATATTTTGAAATGCATGAAAACGAGAAAATAAAAGTGAGCATGATAAAAGTAGAAAAGTGGCTTCAATGCATGCCTAAAAGAAGTGCTTATTTTCAATAATATTTCCAGATTCAAATTTTGCTGTCATTTGTGTTGTTATTCCCTTCTGATATGAGGAAAAATGACAGTAGTGTGATTCCTAGAATATATGATATATATGTATCCTAAAGGAATTCAATTTATAATGGATCCAGGGAAGTCCAACTACCATGTGATTGATAATTTGGTAATTAATGTTCTTGATCTTACAAACCTTTACCTTAATGCTGCAGTTTGTCTTAGTCTGAAAGCTCTGGTAAAATCTGTCATGGGGACATGAAATTACTTGGCTCTTCTATCTATGTCTCTGTGGGCCATGAGAAATAAAGTGTGTGAAACTCTAATAGAGGGGACTGGTCAATTTTTCCATTCCTCATTCCCCTGTGTATTTAAGTGTGAGCCATCTCCAATTTAGGGAGAGAGAATCCCTTGACCATTAAGAAAGGCTACTGGTGAGCATGCATGGGATTCCGATCAGTCGTGGCGATTGGAGCAGAGACACCAGAGGCAGTTATACTGAGACCATGAGGCAGACAGAGGAGTACCATCAAGACTGTGAGGCACAGCAGCAGACCTCCTGGCCCACAGAGGTAGCGGCCAAGGGATTGTGTGGTTGACAGACCAAGGACCAGAGACTTTCTGAGAAAAGGAGCTGAGGACAGAATAGTGTCCTTTCCATTTTACAAGGTTACCTAATACATTGACATAATTATGAGCACCATCTATGAGTTCTGTGTGGCCATTACAATGAATTAGCAAACTCAGCAGAGAAGTAGAGTGTGGTGGGAGGGGCACTTGGTGTAAGATTAGGGTAAAAAAGGATCAAAATCAGAGACATCTCTGACACTTGCCTTGTGGCAATCGGTTTGGGCTTGGTGTCGAGTTGGATTATCTTTCTCCCATTTGTGGCCAGATGTGGTCAGAGATGTCCCTTGTGCCATTTGCTTACCTGTTGAGTACCATAGTAATACACAGGCTTCCAGTAAGGGATACATGGGCCTTGAACATGAGGGATATGGGTCAGGAATCAAATCTGAGTTTCCTGGGTGGAAAGTCAGATAATTACCATTGAGTTACTGATGCTCCACCAAAGGAAAAATATTCAATCGAAAAGCAGCTTTTCCCCTTCTCAGTGTCTTAACAATAAGTGAGGCCATTTACAATACATTTTGTAAAAGGGCAATGTCTTATGCTGAAGTCTCTAGAGGGGAAAAACCAGTGATCCCTTTTATATGTATACGAGAAGGTACCCCTCAAGCCATTGGGTCTAAGGTTTCAAATTTGACAGGAACACAGCAGGGTCAAACCTCGTTTTTTTTTTTTTTTTTTTTTTTTTTGTGATGGCATATTGAGAGAATAGCATGAGGCTGTGAAATTTTGTTTCCTGCTTGGAAAACTGCTGCAGAAACTGTTGTGGTGTTGAGCACAGCTTACAATGACAGGACTATGGGATAAACTCAAGTCTATGAGTGGTTTTCTTATTTCAAAAAGGTGAAAAGTTGATTGATGATAAACCTTAGTATAGATGTCCATCAACTTCCTGAATGGTCAAAAATGTCAAGAAAAATCGTGCACTTGTGCTTGAAGACAAACAATGGACCATTGAAGTGTTTGGAATGTTATCTGGACTCTCTTGGAAATTTAATGGAAGATTTGGGGATGAGAAAGGTCACTGCAAAATTTGTGGCTTGGTTTCTCACTGACCAGCAAAAAGAGCAGCAGAAGGAAACATGCAAAGAACAGTTCTGAATCAATCCAGACGTAGAGAATTCAGGTGAAGGGGATTGTTCACAGAACTGCAATTTTTAGACATCAAATATTTTTGTTTTGTTCACTTATAAAATAGAAGATGCAAATGGGTTGGCACATTTTTATTTGCACATGTTAGTTGTATCATGCTAAGTACAAGTATGGTTTTATGACTATCTTTGTTTGGAGATTATGGTTAAAGAGATGTGGAAGTGTTAAGTTGGCAAGGGGTGGACTGTGATGGTTAGGATTTGTGTCAACTTGGCCACACCTGTACAAAAATATTGGAGTCCAGCCTATCAATCAGGATATAGCCTGATGACACCTAATTGGGGGTGTGGCCTTTTTATAAAGAGATGCTGTGGAGAACTGCATCTTGCCCTACGTCTTCCTGCTTGTTTGGAACCTGCATCTGGCTTCTGTGGTTGGTTTCTGATGTGATCTACTGATCCTAGACTCTCTCAGTGCGCCATGTTCCTGTCAAACTTGGAATCTTATACCCAATGGCTTCTGATCTCACAGCTTCTCACTATATCTTCTTGCCTCACTGAACAGTAGCTGTGTGAATCTGGAGGGGCCGGGAGCTAGCATCTGACCCAGGAACTTAAATTAGACTGGGTGTTCTGAGTTCTAGCTATAAATTTCTTTCTTATACATATATGAGTCTCACTGATTTTGTTTCTCTAGGAAATTTAGCTAAAATTAACAATATTTAAATGATTTAAAATGTCTTCAATAACAAAATAAAGCCATTTAAAAACCCCAATATTTTTTAATGTTCAGTTATATAAGTTAAATGTTAATGTATTCATTAAAATTATAAACTTTAAGAAACTAAATAGATGAAAGCATTTTAAAATTTATGTGTCAAACATTCATGCCTCATTATTCTTTTTATATTTATTCATGATCAGGGGAACAATGTATCCCCTATCAGTTATCGAGCAATTTCTCAGTTTGAGTGGATTAGTCCAAGGAAGAAAATGTTCTTTTCACGGTAGTTGAATGAGCTATTCCTATGGAACTAGATGAATGCATAATAACAATTCAGGTGTTTCTCATGACTGTAAATGCTCTATTTACTCCCTTCTTTTTGTTAGTGAATCTCTTTAAACTTCATCAGCAAATCTGCATTTCTGTGACACACCTCTAACCCTAAAATTGATCCTATTTGTTGTCATGGATTAATTATTTTAGGAGGCTTATGTCTTAGCCACTATACCTTAGTAGCTAGAGTGTGACTCTGGAAACACGTGTGAAAAATTTTGCAAGATAATGAGGTATAACATAATATCCAGAATATCTTATCATGTATTATCTTATATCATTAGTAGCATGGTTTATAATACTATTTTGAACTTTAACATATCTTAGAATACCTTTGGTGATTTAATGGTCTTTAATTTTTTAATTAAAAATTTTAAAAATCATTTATTAGGGGCTCATACAACTCTTATCACAATCCATCCATATATCAATTGTGTAAAGCATATTTGTACATTCATTGCCCTCATCATTCTCAAAACATTTGCTCTCCACGTAAGCCCCTAGTATCAGCTCCTTATTTTTCCCCTCCCTCCTTACACTCCCTTCCTCTTGAACCCTTGATAGTTTATAAATTATTGTTTCATCATGTCTTGGACTGTCTGATGTATCTTCACCCAGTTTTCTGTTGTCTGCCCCCTAGGGAGGAAGTCACATGTAGATCCTTGTAATTTGTTCCCCCTTTCCAACTCACCCTCCCTCTAGCCTCCCATTATCGCCACTAACACCACTGGTCCTGAATGGATCATCCGCCTTGGATTCTCTGGTTCTTATCTGTACCAGTGTCCATCCTCTGGTCTACCCAGATTTGTAAGGTAGAATTGGGATCATGATAGTGGGGGAAGAGGAAGCATTTAGGAACCAGAGGAAAGTTGTATGTTTCATCGTTGCTACACTGCACCCCGACTGGCTTGTCTCCTCCCCAAGGCCCTTCTGTAAGGGGATGTCCAGTGGCCTACAAATGGGCTTTGGCTCTCCACTTCGCACTCCCCGCCTCACTCACTAGATTTAATGGTCTCTTAAAGTGCTTTAAACATAGACAAAATATGAGGGAGTACCCCCCAAAATAATCATAATTTTTTCCAAAGCTATTCAGTTAAAATTTTATTTAAGAAACAACCTTATCATGTTCAAAGTACTCTCTATTACTCTTAATGTATTTGTCAAATTTGCAATTCCATTTTGGAAACATTTTTCAAACTCATTTGTTTGCTGTTTGGATGGCTGACAGCACCGTCCTTGTTTTTTTTCTTCACTTCCTCTACATTATCACAGCATTTTCCTTCCATGTTCCTCTTTATTCCCGGAAACAAAATGACCTCTTCTGCACAGAGGAGGTCAGGGGAGTAAGGTGCATGAGGCAAGGGTGGCATGCTGGTTTTTGCCAAAAAGTGGTACACTGTGTGAGCAGGTGCGTTGTTGTGGTGGCAAAACCAGTCCCCTGTCTGCCACAAATCAGGCCTTTTTTGGTCACATTTTGTTATACAATCTTTTCAGAACCTCTAAATATAAAGCTTGATTAACAGTTTGACCTGGTGAAGCAAACTCAAACACACTATGAGTTGACATTTTTGTCTGTTTGGGAAGTTGATCGATGCCCAGAATAAGGTTTGTCATCATTGACATTTCACCTGTTTTGAAATGAATAAACCGCTCGTAGACTTGAGTTTTTCCAACGGTGCTGTCCTTGTAAGCTGTGTTCAACATCACAGCAGTTTCTGCAGCATTTTTCCTAAGCAGGAAACAAAATTACACAACTGCACATTGTTCTCTGAAATTGACCGTCTCAAACAATGAGATTCCACTGAAACGGATTCTGTGAAAAAATTCACTGTGGTCAGAGAGAACCTTCCCAGGCGATGTCACTGGGTGCAGTAACTCAAAGTGAGTTGCTTGATGCTCGCCTAGTGGGACAAATGTATTATTTATAAGCTCTGCCCAGCAGAACTTGTTTCCATTTGTGGGGGGATACCCTTCATATATTCTAGATTTTGAAAAGTTTAATCATTATATTTCAGATATCTGGTCTATTTTTTCTTTGGTGTTTTGAAAGAGAAAAAATGAAATAAATTATAAAAAACAATTTTATTGATTGGTGGGGTATGTTGGTTTAAAGTTTCTCCCTAAGGCAACCAATGAGGATAGAATTTCTTATGAAATTCAAAGGGATATTGAAGCTGGGACATATCAATGAATTGGAGACTAATGATTAAATCAAGATGGCGAAGACTATGATTGAAAACCAGTGTGAGGTTCTAAGTGGTTATAGCTACTATATTCTATTAGTATGAGGGGAATCAAGTGCAGCAGAAATAGAGGTCAGGTCAAATAATCATGGAGAAGAGTTTTCTAAAATCACTTTACTTGGGGCTTGTACAACTCGTAACACAATCCAGACATCAATTTCAATACATTTTCTTTCTACTTGAGCCCTGGGTATCAGCCCATTTCCTCCTCTCCCACCCTCCCTCATGAACCCTTGATAATTTATAAATTATTATTGTTTTTCATGTCTTATTCTGACTGATGTCTCACTTCACCCATTTTTCTATTGTCCGTCCACCTGTGAGGGGGTTATATGTTGATCATAGTGATTGGTTCCCCCTTTCTTCTCCCACCTTCCCCATACCCTCCTGGCATCGCTACTCTCATTATTGGCCCTGAGGAGTGTATCTGTCCTGAATTCCCTGTGTTTCCAGTTCTTATCTGTACCAGTGTCCATGCTCTATTCTAGCTAGATATGTAAGGTAGAATTGGGGTCATGATAGTGGAGGGGAGGAAGAATTAAAGAACTAGAGGAAAGTTGTATGTTTCACCAGTCCTACACTACACCCTGATTGGCTGTCTCTTCCTTGTGACCCTTCTGTAAGGGGATGTCCAATTGTCTACATATGGGCTTTGGGTCTCCACTCCATGCTCATGCTCATTCACAATGATATGATTTTTTGTTCTGGGTCTTTGACCCCTGATACCTGATCCCATTGACACCTCAAGATCACACAGGTTGGTGTGATTCATCCATGTAGGCTTTGTTGCTTCTCAGCTAGATGGCCACTTGTTTATCTTTAAGCTCTTTAGACCCCAGATTCTATATCTTTTTATAGCCAGGCACCATTAGCTTTCTTCAGCACATTTGCTTATGCATCCATTTTGTTACAGCATTGTGTTGGGAAGGTGAGCATCACAGAAAGCTGGTTTATTGAATAAAGTGTTTTTGTGTTGAGGGAGTACTTGAGAAGAGGCTCAATGTCTGTCTGCCACCTTAATACTTAACTCATAAACATATGTACATAGATCTATTTCCATATAATTATATAAAAATATATTTACATATGTACATGCCTGTATTTAGACCTCTATAAATGTCCTTTGCCTCCTGGAGGAGAGCTTTTAAGGATTGAAGTGAATGATGTAAACCTTGTTCAATTTGATTTAGTTTGTTTAAAGGCTTAACTAACTTGAAATTACTACTGACACATTTGGGGCAATGTGCTTGAGGGCATGATGCTGTTGAATGGACATCTGTGGAGTCCTTGTTGGATACAACTTGTAGAATGTATGACTATTATATGATAGTAATGTATGATGCTGTCACTTTTAGCATTTTATAGTGAACTTTCTATTGATCTGGTTGGAGAGAAAGATTTAGGCTTAAGGGAATTTTTCTACTCACTGGAGGTCTTCTTTCTGCCCACAATTCTTTATTTCCTTTGAAAGTCTTGTCAATAAACAACTTCAGCATATTCTGATGTATAAAACTCTAAAGGAGAAACTATTTTTTAACCTCTTAAAACACACACATATGGCTATATTAATATGAGCATGAAATTGCTGAGATTTAGTGAGTTTACAAATGCAGGAAAAGCCATTTCCTATACTTCAACTTAAATCTAAGTTCGCATGGAAAAAATCTTTACAAAAAAGGGCATTTAGTAAAACGGCAAATCTATGTTGAATTTCAGAAACCCTGGTGATGAATTGAGTCACCCATTGGGTTGATAAGTAAGGTCAGCAATTTGAACCAATAGCCAATCCATGGGAACAAGATGAGGTTTCTGCTACCATAAAGATTTACTGCCCTGGAAATCCACAGGCGCTGTCCTACTCTGTCCTCTCTGGTTGCTATGAGACAGAATTGTGTCAATGGTAGTGAGTTGGGTTTGGGTTGCTGGTGCAGTTGCTTAAATGTTGGACTTCTATCAACATGGTTGGCAGTTCAACATCAATAGCTGATCCATGGGGAAGAGATGGAGATGTCCACTCATATGCAGATTTACACTTTTAGCAATGCTTTAGAGAAGTTGTACTCTCTCCTATGAGTAAGAGTACACTGAAAGACAGTGAATTTGGGTTTTGGCATGGTATAATGAATTCGACATGGCGCTATCTGTAGATAAGGGGCACATAGATTAGTTTCTTGATCTTACTGTTGCATACTTTTGAGTACATTGATGTGTTAAAAAACGCCTAAAATGACACCTCCCTTAAATACAACAGTTTTATAAACTGCTTTCATATTGACATCCTGGGTTGATCTCCACTTGCTTTCTAAATAAATGCTCAAATATTTATAAAAGAATATCTGTTTCTAGCCGAGTCATTAAAATATTAAAATATTTTCATGCTTCCCAAATAACTTCTGTTTCATAATTCTTTGAATAAATGTTGCTGTTTCAAGTGCTGCTGAGATGTTTCACTCCTAGTGACCCTGTGCCTCACTGAAGGAAACATTGCTTGATCCCGGGCCATGCTCACAACTGTGTTATGTTAGGCCCGTTGTCACAGTCACTATGTCAACAGATGTTCTTTCTTGATGCTCTTCCTCTTTGTCACTGACCCTTCACCTTATCAAACATGATGTCCTCTTCCAGGGACTGGTACGTTTTGGTCACATGTCCAAAGTACATGAGAGGAAGCCTCACTATCCTTTCTTAGTAGAATTCTGGTCATTTTTCCTTGGAGACAGATTTGTTTGTTCTCCTGGCAGTCTATGGTATTTTCCATATTCCTTGCCAACACCATAATTTAATTGCATAGGCTCTTCTGTGATCTTCCATATTCATTTTCACATGTGAAATGTAGTAGGGTATGTAATATATGGTTTTTCTAGCCCTAATACCTATGTGATGCATTAGAAACTCTAACCTCTAGGCCTGTGATTGGATCCCTGGTGGCATAATGCTTATGAATTGAGCTTTGATCCCTAAGGCTGGCAGCTCTATCATCACCCACTCCATGGGAGAAAGATGGGGCTTGCTACTCCTGTAAAGGGTTGCAGTCTTAGACACTCACAGTGCATTCAGCCGATTTTGACTCATAGTGATCCTATGCATAACAGCAAGGAACACTGCCTCATCTTGTGCCATCCTCACATTTGTTCTTATATTTGAACCAATTATTGCAACTACAGTGAAAACCCATCTCATTGAGAGCCTTACTCTTTTTTGATGACCCTTCACTTTACTAAGCATTAGATAACATTCATTTTGAGTTTTCTGACACATTTCAATCTGAGATAGGGCACCATCACATACTCATCTCCTTTTACACCGCCTGCTCTTCCAGCGTAACCCAGTTCAAATTTGGAGTCTATTACTTTGAGAGGAAATAATAGGGGTAAAACTTTTCAGAGCCCTAAAAGTGGAAGCAACAATAATGACTTAGGATATGTCACACGATGGCTCAGTTACAGCTGCTACAGACCTCTAAGTTCTTCATTTAGTTTTTTTTAATCTTTTACTACAAATAATTCCTTCTTTTCTATTCATTTCTAAGTTTAAACCTTTAAAAAACAATTTTTCCTGATTTTGAATTTTTTTTCAAGGAAAGGATTATTTAGTATACTTGTTCTATATATTAAAAAAACCGAGAATATTTTATTTAAAAGAGGTTTTAAATTGAAAATGAATGAGCCAACATATCTTTTGAATTATAAAAGTTAAACAGAGAGTCCAGAAAGATCTATTATGTAAAAAGGCTTGAAAGACTATTTAAGTTAAATGATAAGATTACTGATAACTAAGTACTCAAAATTTTAGTATATTTGTGTTCTGCTCTTTTTCTTCAAGATTTAAATATCCTTTCTGTTATTTGGGCAGAATGTGGATGAAGAGGCACTCATATAGCCTGAATTTCAAAAGTGCTTATGGCTACTGTTAACTAATGATCAAAGGTTTATTAAAGGTTTATGTTGATTATTACTTGTGCACATATCCTCTTTATTTGCAAAAATTTGAATGGAAACATAATAAGCATTAGAGAAGGGTGTGATGATTCTAAGCATATTTTCAGCCCTAGAGCCTTTAGCTAGTTTCTCTTGGGCTTAAATAGGAGACAAAGACAATATTCATGTAAGGTTTTATTCATGTAATTTGAAATCATAACTTTGAGGCCAGTACCTAACCTCATTGAAGTTATCCACTAAATATTTCTCTCTGAACCTGACTCTCAATTTTTTATTGTATTTTAGATGAAAATCTAATCTACCCACTTTTGCCTTGTAATGTGCATCTGTTCACATATTGCATTTCACTTTTCAAGGTGCACGTTCTCTGACTTGACCTTTGTGGTTGTGTCTGCGTGAGATTTCTGAATCTTTTGACACCTTGATCCTTTTCAAAGCTGAGGAAGTTGGCCTGGGGTGAGCTTTTAAATGGAAAGGCATCTGCTACAAATAATTTTCTCACTTAATTACTGAAATGGCACTTTAGATGTAATTTGATATTAAAATCCTATGCCATATTGTAGGTATCAGTTTTAAGCACTCTTACACAATGGACAAATGGTTTCTATCAGATATGTATGATGAGGGATATTTTGGTTTGGCAGTGTAATGAAATGAGATTAATGTTGCCAGATATGTATGCCTTCCCCTGTTACCCCCCTTCATTTTAGTTTAAAGAAACGACTGGTTAAATTACTAGGATTGGAGAAATGCAGCTGCTTTCTTTATGTGCTCCATAATTTTGCTCTCTTGATTTCCTGGTTTACTTGGCAAGGCTTCTAGATCAATGTTTAAGTAGGAAGATATCCTGACCAACTAAAAACCCTTGTGGTTTTAAAATACATTTATAAAAGAAACACTTGATAATTTTTCAAATAAGAGAGTATTACAGTTGCTTGAAATGTGTAACTTACATTTCTCTGGGGATCAGGGCTTTACATTTTTAAAAATTGTTTACTTGGTGGGCATTAAGAACTGATACTGCCTTTCAAATTTTAAATTCAAAGTAATATCTGTATACCAAAACCCAAAACTCAGTGTCATTGAGTCAATTAAAAAATAATCTTATTGGGGGCTATTACAGCTCTTATCACAATCCATGCACACATCCATTGTGTCAAGCACATTTGTACATATGTTGCCATTATCATTTTCAAAACATTTTCTTTCTACTTGAGCCCTTAGTATCAGCTCATTTTGGCCCCTTCCCAACCCTCCCAAGTTAATTCTAATTCACAGTGACCCTAAAAGATAGTCAAACTGCCCCTGTGAGCTTTTGAGACTGCAACTCTTTATGGGAGTAGAAAGTCTCTTCATCCCGAGGAGCAGCTGGGATTTTCAAACTTTGAACATTGCAGGTAGGTACTCCACCTGCCACCATCACATCACCGAGGCTGTTAAATATCTGTATAAGTCAGGGAAATTGCAATATCCCCCCAAATGAAGCTTTCATAGGGATTGACTCGTCAGAAAGACGAAGGGCTTAGGGCAGACTGAATTTCTTTGGGGAACTAAAAGTTGATGATCTTTAACAATGTCTGCCAGGCCAAGATTTGTGAATTCTATTTATTCCTGCCTCCTCTGAATCCACAATAATAAGCTTTCAATCAACATAGTGCCTAAGACATTTCCATTCTGACAGCCAACTCAAATGGTTGTGTTGATAGTTTCATTTTAGATTGGGATTAGCCCAAATTTTCGTTTTGATCCTTGAACCAGACGATTCCGACCAGCTCTATTAAAAAAATAAAATAAAGAAGTTGTAGCTACAAATCACTTGGTTTTCTCTGCCGACTCAGTAGAAGCTGACACAACCTCGACTCTGTTTGCTCCTTATGTCTTGTTCTACACTCTCCTTTGCAATTAGATATTTGAGTCCCTCTCTTGGCTCCTTCTGCTGTCACTGTCCTGATTAACTTGTGTCAAGGGGGAAATATGAGTAGGTAATCTTGGCTGTAGCTATGTGACTCATCTGCTGGTGGACAGAATCAGAAACAAGTGAAAATGTCTATTGCTCTACTAGCAGCCCTTGCCAGACTGCCTTAAGAGTGCTAGAAGGCTGTAAATAACCCTTGGCTTGTACTTGAGCTCCCTGTCTTTCAGGTCAGATGATTGGCTGATGTGCAAGTCTTGCTGTCAACACAGAATCATGAGCCTACCTCTAAACCCCTTGATATGAGAGGGGCTCATCCTGACGGCCTCTGTTCCACTGAAGGTGACATGACCGTCTGCTTAGGCCACAGGATGTTCTGCACCGATGAGCGTCTAGGCTTGTTATGTGTGTCAGCTGTGGGCTTATACAGAGCTTAGCAATTACATTCCAGGAGAAGATTCACAGTGGAAACTATGCTGGCCATGAATACTTTTGAAAGCCCCTTAAGTCGGGGCTTTATTATATGACACGGTGTCCGTGTGAAAGAGTTCATGTTAGACAGAGAGGAGAGGAGAGGAGAGATGTACAGTGAAGGGTGGAATGTGTGTGTTTGAAAAATAAAATAAAAAGAGGTCTCTCATAGTGTTTGGAGTCTTTCAAGCTTTGTGTATGAGGGCATAAATCAGACCACAGACATTGCCTCCTGATTTTTACAACACAATGGGGTAAGCACTGGATAACTGGGTGGCTTACGATAAGCTATAATTATAGACGATGGTTCCGTTTGCAAGAGGAACATATTTGGACCTGTTTGGATGTCGAAAGCATCTGACAAGTTACGGGAAAAGTACAGTGACTTCCAAGGGTGTCTGTTAAAACTTTGACCCAGGGCTCAATCAAAAATCTTCAACAGCCAACTCGTTTTCATTTTTATTTTTGCTTGCTCTCATATACTCATTGTTTATTTTATTTTCCCCTACTTGCCACGAAGTGAGCTCTGACTCACGGTGACCCTATGTACGTCACTGCAGACACTGTGCCCCAAAAGGTTTTTCAAACCAACTTTCAAAAAATGACTGATTTTCAGAAGTGAATCAACAGGACTTTCTTCTCAAGGCGCCTGTGAGTGGACTTGAGTCTGCAACCCTTCAGTTAGCAGTGGGGCACATTAACTATTCCTACTACTCAGAGATTTCCATCACTTGCCCAAGTCTGATGAATCAATAGGATTTTGAATATCAGACAAAGACCTAAGCCTACACTATTTCCTCCTAATTATATTTTAAACCGATGGTCACTTCATATTCATACAGATAATCCTTGGTGTTAAAAACCTGTCAAGTCCTGTTTTCACACGGTTCTCTAGCCTTCCATCTTGCCCCACTCCATTCCATATCATCTGTGTGAGTCTGGGTACTCTAGAGAAACAAATGCACAGAAACTCATGGATAAGACAGAGTTTAGGTAAAGGTTAAGTGCACATCAAGAAAACATCCCAATCCAGTGCTGCCCAAGCCCACAAGTCCAACATTAACCCCTACGTCCGATACCAATCCACAAAGTCCTCCATCTCACAAAGCACACACTATGACACCGACTGCAGGAGGAAAGCCGAGTCAGTGAATGTGTAAGCATCTCAGCGCTGGCAGGGGTCTCCACATGGGTGCTCCAGCACCCAGGGCTGCATCAGGGTAGGCCCATGTGGCTTCTCCTTGGGGGATGTCATGCAGGAAGTGAGCCTTGCCAGCTAAAGCAGGGAACTGATTAAGGCAGATGCACCCTGGTCAGATCATCGCAAAGCAGGAGACCAGAGAACTCGAAAGGCGAGACTCACTGAGCCATTTATCCCTCTGCCCTTCAATTAACCCCACATGTGGTTATCAGTCAGGTTGGCACAATAAACTAACTACCTCATCATCTCACCTTTCTGTCATGCTGGCCTAGCCCCCTGTTCCATTTTGGAGCTCTCATTTCCTCAACCCCCTACCACCTCCATCTCTGTAGAAATCCCTGCTTTAAGTTACAGCAATAACTAGCAATATTTTGGACCAGGCAAAGTCTGGGCCTGGACCTCCACATTTTCCAACTATAGGAGGCACCACTCACATGGAATGTGTTCTGAATGGTTTTCACGAGTGGACAGCATAACTTGCCCTGCTTTCAGTTGTAAACCAAAGATAGGTATGGAATGGGCCTGCCTGTGACTCTGTTTCCCTCCATAATTTCTCTTTGTTATTTTAATTTGAATATCCCAGGACCAATATGTCAGGACCAACATCTTCAAAGGACAGCAATAGTTGCTGTCCCTAGAAGAAGTTGGTTTTGATATTCCTATATGGAGTTCCAACTTCCTGGTGAGAAATGGAATAGGGTCTGCAGGTTTTTATGTCATATATTCCAGGAATATTAAAAATGATTTCAATAATTGTTTGGAGAATGTGTATATATGTGTATGTTGAGTGGAAAATAAGATACAGGGTTGATATAACAAAGTTATGTAGGAATTTTTAGTGATGTGATCGTTTCCTTTGGTAAATGCATCTGGCTCCTCTTCTTCCTGCTTTTTCCTTAAAAAATAATATTCATGTAGATAGATCACTAGACAAAAATGCATGCATGCATGTGACATTAGCATGTGTGTCTTGGAGTTCCTTTTTCAAGTATTTATTTCTGTTCTGTTTCTCCCCCACCTTAGCTTGGTTCTCCTCACTGGGCCCGGCCCGCACACTGGCTCTTCTCAACTTTTCTCAGATCCCTCCCTTCCTCCCGTAGGACCAAACAAGTAATACACTAGTGTGAATTCTCCTGTGCATTTCTCTATCCTTGCATTATTATATAGAAATACATCACACACACAGGAATGCACACATAAGCTTTTATAATTATATCCAGATCTAGTGCATACCACTTTGGACCCATATTTCTCTTTGTTTTAAGAGGATTGCATTTTATGTCCTTTTCTCCTGTTTTCTTCTTTTATTCAGCATTAGCTTGGAGAATTCTTGCCAGGTCCCTTGGCTTTTTTTTTTTTTTAATGGCTATATGGTACTTTTCAGAAATTAGATGTATGAAAACTAGCTAGCCATTCTTTTTTTTTTTTCAGGGTTGGGGGGCATTTTTTTTGCTAGTGCTTTGTCTTTATTCATATTTCCTCAGATACCTGATGGTACTCAGGATAGGGTACTTACATTTACATAATGAAAACCAAACACTGCTTCAAGTTGATGCCAACTCATAGAGACCCTGTAGGGCAGCTTAGAACTGCTCTTGTGAGTTTCTGAGATAGTAATTCTTTATGGGAGTCAAAAGCCCCATCTTTCTCCCAGAGGAGCAAGTGGTTTCAAACTGTTGACCTTGTAGTAAGTAACCCAATGCATAACGACTCTGCCAGCAGGGCTCCTTTATTTAGGATGAGTTGGCTCTCTCAAATATTTGAGGATTCTTAATTTCAATATTGTCAGTTTGTTTTTCCAAAAGATATTACTAATTCTTTATAATAATTCTCACCAATCATGTGTGGAAGTACATTCCCCCTCTATCCTCATGTGTACTACTGGACTTCAAAATTCTTGCTCGTATAATTTCTATTTGTTATTTTAATTGGAATATTCCAGACTAGGAGTCTATTTTAATACATTCTCTCTGTTTTAATTGCCTGGGCTGCCCTTATGATATTTCTATTGAGTTGCTTATCTTTGTTGCCAATTTGGAAGATAAATTATATTCTATACATGCAAACACTATGACCATCTCCTTCACTGCATGGGTTTTCTTCCAGTGCATCTTCCATTTGATAAATGTCCTGTGTTCTTTTACTACATACTACAATTTTTCTTCTATTGTCTTCTATGATGATTATTTGGTTCTACATTGTTTTTTACTCTTTTCTGATTTATTAGATTAATCAAGTTGATATTCATTCCATTTCCTGTGTTAATCTGGTAGTTTATTTCACTTTTTCCAGTCCATAACATTTACCTTTTGTCTTCCTGAACTATAGCATATATAAACTATAGTACATATAAATATATATATATTTATATGTATTTATATATATATTTATGAAAAGAAGATACTACTGTCCCTACTTAGTAGAGTGTCTATTACTAAGATACTTTGTTTTCTCCTCAAGGAATGAGATCTTTAGAATATTGTCACTCATCTTCCTTCGTTCCATTATTCTAGTCTTAGAATTTTTCTATATGTCCCTATTGTTTATGGGTTTTTAACACCTAAATGTCATGTTTTTAGAGAATCTGCTATTAATTAATATTTAAAGATCTGTATCTAGTTGCAATATAGAAAGTACATATATTATGTAAAATATTACATAAATTTTAAGATAATATTTATGGAATACAGAATAAATCATCTATACATGTATATGATTTATCACTTACTATCATTTTCTGAGCAGTTTACCTGTTGTGAGACCATATTTTAGTGATACAGAATAAATCATACATACATATATATGATTTATTACTTACCCTTGTTTCCTCAACAATTCACCTACTGTGAGACTATGTTCCAGTTTGTTTATTATTTAAAGTATTTATGCTTTTATTTTTCTCACATTGTACTTGGGTGACATTTTTATGTATCCTTGCATATTTTAATAATATGCATTTAATCCAATAATTAGTGAAATAACAGTTTATATTAATCTTATTTTTCTGATTCTGAAATAAGAGAGAATTATGAAATCTAGCATTATCCCTAAAAGATTAACGGTTAAAAAATGAAAAAACTAACTCCTTTAACCAAAAGCAAAGCAAATCGTGCGTGTGTGAGTGAGTGTGTCAGAAACAGTGATTAAAAGGTCGCATTAGAACTTCTTTCTCACTTGAAAAGTGAACTGTCTTATTTGTTTGGTGGAGAACAGATCTGAAGCTAAAAAGGGGTGATCCTGGGTTTTCTTTGATTTCTGTAACCTCTTAATGACCTTTGCAGACTCCAAGAACTGTTTAAACATATTCTGGAAGTTAGAGACATTCCTTGGGGAATGGGTATTTCAGGTATGTTGTTGTTAAGTACTTAACATCACTGATTTCTCAAGTTTTATGTAATTTCATAACACAGCACACACACTCTAAATACAGGTGTATTTCTTTATCTGCAAGTATTTATTTAACACATTTCCTCTCAAGTCTTCTAGTGTCAGACATAGCATGACAGTAGCTAGAATCTATCACTGTTCCCATTAAAAACCTTATTGTTTAGGGCTTGCTTCCTTGACTGTCTTAAATTACATCTAGCTGAAACTTGCCAAAGAAGTTCTCAGCTTAGATATAACTTTGATTTTTGAAAAACTGTTGAAAATAGGAAATCCATTTACAGTGACAGCAAAAAAAAGAAAGAAAACCAGAATTGAGCTGACATTGAGTGCCTTTCCTTGCTAAAGTATACTTGTTTACGAAGTTTTCCAAACAATTGCAGTACGGAATAGTACATTTTGACACTTCAGAAATAAGCACCCTCTAAAACAGGAGAGATAATTAACTGGAAATATATATATGTCTCCCTGTGTATTAGCAACGTTTCCTGGCTTCATTTTTATCAGGGGTGTCTAATATGTCACTATGATAGCCCTGAAATGGCGAAATCCTATTTATAAATAAAATGAAGCAGAAACATCTTCAGCAACGTGCACCACCAAGAGCATTTGCATAACAACATGTATTTTCCCTCTCTCTTTAGTTTTCTCAGAGAATTAGGTTAAGGCTATAAAATTATATATAATACTACCTTGAAAACAAAATAAAGCTAAGTAAATAGAACAAGCAGTAATTATATACCCCTTCCCCCTCCTCCCCCCAAATTTCCTTGACTTGTGAATACTTGAGGAAATTACTTAAAATGCAATCTAGAGAACGAAATAGATGGGAAAGATGTAGGAGAAATTTCAAAACATGGAGGGAGAATTAAACATCCAACATACATTTATCTAGTAGGAGTCCAGGACATAAAAGAAGGCATGGAAGAGGGTCAATGCTATAGAGATTATGATTTAGAGAAGACAATTGGAAGTGCCGTGAGCAAGAATTTTAGCTGCCAATCAGTGGGAGAAACATTTGGAATCTACTTTGGAAAAGCTTAGTCTTGGAAGCCCTTGAGACAGTTCTACTGGGCACTCTGTCATTGCCATCACGTCAATCTGACTCACAAGCCAGAGTAGAACTGCTCTCTTGGGTTTCTGAAGCTGTAGATCATTTTCATTTAATTCAAGTAAATACATTGAGCATAAAGAAGAATAAATTAATGACAACCTCTATAATAATAAATATAAATTCTAAATGGACACCGGTGGTACTGTTGGGTGGGCACTGGACTGCTAAGCACAGGCTAGTGGTTTAAACTAACCAGTTGCTTTCAGGGAGAAAGATGAGGCTATCTGTTCCTATAAAGTTTACAGCCTCAGAAATCCTATATCAAGTTACTATGACAGAATCAACTTGATGACAGTGTATATAAATAATAAGATGAACACTAAAGTTTGTCTTTGTATATTTACATTTGTCTATATTTTGCATTCTTTCTTGGCTGACATTTTATTTGGAACAGAGCTTCAGCTTGTTTTCACTGAGAACTTTGAAAGTATTATTTAATTGATATCTATATATCATAACTGGCATCTATATTTGGCTATGGTAAGTCTGTTTTAAGTATAATTACCTAGAAAAGAATAACACCCTGGCTTCTTTTTTCTGGTAGTTTTTGAGTATGCATGTATGGATCTGCTGATGGAATCCTGTTTGAAACTCAACATGCTCATTAAATATGAGGGAATCATCTCTCTATGCAATTCTTGGGGGAAAAATCTCCACCATAAATCCATTGTCATTGAGTTGATTCCAATTTATAGTAACCCTATAGTAGCCAGGTCAATAGCTTGAAACCATCAGCGGATCTGAGGGAGAACAATTAAGGTATCTCCTTTCATGGTAATTTAATGTCTCCTTCCATAATTATTTAATGTCTCCTTCATACTGCATAAGACTCCCAACAAGTAAAAAGTTTTTGTTGTCGTTAGCTTCTGCTGAGTCAGTTCTGTACTTACAGTGGTCCCATGTGTTACAGAATAGAACATTTCCATCAAGTTTTGGGTAGAATCTTTGCATAAGTAATTCACTAGGCTTTCTTTCTGTGACAGTTGTATGGATTTGAACTGCTAACCTTTGGGTTTGCAGTTGATTGCAATCCTTTTGTGCCATCCAGGCTCTTTTTATATTGTTCTAATGCAAGATCTCTTGACATTGAGGGAGAAAATAATGTGCATAGTAGGATAGTAATTGGGGGTTTGGATTCTTCAATAGTGTTTATCTTCTATTCTTAGACACTTGTATTCATGACCACTAAAAGGGTAAGTCAAAAGGTATTACTATGAGCCATAATGTTTTAAAAACTATCGATATTGTAAGTCCATTTTCTCACCTACAATGTTATAAAATTAGAAATCAGTGATGGAAATAGCAAGGGAAAAATTAAAATACACAGAAATTGAACAACACACTGCTAAAAAAACAACCAGGTGACTGATGAAATAAATGAAAATTTCAAGCTCCTTGAAACAAATAGAATGAAAATACATCATACTGAAATTGTTGGGCCACAGAAAAAGCTGTGCTGAGAGGACAATTTGGGGCAATAAAAAGACACATGAGAAAAGAGGCAAGAACAAAATCAAAACCCCACCGCAGCATCTTCAATAACTGGAATAAAAGTAACAAGTGCACCTTCAAACAACGGGACAAAAGAAATCATAAAGATTCAAGCAGAAGTGAATGAGTTGGAAAACAGAAAAATAATAATAAAAAGATCAACAAGACAAGAAATTGTTTTTAAGAGAGGATTAACAAAATGGACAAACTCCTGGCAAAGTTAACAGAGGAAAAGGGAGACCCAAATATCAAGAACAGGAGATGGAAACGGTGACTTTTTAAGAGAATCAAACGAAATAAAGATAAAACAACACATTACTATGGAAGCTGTACCAACAAATTTGAAACTTAAATGAAATGGAAACATTTCTAGAAATGCACTACCCAAATTTTCTACCTAATTTAATATCTACCCAATGAATAGAGACTAATGTAGGGGGGAAAACATAACAAAAGAAGAAAGAGACCAGATCATTAAAACTTTCAGAAAAAGAAATCAAAGGCCAGATGGCTTATCAGGGAATTCTACCAAGCATTCAGAGAAGATTTGACATCAATTCTACATAGACAATTCCAGAATATTTAAAAGACCACTAAGCCCCCGAACTTATTCTATGAAGCCTGCATAACCCAGAAAACAAAGCCAAGCTAAGACATCACCAGAACAGAAATTTATAGATCAATATCCCTTATGAATATAGTTTCAAAATTCTCAATAAATACCTGGCCAATAGAATTATATATATATCATCATCTAATTTTCACATTCCCACGAGACATGGGTCAGACCATTCTCTGTGGCTCATTCTTCTTTATATAGTTACCTTTGGTGACACCAACCATTCCTCCCAGGCTACTCTCCTTCTCTGCTGGGTTTGAAAATTTGCGATGGCCACACAGAACTCACAGATAATACTCACAATTAAGGGGATTTATTAAGGAAGTCAATAGGGCACCAAAAGTCAGGATCAGCAAATAGTAATGATATAGACGTTCGTCTCCTCAGCCAGCAGCCAAGTTTCTTTCTCCGGTTTTTAACTCTCAGCTGTGTGGTCCCTTGGTCCTTGCCTCCATGGGCCAGAAAGGCAGCCCACCTGTTGCTCTGTCCCACAGTTTCATAGTTTCAAGACAGATAAGGCGAAGGCATCATTGGCACACTGCTCCCTTGAGCCTCTCTGCCCCAGTCTGTGATGCAGCTGATTTTGGTGACTTCTATCACTTCAACAGAGATCTTGAAAGTGCTATTCCAAGGTCCTCTCTTCTCTTCAAAGATGGCTTATCTTTAAAACCATGGTTGGCAGTAGCGAAAATTGGTCAATCCCCACGATTAATGTTACACATTGCCCTGTTTGCCTAGTCCCACCAGTCATTTGGTGGGGGATACAGAGACTGTGGTAGAAATATGAAGAAAATTCACTCCACCACACATACCAGGTCTGCAAAGATGGTTAGGCATTAGGCAAAATCAATGCAATCCACCATATAAATTAACAAATCCTTTGGTTAAAGGATCATATACATGGATGCAGAGAAGGCATTTAACAATAGCCAACACCATTCCTGATAAAACAGTCAACAAAAGGGAACAGAAAGAAAGTTTCTCAACTCAATAAAGGCCACATATGAAAAACCAAAGGCCAAGATTGCACTTAATAGGAAGAAACTGAGAGCATTCATCTTGAAAACAGGAGCCATATACAGACATTTCTTATCGCCACTCTTATTCAATATTGGACTGAAAGTGTTTCCATAAACTATTAAACAGCAAAATGTAATCAACATAGTCCAAAATGGGCAAATAAGAAATGAAACTTTTACTATTTGAAAACAATATGATTCCATGTATAGAAAACACCAAAGACCAGAACAAAAATATTGTTAGAAACAATTGAACGATCCCATAGCATGGCAGGATACAAGATGATCGCACACACACATTACACAAACACAATTGGATTCCTGGGCACTATTGGAGAGTTTAGAAAAATAAACCTAGAAAAGAATATAATTTATAATAGCTATACAAATTATAAAATATTTAGGAATAAACTTAACCAGAGAACTAAAAGACCTGTAAAAAAATTACAGAACACTACTATAAGAAACCAACAGACACCTACATAATGGAAGTATATTCCATGTTCATTGATAGGAAGGCTTAACATTGTGAAAATATCAGTTTTCTATAAAGCACTCTATAAATACAATTTAGAGTCAGTTGCCAGCTACATTCTTTAACGAAATGGTAAAACTAATTATTAAATTCATATAGTGAGGGACAAGGCCCACAATAAGCAAATAACATCTAAAGAAGAACAAAATAGGAAGCCCCCCACTACTGGACTTCAAATCCTATTACAGAGTCATCAAAGTAGTCCGGTACTGGTACAATTTTAGGTACATAGACTAATGGAACAAAATAGAAAACAAATCAGTTCATCTTCCTACAGACAACTGTTTTTAGAGAAAGGGCCCCCAAACATTAAATGTAAAAGGGATAGCCTCTTCAATAAACCGAGCTGGCAAAATTGGGTCTCCATTTGTAGAAGAATGAAATTGGATCCATACCTCATCCCATGCACAATAACAAACTCAAGAGGAATCAAAGACCTAAATGCAAACCCCAGAGCTATAAACATCATCAATGAGAAAACCAAGAAAAACTTAAGGGCCTGATTACAGGGCACAGACATAGTATTAAATATAATGCAGATGCTCACGCAGTAGAAGAAGACGAAACAGATGACAGGGCCTACTAAAAGCAAGACACTTCCATGCATCAAAAATGTTAACAGAGAACCCATTGGGTGGGGAAAATTTTTAGTGTTGACACAATGGACAAGGATGTAATCTCTAAAATCTTAGAAAAGCTGCAATGTTGCAATAAAAAAGGCAAATAATCCAATTAGAAAATAGATAAAAACATGAACAGACAGTTCACCAAAAGTGACATCCAAATGGCTAACTGACATGAAAAAAATACTCTTAATCCCTTTACATCTGGGAGATGCAAATGAAAACAATGATGAGCTATCACCTTACATAGACAACAATAGTCCAATTAAAGCAAAACAAAATAGAAAACAACAAACACTGGAGAGGATGTGGAGAGATGGGAACTGTGAGATAGTTTATTGTGCCAACCTGGCCGATAAACACATGTGGGGTTGAATGAAGGGTGGAGGGATAAATGGCTCAGCGAGCCTCACCTTTCTAGTTCTTGGATCGCTTGCTTTGTGATGGGTGCAGCTGCCTTAGCAGTTCCCTGCTTCAGCTTGCAAGGTTCACTTCCTGCAAGACACCTCCAAGGAGAAATCACATGGAACTACCCCAATGCAGCCCTGGGTGCTGGAGCAGCCATGTGGAGACCCCTGCCAGTGCTGAGATGTTTACACATTTACTGACTTGGCTTTCCTTCTGCAGTTGGCATCATTGCATCTGTTTTGTGAGATGGAGGAGGACTTTGTGGATTGGTGGTGGACATATGGGTTAATGTTGGACTTATGGGCTTGGGCAGCACTGGGTTGGGATGTTTTCCTGATGTGCACTTACCTTTTAATTAAAACTCTCTCTTATATATAAGTTTCTGTGGATTTGATTCTCTAAAGTACCCAGACTAACACAAACTATAATACACTTCTGGTGGGTCTGTAAATGTGCACAGCCATTGTAGAAAGCAATACAGTAATACCTTACCCCATGCTACTGGGAATAGAATTCCTTATGATCCAGAAATCCCTCTGTTGAGCAAGTGCCATAAAGAAGTAAGAGCCATAACATGAACATATGCCCTCTTGTGTTAATCACAGCACTGTTCACAACAGCAAGAAGTTGGCAACAACCCAAATACCCAACAGCAGAAAAATGGATAACAAAACTGCTGCATGTACACTCGATACAATATTAAACATCGCTAGAAAAATGAGAACTCATGAACCATCTCATGACATGAATAGACCAGGTGATCATATGCTGAATGAAGTTAGTCAATCAGCTAAGGTCAAATATTGTATGAGGCCATTGGTGACCCCATGCACAATGGAATGAAATGCTGCTTGTTTTTATACCACCTTCATAATTGATTGGGACTCAGATGCTTGTGTTCGCCAGAGGCTTCACTGGCTGCTATTTGGAAGTAGATCACCAGACTTTTCCTCCTTGTATGTCTTAGTATGGAACAGAAATATAGTCACATGCAAGCTTTTAGGGACAGACAAGTAGTGCTTGCAAATGCGGTACACTGATAAAAACGTGGAACTTAGGTCTCTTGAATGGAAGGTGAGAATTTTACCACTGATTTACAACTGCCCCCTTCTAATCAACATAGAACGATACATATTAATGTGCTTTAAGATAATTGAAAAAATGTTGGCTGCGTGAATAATATGCTACCCAATAAGAGAGGCAACAGGGTATCCTAGATATATTGGCTGGTTCTGATGTTAGAATACACACGACTTGTCTAATCTTCTTTCCTAGATTAAATTGTAGGTGGCCCTATGTATGTCAGTGGATTGTGTTCCTTACAATTTTCAATGACTGATTTTTTAGAAGTACATCACTGGGCCTGTCTTCCAAAGAGCCCGCTGATAGACTAGAATTTCCACCCATTCAGTTATAAGCCAAGTATGCCAATAATTTTCAGTACCCCAGGACTTCTTACTCTTTGCACACAGCTCTTCAATCTATACAACCCCTCTGGCTTATCTGTGTTTTATTGCTGATATTTTGTTCTGGTCTGTGCTCACATTTTTCTAGGTTGAAGACTGTTATTTTTAAGATCACTTTCTCAGATTGTATTGATAGTTCCTGAAGCAAGACTTACGGGTAAGTTAAAAAGAACATTGTTCACATTGATGCTGTGCCGCGAAGTATTCATGTGCTTCTTCTAGCCATGGTCCTGTAACTCCCACCAATGGCTGCATTCAACCCAAACCCATTGCCAACAAGTGAATTCTGACTCCATAGCAAGCTTGTCAAGGGGTTCAGACACTGTAAATATTTACAGGAGTAGACAACTTCATCTCTCTCTCTTTTGTGGAGTGGATGGTCAGTTTTAAACTCTGAGCTTGTGATTAGCAGCCCAATACTTATCCCAATGAAAAGCGGGATTTCTATGATTTTTGTACTTATTTTGGGTAATTACCAGAGTAAGCGTTCATACTCAAGTCTAGAGAAGCACACAAAAGCAAACAGATCTAGGGACAAGAGAAAAAAATGATGTGATGAGCTCAGGAAAAGATGTTTAGAGTCATTTATCAAGAGAGAAATGCAACTCAAAGCAACAATGAGATACCACCTCACATTTACTACGATGGTTGTTATTTAAAAACAGAGTACGTATCGTGATGCAGACATTTACAATTTTATATCACATAGTATCCCCTTGCTCGGGTTAAAAGGCTGCCCCTTGGCCTAACTACAAGTTCTGAATAAGAAAGAATAATTAAGTGTTCTGAAATTCTCACTCTTCACAATGCTAGCTATAATTTGCTGTGAGCCACATAATTGCATGCCTTTGTATCTCTAATAAAGCAAAGGTTAGGCATATTTCTGGTATTCTGTGTTTTCAGACAAGATCTATTTGACATCAGTAATGGCGCCCTTCCTTCCAGGTCTATTTCTGAATCTGTCTTGAATTTTGGCTGTTCTCTGTCATGTACGGTTGCAAGCATGTTAAAGGCTCTTCAGCATTATTTTACTTGCTGTGATATTAATGATAGTCTTGGGTTATGTTGGACCATTTTTACATTGGAGTGGACACAGATATCGGTCTGTTTCTGTTGGTTGGTCGGCCAGGTATTGTCTTCCGCATTTCTTGGCAAAGACAAATGACTGCCTTTAGTATTGAATCTGTTTTGTTGGAGCATCTCAGCTGATACGCTGCCAATTCCTGGAGTCTTGTTTTCCTTCAAAGTCTTCTGTGTACCTTGAAGTCTTCCTTTTATACCATTGGTTCCTGATCATATGCTCCCTCCTAAAATAGCCGAACATCAACCAATTTTTGGGGTGGGGGGGTTAGTGACTGTGTATTCATTTCACCTTCTTTTGATGCTTCCTGTGTTGTTAAATATTTTATCCATAGAATCCTTCAATATTGGAACACCAGGCTTGAACTTTTTTCTTTCATTCATTCAATTTGAGAAATACTGAGATGTTCTTAGCTTGGGCTTTCTAACTCCAGGTTTTTATACATTACTTTGTCATACTTTTTCTGAAATTTTCTGTTTCCGCTTTTACCTTTTGTTTGAAGCTATTTTATTTCAACATTTCCCTCATTTACTTTAGCTACTGAACACTTGAGTAATTTTGGTTTCTTTTGCATCGATTCTGTTTTCTTTTTTCATTCTTTGCAGTCTTTTTAGTGTTCTTTGCTTTCTTTATGTCTGATGTCCTTGATGCCAAACCCATAATTCATCTGATCTTTGGTCATTTGCTTTCAATGATTATTTTTGAGATGGTCTCTAAATTCAATTGGGATTTGCTCTTGTGGACTTGTTTTAATTTTCTTTAGCCTCAATTTCAACTTGTATGTAAGCTACTGATGATCTCTTCTGCAGTCGGAGTCTTACATTGTTTTGCTGGATGGTATTGAGTTTCTCTATTGTCTATTTACATAGATGTAGTAGATTTGATAAATCTGTATTCTATCCAGTTGTTGAAGGAAGGTACTTATAATGAATGATGCATGGTCTTTAAAAATTCTGTCATGTGATCGCTGGTGATGTTCCTATCACCAAAGCTATATATTTTCAGCTACAATCCTCCTTTTTTGTTCAACCTTTCATATTTCAATCACTAGTAATTATCAGTAAGTCTTCACCACAGACATTTGTAAAGGTCTTCTATTTCTTTATTGTTGCCATTAGTGGTTGGTGTGTGGGTTTGAACAATAGTTGTATTAGCTTATATTCCTTGTAATTGTATGCAGATTATCCTATCATTGACAGTATTTTTTTTTTTAAACATTTTATTAGGGGCTCATACAACACTTATCACAATCCATACATAGACATACATCAATTGTATAAAGCACATCTGTACATATTTTGCCCTAATCATTTTCTTTTTTTTTTTTTTCTTTTACATTTTATTAGGGACTCCAACAACTCTTACCACAATCCATACATATACATACATCAATTGTACAAAGCACACCCATACACTCCCTGTCCCAATCACTCTCAAGGCATTTGCTCTTCACCTAAGCCCCTTGCATCAGGTCCTCCTTTTTTTCCCCCCCTCCCTCCCTTTTCCCCCCTCCCACATATGCCCTTGGTAATTTATACCTCGTTATTTTGTCATATCTTGCCCTATTCGGGGTCTCCCTTCCCCCCTTCTCTGCTGTCCCTCTCCCAGGGAAGAGGTCACATGTGGCTCCTTGTAATCAGTTTCCCCTTTCCAACCCACTCACCCTCCACTCTCCCAGCATCGTCCCTCACTCCCTTGGTCCTGGAGGTATCATCCACCCTGGATTCCCTGTATCTCCAACCCTCCTATGTACCAGTGTACAGCCTCTGTCCTATCCAGCCCTGCAAGGTAGAATTCGGATCATGGTAGTTGGGGGGAGGAAGCATCCAGGATCTGGGGGAAAGCTGTGTTCTTCATCGATACTACCTCACACCCTAATTAACCCATCTCCTCTCCTAAGCCCCTCTATGAGGGGATCTCCATTGGCTGACACTTGGGCCTTGGGTCTCCACTCTGCACTTCCCCCTTCATTTAATATAATATATATATACACATACATATATACATATACACATAAATACACATACATACACACACTTATATATTTTTTTTTTTTGCATGATGCCTTATATCTGGTCCCTTGGGCACCTCGTGATCGCACTGGCCGGTGTGCTTCTTCCATGTGGGCTTATTTGTTTCTGAGCGAGATGGCCGCTTGTTCACCTTCAAGCCTTTAAGACCCCAGACACTATCTCTTTTGATAGCCGGGCACCATCAGCTTTCTTCACCACATTTGCTTATGCACCCATTTGCATTGACAGTATTATACTTCAGAATAGATCTTGAAATGACTGTTGCATTGGGGACTTCTAAATTGTACTTATATTCTAGCTCATAAAACCACATTAGTTTTACTTCAAAATGCCCTTGTTACCAAATCTTCAAAGTAGATTGATAATAGAAGGAGCAACGGTATTACTATTTAAATGGAGGTCATAGTATTTTAAAGTTGTAGTAGAAATTTATTTGGCCTCCCTTTGTCAGACATTTTTAACATGCAAATGGCACCGTGAAGTCCTGAAGGAGATAGCGTTCATATTTATGAAGCATTATAATAACTCCAAGACCCTTCATTTCACAGCAGCATTTCCTGAGCTCATTATGTGGAAAGGAGAGTGTTGTCTAGTATATTCTGTCCCAGGAGCTAATCCGCTTCAACTTCAGTAGATGTGAAAGCTATATGTTTACATATTAAAAAAATTCATTAGACATCCCTGATGGTAAATTTTGTAGGCAGGGAGCCTTGTGTAAATCACTTCTGTGTCTTCGCCGACTTCCTAGTCAAACTCAGGCTGTGTGTGACGGCATGCAGCAAATTAAATTTCGATGAGCTTGGAAAAGTAATTGGGCTGTGAATGTTACCCATTACTCAGAGAATTGTAAATGTGCAGAAATGAAACCGAGTGACGTAAAATCCAATTAATGTTTTGGGGCCAACCAAGATCATAGAAATATAGAGCAGACAAGAGACAGAAGTCCAATTCCTAATTACCCAAATTGAAAAAGGAAAAGAAAAATGCTCTTGGGTTTGGGCAGAACTATAGTTTTGGCTGCAAGTGGATTAGGTTCTGTTTCCACTGACGCTTTTGCTCTTCAGCCACCTCTCCTTGTCACATTGCCACCAACCTTTTCTTCTTTCTGCAAATGTGGCTGTACCTTCAAATGTGGCTGCCTACCATCGGGAAGGAGAGGAAGGCTGAGGAAGACAAGCTGAAGTAGCACCCATGGGTGAGAACTCCTTCTGAAATTATTCACCATATGAAAATTGTTCCAGTTTTCTGCCATAGAAGAAGAAAACATATGATATTATATCAAAATGTTGGGCTGAAGGAGAATACTAATATTTTTGAGCCATATGTTGATAAAGATAAAAATGAACATAAGTGGGACAGACAATACAAGGGTTCTGAGGCATCGAGGATCATTGTCCTTGGAACTCAGCTGTGGAGACAGTAATATAAATAAATACTTGACAAATACTATTTGATTGATTAATTGAAAGTGATGAGAAAGGGTGAGGAGGAATTGATGTTTTTGCTTTATTTTGTTTTTCCAAGGGTTGGGGCCACCTAAATATAGAGGTATTGGTTTGCGATGACTGGAGTAAGATTAGAAAACAGAACAAAACCAACAAACTCCACTGTCTTCCAAGTGATTCCAAATCATGGAAGTGCATGTGTTGCAAAGTTGAACTGGTCTATTGTGATTTTTACACTCTATTGTCTTGGCTGACTGTGATCTTTAGAATCAGATAGCCAGGTCTTTCTTGGTCATCACGCCTGTGTGGGTTCCAATCACCAACCTTTCTTTCGGTGGTGTCGTATATCCTTTCAGGCCATGCAGAAGTAGACTCCAGAGGTGACTGCAACCAGGCAACTGAGGGCGGGCAATATGTCTCATGTAGGCAGGTGGGGGATTTACATTAATGGATCACAGTCTTAGGTAATTTTCCCTTAAAAACAAAATGGTTAACTGAAATGGTTATTTCTGGAATTCCTACCAGCCCCAAAGTTCTATGAAGTGGTGAGAGGATGGGGGTGGGGGTGGCAGATGGCATCACTATTCACAGAAAAGGGAAAATTCAAGAACTGAACACATCTACAGAAAACAGTCATATCATCCAGTCTTTCCTTTTGATATTGAGAAAAGTGACCTATTCTGTCCGTCTAGATGGCTCAGAATAATAGGCTGAGGGGCAACAAAGGGGCCCAGGGGAAAAGTAGTAGAACAATGTTTTCTACCCATCCTCTGAGTATCTCTAACATGCCCTCTCCTCTGCTTTCCCATGATGTTCTGCTTTCAATACAAAATTCCATACCTGATTCCTATAGCCGTCATTGAAAAGCATGTTTATTTTAAGTCTCAGAGGGCTAACCTAATTAACTAACCAGCAGTGATCTACAGCTTCAGCACCTTGCATTCCTGGAGATTTATCCCATTTCGAATTCATTGCCATCTCCCTCCAGGGAAATAAAGATTGCTGCCTATTAAAGATGGGGACAGAAAAAGGCACCTTCACTGGAGACAGCCTGTACAAGAAAATAATACTGTAATCATTCCCTCCAATCAGCTGAAAAGGATTAAATCTTCTGCTTCTAAAGTAATGTTCCAATTGAGCCTTGGGGAAGAATAATTCATGATTAGGGAGAAGGCTGGTCTGGCAAATGTGAACATTATGTCCATTACTTAAACACACTTCCTGGGCTGACTGCTAATGTACCCAAGGGACTCGCAGCCCCAGCAACTGATAGGAGCAATGAAACAGGCAGACAAGGACAAGAAGTATTATCATCTGCATTCAACAGCACTACATAGACTTTACCACTGCTAAATCACTGCCTTTGGTAAATAGCCCAGATAACTCATTTTAATAGAAGAATTCTTCTCTTCTTTATGTGTATTAAACAACAGACTCTTATGAGCGGTGGCAGTGTATTGATTCCTGGGAAAGGCCGCGTGAATACCAATTCTGTAATTTATGCTGTTTTGTGGCTCTGGCTGTATTTGTTATGCATAGTGTATTAAACATTCAATAGCTCAATTTAATCTTTGCAGCCAAATTGCACAGCACACCATGCCAGCTAGCGGTTGTTCCATATACACAGCCCATCTGCTTCCTGTTCTATAATTCATTCAGCAGGCAACGTTTCTGGCAGCCTCAGGCTGCCAAAATATATGTATATATCCTTAGGGTACCCCAAGCGCCTGGCACTCAATTCGTTTTCTGGGGTTCGAGTGCAATGAGTGCATGAGCCTGGGTACGTGTTTCCACTTTCCTGTGAATTAAAGATGGGCATAGTTTGATGAGGTTTGTGTCCTCTTCTGGACAACTTTTTATAAACTTGTGGGTTTTCACAAGACCAAAAGAAAAAGGCAGGACGGGGCTGGGGTGAGGTAGAAAGGAAACAAAATGACCCTTCTCTCTTGGGAAATTATCCACTGCAATAAAATGTGATCGCTAGACCATCCCTATCTAAATAGATTGATTTCTATCTTGGTGGGGTGAGGGGGTGATAAATAAAACCAAACCAAAAGTCCTGTACACTCTTGGCTCCTTTTCCTATGTGAAGCCCCAGGGACGGTTTCTCTTAGGAGGGGCGCTTATTTCCCCTACAATCCCCTTCTCTCGGAGTCTTGCCCCTGATCCTCATGTTGAGACTTTCTTTTTGCTTGGAAAGAAATCAGTGTCTGCACATTGCTCAGTGGAAACCTACACTCACAGTCTGTTGATGTCTTTCTGCAGCTCACAATGCCTCCTTTTCAGATCTTGCATGGCCTTTAGACCACACACAAGAAGCAGAGACCACCCTGGGTTCAAAGGACCACTCTGAACCTTTTTGGAAAAGTGACCAAGGACCCACCATTTTATAGCTATTAATAACCACCTGAAATGCCAGGGCGGTGCAAAGGTTAATGTGTTTGGCCGATCACTGAAAGGTTCAAGTCTACTCAGAGGTACCTTGTAAGCAAGGCCTGATGAGCTGATTCTGAAAAGGCAGTTCTCTCCTGACGCGCACGGGATGACCATGAGTTCGAATCCACCTATGAGCACCTGCAAATCATTAACCCCAGTGGCACAGAGGCCAAGGGCTTGACTGTTTCAACTGAAAAGTTGTGGTTCAAATTCACAACTTGGGACAAAGATGTGGGAGCCTACCTTGGTAAAGAGTCACATCCTTGGAAACCCTATGGGAGAGTTATAGTCTGTCCTCTAGAGTCACTCTGAGTTGTAATTAACTTGATGGCCATGGGGTTGATTTTGGTTTATACGATGATAAGTGGAGAACCAACCAAGCAAGCGCCTGCCAGGTCCCCTACGCATTCCCACACCGCTGAAGCCTGTCTGGAGGGAAACCCGACAAGGGAACTGAAGAGCCCATGCCTGTGGCTGGGGAAGAGAGCTGCTGATGCTGGATGTAAAATGAAACAAAACTAGCTGCCATCATTTAACCTTGGCTTAGAGGTCATACTGTGTGTGCAGAGTTGATCTGTGCTCTATTTTTTTTAGTGACTGAATTTTTAGCAGTAGCGAGTCAGCCCTCCCCCCCCCTTTTTTTTTCCTCCAGAGACATCTTGGTAAATGTGAACCTCCGATCTTTGGATTAGTAAGAGTGCATTAACTATTGATACCACCCAGACATTCAAAATGGAGGCTCAGCTAGTAAACATTGTCAAGCTGAATATAGGCCTCGTACTTTCAAATCTTCCAGCTTTCTAAAAGTAGCTGAGTGACTGGACATTATTATTTTTATTTTGAGAATGGAAATACGCTGTTTCTATTTTCCAATGTTGGCATTCAGTGATACTATTTTTTATTTTTCAAAACAACCCTGCAGAGGTCAAACAAAACACATCCGCGGGCCGGACAGAGCATGTGGGCCTCCCGTCTACAAACGTGGCTTTAGAGATTGTGCCAATGGATTCCCGTCATCGCTACTGTGCATTCCTGGCAGGAAAGAGGGTGCTAAGGTGCATGCTCAGGTGTATGCAAATTAGGGGAAGGATTGGGATTGTTTCCTAGCATAGCCTCCGAGCTCCTTCCACTTAGCTCTGTTTCTCACGGTGGCAGACACAGATTAACCTTCTCTCTTCTCCAGTGATTGGGATCTTTCTTTGCAGCAGGATATTCTACCTTCTGCTTTTAATAACCCATTGTGACCTGGTTACGTGTGGGCAGCTAGCCCCAAGGTTAGTAGTTCAAAATGATGAACCACTTGGAGGGAGAACAACAAGGCTTTCTACACTCCTAAAGCAGTGGTTCTCAACCTGTGGGTCTTGACCCCTTTGGGGGGGTCAAACCACCCTTTCACAGGAGTGGCCTGAATAATAACAGTAGTAAAATTATAGTTATGGAGTAGCAATGAAAATAATTTTATGGTTGGGGGGTCACCACAATGTGAGGAACCATATTAAAGGGTAGTGGCATTAGGAAGGTTGAGAACCACTGCTGTAGAGGGTTACAGCCCCGGAAACCCACAGAGTCAGCTCTACTCTCTTCTATAGGGGCACTAAGAGTCAGAATGCATTCAATGGCAGTGGGTTTGAATGCTATGGCAATTGTGTGTTGTGATTTGCTGCCATTGAGTTAAATCTGACCCATGGTGATGTTGTGCACAGAGAATGAAATGTTGCTCAGTCTTGTATCATCTTCATGATCGCTAGCATATCGGAGTCCACTCTTGTGGTGGTAATGCCAGTTCATATCACACAGGGTTTTCCCTTCTCTTGCTGGCCCTCTACTTCTCCAAAGACGTTGTCCTTCTCTAGCAATTGATCCTTCCAGTAATTGATTCCTCCTGATGACATGTCCAAAGGAAGTGAATAGGACAATGTTCTGTTGTGATCCTTAAGGTTTTTATTGGCTAATTTTTCAGAAGTGGATTGCCCAGTGTTTCTACCTTCTCTGTAGTAGTCTGAAAGTCCATTGATATTTGAAATTCCAGTGGACTAGCTTTCAGCATCATAGAAAATGTAAACCACTACAATAAAACAAATAGATGGATGGAGTCCTATCTTATTAGCACAGATGAGAGGGCTTCAAATAGTTCAAGGAAAAAATCATATGAAGACAGTATGAGACAACTCACATTGTTTCAGTTTAGTTAATTCCTATCTTCCTGTAGGTTTATGATTTTGGGGTGTTCTTCATGTCCAGTAAGAACAAGTAATGATTCAACCATGTTGTTAAGATTTTATTTTTCAATATCCTCAAAATTGATTCAGTGTTGTAAACTTCTGTAAATTCCCTGCTATATGACTGCAGAAACTGTGGACTCCTAGTTATTCTTCATTAAAAGGCAGTCCCGAAATTACTTCATGTTGCAGCCCTGAGGAGCAGTCACAACCTCCAGCGTGACTAGTGTCTGTGGCGGTTAAAATCATAAACTGTCTCAAAGGAACCTTTCGCCTTGTAGACTCCCTTTGCCTGTCCAGGTGTGGTGAGAGACGGGTAGAATTGGTGAACATCATGGAATTTCACTTTTGCCATTGTTCTTTACAAAAAGGATATTATCCATAGGTCTGAGCTAATCATAAGAGTTGTTTAAAAGCAGACCATTTTTTTCTGGGCTAATAGCATCAACCATTTCAGGAGGTAGCATATATTGAAGAATCAATAATATTGAAGGAAGAAGTCCAAGTTACACTGAAATCACTAGCCAGAAATAAGGCTTTAGGAATTGATGGAATAACAATTGAAATGTTTCAACAAGCTGATGAAGCACTGGAAGCATTCATTTGTCTGTGCCAGGAAATTTGGAAGACAGCCACTTGGCCAACTGACTAGAAGAGATCCGTATTTGTACCCATTCCAAAGAAAGGTGACCCAACAGAATGCTCCAAATATGGAACAATATCAGCAATATCACATGCCAATAAAACTTTGCTGAAGATCATCCTGCAACAGTTCTAGAAGTACATTGAGTGGAAGCTGTCAGGGGTTCCGGCTGGATTCAGAAGAGGACAGGAAACAAGGGACATCATTACTGAGGTCAGGTGGATCTTGACTGAATGCAGAGAACACCAGAAAGATGGTTCTGTGTTATATTGACTATGCCGAGGCATTTCACTGTGTGTGTGGACCCTAACGAGTGATGGATAGTCTTGAGAAGAATGGGAATGCCAGAACACTGCAGTGTGCTCACGTGGAACCTGCGCATGGGTCAAGGGGAAGGTGTGCCAACACAACAAGCTCATCCTGCATGGTTTAAAATCGGGAAAGGTGTGTGTCATGGTTATAACCTCTCACCATACTTATTCAGTTCCTATGCTGAGTAAATAATAAGAGAAGCTGGATGATATGAAGAAGAATGTGGCAACAGGATTGGAGGGAGGCTTATTAATAAACTTATTAATCACAAGGATGTGTAGATGACACAACTTTGTTTCCTAAAAGTGACAAGGACTCAATGCACTTGCTAATGTAGATCAAGGATTGCAGCCTTATGCATATAACTATAAAGAAATCCAAAATTCTCACAACTGGACCCATAGGTAACATCATGGTAAATGGAGGAAAGGTGGAAGTTGTCAAGGGTTTAATCTTGCTGGGATCCGCAATGAGTGCTCATGGAAACAGCAGTCAAGTGATCAACGAAGCATTGTATTGGGTAAATCTGTAGCACAGGACCTCTTTAAAGTGTTGAGTAGCAAAGCTGTTTAAGGTATGCCTGAACCATGACAGGATATTTTCAGTCATCTCATATGCATGTGAAAGTTTGACATTCAGTAAGGAAGATCGAAGAAGAATCGGTGTGTTTGAATTAGGTGCTGGTGTGAAGAATATCGAAAGTTCCATGGACTACCAAAAGAACAAAGAGATCTGTCTTGGAGGAATGACAGCCAGTCTGCTCCTAAGAAGGGTAGAGAGACTTTTTGTCATGTACTTTGGACATATTTTAAGGAGCAACTAGTCCCTGGAGAAGGACATAATGGGTAGTGGGCAGGGCAGTGAAAAAGAGGAAAGCCTTTGCCGAGATGGATTGACAGTGCCTGCACTGATGGTCTCAAACATAAGGACAACCGTGAGAATGGCACAGGACTGAGCAGTGTTTTATTCTGTTGTACATGGGGTCGCTGTGAGTTAGCACCGACATGATATGCTGGTACCCAAGAACAGCAACAACAGCAATAGCAGAAGAAGGTGGAGAAGCTCTAAGCAGGAAAGATATTGGATTTACTGTGGCTGGTTTTGAAGATGCATAGAACAATATTCAGGAACCAGAGACATGTGGAACTAATAGTGGCTCCTGGTCAACATCTAGGAAATGGAAATCTCAGTATTATAGTCACAGAAACTGAAGTCTTTCACCAACCTGAGTGAACTTGGCAGCATATCCTTCTCCAGAGCCTCCAGAAAAGAGCCTAGCCTGCAAGCACCTTGATTTCAGCGTTAGAGGATGCTAAGGAGAGAATCCAGTTGAACTAAGCTGTACTTATGACCTATAGAATCTTGAGATGGCAAGTGAGTGTGGCTCTTGAGCTAATTCGGATTCATAGTAACTCTATAGGACAGAGTAGAAACCTCTGTGAGTTTCCAAGACTGTAAATCTTTATGGGAACATAAAGCCTCATCTTTCTTCTGTAGAGTGGCTGGTGGGTTCAAACTGCCGATCTTGCAGGTAACAGCCCTACACATCACTCACCATACAATCAGGGCACTAGTAGCAGACTCCAAAATCAAAACAAGAAAAAGAAATGACTCACTGCCATTGAGTCAATTCTGCTCATAGTGACCCTGTAGGACAGAGTAGAACTGCCCTGTCGATTTCTGAGACTCAACTCCATGAGGAAGAGTAGAATGGCCCATGTAGGTTTCAGAGACTAAATTTTTAAAAAAAATAATTTTATTGGGGGCTCTTGTAGCTCTTGTCACAATCCATCCATCCATGTGTCAAGCACATTTGTACATATGTTGCCATCATCGTTTTCAAAACATTTTCTTTCTACTTGAGCCCTTGGTATCAGCTCATTTTCCCCTGCCCCCCCCCCCCCATGAATCCTTGATAATTTAGAAATTATTTTTTTTCTTGCCTATACCAACCACTGTCTCTCTTCACCCACTTTTCTGTGGTCTGTCCCCCTGTGAGGGGATTATATGTAGATCACTGTAATCGGTTCCCCCTTTCTTCTCCCACCTTCCCCTTCCCCTTCAGGCATCACTATTCTAATTATTGGTACGGAGGGGTTTTTCTGTCCTGGATTCTGTGTATTGCAAGCTTAGCTGTACCAGTGTACAATCTCTGATCTAGTTGGATTTGTAAAGTAGAATTGTGGTCATGATAGTGAGGCTGGGGAGGGGAGGAAGCATTAAAGAACTAGAGGAAAGTTGTATGTTTCATTGGTGCTAGACTGCACCTTGTCTGGCTTGTCTCTTCCTTGTGACTTCTCTGTAAGGGATTGTCTAACGCCACCATCCCCCTCATTCACATTGATAAGATTTTTGTTTTGGGTCTTTGATGTCTAATACCTGATCCCATCGACACCTCTTGATCCCACAGGCAGGCTGGTGTGCTTCTCCCATGTGAGCTTTGTTGCTTCTGAGCTATGTGGCCGCTTGTTTATCTTCAAGTCTTTAAGACCCAGACACTATATCTTTTGATAGCCAGGCACCATCACCTTTCTTCACCACATTTGTTTATGCACTCATTTTGTCTTCAACGATTGTTTCAGGGAAAGTGAGCATCACAGAATGTTGTGTGTGCTGGACCAGGTAGACTAGAGAAACTAATTTATAGAGACTCATATGTGTATAAGAGAGAGTTTTATATCAAAGAGCAATTGTACATTAAGAAAACATCCCATCTCAGTCCAGATCAAGTCCATAGGTGTGATATTAGTCCATCTGACCAATGCCAGTCTGTAAATTCCTCTTCAGACTCCCACAACACATGTAATGATGTCGAGTAAAGTCTTGTGGATCCAGTGGCAGTGGAAGCATCTATTTCCCTATTATTATATAAAAGTACATTTACATATGTGCCTACATGTATTTAGACCTCTGTAAATGTCCTTTGCCTCCTAGTTCTTCCCTCTATTTCCTTTTACTTTTCTTTTGTCCCACTGTCATGTTTGACCTTCATTTGGGTTCCACTAATTTTATGGGTGTAGCAAGCCACATCTTTCTCCCGTGGAGCAGCTGGTAGATTTGAATCACTGACCTTGTGGTTAGCAGTTCAGTGTGTGTCCCTCTATGTCACCTGTTCCAGAATAGCACCGTGTTAAAACACTCCTTTTCCATCTAGGCCTGTGGTCTTGAAGTGCTGACTCTTAAGGTGCCTTGATCTTCACTCTTTATTTCCTTGACTACTAACTCGTTGTGGTTTTACCTGGGGTGGAGCCATCTGGAAAGAGATAAAAGAAGATAGAAGCTTCTGCTCACCAAGTATGAGAAAGTTCAAGCTGGCTCTTTTAGGAGTGGTGTTGCAAGTTATTAAAAAAAGTTTTATGTTGTTTCTTCAACTCTCCTGGCTTTGTGCTATGATTTTTAAAAAATTCTGATTGGCCAAGGAGTGATTTTTTTTAAAGAAGTGCTTACCTGAGCTTGACCTTTTTTTGGACCCGGATAAACACCTTTGCATCTTATGAGGATATGAACCCAGGCGATGCAGATACATTCCATGCGGCAATGCATTCCTGGCCCTGCCACCAAAGCTATGAGCGATTTCTTCACTTTAACCAATGTTATGGGGGCCAGAGTCACACTATAATCTGCTGTGTCTTTCTCAGGCCTGGTTCAGGCACCGATTCTCTTTCTCCCGGTTGAAGGCAATCCATTCCAAAGTTCTATGAATGAATCCTTGCTTATTCCTTTATGAGACATGGAGACAGAAGGCAACATTCTTTATCTCTTTTCCTAAGGGAAATTTGGTGGGGTGGGACACAGCTGTCTTTGCAAAATTCTGGGGTCAGCAATCATATTTTATTCCATGTGCCTTGCAGCCTCTGGATCTCCAGATAATGTAGAATGTAATTAGAATTGTGCTCTGTGTGTTAGTCTGGATAAACTAGAGAAACTAATTCATAGACACACTCATATGGGTATAAGAAAAAATTTATATATAAGAGCAATTGAACATGGAGGAAACATCCCAGCCTAGTCCAGATTTAGTCCAATTAAGTCCAATATTAGTCCATATGTCCAATACCAATCAATAATATTCTATTCTGACTCACAAAACACATACAATGATGCTGAATTCAAGATCACAGGCCAGTGGGTGGGAGGTCTTGTGGCTCTTGTGGCAGCATAAGCATCTCAGCACTGACAGGGGTCTCCAAGTGGCTTCTCCACCTCTGGGCACTAGAGTGTCTTGTCAGCTGCATGTCTCACAGGGAGACAGCAGAGAGAGAGAGTGTCTTCTGCCTCCAAGGCGGAAATACAGCAATTTCTGGATTTTCCAGAATCGAAGGCCATGTCCACATAGAGGCTTCATTAGCTATGACCCGATTGGCAGACTAGACTCCACCCATTCACTCTTAATCTTCTCAAGTTTCAAATTGACATCAGATTATGTAACTGCCACACCCTAGAAGTGCATAATAGATGTATCTTTTTGATGGGGATCAGTAATAGAGCTCAGCTTTCTTACAGAAACAATCCTTTCCCGGTCCTTCCCATCGTCATTCTCCCCGCTTGCTTTTAACTTCTCAGGTTCTCCTACAACGCCATAGTAAATTCTGCTTAGAGGAGGCTATGCCTTATCCTCGGTGGACTTCTTGTCATATGAAGGGCATGAACAACATGAAGAGTCTGTCACCCTTGATATTTGTCTATCTGTTTGAGCATCTACTGTGAGGGCTAACCACACCTAACAGCACAGAGATTGATTTTGTTTTTCCAATGTAATCTGGATGGAATGCCTCAGCTATGCTTTCCTCTCCCTTTACTTGCTAGTGAATGAGTTGGTTTTTTTCCTTTCAGCTAGGAACCACCAGCTTTCCCTGTAGGAGAAAGTTGAGATTTTCTGTCCACATAAAGAGTTACTACTCTGTCCTATAGGGGCCCTGTGAGTCGAATTGACTCGAGGGCAATGAGCTTGGCTTTGGGTGAGGAAACCATCTGTGATTCAAATTTGTCATTGGATGCACGCTTCTAGAAGACGTTGGGGTCTTGTATTCAGGCTTGAGTTGGCATTTCTACTGGCCACCTGGCCACATCCAAAAGCTCTTTATATTTCTGATCTATTCTTAATCTCTCTCTCTCTCTCTCTCTCTCTCTCTCTCTCTCTCTCTCTCTCTCTCTCTCTCTCTATCTATCTATCTATCTCTATCTCTCTCTGTGTGTGTGTGTGCGTTTCCCATCTGTGCTTTCCCTCATTTGAATGTTGGAATTCTTTCCCGGGGAAATGAAGCCTGGCTGACATCCACATTCCTACTCTCTTGCTTTTGTTCAATCACGGCCTATGGTTTCTTTCTCTCAAAATCAGCTAGCCCAGTGCCAGGCCTGGTCCCTGGGAGATGAGCTTGCTGGAAAGCCCTGCTGATTGAGAACATGGGTTCAGGTGGTGACGTGGCTTTTTGACACAGCTGGCCCTCTTCATGTAGGTCACCGGCATTGCCAAAAACACAGAGGCATCTTGTTCCTGAGGGTTTAAACAGACGTTCTGAGTGATTGAGCAGGTGTCAGCCTCACAGGTTTGGGGTGAGTGTTTGCTTGAACCAAACGGTTATGTTCTAATCTAGGAGATGACACCTGTACATATCCCCGGAAGGGCATCAGAACATTTCTATTGTCCTACATGAGTCCTATGCTAGTCCTTGTGGTTCTCAATTATTTTGATGGTAACCTGTTTTCTCTTTCTGTCTTCATAACAGGTCCTGTGACCATGCATTCATTCACATTAAGGGACAAATGGCTATTAGCTTCAAGCGTTAGCAATCCCAGAGTATCCGAAGCCTTCAGAATCTTGGCTTTAAAATGTAGGACATTAATTTCATGTGATAGGGGAGAATCAGAATCTCTGTGTGTGTGTGTGTGTGTGTGTGTGTGTGTGCGCGCGCACACACACAAGCAAGGATGAAAGTGAGAGCAAAATTGAGAATATGAACCTGTCCTGGTAAATGACTACCTGCTATTATGTCAGTGAAATGGCCTTGCCTTTCTTTCTTGCCTACAAGAAAAGTAGGTTCCTTTCCTGATACGCTCTTCTTCATTCCATTTCTGGTTTCAAAGTTGGTGTTTCCGAATGACCATAAAACTAAACACACTGCATTGATTAGATTGTGACTCATAGTCACCCTATAGGCTTCTGAGGCTGTAAATCTTTATGGCGGGTAGAAAGCCTCATCTTTCTTCCTCAGAGCAGCTGCTGCTCTTGAATGCCTAACCTTGTGGTGAATAAGAGGAAATGGATACCTAAAGAGACGTGTCTTTTCATTTCTCCAGATGGCATGCTGACTTTGCCAGAAGAGGAGAAACTCTAACCTAGAGGTGACACTGCTGGCTGTTGTTTTTCATTCAGTTTGCTCTGAAACTCTTTGACGAGCCCTGGAGTAGGAAGAAAGAAGGTGCTGAGAGTTGGACATAGGGTCTGGTTTAGAGCTTCCCCGAGGCTGCTATTTTCAGCAAAGAATACTTAGAGAGCACCTTCAATTCTGGATAATTCATATGGTGAGTTTATAGTGAACTCAAAGGTCTGTGTGTCAGGAGACAAAAATGAAAATGACTTCCCTGGCTTTTGTGTTATTGTACCTCTTGTGTCTGAAACTGGCCTCCAAATGAGTTCCCCAATGCTGTCAGTTGTCTTCAGCTGGAGGGTGGGAGAAGCAGCATGATGTTTATTGTTGACGAAATTAATCCCAGCACTCGTTTTGTACCAGAAAGAACACAAAATGCCAGCGTTTGCTTCATTTGTGGGAAACTGACACATCTGGACTTGCGTTCTCGACCACAGGGCAAGAACAATGATGCCTGGTGCTGTAACGAGTGCTGGGTCCTTTCTTTGCGAAGTCACCGTCAATTTGAGCACGATCCAATATTGCCATAGTTGTCAAAGTCTGTCTTCCTGGCCCAGCCAAGAGGCAGTTTAAAAAAGGAGAACAAACACCGAACAAAGCAACACCATGCAAGGCAATAACATGTGAGTGTTCATTGTTCTTCACATGAAGATATGACATCTTCATACCAGCTTCTCCAAGAAGAGAGGGTTTTGATAAATTCAGCTAACACGGTGTAAAGTAGACTCCTTTACAGTGGGTGGTCCAGTAACAACTCTCCTTGGAAGAGGTCTAAACCCTCATTGCACCATAAGGCTAAAGGCTGTGAAGAACAGTGCAATAAAAAGAGGGAAAACGTAGGCTCAATTAACAAAGCAAAACAAACAATTTACAAGGGGACACACATTCACGCTACTGAAGCCCACCCCAACAGAGGTTTCACACCGTGATCATTGGGGGCAGCAATGGCTATATGCAGCCTCTGCCCCCACCCTGCTCACATGAGCCACCATTTGATATAGTGCAGTGCATGGAAATGAACTCTAGTTCATGTTCTGTAAATACCAGGGCATCTGCCTTGTCTATCCAGTTACTCCTTTTAGAAGAAATGCATGCTTTAGCCATTTGGTTGCTCAGTAAGAATCATCATCTTGGCCCTGCTCAACCCATTTAGCACCTCTAAAAGTCACTATATGGGTTTAGTGATTAATGATGATTGATTCTTTCTTGCTAGCTTAATCGTCACACTTGAGTGGGGCTGATGTAGACCCAGCTGTGCTTAATTAACCCATAGGACTTAGAAACCATATTTTAAACGCAGGCTTGTAATGGAAGAAGCCTTCTCCCTGGTGCAGCCTGCTGAGATGAACCCAGACATGTGGCAGAAGCAATTTTTCATAAGGTTCAAGAAGCATGTTTGAGAAATGGATGTTGCATTAAACAGACATATGTTCCCACATTAGATTTGGGAAAGCTCTTGTTGCCTCTCGAACATAAGTTATAAAGGGAGACAGGTCAATATTATTTGGTTGCCTCTGTGGCATGATCTTGGCTAATTAATGTAAAGTGCTTGTTTACATCAGTCAAAAGATTCCTGGTGGCGCTGTGGTTTGAACTTTGAGTTACTAACTGAAAAGTTGGTAGTTCAAATTCACCAACCAACCCATGGGAGAAAGATGTAACTATCTACCACAGTAAAGATTTATACTCTCAGAAACCCTATGAAGGGTTGCCTATGAGTTGGAATTAGCTTGAGAATAGAGGGTTTTGGTTTGGTTTTACTTCAAACTAGAAGACAGAAGTGATGGCTAGGGGTTATATCAAGTAGACACTCCTGGGTAAGGGTAGGGGTGAAGCTCAACCCATCAATTGTATCACAGTATGATGGCACCTTCTTGGTGTCATAAGCCTTTTTGTCCTCTTTAACCTTTCACCTTCTGTGGGAGCTGGACTTTGTGTCTAGTTCCTCAATCTCATGTTGCATTGCCAGGAGATCGCAGGAGACATCAGTAGAATATCAATGGTGGGTTCCTTGTGATGACTTTGAGCCTCTGAATTCACAACCTGTGACCCCTGATGTCTCTGCTTCATCTTCCTGCTTCCTGCTCATAATCTTCCACTACTTAGGAGAAGCCTGATTTTAACTGGGCTAAACTTACCTATTTCTACAATTGTGTAGGTCAATCTCTTTCTGTATATAGCATATGCAAGCATCACAGGTGTTGCTTCTCCATAGAACCCAACGTAACACCAGAGGTACCATGTTACTCTTTAGGACATCATTGTTTTTATAATCATGGTGAATATATGCTTATGTAATATTCATCTGAAAATTGTGAAAAACTTGTCCTTGAAAATGTTTCATGTCTGTGAGTATTTTTCTTTTATTCGGAATCCAAAATATAGACCAACCTTCTGACTTCTTTCCTTGCTGTCTTGTTCCCTCCATACTTATTTCCTTTCCTCCTGCTCCCTTCTCTATTCTCTCTTTCACATGTTCCCTTTAGTAAATAGGAGACGTATTTATAAACTCAATTCATTCCTAATTAGTTGAGAAGTTTCATAATCACTTTTTTTGCATTAGTAACTGTCCTGTAGGCATAGTTTCTAAACCATAACTCTATCTTATACACACAGCAGAAAATGATCGAAATAGCACACCTTCAATTTCTGCTAGTTGCTGGCTTCAGTCAAATTTAAAATAATGACATTTATTTTATTCTGTATTCTTGGTAGAGATCAAGTGCATGTTCATTGTGGCCGAGTCACTTGGGCCATGTCCTGTCTCTCTGACTGCAAACCCTGATCTTGGGGCTGAGACACTCAGCCCTGCTGTGCCCAAAGATATTGGGGCTGGCTTGGGACATTTGTCTGAACAGGTTTGTGGGCCTGGACTTTGTACCTACTCTGGTGCCTCTGAGGGATGAACCCTGATAATGCCGCAATAGGGGTTCTATGTAATCAGAACTTGAACTTTGCTCTTTTTCTGCCTGGACTTTTTATCTTTGAAGCGAAGGAAGGATTTTATTACTTCTAGTACTCTTCTTAGTATTTCTCTTTACCCAGAGGTCCAAACGTGTTCTATGAGAATAGGAAATTCTGAGTGTTCAAGGATTATCTGCAGATGAGCATTTAGGTCTCTCTGGGAATGGTGGAAGTGTTCATTTGGGGTGGTTCTAAGTCGTCTGAAAAATTCTTGTTACAAGGCTTGATGTCATACTTTGAAGGTTGACTAGGAAGATCCTTGTTGTAGAGGGAGTAAAGTGGAAATTGAAAGAGCATGTAAAGTGGGCGTAGCAATTGAGAAGATGTGTTAGGCTGGATAGTCTAGAGCAGGGATTGGCAAATCATGGCTCATGAGTCCTCTGCGCTTCCTTCAGTATGTACATGTGGTTCTGAAGTAATTTTGAGGAAAATAATAGGCTATTATCAGATAATGGTGATTTCATTTGTTTTAAAATACATTTGTGCTTCTTGATTACTTTTTAAGTTGTTGTGAGGGACTGGACTGGCTCTTCCATCTCAAAAGTTTTCTGACCTCTGGTCTAGAAAAACAAGCCCATTGACACTCATATATGTAATAAGAAGGAGCTTTATATCAAGGAGTAATTTTATATTGAGAAAGCATCCCACCCCAGTCCAACTCAAGTCCATAAGTCTGAGGCCAGTCTACAAGCCCCTCTTCAGGCTCATGATGCTGCAGGATGGTGACACGGGAAGATGAACACTAACCAGGAAGATCACAGGCTGGTGGATGCAGCGCTGCATGGATTCAAAGTTAGGGCGAACATTGCAAGGCCCCCAAATCTCTCAGAGTTGGTCTTGGAGGCAGGCAGAAAGGTGGAGGGACAGGAAGAGAAAAGTTCCTGGTTTCCCCATGATAAGAAGGCCACAGCCCCAAGAAGACATCATCAGGCTGTTACCTGATTGACAGGCTGAATTCCATCCCTACATTTTCATGCACTGTCAAGTTGACATAAAATCACTTAACTACCACAGAAGAGTTTCCAATGAAGCCTGGAAATTTATCTTCACTGTGCTGTCTTGGAAGAGTGGTGAGAGTACAGTCGGGAAATGCCAAGACATACTGCTGAAGAGAATGGTTGTCAGCTGGAAAGACAATGTTTTGGTTTCACAGAGTAGTATTTGTTTAAGCACATGTGCATTCAGAAGCCTTTGAGCTACGAGTGTCAGAGACTCAGGTTACACAATTTTTAAAAGGGGAATATATTTCTTTACAAAACCAAAGATAGAGAATTGAGGTAAGGGCCTCAGGAACTGGAAACAAGGGCTGGGCTCCAGGTGATTTTCTTTCTTACTTATCACCATCTTCCTCCATGCATCTATCCATCCATCCATCCATCCACCCATCCACCCATCCATCCATCCATCCACCCATCCACCCATCCACCCATCCATCCATGCATTTTTCTGTCATCTCAATCTATGTTTAACTTTGTTCTGTAAATGAAAATCGCCAATAGCAAACTTAGTCAAAATATCTTTGTATATTATTCATATGATATTCCTAGTGAGGGGCATTGTCTGATCCTATTGTGTCATCTGGCCTTCTTTTTAACCCTGTACATGGAGGTGCAGTTTTATTTGGCTAGATCAACTAGCCGCTGTATCTTTTCATTTTTTTCTTATTAATGATTTGTCCTTGTCCCACCCAACTGGAGACAGAAACTGCACATACAACCCAACCACTCCTGCACCTCCTGTCTTGTACAGGCACACCTATTGGGTAAGGGCCCATCCACTTCTGTACCAACTGATGATAAATTGCCAAAATAACAATCAAACCTGACCTCTACTGTGCTATATAAATATCAAATGAAAACTGTCCAGATATTCATATCTTTATTATTGCACGAGGAGGCAGGTAGTGAGTGGCTAAGGTCTTATAAGCATATAACCATAAATTAGATGCAGATACAACAATATCACAATATCTTGGAGATAATAGATAATTTCAACTCACATGAAGAATAAGACAAATTATCTCAAATGAATGATTAATATACAGAGTCGTGGACCTTTTTAGGGAGAAAATAAATAGGAACTATATGATAGGTAATTCAAAGATAGATAAAAATGTGTATCATTCTAATAGCAATTAATAAAGAGCAGGAGTGGCAATGCAACTTTCTGATAAAATAGACTTTATGGCAGGATCTAGCATCGGAAACAAAGAAGGACATTACATAATGATTAAAGGGCCAATTGAACAAGAGGACAGAACCATAGTAAATAGCTGTGCGTTCATGAAAGAGCCTCACAATACATTAATCAAACCCTTACAGAGACAACTCTACAATAATGTCATTGTTGCTAGGTGGTGCCAAGTCAATTACTACCCAGAGCGACCCTATGTACACTATCCCTACAATTGTTCTTATGTTTGACCCCGTTGTTGCAGCAACTATGTCTATCAATTTCATTGAGAGCCTTTCCCTTTTCCACGGCCCCTCCTCTTTGCCAAGCAAGATGTCCTTCACCGGAGAATGGTCTCCTGATAACATGTCCAAAGTATAGAAGATGAATTCTTGCCATCCTGGCTCTAAAGGGCATTCTAGCTGTATATTTTCCCAGGAAGATTTGTTGGTTCTTTGGGAATCCATAGAATTTTCAATATTTCTTCACCAACACTATAGTTCAAATGCATCCATTTTCTTCTCTTTTCATGATCAATATCCAATGTTTATAAGCAATTGAAAATATAGACTGACCTTGCTTTTCAACACTTTAAAGAGATATTGTGTGTGGAAGATTTACCTAATATAATGTGTCCTTTGATTTCTTGGCTGCTACTTCTATGAACATTGCTTGTGGAGTCAAACAGAAGGAAATCTTTGACAATTTCAATTGTTTCTCCATTTGTCATGATGTTACCTATTAGTCCAGCTACGATGATTTGTTTTTTTTTTTTGTATATTGAGTTTTAATCCATACTGCAGACTGCAGTCCTTGATCTTCATCAGCAAGTGCTTCAAGTCCTCCTCACTTTTAATAAGCAAGGTTGTGCCATCTGCATACCACAGGCTGTTAATAAGACTTTCTCTCATACTGCTGCTGCATTCTTCTTCTTATAATCTAGTTTCCCTAATTATTTTGATCAGCATAGTTTTGTTAAACTAAATATCTATTTGCCGGAGAATGAAAGAGGACTCATATCTCACACCATATCCAAAGTTAACTCAAGATGGATCAAAAACCTAAATGTAAAACGTAGAACTATAGAGATCATCAGTGCGAAAACAGGGAAAAGCTCAAAGTTGCCAATAATAATAATTAATAATAACAATAATAAACTCTCTGCCATTGAGTCAATGGCAACTCATAGTGACCCTGTAGGACAGAGTAGAATTGTCCCTGTCAGTTCCCCAAACTATAAGTCCTCTTTCTCTAATGGAGTGGATGTTGGTCTCAAACTTTGGACCTTGCAAATTACAGCCCACCATGACCCTAGAGCTTCTATAAAAATCCTAACACATAGAATAAACACACTATCATATATAATAATAGTCACATGTTTGTGATTATCAGATGTCAAAGTAGATCACTTCCTAAAATTATACACTTAAACAATTATAAGGTATTTTTTACCACAACATTAATAGCAAATTTCAGAACAGCAGAAATACTGGTGAGGGTGCCGAGAGACTGGAACACTTAGACATTGCTGGTTAGACTGACTGTGAAACAGTGCAACCACTGTGGGAACTGGTATGACACTTCCTAAAAAAGTTGGGCATATACATACTATATGACCAAGCAAGTCCTCTACTTGATATATATTCTAGAGCAATTTGCCAAAGTGGGCAATACCACTCCCTGATGGAGTCGGGGAGGGGGCTGGAATGATTCAGAGAAGCTGCTGAAGCAGATAGCTACCTATATACTCAAGTATAAATCAACCCAAATATCAACTGAGGCACCTAATTTTACCACAAAACTGCCTTACAAATGTGCTGAAAAACTCGGCTTATACATGAATGTACATGGTAAATTTTGTCCAGGATTATGGGCTATAGCATAAAAGTTTTTAATTGCCAGATGGAAATTTTTTTAATGCCTAGAGTAATAGTAGCCATGACCAAAAAATATGCACACCATATTCATCAAAGCAAAATTCACAATAGTAAAATGATGGGGGGAAATCTAAATGCCCATCAGGTGATAAAAGAATAAATAAACTTTGATGCTACACAAATTAAAAATAACAATGAATCTTTGCAACATCTCATAACATGGATAAACCTAGGGCACATGCTGAGTGAGATTACTGAATCACAGAAGGCCAAATGTTTGAGACTACCAATGATAAAAGTCATGAACAATATGAATTTATTCATTGAAAATCCCCAAAACTCCACAAGTGGAGTGGTGGAAGCTTGAAGAGGAATATGGAAGAGTGGTAGGATTCAAGATCAACAAACAGAAGTTTATTGGACTGCTATAGCCATCAGACAAGAGCATGGAAGAGGCAATTTAAAAGGTACCCTTTACAATAGTCAAGTACAAATTAAAATATCTAGGGATATAGCTGACTAAAAAAGTGAAAGACTTGTACGAGAAATATTATAGAACACTATTATAAGAAACCAAAAGTGACCTTAACAAATGGAAGAATATTCCATGCTCATAGATTGGAAGACTCAATATAGTAAAGATGTCAGTTCTTCCCAAGGCACTATAGAGGTTTAATGCTATCCTGATATGAATACTATCATCCTTCTTCCAAGAACTGAAAAAACTGATTACCAACTTCATATGGAGTGGGAAGAAGCCCAGAATTAGCAGAGAACTCCTCAAGAAGAAGGCCAAACTTGGAGGCCTTGCTCTATCTGACTTAGGACCTATTATACGGCCACGGTGGTCAAGACAGTGTGGTACTGGTATAAAAACATATATTCAGATCAATGGAAAAGAGAAGACCCATAAATAAAGCCACCAGCAAACAGGCAACTGATTTTTGATAAGGGCCCCAAAAATATCAAATGGGAAGCAGATGGCCTCTTCAATAAGTGGTGCTAGAAAAAAAATGGATGTGTACCTGCAGAAAAATGAAGCAAGACTCTTACCTCACTCCATGCACAAGAATAAACTCACTGAACCATGATGCCGTGGGGGGTAGCACTCTGGACAAAGGGTGGGAATAGTGAATAGTCTGGCCCCATCACATTGTGGCGAGGCACTGAGGGCATGCAACAGAGCAGCAGGGGGAGCAGAGTGATACAACCCCCAAGGAATACCAAAAGGAGACTTGGGAGACAGAGTGTGGCATCCCATCAGACTTCACTGGAAAACACTTATAAAGGCCAACACACAGATCTTGAACTATTTATACTGTAGTCTTTTCCATTTTCTAGTGGCTTTCTTTTTGTTATTTTTTCTTGCATTCTGCTGTTATTGTTTTTTGCTGGTTTTGACTTCCTTTGCTGTTTTATTTGGCTTTTACTGGTTTTTGCACTTATTAATGTTTCTGCATGTCTATCTAGATAAGATAGGTGGGATAAATAATTCAGAGATGAAAAGAATGGGACCAATGGTTCTTGGGGGATACAGAAGGGGTGGGTGGGAGAAAGGAATGAGGGGGACCATTCCACGGACAAGGGAACAACAGTGAACTAAAATCAATGGAAGGAAGGTCGTAGGAAGCCTAGTGGTACTCAATCACGGGCAATGTAGCAGAGAGGAATTATTAAACTTGAATGGAGACTGAACATGATGGTGGAACAAGAGAGAAGTAAAAGGAAATAGAGAAAAGAACCAGAAGGCAAGGGACATTTATAGAGGCCTAAATGCAGGCATGTACGTATGTAAATAAATATATATATTAAGAGGGGAATAGAACTACATACTCATATCTATATGTTAGAAATTAAGGTTACAAATGGACATCGGGCCTCAACTCAAGTACTCCCTTAACACAAGAACACTTTGTTCTAACAATCCGGCATTCTGTGATCCTCACCTTTCCAACATGGTCACTGAAGACAAAATGGATGCATAAGCAAATGTGGCGAAGAAAGCTGATGGTGCCTAGTAATCAAAATATATATCATCTGGGGTTTTAAAGGCTTGAAGATAAAAAATTGGCCATCTAGATCCAAAGGAACAAAGCCCACATGGAACAAACACACCAGCCTGTGTGATCATGAGTTGTTGATGGGATCAGCTATCCTGCATCAAAGACCCAGAATAAAACCATACCCAAGGTGAGTGTGGCAGGGGCATGAAGTGGATACCCAATGCCCATCTGTAGACAATTGGACATTCTCTCATAGAGAGGTCACAGGGAAGAGATGAACCTATCAGTGTGCAGTATAGCACCAATGAAGCACACAACTTTCCTCTAGTTCTTTGGTGCTTCCTTCACCCCACTATCATGACCTCAATTCTACCTTACAAATTGGATTAGATCAGAGCATGCACACTGCTACAGATAAGAGCTTGCAACACAGGGAATCCAAGATAGATAAACCCCTCAGGGCCAACAAGGAGAGTAGAGATACCAGGAGAATTAGAGGAGGGTGAGGGGAGAATGGGGGTATCCTTCACAAGGATAAAACTAGAAACCCCTCCCTGGGGGATGAATAACAGAAGGTGGGTAAGCGGCAACAGAGGATGATGTAAGATATGGAAAAAATAATCTATAACTGATTAAGGGTCGGGGAGGAAGGGGGAATAAATGGGGAGCTGATATCAGGGGCTCAATTAAGAAGAGGATGCTTTGAAATGATGATGGCAGCATATATGCAAATTTGCTTGACACATTGGAGGGATGTATGGATTGTGATACAAGATGTAAGAGCCCCCGATGAAATTATTTTTTTTTTAAAAAAGGAACAGGGGAGTCACAACAGACCCTAATGAAATAAAAAGATTAATAAGGCAGTATGATGAGAGACGGTGTTCCGGAAATATAAAAAATAAACTTTGGAGTTGAGTCATGGCACCCTATGAGACTCAACCAGAAAATACTCCTAAATGTCAAGAAACATTTCTAGGCTTTTTTTTCTCTCTCGTTGTTTTTTGTTGCTGTTGTCGTTGGGTTTTGTCATTTTCTTTTGCTTTTGTGCTTGTTTTTCTGCTTATTATTGTCTCTGCATGTCTATCTAGATAAGATAGATGGAATAAACAATCCAGGGGAGAAAACAATGGGATCAATGATTTGGGGGGGGGAGAGAGGAGGGGAGAGGGGAGGCAGGGAAAGGAAGTAGATGTTAACAAATCCAGGGACATGAGAGCAACAAGTGATCTAAAATGAATGGTGAGGTGGGTGTAAGATGCCTGGTCAAGGGCAATGTAACCTAGAAGAATTGCTGAAACCAGAATGAAGACCACACATGATAGTGGGACAAAAGGAAAGTAAAAGAACATAGAAGAAAGAACTAGGAGGCAAAGGGCATTTATAGAGGTCTAAATACAATCACATACATATGTAACTATATTTATATATTAATGATAGGAAAATAGATGTTATGTTAGGTTCATCATCAAGACATTTGGTCTCTACTCAAGTACTCCCTCAATGCAAGAACACTTTGTTCTAATAACATGGCATTCCGTGAGGGTCACCTTACCCACTCAATCATTGAAGACAAAAATGTGTGCATAGCAAATGTGGTGAAGAAAACGGATGCTGCCCAGATATAAAAAGATAAAGTGTATTGGGTCTTAAAAGCTTGAAGACACACAAGCGGCCATCTAGCTGAGAAGCAACAAAGTCCACATGGAAGAAACACACCAGCCTATGTGATCTTGTTGTGTCGGTGGAATCAGGTATCAGGCATCTAAGACCCAGAACAAAAAATAAAATCAATGTGAATGAGGGTGTGTGCAGAGTGGAGACCCAAAGCCCATCTGTAGACAATTGGACATCCCCTTACAGAAGGGTCACAAGGAAGAGGTGAGCCAGTCAGGGTGCAGTATAGCACAAATGAAACATACTATGTTCCTCTAGTTCTTTAATACTTCCTCCCTGCCACTATCATGATCCCAATTTTACTTTACAAATCCAGCTAGACCAGAGCATGTACACAGGTGCAGATAAGAGCTGTAAACAGAGGGAATCCAGAACAGCTAAAACTCTCAGGACCAATAATGTGAGTATTGATACTAGGAGGGGAAGCAGAAGGTGAGGATAGGAAGGGGGAACCCATCACAATAATCTGCATGTAACTCCCTTCCGGGGGTATGGACAACAGAAAAGTGGGTGAAGGGAGACATCAGTCAGTTTAAAACATGAAAAAATAATAACATTCTATAAATTATTAAGGGTTCACGAGGGAGTGAGGATAAAATTGAGTAGCTGATACTAAGTGTACAAGTAGAAAGAAAATGTTTTGAAAATGATGGAAACAAATGTATAAATGTGCTCGACACAATGGATGTACATAAGTATTGTGATAAGAGCTGTATGAGCCTTCAATAAAATAATTTTTTTCTTAAAATGAAAAAAAAGGTCATGAAAAGATATTCACATACAAAAAAATCATTCTTTGTAGGAGATCAGCGATAATGCACAAAGGATGGGAGGGAAATTTATTGTTAATATGGGCAACGAAAACCAAAACCAAATTTAAGCCCATCAAGGTGATTCTGACTTGAGCGTGTATGGGGGACTAGAACTGTCTCTATGTGTTTCTGAGATTACAATTCTTTGCTGGAGTAGAAAGCCTTTTCTTTATCCTGTGGAGTGGCTTGTGGTTTTGAATTTCAGACCTAGTAGTTAGCAGCCCAAGGCCTAACTCACTAGGCCACCAAGTTTTATAACTTGGGTGAAGGGGGAAATTAATATACAGGAAGAGGGTGGTTGACAAAAAATGGGTGCAGGGAAGGATATTGGGTGGTTTGTAAGAGTCAAAGAGAACTGAGGCAAATACTTGATTCTCCCATAGTGGTGATCTATTAGTAGATGATAGTCATATAGGTGGAATAAGTACAAGAGGAAGAGTGGGATACAGAATTTTTCCGGAAGCTATGTAATTAATTTTCCTTTTAAAAAACAACCACATCACCTCCAAAGTACTCTCCATTGCACTTAATACTTTTGCCAGATCTGTGATTTCATTCTTGGAAACAGTTTTCATACTCATCTGTTTGGATGGCTGACAGCACCTCCCTAGTTTTTATCTTCACCTCTTCTACATCGTCAAATTAATGTCCATGCATTCCCCTTTTCATTCACAGAAACAAAAAGAAGTCCCTCAGAGTGTGGTGAGGTGAGTAAGGTGCATGGGGCAAGAGAGGCATTCTGTTTTTGACCAAAACTGGCACACTCAGATGGCTGTGTGAGCAGGTGCATTGTCAGGGTGGAAAATCCAGTCCCCTGTATGCCACAAATCAGGCTTTTTTGATGCCTGCTGTTATACAATCTTTTTTTCCCCTAAGATCATTTTTATTGGGGGCTCTTACAACAATCCATGTCAAGCATATTTGTACATATGTTGGCATCATTATTTTCTAAACATTTGAATTCTATTTGAGCCCTTGGTACCAGTGCCTCTTTTCATAATCCCACTCCCCCACCATGATAAATTATAAATTATTATTAATTTCACATCTTACATCAACCACTGTCTCCCTTCCCTTGTAGTCCCCTCTCCCACTTTTTCCTTACCCTCCTTATATCACTACTCCCATTTCTGTTCGTGAGGGGTTTATCTGACTTGCATTCCATGTATCCTGAGCTCTTATCTGTACCTGTGTACATGCTCTGGCTTAGCCCACAATCAAAGGCAGGACTGGGGTCTATATAGTGGGGGGAAGAAAACCTCAAGTAACCAGAGGAATATTGTGCATTTTATTGGTGCTATACTTCATCCTGCTTGACTCATCCCTTCCTTGTGACCCTCATGTGAGGGGATGTTGCATTGTCTACAGATGGGTTTTGGGTCTCTGCACTGACCCACTCTCATTCTCAACAACATGTTTGTTTGTTTTGGGTCTTCTGTTACCTGAACCTGTTGACACCTCATGATAGCACAAGCTAGTGTGCTTCTTCTGTGTGGGCTTGTCGCTTCTGTGCTAGATGGCCGCTTGTTTAACTTTAAGACTTCAATATTTTTTGATAGCCAGGCACCATCAGCTTTCTTCACCATCTTTGCTTGTGCATCTATTCTGTCTTAAGTGATAGTGCCAGGAGGGTGAGCATCACAGAATGCCAGGTTGTTAGAACAAAGTGTTCTTACATTGAGGGAGGACCAAAATGTGTCAATTTCTTCAATGAAAGGCCACACAAATACATGTACTTATGGCAATATATCTATTTTATGAATTCTGATATTTACATAGGTGCACAGCTATGTTTATCCCTCTATCCATAGCTTTGCTTCCTAGATCTTTACCGTTTCCTTTTACCTTTTTTTGTTCCCACCATCACACTCGCCTTTATTCTGCCTCTTAGTCGTTCCTCTCAGCTAGATTGCTGTTGCTCCAATACCTCCAGGATCTCCTCCTCATTATTGATTTTAATTCTCTAATCTTTCCCTTGTCTATGGTGTTGTTTGCTCCCTGCTCCCTTCCCCTGCCTGCTGCTCCCCCTAATTCCCCTGGGAACCTTTGGTCTCATTGTGTCTTCTTGGGCTTGCTTCTCATGCCTATCTTATATAGGTAGGCAAACCAACAATAACATAGACAATGCAAATCAATAAACAAAAAAAAATGAACAAAAAGAGAAAATAAAAATAGAATAAATATAACTACCCCAAACCCCCATAAAACCATATATATTTCCAGGTCTGTCTGCTGACCTTTATGACTATCTCCCCACTGGTCTTGGGGTTTCTGGAAACTTCCCCTCCTAACCTAAAGTCTATTTGGGGGCTTTTCAGAGGCTTTGTGGCTTGGCTTTGCTCCCATTGCTGATCTGTTTTGTTCCCTTCTTAGTTCGTCATACCATGGGGGGGATCAGACCAGGCTAATCCCCCCACTGCGTGTCCCCAGTATTGTCCTCTGTTGCAATATATTTCAGTGAGGGGCTATCATGTCTTGAGCTGTTTCACCTTTTCCCTCCTAGCTGGATACTGTTAATGTCCTTCTGATGCCTTATGTTTTTAGGTAGGACCTCCAGTATAATGTTGAATAGACATGGGGACAAGGGGCATCCTTGTTTGGTTCCCTTATCAGTGGGATTGTTTTCATCTTTTCTCCATTGACTATGATGTTTGCTACTGACTTTTTGTAGATAGCTTGTATTAACTTGAGTAATTTTCCTTCTATTCCTATCTTCTTAAGTGTCTTAATTAGGAATGAGTGTTGGATGTTGTTAAATGATTTTTATGCATCTATTGATATCATGTAATTCTTATCATTTTTCTTATCAATGTGACAAATGATGTTTATGGATTTTCAGATGTTGAACTATCCCTGCAGCCCTGGGACAAATCCCACTTGATAATGATGGATTATATGTCTTATATGCATTTGTATTCTATTGGCAAATATTTTGTTAAGAATTTTAGTATCTATGTTCATTAGATCTATCAGTCTGTAGTTCTCTATTCCTGTGGGATCCTCTGCCTGATGGGTATCAAAGTTAAACTGGCTTTGTAAAATGAGTTTGGGAATTTGCCATCCCTTTCTATGCTCTGGAATAATTTGTGGAGGACCAATGTCAGCTCTTCCCTGAATGTTGGGTAGAATTTTCTTGTGAAGCTGTGTGGTCCAGGAGTGTTTTTGTGTGTGTTTGTGTGTGTGTGTGTGTGTGGTAGTTTCTTCTTAACTTTATGTGTTTCTTCTTTGCTATAAGTCTCTTGAGCTCCTTGATCTCTTTCTGAGATCAACTAGGGAAGGATTGTTTTTTCCAAGTATTTGTTCAAGTCTTCCACATTGTTGAATTCATTAGAATACAGACTTTCATAGTACTTTGTGATTGTCCTTTTAATCTTATTGGGGTCCGTTGTGATTTCTCCCGCTTCATCCCTCCTGATTATTGATGATTGCTCCTTCCTTTTCTTGGTTAGGCTTGCCAGTGGTCTGTCGATTCTGTAGATCCTTTCAAAGAACCAGCTTTTTGCTATACTAACTTTTTGCATTGTTTTCTTCTCTTCTCACTCTTTTAATTCTGCCCTGATTTTTATTATTTATTTTCTTTTGTTATTGGAGGGGTTCTTCTCTTCATTGTGTTCTAATTGCTGGAGGTTTTGTGATGGTGTATCTGTCATAAACTCCTCTTCTTTTTTCATATATGCATTAATTGCTATTAAACTTCCTCTGATAACTGCTTCTACTGTATCCATAAGTTTTGGTATTTTGTATTCTTATTCTCAGTTTCTAGAAATTTCCCAATTTCTTCTCTACTCTGGACCAATGACTATTTATGTCACAGAAGATAGTTATTTATCTTCCAATTGTTTACTCTTGTTTTTCTGGTGTCCCTTTGTTGATCTCCAGCTTTACGGCATGGTAGTCTGAGGAGGACATTTGAATTACTACCTGTTGTAATTACTCAGTCTCGACTTGTGTTCCATGTGCAATAGAAAAGAATGTAAATTAATTTTTGCATTTGGGTGGAAACTCTATAAATGTTTACCAAGTCCAGTTGCCTAATTGTAGTGTTGAGATACGCTTCCTGTGTTCCATTTTTCTCTGATAGCAGTGTATTAAAGTCACCTACTTTGATTGTTGGATCTGTGATTTCCTTTTTGATCTTTTGAATAGTTTGTTTAATGAATTTCATGGATATATTGTTAGGCATGTATATATTTATTATGCTCACTAGTTCTGGTCTACTGATCCTTTGAGCATTCTATAGTGACCATCTGTATCTCTTGTTATGGTTTTCACCTTGGGGTCAATTTTGTCAGAGATTAAGATTGCAAGCACTGCTTTCTTTAAGTTATTGTCTGCCTGGTTTATTTTCTGCCAGCCTTTTATTCTTAGTCTAATTTTGTCTGCATGCTGTATATGCATCTCTTGCAGGCAACAGATTAATGTTTTGTGAGCCAGTCTGTGTCTTTTAATGGGCAAGCCTGTGTCTTAATGGGCAAGTTGAGGTCATTGACATTCAGAGTTATTATCACCATCTGTGGAATAATTACCATTATCTCTTATGTTGGGTTTTTTCGCATCTCCATTCATATCAGTGTGGTGTGTTTATGTGGGATCTTCATTGTTACCTTCTTCTTCTGAGGCAATGTTATCTTGGTAATTGTTTTCAGTGAGTTGACTTCTGGGTGGAGTTGCTCTATTTGGTGCTCTCCTGCTTGTGCTTGGTGGATGTTGGTCTTCTGTCTATTGTGAGTTTACAAGGGTTTTCTGCAGGTTTGGGTGTCTTATCGCAATGTCTTTGAGTTTTTCCTTGTCCTGGAAGACTTTTACCTCACGGTCTATCTTAATAGATAATTTAGCAGGTAGAGGATTTTCTGGCTGGCATTTTTTTCTTTCACCTCTCAGAAGGTGTTACTCCACTTTTTCTTCCTCTTCATGGTATCTGCTGTCAGGTCTGAGCATATTCTTACCTGAATACTATTGTATGTGACTGCCTTTTTCACTTTTGCTGCTCTTAAAATTTCCTCTTTTTCTTTGAAGTTGGATAATTTAACTATTATGTGCCTTGGGGAGTTCTTTGTGGGGTTTAGTCTCAGTGGTGTCGTCCCTGCTTCCTGTATGAGTGTCTGATTCTCATTCATTAAGGTGGGGAAGTTTGCTTCCAGAATTTCCCTTGCTAATTTAGCTGTTGGCTTCTTTCATGTGTCTTGTTCTGGTAGACCAATTATTTGAATATTGTTCCTCTTTGATAGTATATCATTGACCTCAGGTTTTCTTCTGCCTCTTTATCTTGTTTGGCTGTTTTTTCCATTTTTTGAAATCTGCCTGAATGTCCCTGAGTTCGTGGTACTATTCTCTGCCTTTTCTAGTCTGTTGGTGATGTCCCTGCTCTTGCATTTTACTGGTTACCTCATTCATTAGTTCTTGTCTTTCCTTTTGGTTCATGGATTTCATCCTCCCTATCATGGACTTTATCCCCTCTATTGTGGACTTCATCTACTCTATCATTGCATCCTTATTCTGCATTGCTTCCTTCATATCCTGAATTACTCCAAGAAGCATTTTGAAGATTTCTTTTTGTGGCAGATCAGAGTCTGAGTCTTCTATGACTGTTGTTGGCTTTAAAACTTCCTCAGCTGTTGGGATTTGTTTTTCTTGATGAGAGTGTTGTAGTATGCTGCTGTTTGCATGCCATTTTGGACCTGGGTGCCATGTTTTTGGAAACCAAGGCGCCCTGCACAATTTCTCTGTGTGACTAGAAAGAGTGTTTTTGAGGACTACCCGTGGCTTACTATAGTGGTGGGTCATACAGTTATGTAGGCAGGGCGTTGTGGCAACTTAGTGGCCACTGGTGGTGGGAGGCCATGGAGTGTAGGCTGAGGCAGGTAACTGTAGATTTGCCACTGACTAGGTTCGGGTGGGACTGCAGCGCAGGCATGGGACTGGTCTGGACTCTCTGGCCACACTTTGCAGTATTTTAAAGATGCTCTGTGGAGCCCAGAACTGGTAGAGCCAGTTTTTGGATTGGGCTTTAAGCTTTTAGAATCATTTTGATTTTCCTCTTTTGTTATTTTAAAGTACTAGGCTGTGCTCTAGTGAGTAGAGTTGTTGTGTTAATATTATGCTTAGGACAGAGTTCTGATTGCTTACATTCAAAGTTGCACAAATGATCACAGCCTGGAATTGAGTGTTATTTGTTATTGTTTGTTTGTATTTTAAAAAGTTCTCCCCTTTTTATAAAGGGCGTGTGGGGTGCTCTGGTACAGGGGCTATGCCGTGCTATCCCCCAGGGAAGGGGAATGTATTAGCAGAGTGGCTTTGGGTATGACTGGAACTGAATTCTCCCCCAACTGCACACCTGTATCACTCCTGTCACTATCCTGCACTAGCCTATCAATTGTGGTCTTGGCAAATGCATCTGTCACAGGTAACTATCCCAGCAGCTCTTCAATTGCTGCCAATTATTATCTATTTATCTATCTTTACTCACACTGGCAGGTGTGGAGTAGGGGAGAAGGAGAAAGGGGGTGGCTGATGTTGTCACTTAGTTCCTGGACTGCAGGAGCAGAGAGAGGAACTCTGGTGTGAAGTCTTGTGGCTAGTTCTCAGAGGCTCTCTGCGAGCCTGGGATTATGACCACTTTCCGACAGCAGCCTGGAGAAATTACTGCTCTCTGCAAGTCTCATATTTTGGGTGAAGGTAGGGATGGTGGAGGCTGTCCTGCTGGACCTGGCAAGGGTTTAGTGGAGCCTGTGGACATAGCGGTCTTAGAACATTTCAGCTAGTTCTCAAGTTGCTTCATGGTTTAAAATCACAGGGGGAGGTCTGAACCATACATATATAGTACGCTGAATCTATTTTTAGCACCCAGCCTCCCAGTATTGGTCTCCTTACCTCTTAATTTCTAGTTTAGCAATAGGAGCGCCAGGCAGGGAATTCTACCTGGTAGCCATCTTGACTCCTATTATACAATTTTTTTAGAACCACTACATAGATAGCTTTATTACCAGTCTGACCTGGTAGAAGGGACTCCAAATGAAGTATGAGTTGCCATTTTTGTCTGTTCCGGAAGTTGAAAGATTCCAGAGAGAGGTTTGTCATTAATCACCCTTTCACCTTTTTTGAAATGAGAAAATCACTCATACACTGCTTTTCCCATAGCACTGTCCTTGTAAGCCATGTTCAACATCACAACAGTTTCTGTGGCATTTTTCCCAATCAGGAAATGAAATTCCACAGCCACATGCTGTTCTTTTAAATTGGCCATCGCAAAAAAAGAGGTTAGAGTGAAAGTGACTGTATGAAAAAAAATGATTGTGACCAGAGAAAACCTTCCCAGGTGACACCATTGGCTTGATTAACTCAGAACAAGTTGCTCATCTTGTGGGGAAAAAAATGCATACGACGGAAGCTCTCCCCAGCAGCTCTCCCCAGCTCTCCCCACCTACACCCACATACATATATGTATTTGATAGACTACTTGTATATGTGCATTTATCTTTTGTTGCAAATATATATTCATGACTGTGTTGGAGTGTACAGGGACAATTATCAGAACTCCTTAGATGTGTCCAAACAGCTTGAGGGAATGTGCCGCTGGGTCTGGGGGCTCGGGACTGTCGTCTCAGGAGACTCCCAGGTACATTGGCATGGCATAGCTTACTAATAAAATGTTCTACCTTCGACTGTGGTGAGTACCGCTGGGGTTTGCCTTAAAATCTCCTGAGCAGCCATCAGAACTGCAAATACTGGTTTCTCCTTTTCATAGGAAAGAAGAGTGATGAAAATCAAATTGAAACAATTAGTCCATTGTTGAATGGATCATTAACAACTCAGTCTCTGCAGCCCTGCAAGCAGACTGGAGGCTGCTGACTAATCATTACCAACTACTTTTTAAAGGATCGTATTAGAAGGTCTGAGATAGAGCAGAAGAAAAAATGTGGATCAAAACTCAAAATCATAAGCGAGACCCATGATTATTAGCCAGTTAGAGACTAATGGAAAAACCCCAAGAGTGGCCCCTAGCCACACTTCATGTCTGGAACTGAATCACCTTTGTCTTAGAACAATCAATAATTTAAGACAAAAAGTTAGCATTTACCCAAGGGCAAAGCTCAGAAAGTTAAGAAAGAAGGAGGAAAATAAAAAGGTGAGGTCCAAGGAACAGGTGGAATAAACAATGGTACATTGAGGGGATTACAATGGATGTGTTGAAATCAAATGTATATGAAGGTAAAACAGATGGTCTGTTCTATAAGCTTTCATTAATTCACAATACAAGTTACAAAACAAAGATTTAGCATAACCGATTGGGCAGAGAAGTTGTTATGGTTAGGTGGCATTGAATTGATTTCAACTCCCAATTTTGTTGCTTTATTCTCTTCCATATAGTTCAAAACACTGCTGAGTTCTGTGTCATCCTCAAAATTTTTATATTTTGCCCATTTTTGGCACCGGCATCAACTTGATAGCAGTAAGTTTAGTTTTTGGTTTGGTGTCTAACTACAGCGTCTTGAGCAGCTTTATCTTGCTCACTGATCTTCTACCAAGCATGGTGTCTTTTTCCAGGGATTGGTCTCCCCTGAAAACATGTAGAACGTACATAAGACAAAATCTCACCATTCCTACGTCTTCGGAGCATTCTGGTTGTATATCTTTCAAGACAGATTTGTTTGTCTTTCTGACAGTCCACTGTGCTTTTAATATTTTTTACCAACACCATAATTCAAATGCATTAATCCTCATTTAGTCTTCCTTATTCAATGTTCACCTTTCAGATGCATATGACACAATTGAAAATACCATGGCCTAGGTCAGGTGCACCTTAATCTTTAAAGTGATATCCTTGTTCTTTAATACTTTAAAGGGTTCCTGCAGCAGATTTGCCCAGTGCAATCTTGTTTGATTTCTTGACAGCTGCCTCAATAAACATTGATTGTGGATACAAGCAAATGAAAACTCTGACAACTTCAATTTTTTTCTCCAGTTATCATGAGGTTACTTCTTGGTCGAGTTGTGAATATTTTTGCTTTTGTTGAAATCTATACTGGGGGCTGCAGTCTTATTTTCATCAGGATGTTTTTCAAACCCTCCCCACGTTCAGCAAGGAAGGTTGTATTATTTGCGTACATTGTGTGGTTGATAAGTCTTGCTCTCATCTTGATGCTTCATTCCCTTCCATATAGTTCAAATTCTCTGATTATTTGCTCAGCAAACAGATTGAAAAAGTATGGTAAAATTTACAAGCCTGAAACACACCTTTACTTTAAGCTATGCAGTATCCCCTTGTTCCACTTGTCTGACTACTTCTTGGTTCCACTTGAGCACACGGAAGCGCTCTGGAATGCCTTTCATTTTCAGTGCTACCCACAGTTTAAGACACAGAGTCAATGCCTTTGAATGGTCCGTAAGACACAAGTAAGCGTTTTTCTGGTATTTTCTGCTTTCAGCCGTATCCATCTGGTGACAGCAATGTTTTCCTCATTCCACACCCTCTTCTAAATCACGTTTGTGTTTCCAACAGTTCCATGTTAATGTGCTGCTGCTTTAAAGGGCGTAAAAAGCAATTGAAATATAAAAAAATAGAAACAGTTTTGGTCTAAACCCAGTTCTACTACTAATGTGCCTTTTGGCATTATCAAATTAATAATTCACCATGTTGGATCTCTGAGATTCTTGGAGTACAGCAGTGCTTTTTAAACCGTAGCTCGACTCAGAGTCACCTGGAGAGCTTCTTACATCACATGTTGTTTTTCTCCACCCCCCGTTTCTAATTTAGCGGGCTTTCAGACCCCCAATGCCCAAATTGGTTACATATGGGCCTGCTACCCATATAATCAGTAGTGTGAACTCATCATTTGCATTCTTTGGGAGAAAGACGCGGCTTCCTGCTCCTGTAAATGTTGACAGCTGAGAAAAGCTACATGGGCTGCTATGAGGCAGAATCAATCTGACCGCAGTGTCAGTTGGTTTTTGTTGTTTGCCAGTAGAGCCGGATAACTTGCACTTCTAAGTGGTTTCCATTTAGCTGTTCTAAAAAATTGATACAAACCTATTGGCTTAAAGGAGCACACATATACTGTCATCTAGTTCTGAGTGTGACAAATCGGAAATGGATCTCAGCAGGTTAAAACCATGTCTGCAGATTTCTACTGCTTAAAGGAAATCTGTTTCCTTGTCTTTCCCAGATTTTAGATGCTTCCTGCATTTCTTGCCTCTCTCTTCATGGTCAGCTATACAGATTCGTCAGCTCTCTCTGACTGCCGCCCTCTTCTGCCTCCCTTTTGCACATTATAGATTATAGGACCTTAGTGATGATATTAGGGTTACTTGGATAATCAAGGGCACGCTCCTATTTTAAAGTCAGCTGATTAGCAATTGGAATTCTATCTGCAACCTAATTATCTTTTTTGCTATGTAACAAATGCACAGGTTCTAGCCACAATGACAGGGAGACCTTGTGCTACTCTCGGGTGATCGTTGGACTGCTAAACACAAGGATGGCAGTTTAGGTCCCCTCAGCGACCACAGGAGAAAGTCGAGGCTGTCTGCTCCAAGGTTCACAGCCTCAGAAACCCTACACAGGTTTCTATAAGTTGCATTCGACTCGATGGTAGTGGGTTTGTTTTGTTTTGGTTGGGCATTAATGCATGTGAACAGTTAGGGGGATAGAGTTGTGCCCACCACAGCTGGGATCACAGTTCAAGAACCACTGGGTTAGAGGATGTATTCTATCTTCTTTAATTAGAAAATTACTTCTGGGATAACCATACCTTCTTGTCCTATTCCTTTTATTGAGGACTGTATGGCATGCTTGTTTTGCATTAATTCCTCCCTTTGGTGGAAATTCAGTATGAAATTAATTTACTCCAGAGTTCAGTAGCTTCTAGACAAGAATGGGCACAGGATGGTGCTATCAGTAAGGGTCTTTCTATCCATGAGATATGTAGTCAGGGTGTGGAACAGTATGAGGTCTGGGGTTTGGACATATGCTCTCAAGATTAAATTGAAATGATCTGTTTCAAGTTTATTTTATGGTTGTCATTCTTGAAGAGTTAAAAGTTTTCTTAGGATTAACTAACTACAAGCAAAAAGACCACAGTAGGCAGCAAATGTCACAAAAGGCAGCCACAGCCTTCAATTTCTACTCTCTGGCTTGGGTCAAGTCTCCAAAGAACTGCTGTGAGTTGCTATGGGAACTGCTCAGTTGTCCTTATTTTCTCCCTCTTCGTCATTTTGAGCCTGAGCAGACAAGCTTTCTGACAGTTTCTTATATGCATTTCTTGGAACCTGGGATCCTGGGAATGGGCAGTGCTCTTCTGACTGGGTAAGTCTCACTTTTCTTTACCTTCTCTTTTTATAATTACTCATTTGCATTTCAATATGGATCTAAATTTGTCTTTGCAGACAAAATCAGTTCCTTGTATGGCAGTCTATATTATTGGCCAATTAAAGCTGGCTTTTATTATGATAAAAAAATCCGTTGTACTACAATCCTCCTCTATAAGGGTCTACTGAAGTAGGCACCTGAATCGGTGCAAAGTTGGCCTATAGCTATTATTTTTCTCTCTTTCAGGTCCTTTTGTGATTGAATATCTCATTCACTGCCAGTGAGTCAATTGTGACTCATAGTAACTGTATAGGATGGAGTAGAACTGCTCCTTTGAGTTCCTGATGGTGTAAATCTTTATGGGAGCAGTAATATCACCTTTCTCCTATGGAGTATCTGGCGGTTTGAACTGCTGACCTGGTGGTTAGCAGTCCCATGTGTAACCTATTATACAAACAGGGCTTCTTCATCTTTGTATGGTAGTCCATTTTCTCTTTGCTAAAAGTTTATGTTCTGAATTTAATGTAACCCTCATTAAACATAGATTTAAGCATTTCATAGAGAGATGCTGTTAGGTCCAAATAAATCTTCAATATTAGACTAGTGTGGACAAATTTTATTTGGTATTCAAATACCAAGATATTTGCTGAGCTTTATATCCCTCTCATAAATATAATTTTATTGACAATTATTAAAAGAAATGGCCAAATCTGGAATCCTTTTGCTGGAAACCACTGATAACATTTATTAAAAACTGATAAGCTCCTTTATCACTAAAAGATTTGATATGACTTTTCAGTGATACATATTTTTAAAGCTATCAAAAGATATCAATGTATATATGAACATACTTCAAATCTAAGTTAGTATGTTTAGTGTAAAAAGGTAGATAAAAAGTATTGGTAATAGGTTCCAGAATATATGGTAATAGGGTTCTAGTATATAGGGTTTATTGCAAACAAACATGCTTAAAATGTCTCTGTGATCAGTGGATGGCTGCAGACAAGATCTCTTAGTAGTAGAGTTCTCTTAGTATCAATACAAGAAGGGTCCCATCAGAAGAAGAAAAGTTATACCGATAAGTTTTTTTTTCCTAATCATGTCAGTGTACCTGTGTCTTCTTCAGGGGTGGATGGCAAGGGTGTCTTTTGGATTGGAAAATCGTGCCTCATCAACCCTATAACCTTGAGATTTTGTCTCTTCAGACTTCTTTTTGCTCCTGAAGTTTGACAATAATGTAAAAGGAGCATATTTCAGGTCCTTCAAGGATGCCCAGATTGCCATTTTTGATGCAGTATAAATCTCTAGATTGATGAGTGCCAAATTTGGGGATGAAGGAAATTCTGTTTTCAGAAGTGGATAGACCTAGATGAAGGATATGTCAAAAAATAGTAGCTTCAAGTTTTGATATTTTGTTTAATAAATATTTTATTGTTAGCAATCGTTTTTGAATTAGCCTCATAATTGAGTTTATTAATCTTGGATTTCTTGACAGTCAAAGCAAAACAGGAGGCTCCATTCACTATAAATCTTATTTGATGAAATGATAGTATAGTATATCTTCAAGAAAGCTGGTTATTTACATTTATTTAAAAATATTTATAGGGCTACAAAAACAGACATATTGAAACTAAGGATGTTTTTATAGTAGAACAAAAGCAATATGAGGGTCTCCAAAAGTACATGAATAAATGTCATTATATGTTTATTCCACTCTGAAGACACACCCACAGATGTGTGATATGTAGTGTATTTCCAGAATTCATGCAGAGATTCCATCTTTTAATTCCATTCTTAAATGAACTTTCTGAAGCCCTCTCATATATGTTATATTCTATAATGAAACATCTCATTTATTTGCCCTTATTTCCTCATGTAAACAGTTATTACTTTCTCTGCCACACCACTAAACAACAACAACAACAACTTGGTTCCTCTCTAAGCCTTTAATAAAAGATTCATAATAAAGCCTGCACTATGGAGATTTAATGACAGTTTCACTAAAGTGACAGGAATATTTATTGAGATTCTTCTCAAAATGCTATAGTAACTGAGTTGTATATTTAGTATTCTCAGTTTTGCCTTTCTAGGTTTTAATATCTATTGCAGTGGCTACACAGAACTCCCAAACAAAATGAATGATTAAAGGGTTTATTGACTAAGTTAACAAGTTGTAATACCAGTGAGAAATGCTTCGGGTTGAGTTGTGTATCAGAAAAGGTTACAAAGTTCTTTCAGGTCTGCTAATAAATGCCGAAAGAACATATCACTCAACTAAAGCCTCAACTAAAGGCAGTCAACTCAAGCACCATGGGCCAGCAAACCCAGCTCCCAGAATTAAGTGCCCAGAGTTAACTCACTCCACAAGTCATCCTTCTGCACAAAGTATCCATCTTTATTTGCTCCTTGTGTGGGGAAGTTCATCCCTCTGCCCTATGCTCCAGGTCCTGGTTCTGCCACTGCCCCTCTGATATTATATAGCTATCTTTTAGATCCAGAAGTTTCACTGTGCACGGATCTCAGGTGCTCTTGGCTGTTGCTAGTAATGAGATCACTCCTCTTGCTTTTCAGAGGGCTCATTTTATACACAAGGATGATGTGCCACAGAAGACATGGGTGCTGTAGCAAAATGTGGCAAAGAAATCAGATGGTGCCAGGCTCTCAGATAAAATAGCATCTGGGGACTTAAAGGCTTGTCTCCAAATAAGCAGCCATCTAAGTGAGATGTTAACTAAGTCCACATGGAAGAAGCACACCATCACCACTCACCGAAGAATTTTAAATCATATAATCTGAATTAGAAGGGGGATTAGTATCAGAGCCTGAATTGTGAGAATCTAGTTTGAAGAAGGTTTTGGATGACAGTGGAAGCCCAAGATACATTTGTGGTAACTATATAGGTAATAAGCCTCCTGTGATTTCCCTCTATCCGTAATTGAGGGTGGGGAGGAACGTGGTTACTGAACGTGGTTGGAGAGGAGACTACAGAAGCTCAAAGGATACACCTCACTTCAACAGTTAAACTTGTCTGTTGGCCCGCCTCTGTTGCATGCTGGACATGATCGGGTTTTCATTTTCTGTATTTTTGTTTTGTCTTTCTTTTGTTCGTATTAGGTTCTATCTCAGAGGTTTTATGTCATTTAGGGTCACCATCTTGAAGCTGTGTTATATGTTTTCCTGTTTCCCAGGATTTGGCATTTAGAATTGGTGAACTTCCTAGAGACAGCAAGTAGAATAAGGTTTCAGGGCAGGAGGAGGGTGTACGTGGTGGGGGGTAAAAGGGAGACGATGTCAAGGAGTCCAAGAAGGAAAATAATATTTGGAAACTGATTGTGTTAGCAATTGTACAATACTGCTTGAAGTGATTGAACAATGGGACGATATATATATATATCCCAATTAATAATAATTTTTTAAACCTTGAAAACAAAATAATATCTCATTTGATCTCTATATTATCTGTCCCACTTCAACATTTTTTCTCAATTGCTAAACCCTGGCATTTAATGCTATAATTATGGTAGAGAAAAATATTTTAAAATGGAGCACAAAATTTTCAAAAAATTAAAAAAGGGATGGTATTCCAGGGAATCTTGTTCACAATTACTCACAGGTGGATCCTATCAGTATTTTCTCCTACCTTCTTCTAAGCCCCATGCATGGGAAGGTTGGTTGATGGAAGTTACAAGATTGGGCTGCAAGAATCATGTTAAGTAATTCACTGCTTATGAAGTAATTTAATAAAGGAATGTGTTGGCATTGTGAAACAAGCGGTGCAATCAAAGGAATACCAGATAGATATTGTCAAGTAATGGTTCTGAACTTCCACGCGTATACAAATTCCCTGGGGTTTTGTCCAAATGCAGATTCTGATCCAGAGTGTTTAAGCTTGGACTGGAGATCTGCATTAATAACAAGCTTCCAACAGAGACGAGAGCACTGCTTCATGAACTTTACATAGCAAAGACTTAGCATCCCCAAGAAAGAACATGAAGGGGCTTTATAGGTTCATGGAAAATTCCATTATTTTTTCATTTCTAAATACCAATTAAGAAATAATGGAATTTTCCCATGAATGTTTTGAAGCCTCCTCATTTACAGCTCACTGGTTGCTACCCAAGGCTATCCATACGAATCAACTATAGCATTTTAAAAATGCATACTCTGGGGCCCAAACTGGAATCTATCAAGTTTTTAATTCTAGTGGTAGAGCTGAGGAATATGTATTTTTTTCATTACATAAACTTTATTGGATTGGATCAAAGCATCACAGGCAAGTCTAAAGGAATCATCTAGACTGTTGCTGGACATGTCTTAGAGCTACTCATCAGCCTGCTGAACTGTTTCTTTTTCAGAAACAAGATACCATCCAAAAACTTTCGGATATCCTTGTTTTTAACTGCCGTGGCTTGCTGAATTAAAGCAGCTGAATTTGATACAAGCTCAATGTCGTTTCCTTCAAGAATTAACTTATCTTTCTGGGCTTGAGAAACAGAACAGGCAACATCTGTCCTCATGCGAACTCTCCAGATGTATTTTTCACCCAAGAAATTACAGATTTCAACAAGAGACCCGTTCTCCTGAGTAACCACGTTGATGGGGAAGTGGGCATACACAGACCTCATCTTGTATCGGAAGCCCAGTGTCACGCCCTTGATCTTGTTCTGTACATGACCGCAGATCATCCGGACTGTAGCCAGTTCCTTTCTGTTTCCCCACCATTTGTCAACTCGAAGCCTCTTCTTCTTCTTCCCAAGGAGGCTGAGTTCTACGTTGATGTGATTGAAGTCCCTCTGCAGGGTTCCTTGGGGGCCCTTCACGATGACTGTGCGCCCCTTCAGGGAGATGTCCACATTCTCCGGAATGTCGACAGTCTGGTTGCTGAGAATGGTCTTCATTCTCGCAGTAGATGCAGCAAAGAGGTATTTTTAAAACTCCCTAGGTTATTTGGACATAATGGTTACATAGAGAATGAAAATTACTTCCTTGACATTCTTCTCTATCACTCATTTAAAAAATGTTTTTGTTTTGTTTATTGTGATGAAAATATGTACAGTTGATCATTGAACAATGCCAGGGTTGAAATTTACCTTAAAATGAGGTCAGCACCATCATGTCACCATTTCTGTGTAAGAACCATTAGAAAAAGAAAATGAAATTCATGTAGCTGTTGTTGTGGCCACTCACATTTTTGCAATGCCTTTTTTATCTCATATTGAAAATACAGCTTATATGTAGGTGCAGTCTATAATACACATTCAACTCATTGCCACCCAGTCAATGCAGGCTCATGGTGACTCAACTGGACAGGGTAAAGCGCTCCTGTGATTTTCTGAGACTATAACTGTTCATGGGTATAGAAAGCCTCTTCTTTCTCCTGTGAAGTTGTTTCAAACTGGTGACTTTGCTGTTAACAGCCCAACTTGTAACCACTGTGCCACCATGGCTCCCATATAATACAAATAACCTACAAACTATGGGTTAACAAACTGTTTATGTTATCAGTAAGGTGTCCAGTTAGTTGATGGTAGGCTTTTCGTAATAAAGTTATTTGGGATCAAAAGTTATACACCAATTTTTATCTATTCAGGGGTTGGTATCTCTGATGCTTCCATTGTTTAATGTATGTCAATTCAACATCTTTTTCTGCATATACAATTCAGTGATATAAATCAGATTAATTATACTCTATAAGCACCACTAGTATCTGATGCTAAATATTACAATATCAAAGCTTCCATGGAGTGACAATTTCTTTTCCCCTTTATTTTACCCCTGATAACCACTAATAACCTTTGGTTTCTCTATACTTGCTTTCTGTAGTCATTTTCATACAAGTGTAATCATATCATATTGTCATTTCGTGATTAACTGATTTCATTCAACATAATGCTTTCAGAGTTCATACAGGCTGTATCAGAACTTAATTTCTTTTCACAGCTGAGTAATATTTTGTTGTGTGCATAGCCTACACTTTGTCCATTCATCTGGTGACGGACATTTAAGTTAGTTCCATTTTTTGTGACTAGTGCTATTGTGACCAGTGCTGCAACAGATATTCTCATTTATATGTATATTTATGTCAAGTTTCTTACACAAATCAATGAGTAGAATTGTTGGGCCATTTGCCAGTTCTGCAAAAATTTTAAATGAGTCTTTGAGAGCCAAAGCATAACCTTGCATATACTCTCACATGAAGTTAGAGATCTTCTTAGGAACATTTGATGCACTGAACACTACTGACCAAAGGACCAGATGCAGGCTCAGTGAATTACTTAATGCGACTTTTCTAGCCAAAGTCTCTAACTCCCACCAATGGATCATTCTCTGCATAGGTCTGGGATGAAGGTGGGGGAAGACACTGATAGGATTCACCTATGAGCAGCTGTGAACAGGATTCCCTAGAGTGCCATCATGCTGGGTATAAAATGAACAATCTAAGAAGCAGGAGCAAGAGCCAGCAAGAGCCAGGGGTGGAGCCTGTCTGCAGGACAAGAGATCCCTGTGCATTGAACCTCCTGAACCCAGCTATACTATCGGAGGAGCACTTGTCGAACCAGGGGCTGGAGCATGGAAGAGAGTGAGGGAATTTACAACCCACAGCACCAGTGCTTTTATGCAGGAGGGTAGCTTGTGGAATGGGGTGCAAGTGGGCACTGAATTCGAAAAGTTGAACTTGCTGACCCACAAAAGTGGAGCTGAGTGCCATTGGCCTGAGGGTTACTGGAGTGGGTAACTCTGGGCACTTAATTCAGGGAGCTGAGTTCGCCGACCCATGGAGCTTGAGTTTAATGCTTTGGGGTTGAGGATTACCTCAGAATGGTGTGTCTTTTTGGCATTGATTAGCAGATCTGAAATTTTGTAACATATTGGTAAACAACTACCTTGCACATCTCTCATTAGCGTTACAATGGGTCGGCATTCTTAATAAACCCTTTAATCATCAATTTGTGTAGTCATTGAAATGGATGTTAGAACCCAGAGAGATCAAGTAGAGAAGTAAAATAGAAAAATATAAATTAAAGCAACACACCAGATGACTTATGGGATGACATCAAGGCCATTACATGTGAGGAAAGCAAAAGGTAATTAAAAGGATAATAAGGAAAGAAGACAACAATAGATGTAAGAAGAGACTCTGAAACTCGCACTTGAATAAGTGTAGAAACTGATGTTAGAGTAGATAAAGCAAATTAAAAATATGTTGAAATAAGAGCTCTGAAAAGAATTTCAAAAGGTAACTCTAGAAAATAGTGTATTGCAGTGAATTACATAAAGACCTGGAGTTAGGAAACCAAAAAGTTAGAACAAACCTGGCATTTCTGAAGTTCGAGGGACTGAAGAAAAAATTCAAAGTTTTGAGCATACTATCAAATGATTCTATGAACAAGATATTTAATAATGCTAAAAGCATCAAAAGAATATAGAATGAACACAGAGTCACTGTAGGAAAAAGATGGGTAGAAATTCAACCATGTCAGGAGGTAGCATAGGATTAAGGACTGATGGTACAGAAGAGAGAAGTCCAAATCATACTGCATGGGTTAACAAAGCTCAGGAACTGAAAGAATACCAATTGAGATGTTTCACCAAGCAAGTGCAATGCAGAAAGCATATACTCATCTATGGCAAGAAATTTGAATGAAAGCTAACTGGCCAACTGGCTGAAAGAGATGCAGATATGTGTCCATAACAAAGAAAGGTGACCCAATAGAATGTGGAAATTGTTGAACAATATTATTAACATCATATTAAGTAAAATTGTGGTGACGATAATTCAACCATGGTTATGGTAATCTATGGACAGAAAACTGCCAGAAATTTAAGCTGAATTCAGAATACGACATTGCATGAGGGATGTCATTGTTGTTGTCAGATGGATCTTGGCGGAGAGCACAAAGTACCATAGAGATGATTACCTATGTTTTATTGACTAAGCAATGGGATACAACTATGGGAATTTTAACAAATTAGGGGCAACATTGTAAAGACTGTTAATTCTAGAATACTTAATTGTGCTCATGGCAAACCTGTATATAGACCAAGATGCACACAGAGACACGGAACAAGTGGATAATGATTGATTTAAAGTCAGGAAGGTATGTATCAGGGTTCGCTCTTTGACCATAGGTAGCCTGTATGCTAGCCAAATAAGGGAGAAGCTGGATTGTATGAAAAAGAATGGGGAATCAGGATTGTAAAAAGACAAACAAAAATCCTCACAATTGGACCAATAAGCAACATCATGGTAAATAGAGAAAAGATGGAAGTTCTCACATATTTGATTTTACTTGGATCCACAAGCAATGTCTATGGAAGCAACAGAGCAGGTACAAAGAGGGGGAAATAAGGGGAAAGTGATGTGGGACAAGGAAGAAGGTAAAAGGAAACAGAAAAAGGACCAAGGAAGCAAAGCAATGGATAGAGGTATAAACATAGCGGTGAACATATGTAAATACATTAATCCACAAAAATAGAAGTATTGGCCCATGTACATATATTTATATGGCAATACACTGAGGTAGGGCGTAGACTTTGGGCCTCTGCTCATACTATCCCTCAATACAAGAACATTTTGTTCTAACAAATTGGGAGTCTGAGATATTCGCCCTTCAGACACAAGCACTGAAGACAAAACAGGTGCATAAGTAAATGCGGTGATGAAGATGGATGGTGCCCAGCTATTAAAAGATATAGCTTTTGGGGTCTTAAAGGTTTGAAGTTACACAAGCTGCCATTCAGCGGTGAAGCAAGAAGTCCACATGGAAGAAGCACACCACTGGTGTAATTATAGGGACTGGGTTAAAGCATCGGCAGACACATAACAAACAAAATCTTATTGTTGACAATGAGGGGGGCTGGAGCAGAGATTCAATGCCCATCTCTAGACAGTGGAACAATCACCCCAGAGAGGGGTTACAGGGAAGGGATGAGTCACTAGGGTGGAGTAGAGCATCTATGAAATGTACTCTATTCCTCTGGTTCCTTGAGGCTTCCTCACTCCCCACTATCATGACTCAGTGAGGCTTCTCAATGCAGACTAGACCAGAATACGTACACAGGTATAGAGAGGGCTAATGCCACACAGAATCTAGGAATAGGAGTGGGACTAGTGATACCAGAAAGGTAGTGGGAAGAGGGGGAGAGGAGGGGAAAAAGGGGGAACCGATCACAGTGATCGACACATAAACATACACCCCTCTACAGGGGGGAGAACAGAAAACATTGGGGAAGGAAGACAACAGTCGGTGTGAGAGATGAAATAATAACAATGTACATACATTAATTGTATGTACATTGTTATTATTTTGTATGGGTTGTGATAAGAGTTTTATGAGCCCCTAATAAAATGTAAAAAAAGAAAAGAGGAGAAAAAAATAAAATGATTAGGGCAAAGAATGTACAGATGTGCTTTATACAATTGATGTATGTATATATATGGATTGTGATAAAAGTTGTATGAGCCCCTAATAAAATGTTTAAAAAAAAGAAATAATAACAATGTATAATCTATCAAGGGGTTATAGTGGGGAGGGGGAGGAAAGAGCTGATACCAAGGGATCAATAAAAAGTACATGTCTAGAAAAGAATGAGGGCAACACATGTACAAACATGCCTGATTCAATTGATGTTTGGATTGTAATAAGAGTTGTATGATCCCCCAATAAAATGATTTAAAAGAAAAAGAAGAAAAGAAACCAAATGACATATTGCATTGGGCAAATGCACTACAAAACAATTTTAAAAGTGTTAAAAAAAGCAAAGCTATCACTTTGAGCAATATAGTGCACACACTTATGATAGTATTTATTAGTTATTATTAATTATTTTATTGGAGGCTCTTAGAGATTTTATAACAATAAAAAATTCAACTATATCACACATACTTGTACATATATTGCCATGATCTTTGCCAAAATATTTTCTAATTGAGTCCTTGGTATCAGCTCATCCTTTCCGCCTCTCACCCTCGTGAATCCTTGATCAATGATACATTATTATTATTATTTCTTAATTTACACCATCCAATGTCTCCCTTCACCCACATTTCTATTACTTGTACCCCTTGGGGGGGTTATATATCCAACCTGTGATCAGTTCCCCCTTTCTCTCGCTCTCCCCACTACCCTATAGGCATCACTACTCCCACTACTGTTCCTGAGGGTTTAATCTGCCCTGAATTCCATGGATCCAGAACTCTTATCTGTACCAATGTATGTACTCATGTCTAGCCAGATTTGTAAGGTAGAACTGGGTCATGATAGTATGTGTGTGGGGGAGGCGGGAGGGGGAGTGTTGTGTGTTTCATCAGTGCTATAATGCACCCTGGCTGACTTGTTTCTTCCTTGTGACCCTTCTTTGAGGGGATGTCCAATTGTCTACAGATGGGCTTTGGGTATCCACTCTGACCCTCCTCATTCGCATTGATATAATTGTTTGTTTTGGATCCTTTGATACCTGATACGTGATCCCGTTGGCACCTCATAATCCCACAGACGGATATGGTTCTTTTATGTATGCTTTGTTGCTTCCCTATTAGATGGCCACTTGTCTAACTTCAAGCCTTTAAAATGCCAGACACTATATATTTTGATAGGTGGGCACCATCTGCTTTCTTCACCACATTTGCTTATGCATACATTTTGTCTTTAGTGATCTTGTTGGGAAGGTGAGTATCATAAAGTGCCAGGTTATTAGAACAAAGTGTTCTTGTGTTAAGGGAGGCCTTGAGTAGAGTTCCAAAGTCTGTCTGCTATCTTAATACATAACAGTTAAATATATGTACATTGACCTATATCCCTATCATTATATTTACATGCCTATACCTATACCTCTATAAATAGCCTTTGCATCCTAGTTCTTTCCTCTATTTCCTTTCACCTTCCTCCTGTACCACTGTCATTCTTGCCCTTCATTTGGCTCTCAGTAATTCCTCTCGGACACATTGAACTTGATCAATCCCCACCAGGCAGTCTACATCCTCCTCACCAGTGATTCTATAGCCTTCATTGCTCCCTTATCCCTGAGTTTGTTGGGTACCCACTCCCCGTTCCCAACCCTTTTTTCCCACATCCCCCACAAAAACGCTGGTCTGTTGGTTTATCCTTGGGATTATCTTGCCTATCTTATATAGATAATATAGAGAAAAAGGAAAGAAAACAATAAATAGTTCGAAGTCTGTCTGCTGATCCTTATAAATATTTTCCAGTCGGGTTTGATGAGGTGTCAAGCCTTGCCCCCAAGTTAGAAGTCTATTTTCGGGATTGCTTGGGGACTTTGCTTCCCGTACTTCCCTGTTGCTCTCCCATCATGTTTCTCCCTGCTTTATCGGGGGCTGATCGGGTACACATTCTGCAATATGTTTCCAGTGCTGTTCCCTGTAGTGTTATGGGTCACTGAGGTGACATCGTGTCTCACGGTGCGGACAGTCCTATGATATTTTCAATTGCTTCATAATCATGCAATACTGAAAACACTTATTTGTACAACGAACAAGGAAGATTATAGAAGAATGGAAATTCATCAGCAACATATGTACAAATGTGCTTGACACAATGGATGGATGGATTGTGAAAAGAGTTATAAGATTCCTAATAAAATTATTTTTTACAAAGAATGGAACTTTTTGAATTATATTATATTGGTGAAAAATATTGAAAATACCACCGACTACTAGAAGAACATACAACACGGTGTTGGAAAACAGAATGCTTCTTATAAGAGGGGATCATGGGACATTGATTCACAGACTTTGGGCACATTGTCAAGAAGGACATCATGCTCAGAAAAGTAGACTAGAGGGTCAGTGAAAAAGAAGATTGTTACAACGTAAAAAGCAGTGATGGATGCATGAAACACACAACCACATGGTAAGAACTCGAGGAAATTATGCTGAGCGAAGTAAGCCAAGCACAAAAGGACAAGTACAGCATGAGTCCACTGAGGTAAGCTATGTATATCTATACATACATATGGGAAAAGCTACTAAATACATATATGCCCAGGGTGAGGTCCAGGTACAATGGCAGGTGCCAAAGCCAACCAAGGGATAGTATGGCAGCCAAATAATGAGGGAGAGGAAAAAGAGAGAGAGAGACAGGGGTGGCGGGGGAACAGGGCCCAAACCACCCAAGGGAAGAGTATTGTTTATATCTCCACAGGAGAGGGAGAGGGGGATCAGACTTCAACCTGGCATGCCAAGATGTGAATGCAACATACAGACATGAACCAGGGAACCAATAGTGAAGTCAGTGGGTCTGGGCCCCAATTCCAATTACAGTGGGCCACCCTCAACCCCACCCTGGAGGAATGCACTACAGAGGACAGCACTGAAGCTAAAGCTCAGGGAATGGGGGTGTCTCATCAGGTGCAAATGAAGAGGTAAGGAGACAGTGGAACACACCCCGGCCCACCAAGCCCTGAGGACAATATTCCCGCTTAGAGCAGGCACGGACCCAGAGGAGATCACAGGGCCAGCACCACCATGAGACAGGATGACATGTCCCTCACTGACACTTAGTGCAGGGAACAGCACTTAGAACATGGTGTGGGAGATGTGCCTTGATTTGACCCCACCACACCGGGGTGAACACTAACGGTGTATAGCAGAACAGCAAGGGGAACAAATTAACGAGGTCCCCTAGGAATGCCAAAGGTGGGCTTGGAACCAGGGCATGGCACCCCAGCAGACTCGACTGGAAAACACTCATAAAGGTCAATGGACAGACCTGGAACTGTTTGAGGGCTTTTCAGTTTTTGCTGTTTGTTTGTTTATTTATGTTGTATTAGCTCTTGTTGATTTATTTTTGTCTTCTTTTTTGTTATGTTTTTCTCTGCTCTGTTTTTGTCTATGTATGTCTATTTGGACAAGATAGGTGGGATGAACAATCTGGAGGAGAGAACAATGGGACTGACGGCTCTGGGAGACATGGGAGAGGGAGAGATGAAGGAAAAGGACAGGGGTGCAACAAACCCAGGGACAAGGGAAGAATAAGTGATGTAAAATTGATGGTGAGAAGGTGCATAGGATGCTTGGGGTGGGGTGGGGAGGTGCTCGGTGCTCAGTGCTCAGTCAAGGGCATGTAGCTGAGAGTAATTGCCAAAACCTGAATGAAGGCCGAACATGATAGTGGGATGGGAGGAATGTAAAAGTAAATAGAGAAAAGAACTTGGAGGCATAGGATAGTTAATAGAGGTCTAAATACAGGCATGTATATATGTAAATGCATTTATATACAATGATTGGGGAATAGAGCTATGCACATATGTTTATGTATGGTAGAAGATGGACATTGAGCCTTCACTCAAGTACTCCCTCAATGCAAAAACAATTTGTTCTACTAACACAGTACTCTGTGATGTTTACCTTCCCTGACGTGATCGCTGAAGTCAAAATGGGTGCATAAGCAAATGTGGTGAAGAAAGCTGATGGTGCCAGGCTATCAAAAGATATAGTATCTGGAGTCTTAAAAAGACTGGAAGATAAACTAGCATTCATGTAGCTGAGAAGCAACAAAGCCCACACAGAAGAAGTACACCAGCCTGTGTGATCATGAAGTGTTGATGGGATCAAATATCAGGCATCAAAGACCCCAAACAAAAGAAACAAAAAGCATATCAATGGGAATGAGGGGTAGGGCAGAGTGGAGACCCAGAGCCCATCAGTAGTCAATTGGACATCCCCTGTCAGAATGGCCACAAGTAAGAGAAGAGCCAGTCAGGGTGCAGTATAGCATCGATGAAACACACAACCTTCCTCTGATTCTTTAATGCTCTCCCCCACCAACTACCATGGCCCTAGTTCTATCTTGCAAATCTGGCTAGACCAGAACATGTACACCAGTATAGGTAAAAGCCCACAACATGGGCATCCAGAACAGATAAACCCCTCAAGGCCAATAAGGGAGCAGCGATACTAGGAGGTTAAGGGGTGGGGGTGGTGTAAGGGGGAAATGATCACAATGATTGACATAGGGCCCCCACCCCAGAGGGATGAACAGCATAAAAGTGGGTGAAATGAGATAGCAGTTGGTGTAAGAAATGAAAAAAAAAAAAATAAATTTTTAAATGCTCAAGGGAGTATAGGGGAGGGAGGGGGAGGGGAAAAAGGAGGAGCTGATGCCAGGGGCTCAAGTAGAAAGAAAAAGTTTTGAAAAAGATGATGAGAAAATATGTATCAATGTGTTTGAAAATGGATATATGTATGGATTGTGATAAGAACTGTAAGAGCCCCCCATAAATGATTTTTAAAAATCATTATGAAATGATAAGTTCAAATTTCGAAGTAACAGCTGGGCTAAGAATTGTATGAGCCCCCAATAAAATGATTTTAAAAATAAAAAAATGATTAAAAATAATTAAAAAAATAAAATCATAAATCCATTGGGTTATGAGTGAAATAAAAAAGATGCTTAGAATCTTAAGAATGCAGTTTAAGAGGTAAAATTATTAATTTTGTTGAGTTTTAATCATAACATGCATCATTTGATGTGACAATGGCTGTGGGACCAATATTTAATGTAAAATATGATGGTTTAATTATAGAAAGCACTTGTGAGCTAGAGCTGTAACTTGGTCTACCCATTTTATTCAGTCTATTTTTGTTGAAAGAATGAGGAATAGACAGGTTATAGGTATTTAATTATCATCCATTTTTATCATTTACACATTTTTATTAGAGATTATTATGTCAATGAGTGGACAAAATAGTTTGTGTGTGTATTCAGTGTTTTACTTTATTTTTATTTATTGTGGTGTATGACTAGAACTGCTGCAAACACTAAGATTCATTTTAGTATCAACGCAAGTTTTTTATTTCTTTTGGGGATTAGTGAGTTATATGATGTTGTTGTTAGGTACTATCAAGTCATTTCTGACTCATAGTGACCCCATGTACAACATAACGAAACACTGCCGATTCTGAACCATCCTCACAATTATTATGTTCGAGCCCATTGTTGTAGCCATTGTGCCAAAGCATTTCATTGACAAATTTCTACGTTTAAAAAAAATCATTTTATTGGGGGCTCATACAACTCATCACAATCCATACGTAGATCCATTGTGTGTCAGGCACATTTGTACATTCGTTCCCCTCATCATTCTGAAAATATTTGCTCTCCACTTAAGCCCTTGGGATCAGATCCTTATTGTTTACCCACTCCCTCCTCATTCCCCCTCCCTCATGAACCCTTGATAATTTATAAATTATTATTATTTTGTCATGTCTTAAATGTCCAATGTCTCCCTGCACCCACTATTTTGTTGTCCATCCCCCAGGAAGGAGGTTATATGTAGATCCTTGTAATCAGCTCCCTCTTTCCACCCCACCCTCCCTACACCCTCCAGGTATTGCCACTTTCAGCACTGGTTCTGAAACGATCATCTGTCCTGGATTCCCTGTGTTTCCAGTTCCTATCTCCACCAGTGTACATCCTCTGGTCTAGCTGGATTTGTAAGGTAGAATTGGGATCATGATAATGGGGTGGGGAGGAGGAAGCATTTAAAAATTAGAGGAAAGTTGTATGTTTCATTGTTGCTACACTGTACACTGACTGGCTCATCTCCTCCCCGTGACCTTTCTGTAAGGGGATGTCCTGTTACCTACCGATGGGCTTTAGGTCTCCACTCTGCACTCCCCCCTTATTTGCAATGATATGATTTTTTGTTCTTTGATACCTGATCCCTTCGGCACCTCGTGGTCACACAGGCTGGTGTGCTTCCTCCATGTGGACTTTGTTACTTCTGAGCTAGATGACTGCTGGTTTACCTTCAAGCATTTAAGACACCAGACACTGTATCTTTTGATAGCCAGACATCATCAGCGTTCTTCACCACATTTGCTTATGAACACATTTGTCTTCAACAATCGTGTCAGGAAATGCCATTTTAATAGAACAAAGTGTTATTGCATTAAGTACTTGAGTGGAGGTCCAATGTCCATCTGCTGCCTTAATACTAAACCTATAAATATGTGCACATAGATCTATTTCCCCATTATCCTATATAAATATACTTACATATGTACTTGCCTGTATTTAGCCCTCTATAAATGCACTTTGACTTCTAGTTCTTTCCTCTATTTCCCTTTACTTTCCTCTTGTCCAACTATCATGCTCAGCCTTCATTTGAGTTTCAGTACTTTCTCTTGGTTACAGTGTCCTTGATGAATCCCTACGAGGTCTCTCACACCCTCCTTGCCACTAATTTTGGATCTCTTGTTGTTCCCTTGTCTCTGGGTTGGTCAACACCACCTCCTTACCCCACCTTCCCCTCTCCCAAGTCCCTCTGGAACCATTGGTCCCATTGGTTTCTCCTCCAGACTGTTCATCCAGTCTATCTTATCTAGATAGATCTGCGGAGATAATAATATCCACCAAAAAATGAGGCATAGTAAGACAAAGCAACAAAAGAAAACACAACAACAACAACAAAGAAAACCAATGACCTAAATAAATAAAAATTAAAAAGGGGAATCTTGTAAATATATCAAGGTCTGATTTTTGACCCCTAGGTGTGTCCTCCAGTCAAGTCCGATGGGGTGCCACACTCTGGCCCCAAAATCTATCCTTTGCAATCCCTTGGGAGCTCCCTGCTCTGCTCCCATGGTTGCTCTGCAGCATGCCTTTAGTGTTTTGCCTTGGTGTCGCAGGGACAGTCCAGGCCAATCCCAACACTGAGTCTCCAGTGTTGTCCCCCATAGGGTGATGGGTCAGTGAAGGACGTCACGTCTCAAAGTAGGATCAGCCATGTGGTCCACTGTGTGCATTGGCTGTTCGTAGCATCGATATCATCCTCCATGCCTGGTGGACCAGGATGTGCTCCACTTTCTCTTCCTCCCCCTTGATTTACTCCCATTTGCTCTGATCAGACACACCCCTCTTCCCTAGCTGCAGCTTCAGTGCTGTCCTCTCAAGTAAATTCTTTTGGGGGGAGGGGCAGTTGTCCATGTGTATGGGAATTGGGGCAGGGCCCTCAGATCCCTCCACTGGCTCCCCTCTCCATGCCAACACGCTGCATACGCATCCCAGAACACCAGATTTAAGTCTGCTCCCTCTTTCCCTGTGGAGACACCAATACCCTCCCTTTGGGTGGGTCAATATGCTTCTTGCGTTCTTCACTGCTTTGTAGTGACACATGGTACTCCATTGTATGTATGTACCACAGTGTTTTAATCCATTCGTCTGTTGATGGAAATTTGGGTTGTTTTCATCTCCTTGCAATTGTGAACTCTGCTGCAATGAACATTGGAGCACAGATGTCTGGCCCTGGTTTTTTCTTGCCTCTTCTTGATAATGCCCAGTAGAGCGATTGCTGGGTCGTATGGTCGGTCAATTTCCATCTGTTTTAGAAATCACAAAATCAATTAACATAGTGGCTGTGCATACCTACAGGTCCACCAGCAGTGGATGAGAGTTCCTATCTCCCCACAGCCCCTCCAACACCTGTTGGTTTCTGATTTTTTTTAATTGAGCTATCGTTGAGGGTGTTAGGTGGTATCTCATCCTTGTTTTGATTTGCATTCCTCTTATGGCTAATGATCAGTAACATTTTCTCATATGCTTATTGGCCATTTGGATTTCAGACTCTGAAACTTCTGTTCAGGTCCTTTGCCAACCTTCTCAGTGGGCAGTTGGTTTTTCTCTTATTGTAAGCTTGCAAAATATTATAGATGTTAGTAATAAGGCTTTTGTCTGATGTGTCATTGCTAAAGATGTTTTCCAAGTAGGTGGGCTCTCATTTCTCTCTTGGTGAATTCTTTTGATGTGCACGGGTGTTTTATCTTCAGCATATCCCACTTGTCTATTTGTGATTCCTCTGTATTTATATGCTACCCTATTTCCAATAGTCTATGTATTCCCTGTGCCAAGATTCTCAGGTTTGTCCCAAATTCCTCATTAATAGCCCTAATAGTTTGGGGTTTCATCTCAATATCTGTGATCCACCTTGAGTTTGTTCTTGGGCATGGAGTGAGGCAAGGGCCTGGCTTCATTTTTCCACAGTTACATATTCATTTTTTCCAGCACCATTTATTGAACAGGGCATCTGATTCCCATTTGATATTTTTGGGACTGTGTCAAAGATCAGTTGATATATGCTGATGTTTTTATTTCTGGGTCTTCAGCTTTTTCCCATTGGTCTGAAGATCTTCGTGTAACCAGTACCACAGTGTTTTGACTACTGTGGCCATATGGTACGTGCTAAAGTCAGGTAGAGCAAGTCCTCCCACTCTGTCCATCTTGAGGAGCTCTCTAATAATTCTGGGCTTCTTCCCTCTCCATATGAAGATGGTAATCAGTTTTTCTAATTCTTTGAAGAAGGAGGGTGGTATGAATTGGATAGGATTGACCTTACATAGAGCCTTGGGCAGAATTGACTTCTTAGCCATAGACCTTTGTCAGATATTTTCTCCAATAAACTACTTGTTACTTCAAAGAAACAACTGGCAGTGTTAATTGGGAGACAAAATGTAAATTACTATGCAGAAATTGGGATTATGGACAATACTTTCATGCCACCTGTTGAGATAAATGGTTACCTTAACACATGTGGACTTTTTCAATAATGTCATATGGTAACATTTAGAAGTTATGTGTAACGCATTACTTGGTGAATCAACATCTTCCAACGTCTTGTTAGTAAAAATCAATTTTTAAGTGAAAGAGAGTCCAATTGATTTTTAATGTAATAGTATTTAAAAAAACTTTTGATAAAACTACCATTTGTCAAGTTTGGGTGTTGTATCAAAGAAGTACACTCAGTTACCTGGAATGCTATGAAAATCTTTTTCTTTTATATTAAAAAATAAGCCCTTAAAGTCATTTTAAATTTACCTTGCCTGTCTGCCTGGGGATTGTGCTGTTTTAACACCAGTCTGTGAGGAATCAATTTATTATACATATTTGAAACATTAGCTGGAGACCTTATGGGGTAATGAGTTTCTTAAAGAAAGAGGGTGCAAATGGCTGTACAGCTGGAAGGATGTAATCAGCATCACTAAATTGTACACATAGAAACAAAAAGGAAAAGAGGTTTGCTCTCGATGAGATCGACCGACGCCATGATTGCAACCGTCAATGGTTCAAACATAGAAACGATTGTGAGGATGGCACTGGATTGAGAACTATTTTATTCTGTTGTACGCAGGGTGGCTAAGAGTAGAAACTGTAAGGCGCATGACAACAGCATCGGAATTTTATGTTCAACTTCTTGAGGATCTGCTCTATATTTCCCGAAGTTCTATGTTGTCGTTGATACGAGCAGCCTGCCTGCAGTATAGCCTCTCTTACTTTGGTAGGAATTAACCTCATAGCTTATATTAGTTTTCAAAAACAAAAACTCACTGCCATCAAGTCAATTCTTACTCATAGAAATTCTATGGACAAAATAGAACTGCTTCCCCCCTACCTCCCTACCCCCACCCCAAATGGTCTCATAAGACTGGTAACCTCTATGAGAGCAGAAATCCTCAGGTTTTTCCCTTATGGTGTCTGGTGGGCTCAAACTGCTGACCGTGTGGCTAGCAACCCAACACATAACCCACTACACAGGACTTCTAGTTCAGTTTAGATCAAACATTTGGTTCACAAACGTGTGCACATCACTATAACTGAACAGCCAGGTTGAGATTATGCTCCCCCTCTGTTCCCCGCAAACACAAGCCCACTGAGTGACTTCAGTTGCTTCTAGAAGCAAGGTATTTAGATTTTCATAACCCTCACTATATGTGTTAAAATAAATATATTGCCAACTGTATAGAAGTGTTATCAAGTTGTGTCAATAAGTATTTCTAGTAACGTGCCCTACAACCAGTATTGAAACATTTATTACTTTTGCTTAGGAATTTTTCTTTCCTCCAGATTTAGGTTCTCTCATAGAAAGTCGCACAGGCGATAGCAAAGCTGTCATTACAAACAGGACAGATTGCATGGAGTGCAAGTTGGTCTCTGATTGTGAAAGATGCTGAACAAATACCCATAGAGGCCCCTTAAGCATGGTTTTCATGCTAATTGAAAAGCTAAGGAGGTCCAACTCCATTGGGATAGCTACTGCAAGTAAAACCCAGCGTCCTGTCCATGTCCTCTGCTGAAATCCAACCCTGCAACGGATAGGGGCCGCCCTGCCACTCTGAAGGGTGCCCATGTGCTTGAGAGCACTAAAACCCTGGCTTTTGAATTTTAATAAGCCATCCTTAATTTCCACATAGAAACTGTAGATTTGCTATGCTCCCATGTGGTGAGCAATTTCCATCTCACGTACAAATTTGCTTTCTACAGACATTGCTTTCCAACCAGGTTATGAGAAGCCCACGTAAGTGTGGCGTGTGGGATAGCTAATGAACACGCCTCTGATTAATACATTAACAGTCGCGCCATAAAGGGCAAGTCAGCACCTCTCACTAGAATGCATTGTAACCGTGGCTGCCAGGTTTTATTTGACTGGTACCAGAGTTCCACTGTATACTGAAAAACTCAACAAAACCTGGCCCCCTGCGGTAATTCCTTTTCATGGTGAATCAAGCCTTGATTTCTCTTAGATGCTTTTTGTACTATAATCCTTATTATGATAACCTGCGGAGGTAGTGAGTTGTAGCAATGCACCGTACAGCTGTCCAGGAATGATTACAAGATGAATCATTTTACCTCCTGGCAAAAGATAAGAGTTTGCTCTATTTCCCTCCGTACCCCTGCCCCTTTCTCCTTGGCTGCGCTCTCAGGGGCCCCCTTTCTTCTGAGCCCAGGCGGAAGCAATTAGTCACATTGGGTTAAAGAAGAACTATGAGCTAGGGTTCAGGGCCAAAGTGATACTGATGAGCATCATTTAGCTTCCTTTGGGTTCCTTTCAAGTTTCTTTCTTTTTTTTTTATCGACAGCAGCTGCCCAGCCTACGTGCACGCGCAGGCAATCAGCATTTTTCTTCCGTTTGCAAAGAGGCTGCGAGGTCTCTCAGCATTTCCTTCTCCTCCAACCTCTGCCACTTCCTCTTTTTCTCTGGGCCACTCTTCCTCTTTCCTTCTTTACTCTTTTCCGCTTCATACTGCCTTCATTCCTCTTCCTTGTCCTGCTTCCTTGATTTCCAATGGAAGCAGAAGCCTGGGTCCCTCCAGGGTCAAATGCATAACGTAACAGCTTACCTTCTGTTTGATTCTCAGCCCTGGCTCCTTGGGGGATACAGCGTTATTGTTGTGGCCCAACCTTGTGGCACCACAGGCCAATGGATCAATTCAACCTTCAAAGCATCCTATGGCCCGTCGATAAAATCCTAGCAATTACTGAAGTGGGAAGGCTGGGAAGCGACTGAGAAACATTCCCTATTGATTGGCTCCTTGATCTAGAGGATGATGAACTTGTTTAAGAAAAATTGATCAGACAAATTGATTTTTTTATTAAGGAATCTCATGAATGCAATTTAAGGCACACTGTTTCCTGCCCTGCAGAGTAGTTTCCATGAGGAGGCAATCTGGGGCCAGTCAGCCAGTGGGAGGAGATGCTTGTGAGCAGTTCTGAAGCTTCCTCCTGTTTGCATTGCCACTTTAAGGAGCGGCTTACCATTGACACCCTTGCCAACCGGTCTTTAACGTGAAGATTTCAGCTCCTTAGTGTTTTATGTACTTAATCTCTCTTGTCACACACCTTCACACACTCTCTCTTCTTCCCAGTCTCCCTTGTCAGCTCCTAATTTGAAAATTTCTGGCGATGAACAGGTCTTCAAATTGGGTATATGCGTTATCATTTACCGCACAGAGAACACATTTCAGAAAATGAGACTCTTAATTACGGCCAAAGTTGGGCTTGTCCCCTGGCACTTCTGTGAACACTTCAGGCAATGGTGGTGACAGATTTCAGACCCAAGAGCCATTAATTTTCTGAGCAGTGACACATCTCTGACGCCCAGGCCTAAACCATTGGTATGTCAGCCAGACACCATCATGTTGCTGAGCAGTTCTAGAAATCTCTACCCACTCCTAAATGTATGAAACTGATCAGGTGGTTCTTTCTCCTCTCCCCAAATTTGGCCTCTTAAGTTCATATGGACTAAATGAGTGCTCTGCTAATATGCTTGATTAACAACTTCACATGGGGATGTTTCACAAATACAGATTTGAGGACATTAGTCTAGATTTGTTGACTGAGAATTAGGGAGTAGGGCTTACATTCTGGTTCTGTATTGAGACATATGGGTGGACCTCTGATCTAAGTAAAATTGTGTGTGTGTGTGTGTGTGTGTGTGTGTGTGTGTGGGAGAGAGAGAGAGAAAGAGAGAGATTGAGAGAGAGAGAGAGAGAGAGAGAGAGAGAGAGAGAGAGAGAGAGAGAGAGATAGAGAGAATCGAGTAAAAAGATGGGAGGAGAAAATTTCAACTCCCCTCATTCAGGTAGCTCTCTGATGCTGTGAGGTGCCATCCAATAGGTTCTGCATCAGAATGAACTGATGTACAATATTTCCCGGTCCTGGGCCATCCTCGCAATTGTTCATATGATTGAGTCTATTGTTGCAGCCACTGTGTCTCTCCATCTCAATGAGGCTCTTCCTCTGTTTCAAAGCCCTGGGACTTTCCCTACATGATGTCCTTCTCCAGGGACTGGTCTCTCCTGACAACATGCCCAAAGTATCTCTCTAGAGAATTCTCTCTCTGGAGTACTTTATTAGCATTCTGGATTTGAATGTCTATGTACTCAGCATTGACTGATTAAATGAAGTTCATTGATTCTTAAGACCCATAGAACAAGATGTGAAGGACAGAGAGATTTCTTCTGAGGGTCGAAGAAAATACTGACACAGGAGAAATTATCTTGATGGGCCTTCAATCCCAAAGGAAAAAATGGGCTTGCCTTTAAAACTGCAGCTACGAAAGCCTGATGTACCCCAGAGCCCACACCTAGGTTTTTGGACATGCACGAAGAAGCTGGATTTCCTCAAATCTAAGAGATGACTTGAAAATGGAGTGCCACAACCAACCTTTGAACACAAGTATCCAGGGGCATATCTTTACCACGTCTCATAGAGAAAGTTCTGACATTGTTTAACCACAAGACATGTGTGAGTTAGCTATTCCGGAATACATGCAGAAACTGTATTCCCAAATTATTTTGCACTTCACTACCTCCAAGACTAGGAGACATTAGCAAGCATTTGTGCGTGTGTGTGTGTGTGTGTGTGTGTGTGTGTGTGTGTGTGTGATGTATGTGGCTGACTGGGAGGCTTAAGTTGGAAGATGAGTAGAAAAAACCTTCTACTCATGCCTCAGAGCAGAGATATTCTATATACTTGGAAAACAATCTAAGTTTTTAGTACTGCTGAGAAATTCAGATTGTAACCGTTTAATTCTCACCTGTCTTTAATCTTTTGAGTGGGGTGGAAGTAGGGAGGGCGCCTGCAAGCTAGTTCACCACCATTGTTCTCTATCTTGGTTGCACATTGTGATTGCCTGGGGATCTTTAACAAGGACTCAGACATGTGGACTCCTCTGGAGAGTTTGATTTAATTGGTCTAGAATACAGCCTGGGCATGCCTTTAAAAGCTCCCCAGGTGATTTGAAATTGCAGACAAATTGGAGAATCCCTGGCTCCCTTACGTTTGAAGGCGTCAAATTGAAATTTTCCCCAACTTTGAATTTCTCCCTGTCGCTTTTAGCCTGTCCACTGTGGACTTCCCAGGAACACAGTGCGACACAGGGAGGAGAAGGACCTTCTGTTTGCCAAATGTGTGATGAAAACAAGGTCTCCAGTTCCAAGTACTTCTCAAATGGCACGTGGGGGCTGTTCAATACACGGCTCTGCTTTCAGCAACATTGTTCATTCTAGATCCTAATAAGCTGTTAGGAGCAAAACACACACATCATTTGAAAGTGAAATGAGGCACAGTCCACAGATAAAGCAATTGTTTGTTTAAGAGGTGATTAGCAGCAACAAAACAAGCAAACTTATACTTGAACCTGAAAGAAATGACACCCATTTCGAACTCTGTTATTTGAGCAACGCAGTCGAATGCATAAGGTCAGCGCGAACCTGCCGCTGTCAGAATCCCTTTTTCTGCGTGTGGTGCAGGGAAGAGCTAGCTAGTCGATGCCATTTTAGAAGCGAGATGATATTAAAAGAATAGCCTGTCAGAAGGAATAAAGAAAGGGAAGCGTCTCTGTTTCTCAAAGGAACACAACTGAGATTTAAATTGTTCGGCGCTATGATAAATTATACGGCTTTAAAACCACTGTAATCACTGAATGAACAAAACAGTTTGCCTCGGGTAATTATGCCTTTGCGGTGCCCTTCACTTTCAAGTTAGTTCCCCCTTGGAAATGTTACACCCCGGCACTGTGCGCTGCGTCGAACAGTGCTCATCTCCGTGTGAAATGCTGGGCTTGTCTTTAAGAGCCAGTGAGCCCGGAAATATTCTCAGTTCAGACCAAGTTCAACGAAAACACCATTTATACTCAAACATGGCATCGGGCGAGAATAGACAATGGTCTCTCCATCACAGCGCAACAGGGGGCTGGACTTTATCCATGGACTGTACAGGAGGGCTTTCTCCCAGGGCGGGATCTTTCAGCCTTACACCCAGCCTAGAAGTTAGCAGAATGGGAACTTCATGTGGAAGAGATGGCAGTTAATGAGCAAGGGCACCGGGGCGGAGGATAAATAACCGTGTTATTAGTGTGCTCAAGCTTGGAAGTTTAATAAGCAACTGAGGTGAACAGAAAATCCTTCGCTTTGTGTTGTCTGATAATGCATTCGGGTTTTGCAGCCTGCTACTTTCAAAAGTTGGGGAAGGGTCTAATTGGGACTTCTCAGAGGTAGTGTGTGTAAGAATGAGGGTTCCCGTTCCCCCCTCCTCATGGGGTGCCAAAGTTGGCAGTTGAAAAGAGAACTTCTCAATGCAGCTCACCTGGTATTGCTGTTTTAAAACGGTTCCCACACAAGGTATCTATTTGGTATCCTTTTCCAAAAATATAATTTTATTGGGAGCTTTTACAGATATCATAACATTCCAGAGTTCAATCACATCAAACATTATTGTACAATTTCTAAGACTATCAGTTTCAAAACATTTACTTTCTTCTTTAACTTCTTGATATCAATTCCCTTTTATCCCTTTCCTCCCCTATCTATCTATCTATCTATCTATCTATCTATCTATCTATCTATCTATCATCTATCTGCCATATCTCACACCATCTGATCTTTCCATTCACATACAACTCTGTTGTTTGCTTCCCCTTCCTCCCTATCCCCCCACCTCTCTTCCCATCCCCTCAGGGAATCATTACTCCTGTTATTTTTTCCTGAAGTGTTATCTTGGTTTTCATGTGTCACATGATCTTAATTATACAAATGAACACATACAAGTCTAACATGATTAATGAGGTAAAACAAATAAAAACCATAATAACAAGGAGAGGCAATATTAAAGAATTAGAAGGTAGTTATGTGTTTCATTAGTTCTACACTTTACTCTGGGTTTATTGTCCCTTCTATGTGGCCCTTCTGAGAGAGACTGTCCAATTATCTTACAGGTAGGTTTCGGGTCTCCACTACATCCACACCCCTTCATCTAGATTTGGTTTCTTGTTTTTGAACTTCTGATACCTTTTCCCATTGACACCTGGTGTGTTAGTCTGGGTACTTTAGAGAAACAAATCCACAGAAACTCATGTATAAGAGAAAGTGTTATATACATGTTAAATGCACATAAAGAAAGCATCCCAATCCAGTGCTGCCAAAGTCCCACATTAACCCATATGTCCAACATCAATTCACAAAGTCTTTCTCCATCTCACAAAACACACACTATGATTCCAACTACAAGAGGAAAGCTGAATCAGTGAATGTGTAAGCATCTAAGTGCTGGAAGGGGTCTCCACACAGCTGCTCCAGCACCCAGGGCTGCATCAGGGTAGGTCCATGTGGCTTCTCCTCAGGGATGTCTTGCAGGAAATGAGCCTTGCCAGCTGAAGCAGGAACTGTCTAAGGCAGCTGCACCCTGGTCTGACCATCACAAAGCAAGAGACTTGGGAACTTGAAAGATGAGGCCCAACAGTCATTTATCTCTCTGCCCTTCAATTAACTCCGCATGTGTTTATCAGCCAGGTTGGCAAAATAAACTTTAACTATATCACCTGGTATGCTTCTTCCATGTGGGCTTTGTTGCTTCCTTGCTGGATGGCCACTAGTTTAACTGCAAGCCTTTAAAATCCCTGATGCTATATCTTTTAATAGCTGGGAACCATCAGTTTTCTTCACTATATTTGCTTATGTACCCATTTTGTCTTCAGTGATCATGTCATGAAGGTGAGTATCATACAACACCACAGTATTAGAATCAACCATTCTTGTACTGAGTAAGATATTAGTAGAGACCCAAAGTCCATCTGTTTCCTTGTTTCATTTGCATATATGTAAATATTTAAACAAATACACCTCTATTTATAAATTTACATATATATGCATCTCTATATATACCTATATATCATTTTTCTTTCTTCTACTTTCCTTTTTCTTCCCTCCTGCCCCACTGCCATGTTTGCCCATCATTCACCTCTCAGCATTTCCTCTCATATTCAATTCAATTGATTGAACATGACCAAAAAAGCTACACCCTTCTCGCCATCAATTTTAGAACCTTTACTGTTCCCTTATCCCTGTCATTATTGGCTCACTGCTCACCTCCCCCACCTCCTCCCCTCCCATGCCCCCCCCCCCAACTGTAGGTTGCCTACCCTGCCTATCTTGTATGGATAAACACCAAAAATAAAATACCAAACAAATAGTCCCAAGTCTAACAGGGATTCTGACACAGTAGATGAATATGATAGTGACAATGACATTTTATAATCCATCAGTCCAGCCCCCTTTTCTTTCAGGGTTCAAAATCCCAGGACCTGCTTACCTAACAATACGTTACCCTTGTAGTCTTCAGAATTCATGTCTTGAGTGAGACGATGGAAACTACAAGCCAATTTGGCACCAACACCTTTTCAGATTCCCTTGCTGCCCGGGTTAACCTCTGCACAGAGGCAGTCTATAGCTTCCAGTTTCCTTCAATGAAATGGCCTATCAGCATCTTTGGTGATGCAAATGGTAATGTGCTCAACTACTAACTGAATGGAGATGTGAACCCACTCAGGATAACTTGGAAGAAAGGTCTGGCGATTGACTTCTGAAAGGCCAAACTCTTGAACATCTGATGGAGCGCCTGCATGGGGTCACCCTAATGAGATTGGATTTAACAGCAATGGGTAAAGTGGCTTGGAGAAGGAATATTAATGAGAAAAACTAACATATGCTGAAGATTTATGAGAGGCCAGCATTATTCTATACTAATCAAATGTATGACTTCTATTAACCCTGATAAAGCTTAGGAAGCAGGTGCTTTCATTTTCTCAGTTTATAAAGAAGAAAAGCATATAGGGAGTGGTGGGCTGGCTTGCACAAAGACACAAATAATAGAGTTGGGTTGGTACCATGCAATTTGACTCCAGAACATTCTAAATGAAACCTTAAATTAGACCACTTTAAAGGCACAAGTCTTTCCCTCCTTGCTCCCCAAGTCCCTGGGTGTCAGAGAGAGAGAGAGAGAGAGAGAGAGAGAGAGAGAGAGAGAGAGAGAGAGAGAGAGAGAGAGAGAGAATTTACATACTAACCAAAGGCTAGAGGTTACATCTATTCCAAGAAAGACCTACTTCTGAAAAATCAGCCATTGGAAACCCTATGGAGCACAGTTCTGCTCTGATACAAATAGGGCCACAGGAGTGGGAATCTGCTTTATGGCACCTGGTGAGCATTCAGGCCTCATCGCCCAGCTGCCTTATTTCCACCCACAGCTTTCCCATCCTGAAGAGGAAGAGGAAGAGATGGTGGAGCAGATTCAGAAGCAGCATGTCACCTGCCTCTTCTGTTCTCTGGCATCACAGAAGAGACTCCCTCATCTTTGAATCAGAAGGTTGATCTTTATATAACCTTGTGGCTTTCTGTCCTTTGGTTCTTATGACTCTGGGATTTACAGAAGGGTTCTGGAGCTGAGGACTTCAGGGAGAATTGAAAGATGGAGTGCAATGTAACTCCCTTCGATGATGTCATAAGGCATCCTCTCCAAAGCACATTGGACAAGCCTCCTGCTAGTTGTAAACAATACATTAGACCAGGGGATTTAAAAATCCAAGTGAGATTGCAGCTGCAAACAGTTCAAAAGTCTGGGCGATTAAATGAAGGCTGATTGAGTTGCGCTGAGCAATCCCATAAATGTAATTGGACTTTGGAATTAGTTGTGGTGGTGGATCCATCAGCCTCTCTGTCTTGTTCTGTCTAACTGGCCAGAATCAGGATTGCATGCATAATAGACCTCCACAAGATTGATAAACCCTGGGCATTTGTTTGGAGTCGGGTCTTTTGGAGGTTGCTCCTAGATGCACCTGGCTATGATTACTCTGATTTTGGTATTACCTTCATGTAGAGAGCTGGTTTTGCACCTGAATATAGATAGCCCGGTTTACATGCAAGACCCGCTTCTGCGTCATATTTGCCACACCAGGTTCCCAAATATTCCCCTTTTAAGTCTCCTTCTGTGGCTTGTTTTGAAACGACTCCTGCCCCCTCCTACTTTCTACTGTTACTAATGAGCCACTCTGGGTGAGCAACTGTGACATATTAGGCCCTCAGGGAGCAGCAGGGATAACTATAGGTCTGTCCACAGTAGGGCTTCATGGCACTGACCATTTATCCAGTGACCATGTGGGTCCAGTAAACAATGCAAACCTGTCCACCTCTCCCTCCCTCTGTGGCTTTTGGGCCTGTGTATGTGCATTCCCCAGGGCACTTTAAGGAGACACCAAACTTGTCTTCATTATGGCTCTGACTCATAACCCAATTAATGGTGTCAAGAAGTGAAACACGGTCCCCAGGACCAGCTGCCTTTGGAAAGCAAGTCCCAGCCTGTTCAGAGCTGTAGCAAATGATGCTCCAGAGAGGCAGCACTGAATCTGTTCCTCTAGCCTCATGCCCAGGGGATTTCCAGTAAGACAGTTTGGAGCGTCCGTTCTTGGTTTGGGGGAGGTCTGAATGTCCTTTGTCTCAACTTTGACCTAGGCTAGAGGTGCTAAGAGGAAACCTATGAGAATGATCCTATTCCATTGTCATTGAGTTGATTTTGACTGATAGGGGAAAAAAACCCATATAGTAGAAAGTAGAACTCTTTCATGATGTTTTTTTGGCTGTAATCTTTCTGCAAGTAGATTGCTAGGCTATTCCTCCATGGTTCCACTTGATGTGTTTGAACTGCCAACCTTTAGACTTCAAAATGGGGCTCAGAACTATTTGGGTCACTGAGCGAACTGAGAGGGTGGTAGGGAAAGTGTTTGTCTGATACTACCTGGGACTTTTGTGTCAGGGGCCACCTGCTTCGTGTGTGCTGGGTTTCCCCGGGTTCAGGCAACAACTCTCACTCCATGACCTGAGTTCTGTTCTTTTGTTTTGTTTTGTTTTGTAGATCGTTTTATTGGGGGCTCTTACAACTCTTGCTTTAATTCATACATCAGTTGTATCTGGCATATTAGTACATATATTCCACTGTTCTTTTCTAAACATTTATTTTCCATTGAGCCCTTGGGATCAGCTCTTCTTTTTCTGTCCCCCTTCCTCCCTACTCCCCCCTCCAACTCTCATGGTCCCTTGGTACATTGTAGATTTGTTCATTATTTTCAAATCTCATACTGACTGCTGTCTCCCTTTCCCGCTGATTTCTGCCCTCCACCCCGCCCCCAGGATTGGAGTGTGTGGTTCTGTGCCATTCATTATGATCGGTACTCCTCTCCCTCCCCATCTCCCCTCCCCTTTTGGTATCTCTATTTCCATTCATATTCCTGGGTTCCATGTGTCGAAAGTTTTATCTCTTACCTATGTACATACTTCCATCTAGTGCAGAATGGAAGTGGTACTGGGGTCATGATAGTGGAGGGGATGAGGAGGTCTCAAGGGATCAGAGTGCTCTACTGCACCTTGATTGACTCATCCCCTTCCTGTGACTCCTCTGGGGGGGGGGGTGTGCTCCATTGTCCACAGAGGGGCTTTGGGTCTCTACTCCACACACCCCGCCTTCATTTTCACCAATGCAATTTTGATTGCTTATTTACTGTTTGTTGTGAATCTTCTGATGTCCATTGCCTAGTCTTGATGACACCTCACACTCTCACTGGCTGGTGCGCTTCTTCCTTGTTGCTTCACTGTTGGATGGCTGCTTGTTTAACTTCAAGCCTTTAAGACCCCAGATGCTATATCGTTTAATAGCCAGGTACCATCCTCTGTCTTCACCACATCTACTTATGTACCAATTTTGTTTTAAGCAGTCATGTCGGGGGTGGGGTGGGGTGAGCATCACAGAATGCCAATTTGTTTTAGGAAGAATCTTTCCTTCTTGTATTAAGCAAACCAGTTGGCCTTGAGTAGATTCTGACCCACCTGTGTGGGTCAGGGTACAACTGCGCTTCATAAGGTTTCCAATGTATATTTATTCATAAGGTTTCAAAAGTAGATTGTTGGGCCTTTATTCTGAGGCTCCTGTGGGTGGACTTGAACCTCTAACCTTTGAGTTAGCAGCCGAGTGTGCTTACCTAGAGATTTCCCATATTGACCAGATCCTAGATATCTTTGTTTCTATGGAACATGTGCTTTTTCTTACAAAACTGCCATTGGTTTTTAGGTGAAAGCCCAGCACCATGGACCCATTTCCCATTTCATCAGCAAGGTTAGTTCATAAATACAGACCTGCGAGTTTTCGGAATCATGTATGCTAGACAGGGCTCTCACCAAGACTAAGGCATACTATTCCTTCTAATCCCTGATTGAAAACACATATTTTTCAAAACAGGCTTACTATGACTGAGACAAAATGATTTTTTCTTTCTAGAAAACTGTTTACTTCTTTCTGAGAAGAGTCAGAATTCTCTTTTTTAAATTGTTTTATTAGGGGCTCCTACAATTCACCACAATCCATACATACATCAATTGTGTAAAGCACATTTGTACATTCATTGCCCTCATCATTCTCAAAGCACCTGCTCTCCATTTAAACCCCTGGCATCAGGTCCTCATTTTTTTCCTTCTCCCTCCCCACTCTCCCCTCACTCATGAACCCTTGATAATTTATAAATTATTATTTTGTCATATCTATCTTGCCCTGTCTGACATCTCCCTTCACCCACTTTTCTGTGGTCCATCCCCCAAGGAGGAGGGCACATGTAAATCCTTATAATTGGTTCCCCCTTTCCAACCCACCTTCCCTCCACCCTCCCAGTATGGACACTCACACCACTGGTCCTGAAGGGATCATCTGCTCTGGATTCCCTGTGTTTCCAGTTCCTATCTGTACCAGTGTCCATCCTCTGATCTAGCCAGACTTGCAAGGGAGAATTAGGGTCACGATAGTGAGGGCAGGTGGGGGGAAGCATTTAGGAACTAGAGGAAAGCTGTATTGTTCATCGTTGCTACATCGCACGCTGAATGGCTCGTCTCCTCCCTGAGACCCCTCTGCCAGGGGATCTACAGTGGCCTACAAATGGTCTTTGGGTCTACACTCCGCACTCTGCCCCCTCATTCACTATGGTAATTTTTTTGTGTTCTGATGATGCCTGATACCTGATCCCTTTGACACCTCGTGATTGCACAGGCTGGGGTGCTTCTTCCACGTGGGCTCTAATGAGAGCTCTGTACCGTTTGTTGAGTACAGCGTGCCAAGTATAGCGCAGGGAGCTCAGTTTATAGTATCTCTCATTCTCCCAGTAGCCTTTCCAGTGGGGAACTGTACCCATTTTTCATGTGAACACTGATTTTGAAGGAAGTCTGGGTGAAAGAGGGAAGTAGGTATGTTTTGCCTCAGAAGTGAGGTGGGAGCTTCAGAGACCTGTAACTAATACTCTATCTTGCCTTACTTTTTTCTTATTCCCTGCAAGTTGCCTTGGGATTTTTTAATATCCCAAGTGGTATAAACTTTAATTTTATGTCTCCAGGTAAGAAGACTGAATCTCTAGGAGGGTGGATCTCCAGAGGAGAGGTTCAGAGGGAAGTGAGTCCCCTGTAGTCACCACATGACACCCGCAGCATGGTAGGTGTCCCATGGCAGCATCTCCCCTGGGGCAGATGGGGCTCCTGGCAAGATGACAGCCTGTGCTAAGAAGGGAAGCAGTTGAATATCCAGCCCCACCTTTCCCCAGGGATTCTGTTCTTCTGCTGCAGCCAAATGTTGCTCAGTTGAGAACTCTCACAACAAAACAATCTCTGTGGCTTAACCTGAAATCATTCTCAGGCCTGATTGTCCCAGAGGTCTTGTTTTTAATAATACTTCTTCCTTCCGCTTCTCTTTCTCTTCTGGCTGGCCACTCCTCCCCAGTGTCTCCTGCTCCTTTACCCCCACCCTCTCCTCCTTCACCTTCCCTCCTCCCTTCTCCCACTCCTTCACTCTCTGTGATTCTTAATCATTATACTTCTGGAACATGACAAACCTAACAGAATCTTGCCAAAGTGAGAGGGCCAAGGGAGTTAGTATGAAAACTAAAGCAAGTGCCAAACTTATTTGGAAAGGCTTGGGTTTCATGGGAACTCTTTGCTGCAGTGAGAAATCAAGAGAAGGAGATTGAAGAGAGAGGAGGGAGGTTTCCTCAGCTGGCTGATTGGCTCCTGTGTTGGTTGCCCAGGGAGTGTGGCCATAAACTGGATTAGTGATTCTTAACCTGTGTCAGTTCACAGATAGCTTTGAGAATCTGGGGGATACATACATGGACACAGGTCTGGATACAATTTATGGGGCTTATTATGCTTTTCTCAATGCCCAGGCCAATTGGTCATGCTCTGTGAATATGCTACTTCCCTCTGTTGATTTCATCACTGTTATCCACCTGAGGCACAAATTCTCTAGGAGACATGATCATGTCATTTATTGGCTGCACTGGGATATGTTCAACAGTGATAGTAATGACCCCAGGACAACATGCATCAACTGAGACTACCCCTGGCAAGCTGGGAAATAGCGTCATCTCATGGAGTTTGGTGGTACATTCTCTGGGTCACCTTCTACTTATCCAGCTGTGCAAATGCAAAGATTGGACTAAGTCTTCATAGTTTCTTGGAGCACTGGTATTTTTATTAATACATAATATTTTATTATGTATATTGGAGTCCATGGGTATGCAAATTATTAAGCCCTTGGCTACTACTAACTAAAATACTGGTGGTCAGATTCTAGCTAAGGGTTTCTTGACAGAAAGACCTGACAATCTCCTTCTCAAAGATCATAGCCTGTGAAAACCCTAAGATGTGCCATTCCAGTCTCTGAAACACACACCCTTATCATGAGTGAGAATCAACTCTCCTACAACTGTCTTTGTGTTGTTATTGCTGCTGTTTACATGGGGCACGGAGTTAATGTGCTTAACTGCTCAGCAAAAGGTTGAAGATTGGAGGCCACCCAGAAATGTCTTGAAAGGAAGGTGATAGGTTTCCTATAACCCTGCCATTGAAAACTCTCTTGATCATAACTTTACTAAGATGCACATGCGATTGCCGTGAACTGGTCACTCATGTTCAGTGGAGAAAAAGTATAAGGAGTAACACATTCTGTCTCCTACTAGTTGGTTAACTCCATGTGTCCACTCAGTACAGAAACTGGGAGCAACTGTGTATGAGGTCTTTTACTGTTGTGTAATAGCTAGGCAATGCTCTGCACAGTGTCTGCTCCTGGCTGTACACAACTGACCATGATATTGCCTGCTTATTATTTACAGAGTAGCCACAGTTGACTTATGACCATCTGAGAAGGGAAGTATACTCTCTCTCTCACTCTCGCTTTCTCTCTCTTTCTCTATCTCAAGGGCCATAACTTTCAATTATAGGGGGAAAGTAAGTCTGTGCTAAGATTACACCTACTGGGGAAAGGTTGATAGCCCAGAGCCCTTGGGGCTCAGGTGTCGGGCTATTTTGGGGGTCATTCTGGCATCGGGATTATCCTGGTCACCTTGTGCCTCTCAAGTAAAGCAGGGACCACAAATGTTAAAGTCCATGAAGGTCTGGCTCCCCCTCAAGTGAAAACGAGCCTGGTGCTGTGCGCACTGGTCCCCTGGCCGGCTGGTGCGAGGCTGTTCTAGGTCCACCATTGATTTTCAGGAGGTCCACAGCAGATCCTCTCATTCATTCTTTTCAAGTTTCATTTTCTCCTGCTGTTCTCACTGAATGAAAATAGAGACCAGAAAATTGTAAATGGCTTAGCCCCCCAGTGTGTCAAAGCTAAAGGGCATATCCTCAGGCAGACAGTAAGTTGTAGAGAAAGCTTTGGCCAAGAGTTATTCACACACATTTCTATCATTGGTCCTCACACCATCTAAATGAACTTGGGTCTCAGTTTTCTCTGGGAATCTTTATTTTTCTGCTGGAGAGGATTTTGTTTTATATTTTTTATATGAAAACCAGCAGAATCCTTTTAAGTGAGGACATTTCCAGTAGGCTTTCTTAGCTATTAAAAAATACACATATAAAAGCAAAGATTTTAGACAGTGGCGGGACGTAGAACTCAGACTGACACCAGTTCAGTGATCTCCCTCTCAACCCTCATTGCACTCCTGAAGCACTTCATCTACCACCCACCTAAAATTCTAATGATTTCTAAAAAATAAACTTAAACAATTTTTGTAACCACTTTTGATTTACAGAGAATTTGTCAAGATATCGCAGAAAGTTCCCATTTAGTTCAACCCATTTTTTATTATTATTATACCATTTTATAGTAGCATGGCTAATTTCTTCCAAGACACCTTTAGATAGAACCTAGCCACCAATTTTTCAGTTTGTAGTAGCCAAGTGCTTAACTGTTTGCTCAGCTCAGTGATTCTTATGTGAATGAAGAAAAGGAAGGAAAACCACTCCCCCCCCCACCCACTCCCCACCAAACTTAGTGCACTCAAGTCAATGCTGGCTCATTGAGACTCCATGTGGGTTTTCATGGCTATAACTGTTTATGGGAGAGTATTCAGTCCAATCTTTCTTCTGTGGAACTGTGAATGGTTTTGAACTGTCAACCATGAAAATCATAGCTACTACACCACCAGATGAAAGGCTGACAAAAAACACCAGTCTTCTAAAACAATGAAGATCTAGTCTAATTTTTCTTTTCACTTCTGGATTAGCTAGACACGTATTCAATCTGTGTGCTGAGCATGTAATATGAAGAAGAGTGTGACAACAGGATTGGTAGAAGGCTTAACAATCTTTGATATGCAGATAATACAACCTTGCTTCCAAGAAATGAAAAGAATTTGAATCACTTGCTGATGAAGATCATGAATTGCAGCTTTCAGTATGGATATCAACTCAGTGTAAAGAAAGCCCAAGTCCTAACTGGACCCATAGGTTACATCAAGATAAATGAAGAAACGATTGAAGAGAAAGGATTTCCTTTTGACTGGATGCACAATCAATGCTCATGAAAGCAGACATCAAGAGAGAAAATGATGCATTGCACAGGATACATCTGCTCCACAAGACCTCTTTACAGTGTTCAAAAACAAGAAGTTTACTTTGTGGTCTATGATGTGCCTGATCCAATCAGCGGTATTGCCAATCACCTCATAGAATGTGAAAGCTGGACACTGACTGAAGAATCCACGTGTTTGAATTATGTATGGTGCTGGCAAAGACTATTGAAAATACCCTGAACTTCTAAAAGGACAAACTCATCTGCATGGAGGAAGTACGACTTCTTAGAGGCAGGCATGGTGAGACCAGCAATCATGTACGTTGGACATGTTGTCAGGAGAGACCAGGCCCTAGAAAAGGATGTCATTCTATGTAAAGTGGAGAAGACAACAAGAAGACCCTCAACGTGATGGACCGACACAGTTCCTGCAACAATGGACTCAAACATAGGAACAATTGTGCGAACGTTGCAGGCCTGGGCATGGTCTCATTTTATTTGTCCATAGGTTCTCTATGAGCCAGAACCAAATAGATAATACCTAACACCACCAACAAGCTGACGGTAGCCCAGGGGACCAGCCAACATCACAAGATAACACCATAGCCTAGCCTGTCTGGGATTGTCTCACTTGATGTATGTTGTTTTGGTATAGTTACTATTGCTCTCAAATTGTCCCAACTTCAAATCAATGAACCAATATTCACAAAAAATTTCAATGAATGTTCGTAGTACTTTTTAACCGGTTTCCTTAGTTTTTAACATATGTGTATCTTTTATTCCAGTTCAGGACATCACATTATATGTAGTTCACTGTGCCATCTTGGGCTCCTCTTGGTGTTGATAATTTCTCAGACTCCCCTTGCTGTAATGATTCCATATGTTAGAGGATAAAACTGAGAAAAAGACAGGGTTTTCAAGGTGGTGACTTATGAGAAACGAAAGGTCAGTTCTCACTTTCTAGGTGCCTCTAGGTGGGTTTGAACTATTAACCTTTAGGCTAGCAGTTCAGCACTTAATTGTTTGTGCCACCCAGGGACTCTTTTTTCCCTCATAATCAGAAAGGGTGTTCTTGGGATGAGGTAAGACTTTAAAAGACTTTAATACTCTAGTCCCACACAGGCCTGTTTTGGAAATTTAGTGAGGAACACTACAATGAGCACCCTCTCTGTGTGGTGTTATTGTTAGGCTTGAGTCCACCCAGAGGTGCCACAAAAGAAAGCCGTGGAGATTGACTTCTGAAAAACCAGCCATTAAACCCCCTATGGAGCACCGCTCTCCTCTGATACATACATGTACTCTGTCACGGGGTCAAAACGAGCTCCATGGAAACTTTGTTTGTTTGTTTGTTTGTTTTGGAGTGAGGCCTGGAACCTAGAGTGTGGTTAATGACTGACATTGTCAGATGAAGACTAGAGCCAGAAGAGAAGCATTTGTGCACCCCAGAATCCTGGCACAGAGCTCATGTCAATTCCCTGAGATATCCACCCTCCTTGAAAGCCAGGAATCCTGGTTCTCTGCTCTCACGGCACAGCCTTCTGTTCCCTTGGCAATTCTAGCATTCAATGTGATTATTCACTCAAGCGGGTTATCCGGGACTGTGAAATACGATTCTTGAAGGCTAGAGTGAAGCAAGTGGCCCTTGGGGACTAGCCAGCTTGGGTTGTAAATCAATCTTCTCCACACAGAAACTCCGGTGGTTAAACATTGCAAGGTGAAGAGTGGCCCCCTTGTGGGATACCCTGCCGCGATTGCCATGTTAGCTGAGAATATTGTGTTTCTGGAAATGCTCTGATGGAAGACAGAGAAGCCCCTCCTGGGATTTTGTTTTCTGCACGTGGGAGCATCTGTTAACGGGGAACGAATATGGCTGAGTACACAGAATGTTTTGAAGAGTTGCCTTTGTGTGTGTGTGTGTGTGTGTGTGTGTGTGTGTGTGTGTGTGTGTGTGTAGAAAAAGGACATGATAAGATGGAATCTATTTCTTGCTAATTCTGTTCAGTACTTCCAAGAAAAACAACACAACACATAATGGACTCAAGTCCTTCCCATCAGAATACTATGGATACTTTGTAACCCTTGCCTTAGCATGTAGTTTGGGTGCCTGTAATAATATGTGAGAAAACCCAGACTGCATGTGAGGAAATTGAATGTCGGGCTTACAAATTTCAGCTCCCACTTGTTAGTTTTAGACTTTCCTCAATCAAAGCTAAAGATAGTATGGTTTTGTTTTTAGATGCATGTCCCATAAGGATGTGGTGTGTTTCATATCTCTCAGGATTCTTCATCTCACTTGTGAGTCTCAGCTCTCAAATATTAATTCCCATTTTGCCTGTCATGTGATTCCTGCACAAATGTTTGAAATACCAGGGAGAAAAATAAAAAGCAAGCGGTGTTTCCCTTGTAGAATCCGTATAATAGGTAATGATGTGAGGTGCTCTCAAAATTTCAATTCTGTGTTAGTTTTGGACAGGTATCCAAAACTTGAAGCAGTGGGAGCTCCCCATAAATTCTTTTCTCTAACTGACCAATTCAGGCATTACCTCACTTTCTGCCTCTAAGTACCCCCTTAAATAAATGCTATTTTGTTCCTACAATTTTCAAGGCACCATGTCAAAGGCTTTGAGATGTGTGAGATCAATCTGCCCTCAGGAAAGTGGTGCTAAAGATGTGTTTATAATTAAAGCAAAAAAGTAGGGTGTTGGTGGTATACTCTGAAGTAGATATCTTCCTTCATTCAGCAATTATCTATTGATTCCCAATACACGCCACACATATAAGGGAAATTCTGCAACAGAGGAATCACTAAGTGATGCAAATGTCCGACTACCAGAATAGTCATCGAAAGGCTGGTAGTTCAAACCCACCCAGAGACGTGTAGGAAGAAAGCTTTGGCAGACGGCTTTGGAAAATCACAATCATGAACATTCTATGGAGTACGGTCCTACCCGGAAAAGCATGGCGCCGTCCTAATTCAAATTTAGCTCCACAGCAACTGGGGTTTTGGCTGGTTCCCTTTGGTTTTGGTCAGTAAGAGCAGAGATACTTGCCTTGTAGATTTTCTTACTGTCTGCAAGATGAAATCCGAAATTCTTGGGCTAGCAAATATTTTTTAAGTTCTGGCCTCCACCTTTTTCTTGCTTCATGTATTAGTACTTCACTCCAGCAAATACTCTAAATTCCAGTAATTTTCTACTATTTTAAATTCCCTCAATCAATTTTGAAAAGTCATCTCTGTCCCTCTGTTCATGGCGGATCTGTGGCTGGGATGTCTTTCCTTACTTTGTTTGTTTCTTTTTTTTTTTAAGTTTAATTATCCAGGGGTTTTTTTAAGTCATTTTATTGGGGGCTCATACAATTCGTATCACAATCCGTACATACATCCATTGTGTCAAGCACATTTGTACATTTGTAGCCATCATCATTCTCAAAACATTTGCCTTCTACTTGAGCCCTTGGTATCAGATCCTCATTCCCCCCTCCCTCTCCCTCATGAACCCTTCATAATTCATAAATTATTATTATTTTGTCATGTGTTACACTGTCTGACATCTCCCTTCATCCACTTCTATAGTGTCCATCCCCCGGGGAGAGGGTTATACGTAGATTATTGTAATAGGTTCCCCCTTTCCACCCCGCAGTCTTTCCTTTCTTGAAACACAGATGAATCTCTTGCAAAACAGCTCAAATAAAACGTCTATGGTGCCTTTCCTCTACATACATCCCAATGAAATGTTGCTTTCCTTCCTCACAATCTATCAGATGAAAAATAAAACAACAACAATCTATTAGATGCTGCAGATTGGGCAGAAATATAAGGTCTTATTTGAGTCATATAAATCTTGGTAGAAATACTAGTTATCTGTGAAAAGGTGAATGTCAAATGGATTCCTGGAATCTTTCGCAAAGTTCCAGGAAAACCTGCTGATCCAGCAAACCTGTTTATTAGACCTACGGTAAAAAGGAAGGAGGCCAACTTGACCGACTCTTAGTAGTCTCTGAAAATGGACAAATGAGATCGATGAGATTTATGAGATTCAGGGCTTGTCTGCATTATTTTTAAAGGAGCCCTGGTGGCATAGGAGTTCAGCGTTGGGCTGCTAGTCACAGGTCAGCACTGAAAGCACCAGCTTTTCCTCAGGAGAAGGATGGGGCTTTCTATTCTGGTAGAGAGTTACAGTCTTGGAAACTCACAGGACCGGTCGACCCTGTTGTACAGTGTCACTAGCAATTGGTATTGACTTGTTGGCAATGAGTTTGGGTTTTCCCAAGGCAGAGAATTGGTTGATATTGTACAGAGTTCATGCTGAATAACTTCCGATTGAAGGGAACAGGACAGCAAAGACTTTAGATGGCCTTGATAAACGGACTTCGTTTTGAGATGCTAGCTGTTTAGTTCATTCACAGTCTATCTCTCAGAAGCAACTATTTTCTGGAACAAGTAACTAAATTCATTTTGTCTCAAGGAAGGAAGCTGCTTTGAATTCATACTGTTTCATAGGGATGTTATGGGATGCACTTCTTTTGATATATATGAAGTATTTATTACAGTACCAGTAGATGTATGTAGCACATTCTCAATAAAAGGACTTCATGATTCCTCTATGTATTTTGGTTATTATGATATCTGTAATACTTCATTTCAATGATTTGTTTTTATATTTGGATCTCCTATATCAAAAACTCCAAAGAACTAAGGCTATGTTAAATTAATTATGAATCTTTGCAAAAAATATGATTAATATAAGTCTGGTCTCTCTGAGTGTAAATGAGGATGTTCCAAATAGCCAACTTTTCCAAAATTCTATACCACTTCATTACTCTTAATATCAACCACTAATCATTCCCTTATTATTTCCTCTTGTTTCTGGATTCCACAATGCATTGCAACAACATGCAGAACCTGTGAACCATGAACGAAATGGCTTGCATGTTTGTGGTGTCTGACAAGTCCTGAATGTGAAGTGCAGGCGTCCTTCAGGAGGCCTCTTATTCACACTGAATTGATGGTGTTTGCTCCCTGAGTTCAGCAAACTGGTTAATCAGGTCAGCTGATAGGCTACTGGCTCAAGTCCTAAAATTTGCGGTCAAATGTAGGATCTACAGTGGAAGAGCAAACTTCGCCAAAGCTTTTCATTATAGCTACAGATACTTAAAATATCCAAAACTTTAAGGAGATCTCACTCTTAGTCCAGGCAAAGGATCAATGCAAGGTCTCACATAAAGACAATTAACTTACGACCTATGCCCAGTTTCCTAGGTCGGTAACGAACATGTGATTGGTGTTTGCCACTGGTGATTCGACACTACTGTAGTGTTCGTGGTCAGCCAGGAGAGAAAGGTCACAAGGACAGTGTCTTGACCATATGTGGGCTTTAATGGCTAGAGTCCAGCAAGTAATCCACGATGCCACCACACCTCCTTGTGTGGACTTGAATAGAAATATGACTTTCTACTTGTAATGTCAAAAGGGCAGGTAGGAGACCTGCTGATCACTTTAGCCTGTCTTTGGTGGGCCAGGTCCAGTCTCAACCAGTTTTGTGACCCAGTCTTCTGCCTTTCTTGATTAAGCAGACAACTGATGGTTTTCTTATTGAGGAAACAGCTTAAAACTGGAGCTAGTTCTTGTTTTAACACCGACTATAGCCACTGGTGTAGTGAGCTCTGGTAGTATAGTTGTTATGAGTTGCACTGCTAAATTCAAGCTCAGCGGTTAAAAATCACCAGTCCCTCCATGGAAGAAAGACAAGGCTTTTTACTCCTGTAAAGAATTACAGTCTTGGAAACCCAAAAGGGCAGTTCTTCCCTGTCCTATAGGATGGCTAGGAGTCAGAATGAACTCAATGGCAGTGAGTGTGAGTTGAATTCAATAACCACAGGTGTAAAGGCTAGGATGACAAAATGAAGGACGATGGCTAGAAGGGTCCTGTTAGTTAACTACGTAGCAGGCTTGAATATCCCTGCTTCTCTCTCAGCACACCTGGGTTTGAGTTCCTGGTAAGGAGGAATAGAACTTTTGATAGGAGCTTTGGTGGCATAGTGGGTTACATGTTGGGCTCCTTACGACAAGGTTGGCAGTTTGAATCCACCACTCACTCTGCAACAGAAAGATGACGCTTTCCACTACCATGAATATTTACAGCTTCAGCAACCCAGGTCTAGTCTGAGTTATAGGGTCACTATGAGTCATAATGGATGATAGTGAGGCTTTTATAGGGCACAGTGGTTTCAGCATTGGGCTACTACTAGAAATATCACCAGTTCAAATCCAACAGCCGCTTCATAGAAAATAGATAAGACTGCCTGCTTCTCTGAAGAGTTACTGTTTTAAAACTCCTATGGAGAAGTTCTAATGTATAGTATTGCTATACATTAGAATGGACTAAATAGAAATGGCTTATCTCCAGCCTATAGCACAGTTTGGCCAAATAAAAGGTGCTCAAGAAATATTTATAGAATGACTTAATAGATACATATGCTGTGTCAACTGAACTCATTATTTGTATCCTGACACTTGGGAACGTGGGAAGGGAAGAGGAGACAAGGTTCCTTTTCCGAGAACACAGGAGGTGAGAAAAGAAATGGAGAAGTCGACTTTTTGTCTCCCTCATGCATGCTAAGGAGCAACTCTCTTGGACTGAAGTTTAATATATTTAGCAGATAGTCATCCATCGTTCCCTGTTTGCAGACAAGAGCAAGTGATAGCCCCATTAACTGTCCACATAACTCACGGAGCAACATTTCCAAGGTTGGTTTGATTTGGGACCTCGTGCTAGCTGATGTAGAACAAGGCATATGGTCTGACAAAGACAAGCATGGCTGATGACTATTTCTCATGTTTAAGAGGAAAATCTTGAGCTATTATCACCCCTTGCACTAAGAAGGTAGATATGATTTAAGAAAGAGTCAGGACTGTGTAGCAACAAGAGGGGTTGACATAGCGATGCTACGCATGATAAATATTAAAAACACTGACTTGTTTGGCTTGTCTACACTCTCCTTTTTTCTGTGAAACATGTACTACTTAGCCATCTATCCATTTATTAATCGTCCGTTGCACGTGCATCGCCTGACTTGGCATTGTGAGACAAAAACAAGGTTTTGGGTGATACAACATCTGTTAGACTTCAGTTTATACTTTTATTAAGGCAATGAGGGTAAGGTGTCACACTTCATTTTGTAAAGATTTGTTTTTTCAACTGGAACAAGGCTTCACTGGGAATGAGACCATCAGCTTATTCAATATTGCATAATTGCCAGGCCCTCTTCTTCAATAGGAGCTACGGTGGTGTAGTGGTTGTGTATTCAGCTGCTATCCATAAGGACTGCAGTTTGGAACTATCAGACACTCCACTGGACAAAGATGGGACGTTTTACTCCTATAAACAGTTACAGTCTTGGAAATTTATAGGGGGCAGTTCTACCCTGCTCTTTAGGGTTGCTATGAGTCAGCATCAACTTGATGGCAGTGAGCTTATTCAATACTGTATCATCCGCCTGGGGGAGACAGATGCAGATTCCAATTAAGTAGGAAGGCAAAGAGGTACAAGAGAGAGAGAAGTTCTCAGGCCATACCCACAAGGCTAAGACATGATTGATAAGCTGGACTCTACTTAGATGTCCATGCAAGTACCATCACATTGGCATAAAATCTAGCCATAACATCAACCATTAACTTTGTGTTTAATAGTTTAAGTTATTTTTCAATTTTCATCCCCACCAACTGCACTGGGCCTACTCTACTTTCTTTCCCTCCTTTGATTTTTCTTCTCCCTCATGTGGATTATAATGAAAACCCTTTCATTCAAGGCAATACCTGTTCACCTCTAGTCTATCATTCAGCCTTGGCCTCCCTCTCTTGGTAACCTCCAAAGTTTGTTCCCTTTGAACTGAAAGACCTTATTTCCTCATACATTTGTGTGTTTGTGGTTGGCCAATTTTACTCAGCATAATGACCTCTAGGTCCTTCTATGCCGTGAAGTGATTCATGGTCTCCATTGTTTTTTAGTGATGCATAGTATTCCATTGTGTATATATAAAGTTTCTTTATCCATTCATCTACTGATGGGCTTTTGGGTTATTTCCATATTCCTGCTATTGTAAATAGTGCTGACATGGATATGGGTGTGCATGTCTGTTTGTTCCATGACTTTAGGACGTTAGGATTCATGCCCAGAAGAAATCTTGCTAGATGATAGGGAATTTCTTTTCTCTATTGTTTTTAGAAGCATCACATTGTTTTCTCAATGGAGGCACATATTTACCATCCCACCAGCAGTGTATGAAAGTTCAAATCTGTCCTTTTTTTTTTTTTTTTTTTTTTTTTGCTATTTTGAACCCAGCTGTCACTGTGAGTGTAAGGTGGTATCTTATTGTTTTGATCCACATCTTCTGGGCGGCTAGTGATTACGAACATTTCTTCATATGTTTGCTGGTCATTTGAGTGTCTCTACTGGTGAATTGTCTCTTTGTAACCTTTGCCTACTTTTTAGTTGGGTTATTCATCTTGCTCTTATTGTGGTGGTGTAGTTCTCTATAAATTTTAGAAATTGGTCAGTTTTCCTTTGTGTCATTGCCAAAATGTTTCCCCCCACTTTGTGGGTTCTCTTTTTATTCCTGGATAAAGTCTTTGGATATACATAAATGTCTTGTATTTAGTAGCTTCCAGTCATCTATTTTGTTTTCTGTGTCTGCTTTATTATATTTGATATTATATCTGTGCCCTGAAATAGGACCCTTACATTTGTCTCTATTTTTCATGGATGTTCTTTACAGCTCTAGTATTTATATTCAAGTCTTTGATCAAACTTGAGTTTTGTTTTTCTACGTAGAGTGAGGTATGGGTAATATTTCAAACTCCTGCAGTTGGATTGAAATTTGCTGGCATCAATTTTTGAAGAGACTCTCTCTTTCCCATTTAATATTCTTTGGCCTTGGTCAAAGGTCGGTTACCTGTACATGGATGAATTTACTTTGGGGTGTTTTACTCTCTTCCATGTGCCTATGTAGAGATCACTGTACCAGACTGTTTTAACTATTGTGGCTCTGTAAAGGTTTACAGGTCTGGTGGCGGATGCCTCCTATTTTCTTCTTTTCTTATCTCAGGTCTCTTTCCTTTCGATAGGAAGTTAGTAATTAGTTGTTCCATTTCTTTAAAGAATCAAGTTGGGCTCTGGATTGGAATTGCATTGTATTTATCAATTGCATTGGTTAGTATTGACATTTTCACAATCATAGTTTCCTATCAGTACACATAGAATATTCTTTCATCTATGTCACTCTCTTTTGGTTTCTTGTAATAGTGTTTTGTTTTCCTTTTAAAGGTCTTTTCCTCTCCTTCTGGATAGGTTTATTGCTAAGTATTTCATCTTTTGGGTGACTTTGTAAATAATATTGTTTTTCTTGATTTCTTTTTCAGCACTCTCTTCATTAATGTACAAGAATTAGATTTATTTTGTATGTTAATCTTGTATCCTGCTACTTTGTTGAATCTTTTGATTGTTCCCAACATTTATTTTTGATAAATCTTTATTTTTCTCTAGTTATAAAATATTACCTGCAAATTAAAATTCATTTCTTCTTTGCCATTTGGATTCATGTCATGTCTTTTTTGTTTTCTAATAGCTCTGGCTAAGAATTCCAGCACAGAGTTGAATCAGAAAAGTGGTAAGGGGCATCTTGTCTGGTTTTCATTTGCATGGTGAATGCTTTCAGGTTTTCTGTATTGAATTAGATGTTTGCCGCTTGCTTTCTATCTATAGACATTAGTGTGCTGAGAAATTTCCCTTCTTTTTTCTGTTTTACTGAGTATTTTATCAGAAATGAGTGTTAGATATTACCAAATACATTTTTTGGTCAACTGATCTCATTATATGGTTCTTTTATTTTGTTTCTTTGGTAGATTCCATTAATTTTTATCTAATGTTGAACCTTCCTTGTCTGCCTGCTATGAGTTCCACTTGGTTATGATTATATATATATATATATATATATATATAATGGATTCCATTAGCAAGAATTTTGTTGAAAATTTTGTTTATATTGCCTTATATGCATGTGAAAGTTGGACATTGAATAGGGAAGATTGAAGAAAACTCAGATTCATCTATGTTTTTAAGAAATAATGGTCTGTAGTTTTCTCTCTTTGTAATGTCTGTCTCTGGTTGTAGTATCAGGTTTATGTTTGCTTCATAAAATTAGCTTGAGCTTCTTCTGCATACTCTTGAATACTCTATTTATAATAGGTATTACCTCATCTCTTAATGTTTGGTAGAATTCCCTATGAAACCATCTGGCGTTGAGCACTTTTATGTTGTTGTTGGAAGTATTTTTTGATGACCTGGTCTCCCTCCTCCCCCTCCTGTTTAAGGTCTTTTGAGGTTTTCTAACCCAGGTTTTGTTAATTTGGGTGTTATTTTTGTTAGGTGCCATCTAGTCAGTTCTTACTCATAAAGATTCTATATTCAGTAGAATGAAACATCACCTGTTCCTGTACCTGTCTCACAATTGTACTTATGTTTGAGACTATTGTAGCTACCCTATCAATTAATCTTGTTCTGGGCCTTTCTAGTTTATGCTGCACCTCCACTTTAGCAAGTATGATGTTCTTCTCCAGGGACTGGTCTCTTCTGATAACCCACCAATAGTACATTAGATAGAATTTTACCAGCCTTGCCTCTAAGGAGAATTCTGGCTATATTTTCTTCAACATAGATCTGTTTATTATTTTGGCTGTCCATAGTACTTTTAATATTTTTCACAAACACCATATTTCAAGTGCATTGCTTTTTCTTCAATCTTCCTAATCAATGTTCAACTTTAACATGCAAACAAGGCGATTGAAAATGTCATGGCTTAGGTCAGGCACAACATAGTGCTTAAAGTAACATCCACATTTATACTACTTTAAAGAGGTAGTATATAGCAGATTTACCCAATGCAATGCATCATTTGATCCCTTCATGCTTCTGCCAGAGAACTGATTGAGGATCAAAGGAAGATGAACGTTTGGCAACTTCAATCTTGTCTCTGTTTATCATGATGTTACCTATTAGTCCAGTTCTAAAGACTTTTGTTTTCTTTACATCGAGTTGAATCTATACTAAAAGCTGAAGATACTTGATCTTCATCAATAAGTGCTTCAAGTCTTCTTCACTTTCAACTAGGAAAGTTGTATAACTGGCGTATAGCAGTATGTTTATGAGATTTCCTCCAAACCTGAGGTCAAAGTATTCTTCATATAATTACATTTCTCTAGTTATCTGATCAGCATTCAGATAGAATAAATTTGATGAGTGAAAACAGCCTGAAGCACACTTTCCCCAATTTTAAACTATGCACTATGCCCTTGTTGTATTTGTGCACATTCCTCATGTTTCATGTACAGGTTCCATGTGAACACAATGAAGTGTTTTAGAATTTTCATCGTTTTATTTTTTCTTATTCCTTTTATTAATATATTTTAAAACAATTTTATTGGCATACAATTCACATACAAGTATCACACAATTCAATAGTTTTATCATGTTAAGAAGAATTGTACAATCAATTTTAGAACATTTTTTCTTTTTTGCACTCATTTTTATTAGGTCCCCATTCTCCCGCTGCCAAACACCCAAGAGCCATTAATCCAGTTACTGTCTCTTACTCGTTTCAAGACTATCCATAGTTTGTTAAGATCCACAAAGTTGAATGCTTGTGAAACACATGTAAACATCTTCCTGGTATTCTCTGCTCTCAGTCAAGATCTGTATGACATCACCAATGATACCTTGTTTCACCTTGCTTCATGTCCTGTTCTGAATTAAGTCTGAAACTTTGGCAGCTCCCTGTCAATGTACTGTTGCAACTGTTGGATAATTTTCAGCAAAATCATACTTGCATGTGGCATCAATGTTGCTGTTATCAAACTTGCACATTCTGTTGGAACACCTAAATTTTTTTGGAATGGGTACAAATATGGATTACTTAAAATCCGTTGGCCAAGTAGCTATCTTCCAAATTTCTTCACATAGTCATGTGAGTGCTTCAAAGGCTTCATCAGTTTGTGGAAACATTTCAATCCATTTCTCGTGTTGGCTAAGCCTTTCAGTGTAGCTTGTACTTTCAGTGCCAATGGTTCTTGTGCATGTGCTACCTCTTGAAATTGATGAAGGTCGATGATTGTTGTTTTTTTGCATAGTGACTCTGAAATATTGAAAAATTCTGAGTAAAATATTAAATGATGCAGAAAACACCACAAGAAAGTGGCTTTTATATTTACCTATATAATGACTTCTTCTAGTGAGTACTCTTTATTTTTTTATATGGGTTTGAGTTACTATCTATCATTTCAGTTTGAAAGACTCCCTTAAGAATGATTCACTTACACAAATAATGTTGAATTCTACTAATCTGATAATATATTTTTTCTTACTTGAATGAGACCTTGTTAAATATAAAATTTGTGATCTGTATTTTTTTTCTTTCAGAACTTTAAATATGTCATCTCATTGTTTTCTGTCCACCGTAGTTTCTGAGGAGGAATCACCTGCTTATCTTATTGGATATCCCAGGTACATACTGAGTTGTTTTTCTTTTGCTGTTTAGATATCTTCTCTTTGTCTTTGAAGTTTTAATTCTAATAGGTATCAATATGAATTTCATTGAGTACTCTCCTATCATTCATGAATCTCTTGAATGTATAGACTAATTAAAAAATAAAATTTGGGAAGTTTTTGACCATTATTTTGCCGAATATTTTTCCTGCCTTCTCCACCAATACTATTACTGATAGTTTTATTCTTGATGGTGTCTGACAGGTCTCTTAGGCACTGCTCATTTCTCTTTGTTTGCGTGTCTTTCTGCTTCTCAGACTGCATAATCTCTACAGCTCTATCTTTAAGTACATTAGTGTTTTGGAGCCCTGATTGGTTAGTGGATTATATGCTGGCCTGTTAACTGCAACACCAGCAATTCCAATGCCCAGGTTGCTCCATGGGAGAAGGATGACACTTGCTGTTTCAGTAAAGATGCGTCGCTCAGAACCCCCACAGAGACAGTTCTACTTGGTTCTAAAGAGCCTTGAAAAGTTGGGATTGTCTTTATGTCAATGAGGCTTTTGTTGTTAAAATGTACTCTTCTAGCCAAATTTTCATTTGCATTATTGAACTTCTCAGCTCTAAAATAGGTATTTGGTTCTTGTTTATGATTTATATTTATTGATATTCTTGTATGTTGAGGCATTGTTCTCATAGTTTCATTAAGTGGTTTTTCTTTAGTTTCTGAGATAATGGGTTTGTGTTAACTTGGCCAGGCCAGGATTCTCAGTGTTTTGGCTGTGAAGGCCTAATTTTAAATCATGGCGTGATCTGAAAAAATGGAATCAATTCAATAATGGGGTTGATGTGAGCAGCCTATCAGTTGTAAGAAGATTAGGGTCATAAACGCAACCTTTGCACTAAGGTCACAAGACTGATTATAATGAAGGCAAGTTTCCTTGGGTTTTGGTCTATTTCTTATACCAATGGATGCTGTGGAAGAGCTTTTTGCTTCTAGGTGTGTCTGGATCCTGCACTTGGCTCACTGACTTGCAATTCTTTGGAATTGAGTGAATGGCTTTCCATAGTGCCTGCTGATACTAGGAGGCACCAGCCACCTTATAATTGACCTGTCAGACTTGGATTCATTGTCTTTCTAGCAACAAGCTTGACTGGTTGAAATAATATTCACATGCCTCTGCAGCCACTAGACTGTGGGGACTTACATTAGGCTTGCCTGTGTCTGCAACTGCGTGAGAAATTTTATAATTATAAAATTCTCATGGAAACTAAGTCACCTTGGGAGAAGCACACCATCATCAGTTACTGAAGGATTATGAAGCTCATAATCTGAATTTGAAGGGTGCGGGTTAGTATCAAGGTCTAAAATCTGAGAATCTGGTTTTCAGAAGGCTATGGATGACAGTGGGAGCCCAAGATTCCTGGGTGGAACTGTACAGGAACTAAACATCTGGTGAAATCCCCTTCTCCACAATTGAGGGATAGGAGGAAAGTGGCCACTAAACAGAGTGCATTGGTGAGTTGAGTATGGAAGGTCAAATACATAAGCCTGGCTTGAACAGTTAAAACTTGTAAGTAGATTCCCCCTAGGATGCATGCTGGAACTGATCTGTTTTCTGAAATCTTAGGTATTGTGGTATTGTATTGTTTTGATTATACATATTAGGGGGTGTCTCAGGAGTGTTATGTCATTGGGGATCAACCTCTTGATATTCCCATATATGGTTTGGGGGCTTTTTGGGGGGTTCATGTTAAAACCAGGATTGATGAACCTAAAGAATGAGCAAGTGGAATAAAGGAATGGGGAGAAGGGGACACAGAGGTGGAGGTGGGTAGGTGAAGGTGTGATGATGTCAAGGGGTCCATATAGAAAAGGAATGTTTGGTAACTGATTGTAGTAGCAAGTGTATAAATCTGCTGCATGTGATTGAACTATGGAATGATTTGATATATATATTAATCCTAATTAATAAAAATTATCTCTCATTATCTAGCCATCATATAATATATATCTTTGGAAAATGAAACCTAACAGTTTCTTTTGTTTTATGAACATATTCTTTGACTACCATGTTGGCTGTTGGTTTTTATACATAGCTTGTAGTGTATTGAGGAATTTTCCTTCCATTCCTATCTTCTCGAGTGTGTTAAACAGGAATTGGTGTTGGATATTGTTGAATGCTTTTTCTGCATCTATCAATATTAACCTGTGGTTCTTATAGTTTTTTATGTCAACATGGTGAATGATATTAATGGTCTTTCATATGTTGAGCCTGACTGCATCCCTGGTATGAATCCCACTTGGTCATGGTGAATTATTTATTTTATATACTTTTGTATTCTATTGGCCAGTATTTTGTTAAGGATTTTTGCATTGATGTTCATTAGGGATATTGGTCTGGAGTTCTCAATTCTTGTGGGATCCTTTCCTGGTTTTGGTATCAGTGTTATACTAACTTCATAGAAGGAGTTCAGGAGTTTGCTGTCTTTTTCTATGTTCTGGAAGAGTTTGTGTAGTATTGATGTTAATTCTTCCCTGAATGCTTGCTAGAATTCTCCGGTGAAGCCATCTGGTCAAGAGAATTTTTGGTTGGTAATCCTTTGATAATCTTGTCAATTTCTTCTATTGATATGGGTCTGTTGAAATTTTTGACATCCATTTGGGATAGTCTAGGGAGAGATAGTTTTTCCAAGAATTTTTCCATGTCTTCCAAGTTGTTGAGTTCCTTGGAGTACAATCCTTTATAGTCCTATGTAATTATCCATTTGATTCATGACAGTGGGACAAGAAGAAAGTAAAAGGAAATCGAGGAAAGAGCTAGGAGGAAAAGGGAATTTATAGAGGTCTAAATACAGGCATCTACATATGGAAATATATTTATATATGAGAATGGGGAAATAGAGCTATGTGCATATATGAATAGGTTTAGTATTAAGGTAGCAGATGGACATTGGGCATCTATCACTCAAGTATTCGCTAAATGCAAGAATACTTTGTTCTATTAAACTGGCATTTAACTGTCCCATGATGCTCACTTTCCTGACACAATTGCTGAAGATAAAATGTGTGCATACACAAATATGGTGAAGAAAGATGGTGGTGACCGGCTATCAAAAGGTAGAGTGTCTGGGGTCTTAAAGGCTTGAAGGTAAGCAATTGGACATCTAGCTCAGAAGCAACAAAGCCCACATGGAAGCAGCACATCAGCCTGATCACGAGGTGCTGAAGGGATCAGTTATCAGGCATCAAAGAACAAAAATCATATCATGGTATACTCACCTCCCTGATAGGTTCACTGAAGACAAATGGGTGCATAAGCAAATGTGGTGAAGAAAGCTGATGGTACTTGGCTATCAAAATATATAGCATCTGGGGGTCTTAAAGTCTTGAAGGTAAACTAGTGGCCATCTAGCTCATAAACAACAAAGCCCACATGGAAGAAGCACACCAGCCTGCGCGATCACAGAGTGTCGAAGGGATCAGGTATCAGACATCATCAGAATAAAAAATCATATCATTGTGAATGAAGGGAAGTGCAGACTGGAGATCCAAAGCCCATCTGTAGGCAATTGGACCTCACCTTACAGAAGGGTCATGGGGAGGTGGCAAGCCAGTCAGGGTGCAGTGTAGCAACAATGAAACATATAACTTTCATGTAGTTCCTAAAAGCTTCCCTTCCACCCCCCACTAACATGATCCCAATTCTGTATTACAAATCTGGCTAGACCAGAGGTTGTACACTCATACAGATAGGAACTGGAAACATAGGGAATACAGGGCGGACTATCCCTTCAGGACCAGTGATGGGAGTAGCAATACCGGTAGGGTGAAGGTAGGGTAGGATAGAAAGGGGGAACAGATTATAAGGATCTACATATAACCTTCTCTCTGGGGGACAGACAACAGAAAAGTGGCTAAAGGGAGATGTCGGACACTGTAAGATATGACAAAATAATAATTTATAAATTATGAAGGCTTCATGAAGGAGGGGGAAACGGGAAGGCAGCAAAAAAATGAGGGACTTATTCCAGGGTTCTAAGTGGAGAGCAAATGTCTTGAGAATGATGTGGACAATGAATGCACAAATGTGCTTTGTACAATTGATGTATGTATGGATTGTGATAGGAGGTGCATGAGCAATTACTAAAATGATTTTTTTAAGGATCTGTTGTAATGTCCTCTCATTCACCCCTCATACTGTCTATTGAAATGTATTCCCTCCTTTCTTTGGTTGGGTTTGCCAGCAGTCTGTTGATTTTGTTTATCCTTTCAAAGAAGAAACTTTTAGCAGCATTAATTTTTGCCATTGTTTTCTTATTTTCCCTCTCCTGAATCTCACCCTGATTTTTATTATTTCTTTTCTTTTGCTATAAATAGGATTGCCCTGCTGGCTCTGCTCTAGTTGTAAATTTTTTGCCAGCATATCAATCGTGAGTCTCTCTTCCTTTTTAATGTGTGCATGTATTGCTAGGAAACTTCCTCTGATAACTGCCTTTGCTGTTTCACATAAGTTTTGGTACGTCGTGTTTGGTATGTGTTCTCATTCTCGTTCGTTTCTAGAAATTTCCTAATTTCATCTCTGATCTGTGCCAGTATGCACTCCTTTTGCAATAGAGTTATTCACCCTCCAATTGTTTGTTCTTTTTACTTCATCTTTCTTTTGTTGATTTCCAGCCTAATAGCAGAGTGGCCAGAGAGAGGGTTCTGTATGATAGCAATGTGCGTAAACTTATATAGATTCACCTTATGCATCAGCATATGGTCTATTTTCGAATATTTGCCATATGGGCTTGAAAAGAATGAGTTTTTTGTAAATTTGGGTAAAAAGCTCTGTATGTATCCGGTCAAATTGTCCTATTGTAGTGTTTAGATCTCTAGCCACCTTGTTGACTTTCTTTCCCTGTGATCTATCTTTCTCAGAGAGTGGTGTATTGAAGTCACCCACTATAATTTTTTGAGGCTGTGATTTCTTTTTCATTTTTTGGAGCGTTTGGTTGATGTATTCAGCAGGTCTTTCATTCAGGGAATATATGTTTACAATGATTAGTTGTTCTTTGCCTACCATTCTCTTGAGCATGATATAGTGCCCCTCCTCTATTTTTATGGTTTGCACTTTGAGGTCAATTTTCTATGAGATTAGGATTGCAACCCCTGCTTTTTTTTTTTTTTTAATTACAGCTTGCTTGGAATGTTTTTCTCCATCCTTTGATTCTCAGCCTATTTTTGTCTGTAACCTTGAGATATGTCTTCTGTGGGCAGTATATTGATGGGTTGTTTTCTAAGCCTGTCTGCTAATCTCAGTCTTTTGATGCCTGAGTTCAGTCCATTGATATTCAAGGATATTATCTCCATCTGTGGACTCTGTGATGTCATCTTATACATTTTGTGTTGGGTGTATTCCTACCTTCCTTTCATATTAGTGTGTTGTACATATGAGTGTGTACATGGATTGTTCTTCACTTCTTTCCACCCTTATACCAATGCTACCTTGGGTTCTGTTTTCTCTTTGTTACCCTCTGATTGAGATTGTTCTATGTAGTGGTCTCTTATTTTTGCTTGGTGAGTGTTTTCTTCTGCCCATACTGGGTCGGCAAGGATCTTTTGTAGGGCTAGGTTTCCTCTAATGTATTCTTAGGGTTTTTCTTTGTCTGGGAAGACTCTTACTTTCCATCTATCTTGATTGATAATTTGACTGGTAGGGTATTCTTGGATTTGCATTGTTTTCTTTCAATTTTTGGAAATGTTACACCACTCTCTCCTCTTTTCACAGTTTCTGCTGATATGTCCAAGCATATTCTTATTTGATAACCTTTATATGTGATTGCTTGTTTTAACCTACCTGTTCTCATAATGTTTTTCCTTTTCCTCAAAGTTGGATTGTTTAAGTAATATGTATCTTGGGGACTTCTTCTTGGGATTAAGTCTAGCTGGTGTTCTTTCAGCCTCCTGAATGTTTGCCTGCTTTTCATGCATTAAGCTGGGGATGTTTTCCTCCAAGAGTTCTCTCACTATTGTTACAGATTACTTTGTTGTGTCTTCCTCCAGTAATCCAATTATTCTGATGTTGTTCCTCTTCATAGCATCAGGCCATAGCTCTTAGGTTTTCTTCAGCTTCTCTGATGATGGCATTAGATTTTTGTTTGTACTTGATAAAGTCTGCTTGCCTGTCCTCCAAGTCACTGGTGTGATTCTCTGCTTCCTCCAGTCAATTCTTGACATCCATGAGTCTGCTACTGGTTTTTGTTATCTCCTCCCTAAGCTCTTGTATTTTTCTTTTGTGTATTGACTTTATGTCCTCTATCATTTCATCCTTTTTCTGTATTGTTTCCCATTTATCCTGAATGACTGCAAGCAACATTCTGATAATTTATTTCTGTGGCAGATCAATGTCTGCTTCTTCTATGCATGTCTTTAGGTTAAGACATCTTTCTTCCATTGCCTTTTGTTTCTCTTTTTTTTTCTTTGAGCCGTTGAGGCTGATTGCTGTTTGCATTTTGTTGTTGTAGAGGAGCCATGTGCCATTTTCCAAATAGTTGAAGTGCACTCTCTCTCTCTGGGAGACTCGTAGGAATGCTTCTTTGAACTTCCTGTAACTAATTTGAGTATATAATTGGCCTACCACTTTATCCTCCTGTGGTTTCACTCTCAAGGGGTTTTCCCCAGAAGGCTGGTGGTTTGCCTGCTTTGGTGTAGAACACTGCGAATTGTGGGCAGAATTTCCCTTGTCTGGCAGATCACTGTAGAGGTTCCTGTAACAGTGTGAACATTGGCAAATGTTGGACAAGTGGCCTTAGGCTATGTGAGGCATTAAGGTAGGTAGGTGGAAGTTCGCTCAGTCACATGGGCCCACGGAGGACAAATTGGATCTCCTGAAGCCACAGAGAGAGTAATTCCCCATGAAGAAATTGGGCAGAATATCCCATGTGGGAGGGTGGGCATGGCTTTCCCTAGCCTTGGGCTCTGCTGCATAGGGTGGAACTCACCTAACTAGGTGGAGTGCAGGCGTTAATACCCTAGGATAAAGGGGGTGGTCTGGAGTTCGGCAATAGTGTGTGAGAGAACAGGGAAGAGACAAAGAGGAAAAAGAAAAACAAAACTAAGCCTGCTGAGACTGTGGAGGGATAGAGAGGAGACAGGCAAACAAAAGTTGCAATATAGCAGAGCTCCAATCCCTGACTGTTGGCCAGAAAGGGTTTAATCCCTGCCCTGAAGTGGCAGCAAGCTGTGGCTGTGTTGAGATAAAGCCCCTGCACTGGTTACAAATGGTCCTGGCTCAGGCAGAGACAGTGGTGGGGCTAAGGTTAAACACTAGCCAACCTCCACTGTGGTAAGCCAAAAGTCCCCAACCCCTCAAAACCTTGTGTAACTGTGCTTACTTATTTTTATGATGCTCCTCCTGTGACCCAGCAGTGTTGAATTTTCCTCTTAGTAACTCTCCTGTGTTTATTTCTGTGGAGTCCCTATTGTATGTGTTAGTCACCATCTTCCTGGAACTTGCTCATATTTCAGACAGTTATTTAAAATCTTTGTCTAGTAAATCAGATCTCTGTGCTTCCTCAAAAATAATCTTTGTTAATTTATTTACTGAAAATTGCCTGTACTTCCCTGCTTCTTTGCATACCTTTTAAAAAATAGTCTATTTTGTGTAGAACTCTAGTATTTTTTATGTGTCATCTCCAAAACCCCTGTTCATTTTGTTTAGTGTTTAGTTAATGGTTAAAATGTTTACTATTATAATGCAGTGATTCTAAATGAGTACTTCTTCATTCTTCAATGCTTTATATGTTACCTGTTCTGGGCTGCAACTATCCATTTTAAAAAGTGGCTTCTCTAAATTTCTTTGTCAGAGAAGTTTGAAGTCACTGTAAATTGTTCTCTTTTCCCTGCGGTTAGCCAGTCACCTACCAGAGATTCACTCACACACTTGGAGGAAAGAAGAGAGAGAAGGAGAAGGAGAGGGAGCAGGGTGGATGCAGGGGCAGGAACAAAGAGTGTGTGAGAGAGAGAAAGAAAGAGAGAAGGAAAAGGAGGAAGAGAGAAGGAGGAAAGGATTTTCCAGGTTTTGCACATTGACACTGTGTTCAGTCACTTCTTCACTCTGAAGTCAGGTTACTTGCAAAACAAAAGTAGCAATATAGATGTGCTTTATCCTTCACTTCCTGTTTTGACTGAGCTGAAAACTTACGGTGAGGGTTAATGTCTAATTAGGTCTTTTCTGAGTATATACCTTGCTATGTGTGTGTGTAAGGAGATTTCCAAGTTCCTTGATTAACATGGGAATTTCCTAAAACCTTTATCACCTTAGATCTTCCTCCTCAACTTTTTCTTTCAGGATTTTTATGTCTGCTGCCTGGCATAATTGTTACTTTTGCCTCATTTGGCAAAAGTTTGTTCACTGATTTTGGAATATGTTCTCTGCATAATTCCCACATCCTGAAGGAGACTTGAATTTCATGCAACAAGGGGAAGCCCATAGTGTCAAGTCTTTGTGGAAATCCCAGTCAAGTCAAAACAGAGCAAATAAGGCATTTTCCTGCTCACTCTAACCAGGTGACCCTCTGGAAAGTGAGCTGCCACCTTTAAGCCCATACAACTCCATGAATATGGGTGTGACTAGGGTTAATTAACAGATCACAAAATTCGATGGTGTTTAACTTTTTTAGATTAAGTATTTGTACACTGTTGACTATTTCTAAGAGTGTTAATAAAGCACATCCTGACTGGTTTTCTGCCCCAAACTTCAGTGTTTCTAATGGAGGATGGCTCTTAAGTTTTTTCTACCCTCCAAATTTTGAGATCATACAAGTGCCTGCATATGGATGTAAAATCAGAGTTTTAAATTTTATTTTCTGCAAGGGATTAGTTTCCCCTTTCCACATAGATACAATAATGCAAGGAATATCAACCATTACCATTCAGTGAAAAAAATGACATTATTAATAAACAAAGGAGCCCACCTCCTTGTTCCACACAGCACTGCTGTGCCCTTGAGAATTAACAACTCTGCCTGACATTTCTTCTTAAATATTGAAATTTCCATTTGTGAGTATGAGATCCCAGATGTAAATATTTTTTGAGAATAGAGAATTGACAGCAATAGACATTTCACTAAACTCTGAAGTACTATAACCCACTGGTTTGTGGACGTTAAGTAAATTTCTTTTCTTTTTACAAACTAAAGATATTATATTAATGCGCTAAAAATACAAGTCAGAAAAAAATACAAGTCAGAGTTGAAGAAAACACTGGCTCACAATCACATTGTTATGAAGCAACAGTTATTAAAATTTGGCATAGATGCTCATTATTTTTATAAATATATATTTAAACAAAAATAAGGTTAATCTATTTTATAATCCTGCAACTTTTATGTGACACTACATAATGAATAAGCACCTTCCCATATAATTACAGATGCTTCAAAACCATTTTTGATTGCATAGGAGAGTTTATTTAGTTAATATTGCATATTAGAGTTTATTAATATGCATTTATGTTTGCATATTAGAGTTATTTCGCTTTTAGTAAACTAAAAGCCTCACTGTTTTACACTTACTTTTCAATTGTTTATCTTCCTTTTATTTTCCATTACCCATCTGTGAAGCATTAATGAAATTTAGGAATAACAAGCCAACTATACTTTTGAAAATGCCTGGATAATTCCATCAGCCATTATATATTTGAACATTTTTATCTTCAATATATTTAATGAAGATAATGCTGTAACAAATTTACCTTTAGATGATCTTTATTTCAATAATATTTATATCAGCTTCTGGAATTGGTTTGAAATTCCTAAGTCAAACTGCATATTTTAAGGAATAAATTAAATTGAAATATAATTGCCACTAAGTTGACTCAGTGCAACTTCTGAATCAATAAGTGGTGGTACATGTGTTATATCAAGATTTCATATCTTGTATGGAGATACATAACTGATTCACAGGATGGGAATACCCTGAATATTTGGTCTTCCTAAAGTCCTCTGAATACCCAGATCCTACAGAGATTGTTCTAATCTGAGTAGAATAAAACTGTAATAGCAAAGAATCAATGGCCCTAGCCTTCAAAATCTTCACAGCAACTCAACTCTAATAGCAGGAACCAAGGATCTCTTAGTGAGCTAAAAGCCTCACTGTGTTTTACACTTTTCAATTGCTTAGCTTCCTTTCATTTTCCACTATCCATCTGTAAAGCATTAATGAAATCTAGGGGAAAAAAAGAAATCTAGGAATAACAAGCCAATTACGCTTTCGAAATGCCTGAATAATTCCATCAACCAGGACCTTCCCCTCCACTATAACATTCTCTCATTGATAGCAGTGAAAGTTCAATCAACTGGACCTCTCCTTTACTCTCTGGATAATGAATTCCCTACACACTGCCCTGGGTTCCACAAGATGAACCTTCTGAGGTTCATATTGGTGACTGGACTCTGAGTGACTCATTCCCCAAACTCCAAATTACTGCCTGATTTCGAGGCTCACTTTTGGTGCCAACTATTTCAATCAGGTATTCTGGGAAACAGACACTGAGACAGAGTTAGCAATTCAAGAGGTTTATTAATTAATAATATGAGATGGAAAAGGAGGAGGAAGCAGAACTGTGTGCAGGAAAAGCCTACAGAACCTGTTGTAGAACTGAAGATGTAAACTAACCTAATAGAGAGATCCAGAGTTAACATCATCCCTTATGAGTCTCGTTTGGGCAGAAATTTCTAGATTTTAGATTCCTGGTTGGGAAGTGTTGATCTCCATTGAAAACTAAGGTGGATCCTAAAAGTGATAGAAACCAGAAACTGTACAAACTACCTGCATTCCTTGCAGTCTTTCTTGCTGGGATATCTGATTCATCTCCTTTGTGTGCATCAACTTGGTTAGCCCATGGTTCCCAGTTGTTTTTCCAAATGCATATCTAGTTGTTATTATGGAATGGCTAAATCAGTTGGCCTTAGGAAGAGCTGATTATCTTTTGTAAAGTACTATAATGTAATGGAGTACAATGTTATCACTTTTTATAATGTGATCCACATAATCTCAATCATCAACCAGATGAACTCATGCCAGTATAGAGTTTAATCTAAACCTAATGATTCCTGAGTTATAATAACACCAGAAAAGATACACATGGGTGGGGACAAAGGAATAGGAGGATTTTCAATAAGACAAGGAACTAAGGCTACTGCCCAGGGCTACTGATACTATGGAAGAAATCCAACTGGCTGAAATCCTGATTTATGCTTGGCTCCTTACAGAACTTTGATTAAAATATTTTTTTGTTCTTTAAATCCAACCACTTGCAGTAATTATGTTTGAGCAACACTAGGGAACTAAAACACACCTCAATGTCATGCTCCTGGTTTTTAAAACCTATCAGGATTCATATATTCAAGATAAGCGATATTCTTATCAACATACTCCTCTTAGAGTTTATATTCCCCTTTAGCTGCTGCTAATATTATTTAAAGCATTTGGGCTGTCCTTTAAAAATTCCATTTGAAGCATCTGACCACTGTTTGGTACATGTATAATGATCACACTCCTTTATTTTTTAGCAATTTTCTCATTTGGGGGCGCAATCATAAGATATCTATGACTAATCTGGCAAGTAAATAAAATAATTTAAGTAAAACCATCAATGTTTAAAAAACCGAACAGGATTCTAAAATAATGGGGTAAATTTCTGCATGTGCCATTTAAGCTAGCTTTTTGTTCTTAGCTTTTTAAGCAACTCTCTTAAAATGGAAGAATATTTATCTTGAACATATCTATCTTTGAATAACAAACAAAAAATATGTATGTCAGTTTTTAAATTTAGTACCACCACACACAGTCTTTAATTATTATATATTTACATGTTTTGCTTTCTATGTTAAAGTGCTAATATCGGCATAAAACTAAAGCAGTAGAGACCATAAAAATCATAGAAACCAGAAAGTCAGAGTTGAAAGAAATTTCAGTGGACTGGAGAAGTCACTTGTTCAGTCACAATATGAGTGAGAAGTAGCTGTCCTGATGACTAAAATGTAGCTGCTGTCTTAAGCTCAAATTTCTTTTCCCCACAGCAGTATAAACACAAGTCATTAGAAAATTGTGAATTTTTCCTCTCAGAAATGCCATAAAGACATTAACTTTCTTTCTGCAGAAAATTATTTAAATGTACTCTCATCTTTACGGAATATTTATTTTTTTCTAACCTAACGATTCTTTACTCACCAGCCGAATTTTCTGCAAAGTGTGCTTTATCCCTAGACTATATTTAACCTGTTAATACCTAGGAAATAGATTTTTACAATACCTTTGAAGGAAATATTTTTTAAGTTATCACATTCTTTAGAATTTCTAAGTGTTTTCCACTAGAAAAGAAAAAAAGGGATATATATTTTTTTATTATTTTGGTTCACCTGCCATTATTTTAATTGGAAATAGAAATATCAGGAATCTGTAATATTGGCTGGGTGTGTAAGTGTGTAATAGGAAGATGAAGATCATTTAGACAAATGAAAGCTCCGCAAAGCTCAGCGTACTTCCATAGAATGGAGGAGACATGAATGCTCATGGGTCCTTAATAATTTAAAAATTATTATTTTATCTTGTCTTACACTGCCCGGTGTCTCCCTTCACCCACTTTTCTGTTGCCCATTCCCCAGGGAGGAGGTTATATGTAGATCCTTGTTATCGATTCCCCCTTCCTACCCCACTTTCCTTCCTGGTATCGCCACACTCACCACTTGTCCTGAGGGGTTTTTCTGTCCTGGATTCCCTGTGTTTCCAGTTCCAATCTGTACTGCTGTGCATCCTCTGGTCTAACCAGGTTTGCAAGGTATTATTGCGACCATGATCGTTGGGGGGAGGACGTGTTTAATAACTAGAGGGAGGCTGTGAGTTTCATTACTGCTACACTGAACCCTGAGTGACTCATCTCCTCCCCACTACCCCTCTGCAAGGGATGTCTAGTTGTCTACAGATGGGCATTGGGTCCCCATCATGCACTCCCCTCATTCACGATGATATGATTCCCCCCCACCCCCGCATTTGGTGCTTGAAACCTGGTCCCTTTGGCCCTTCATGATCACATATGTTGGTGTGCTGCTTCTATGAGGGCTTTGTTGGTTCTGGGCTAGATGACCACTTGTTTACTTTCAAGCCTTTAAGACCCCAGACGCTATATCTCTCAATAGCCGGGCACCATCAGCCTTCTTCACCACACTTACTTATGCACACTTTCGTCTTTGGTGTTTATGTGGGGAGGTGATCACCCAATGATGGTTTTTGTCCTTTGGTGTCTACTGCCTGATCCCTTCAACTCCTCGTGTTTACACAGGGGCTTGTGTGCTTCTTCTTCTCTGTGGGCTTTCTTGCTTCCCAGCTAGATGGCCGTTTGTTTGCCTTCAATTCTTTAAGACCCAGACGCTACATCTTTTGATAGCCTGGCACCATCAGCTTTCTTCACCACATTTGCTTATGCACATGTCTGTCTTCAGCGATCATGTCGGGAAGGTGGGTATAATGAAATGACTGTTTAGCTGAGCAAGGTTCTCTTGTATTAAGGGAATGCATATGAGGAGACCCAATGTCCACCTGCTAGCATGCTACTAAACTTATAAATATATGCACATAAGTGTATTTCCCTCTAACTATAAATATGTTTACATATGTACATGTTTGTATTTAGGCTTCTATGTATGCCCTTTGCCTCCTACTCCTTTCCTCTATTTCCTTACATTCTTCCTCTGTCCCACTACAATGTTCAGCCTTCATTCTGGTTTCAGTAATATCTCTCCATTACCTTGCCCTTGATCACTCCCTACCAGTCCTCCCATCCCCTCCCTCTACTGGTTTTGAACCACTCATAGTTCCCTTGTCCCTGGGTTGGCTAACACCTCCTCCCTTCCCATACTTCCCACACTCTCATGTCCCTCTGGGACAGTTGGTCCTGTTATTTTCTTCTCACATTGTTTGTCCAGCCTATATTATCTAGGTGGACCTACAGATATATTAATATGTGCATAAAATTGGGGATGGCCTTGACAGCACCAACGTGGCACATGAGAACATGGTGATGAATGTAGCAACACCGACATGCTAACAAACTAAAAAACAAAAAAGCCACTGACATACAAAATTTAAAAGAAGAGAAAAAAACAAAACAAAAAGACAGCAAAAAAAGCCTGTTAGTACTTCAAAGTCTATTTGTTGACCTTTTGGATTGTTTTCCAGATGAATCTGAAGGGGTGCCATGTCCTGGCCCCAAAGTCCATCCTTTATACTCCCTCGAGACCTCCTTGCCCTGCTTCCCTCCACTGCTCCATTGCACGTCCCCGTGTTTTGCCTCAGTGTGGTGGGGGTCAGCTCAGTCACACCTAACACACTGAGTCTGCAGTGCTGTCCCATGTAGGGCCTTGGGTCAGTGCAGGATGCCACATCTTGACGTGGAGCCAGCTATATAGTCCTCTCTGTATATTGGACCCTCTGATCCGGACTATCCTCCTCTGAGCTTGGTGGGCCCAGGTGTGCTCTGCTCTGTTCTTCCTCCTTCCTTTGCTTCAGCTTCCTACTGGGTGTGGTGTGGTAGGTCAGTTTCTTTCCCACACCAGACGATCTATTTTCATTTTGTATGATAATCCCTTCCATGGTTGGGGTAGGGCTAATTCTGCTTAAGGCCAGCATATGATCCAGTGTCTTTGTGGATTCCTCCACACATTATTTTGCCCTCCGGGTTTGGTGTATCATGGTGTAGGGTCTGTATGCATGTTCCAGTTCTGTGGGAACACAGCCAATACTTTCCCCTGGGTGGGTTAGTGCCCTATTACCCTATGCCATCAACTCAGGTTTCCCCCTCCCCATGTCTCCCTCCACCTTATGTTGGACTCTCATGTACCTCCCTAGGTGTGGCCTTCCTCCCTCCAACTATCTATGCTTCCACCCCACCGTTTATTGCGAGATAAGTGTTTGTTCTTCTATTCCTGCCATGCTGATTGTACTTACCTCAGGGGACTCATGTTATACCTGTCCTTTTGAGTTTGGCTTACCTCGCTTAACATGATTCTTTCCAGCTCTTCCCACAAAACGATGTGTTTCATGTGATCATCCGAGCTTTTCAGTGCTGCATGGAAACTCCAGCTGTTTCCAAGTCTTTGAAATTGTGAATTGTGCTACCATAAACATTGGAGTGCAGATGACTGGTCGTGTTTTATTTGCTGCTTCCACCGGGTATATGCCAAGTAGAGAGATGACTGGGTCAAAAGATCGATCAATTTCCATTTTCTTTAAGTATCGCCAGATTGCTTTTCATGGTGGCTGTACAAATCTACACAACCACCAGCAGTGTAGGAGGTCTCCTACTTCGCCACAGCCCCTCCAACACGTGTTGCTCTCTGATTTGCTGATTTGGGCTAGCCTCAGGGGTATTATATGGTATCGCATGGTTGTTTTGATTTGCATTTCTCTTATAGCTAATGACCGGGAACACTTTCTCACATGCTTATTGGCCATATGGGTCTCCACCCTAGTGAAAGTTCTTTTCAGTTCTTTGCCCACTTCCTTAAGGGGTTAATTGGTTTCCTCTTTTTGAAGGTCACGATGGTGTTGTAGATTTTACTAATAAGTCCTTTGTCTGATGTGTCATTACTAAAAATTTTCTCCCAGGCTGTGAGTTGTCTTTTCACGCTCTTGGTGAAGTCTTTCACGGTACACAGGTGCTTTATTCTTATTAAAACCCATTTGTCAATTTCCAGTTCACCTGTGTGTGTACCCTTCCCTATTGCAGTGAGCCTATGAGTTCCCTGGGCCAGTGCTCAGAGGTTAGTCCCAATTCCCTCCTTGATGGTCCTGATGGTTTGGGGTTTAACTTCTAGGTCTGTGATACACCTTGAGTTTATTCTTGTGCATGGGGTGAGGGAAATGTGTTGTTTCATCTTTCTACATGTTTCCATTTGTTCCAGCACCACTTGTTAAAAAGGGCATCCACTTCCCACTTTATGGTTTTGGGACCCTTTTTGAAGATCAGTTGTCTGTATGCTGATGGTTTTATTCTTGGGCTTTCTATTCATTTCCACTGGTCCGAGTGTCTGTCGTTGTGCCTGTAGCCTGCTGTTTTGACCACTATAGCTGTGTAATAAGCATTAAAATCGGGTAAGGTGACTCCTCCAACTGTGTCCTTCTTCTTGAGGAGTTCTATGCTAATTCTGGGTTTCTTCCCTCTCCATATGAAATTGGTCAGTTTTTATAATTCTTTGAAGAAGGTTGATGGTATTTGAATTGGTATAGCATTGAACTTGTAAAGTGCTTTAGGTAGGATTGTCATCTTTACTATTTTAAGCCTTCCAATCCAGGAGTAGGGGATGTTTTGCCATTTGTGGAGGTCGCATTTGGTTTCCTGCAGTAGGGTCTTATAGTTTTCCTTGTATAGGTCTTTAGTATTTTTTGTTAAATATATTCCTAGGTATTTCAGTTTGTTCTTAGCTACTATGAAGGGTATTTCCTTCTTAATACTCTCTTCCATGGTCCTGTCGATATGTATAGAAAACCTATAGAATTCTGTTTATTGATCTTATATCCTGCCACTCTTCCATATTCCTCTAAATACTCCAGGTATGGAGCTTTTGGGGTTTTCAATATATAGGATTATGTCATCTGCAATTAGTGATAGTTTCACCTCCTCCTCTCCCATTTGGATCCCTTTGATGTCCTTCCGCTGTCTTAAGTTATTAGCCAGAACGTCCAAAAGGATATTGAATAGAAGTGGGGAGAGGAGGCATCCTTGTCTTGTACCCTTTTTCAGTGGGATTGTTTTTGTCTTTTCTTCATTGACTATGATGTTGGTCATTGGTCTTTCATAGATAGCTTGTATCAGCTTGAGGATCTTACCTTCCAATCCTATGTTCATGAGTGTCTTGATTAGGAATGGTGTTGGATGTTTTCAAATTCTTTTTCTGCATCTATAGATATTTTCATATGGTTTCTATACTTTTTCTTCATGATGTGTATAATATTGGTGGATTTTTGTGTGTTAAAACATCCTGTATCCCTGTGATTAATCCTACCTGGTTGTGGTGGATGATATGTATTATATACTTTTGTATTCTATTGGTCAATATTTTGTTAAGGATTTTTGCATCTATGTTCATTAGAGATATTGGTCGATAATTCTCTATACCTGTGGGGTCTTTGCTCTGTTTGGGTATCAAAGTAATGCTGGCTTCTCAAAATGAATTTTGGAATTTGCCATTCTCTTCTATGTTATGGAATACTTTGTGGAGCATCGGTGTCAACTCTTCCCTGAATGCTTGGTAGAATTCTGCTGGGAAGCCATCTGGCCCTGCGGCTTTTTTTGTTGATAGGTTCTTGATGACCCTCTCTATTTCTTCTTTCACTATGGGTTTGTTAAGGTTCTGGATCTCTGTCTTAGAAATCTCTGTCTAGGGAGAGACTGTTTTTAAAACTATTTATCCATGTCTCCCATGTTTCTGAATTCATTAGAATACAGACCTTCATAGGACTTTGTGATTATACTTGTAATCTCATTGGGGTCAATTGTTATTGCCTCAGATTCATTCCTCATCCTGGTTATTAATGTTTGCCCCTTCCTATCCTTGGTAAGCTTTGCCAGAGAACTGTCAATTTTGTTAATTCTTTCGTAGAACCAGCTTTTAGGTGCATTTATCTTTTGCATTGTTCTTTTGTCTTCCCACTGGTTTAACTCTGCCCTGATTTTTATTATTTCTTTTCTTTTGCTATTGGGGGGGGGGGGGGTTGTTCTGCTGACTCTGTTCTGGTTGTTGTAGGTTTTGTGTTAACGCATCTGTCATATGCCTATCTTCTTTTTTCATACATGTGTTTAATGATATCAAGCTATTTCTGATAATTGCCTTTGCAGTGTCCCATAAGTTTTGATATGTTGTATTCTCATTCTTGTTAGTTTCCAGAAACTTCCTAATATCCTTTCTTATCTGGGCCTGTACCCTTTGATGTTGCAGGAGATTGTTGTTCATCCTCCAATTGATTTCCCTTGCTTTTCTGGACATCCTCTTATTAATCTCCAGCTTTATGGCATGGTGATCTGAGAAAGATGTCTGGATAAAATCTATGTGTTTGAATTAACTCAGGCTTGTTGTGTCCCAGCATGTTGTCTATTCTTGAAAAAGATCTATGTGGAATTGAGAAGAATGTGAAATCTTTTGCATTTGGTTGGAAAGCTCTATAAATGTCTATCAGGCCCTATTACCTAATTACATTTTTTAGCTCTATAGCCTCTTTGCTGAGCTTCTTTCCCAGTGAACTATCTGTCTCTAATAGTTGAGTGTTAAATCAACTACTATGATTGTTGATTCCATGATTTCTTTTTCATCTTTTTAATAGTTTGTTTGATGAAATTCTCCGCACCATTATTTGGAGCATGAATATACAATAGATTAAGTGCTTCTTGGTTTACTGAACTTTTGAGCCTTATGTAGTGTCCCTCTTTGTCTCTTTTTATGGTTTGGATCTTGAGGTCCATTTTATCTGAGATTAAGATAGCCACCCCTGCCTTTTTTGAGTTACACTTTGATTGGTAAACTTTCTGCCAACAGTTTATCCTTAGCATATTCTTGTCTGTGCGCTTAAGATGTGTTTCTTAGAGGTAACAGATTGGTGGTTTATGTTTTCTGAGCCAGTCCTCCAGCCTTTTTATTTTAATGTAAGAATTGAGTCCATTGGACTTCAGAGTTATTATCACTATCTGTGGATTCATAGTTGCCATACCCTGTTTTGTGTTTTGGGTCTTTACCTATCTCACTTCATATCAGTGTGCTGTGTTTGAATGGAATGTTTCTATCTTGTCTTCATTTCCATCTGAGACCCTGTTGTTCTGGTATTTATTGCTGGTCTGTTTGCTTCTCGATGGAGATGGGCTATATGGTGGTCTCCTGATTGTTCTTGGTAGAGGTTGATCCTCTGGCCATAGTGAGTCAACCACTATCTTCTGAAGCGCCGGGTGTCTTGCAGCATATTCTTTGAGTCTTTCCTTGTCCTAGAGGACCCTTATCTCACCATCTATTTTAATGGATAACTTGACAGGGTACAGGATTCTGTGGTAGGCATTTTTTCCTTTCAGCTGTTGGAAGATATTGCTCCATTTTCTCCTCCTTTTCATGGTATCTGTTGATAGGTCTGAGCATGTTCTTATCTACACTCCTTTCTATGTGACTGTCTTCCTTTCTCTTGCTGCTCGTAAAATTTTCTCTTTTTCCTCTAAGTTGGATATTTTTACTACTATGAGTCTTGGTGTGTTCTTCGGGTAGTCTAGTCTAGCTGATGTCCTTTTGTCTTCATATATGAGTGCCTGGCTATCCCTTGTTAGGGTGCAAAAGTTTTCTTCCAGAAATTCCTTTGCTATCTTGGCTGTTGACTTGTGTCTTGTGCTGTGCTCTGGTAGACCAATTATTCAAATGTTATTCCTCTTTATAGCACCTGTCATTGATCTCAGGTTATCTTGTTTGTTTAATTTTCCTATCTGACTTTCTTTCTCGCTTGCTTAGGTCTGTTTGAATGTCCTCAAGATCACTGATATGGTTCTCTGCCTACTCAACCGGAATCATAACTTCTGTGACCTTGTGTGTGGCTTCTGCTACCTCCTCTGTTAGCTCCTGAAGTTTCCTTTGGTGGGTGGACTTCATCCCCTCTATTGTGGACTTCATATCCTCTATCATTAGATTCTTACTCTGGGTTGCTTCCCTCAGCTCCTGTATTATTGTGAGCAGACTTCTGAAGATTTCCTTCAGTAGCAGGAATATCTGTTTCTTCTATGAGAGACGTTAGCTCTACTACTGTGTTTGTCTCTCTGTTTTTTTATTTTTGTTGTTATTGTTGGGAGTGATGCTGTCTGTTGATTTTTCCTTGATCCTTTTATAGGCCTCATGTTTCTGGGAGGGCAGGGGAACCTTTACTGTGTTACTGTTAACGCTTCTTTCAAGCGACAGCCTATGACCTACTATAAGGATGGGTCATACAGCTGTGTAGGTAGAGTTCCCTGTAGGCTTAGTGACCTGCAGTGGTGATGTTTCAGCGACTGGAGTGGGGGCTGGAGTGCATGCAGCCAGGCTGATTTGACCTGGTCTGTCAGGGGTACCCTTAGTAGCCCTTTTTTGTTTAGTAATTAAAAAAACACATTAAAAAGTTAGAAATTAAAAAATAAATTAAAAAATTTTGGGAGGAAAAAGAAAAAAATGGAGAAAGAAAAAGAAGGAGAAGCTACAAAAGAGGAGAGAAAAGAAGTGATAATATTGAAAGTGATAGGAGAAAAAAGAGATAGAAGGATAACCTATAGAAAAGTGGCAGAAGAGAAGTAATAGTAATAATGAAAAAGGAGGAGAGAGAAGAAAACAGAAAGTAAAAGAAAAAAAGAGAAAAACCATCACGAGATAATATATATATTTAAATTTCCCCCCTTACTTTTCTTTCCCAGATCTAGTGATGCCTAGTAGAAATCCGCCATGGGTGAGGCCTCAATGCCATGGGATGTTGTGCTGATCTGGGTTCCGGAGCCTGGCCATGTGTGTGGTGGGGGGCGGTGGGGGGGATGCTCTTTAGATCAGCAAGCACTCCCAGGTCCCTGCAGGCCTGTAGTGGTGAGCCTGTTGGGAGAGGCTACACAGGCGAGGGAAGCCCCACAGGGGCGAGCCTCCTACAACTGGTCGGAAAAGGCTGGGGCAGCAAGGGGTGCTGAGGGAGGCACAGGTCACAGCGCCCGCCTCCTATGCCGGCTGGGAAGGGCTGGGGCAGGCTTAGGAGCTAGCGCTGGGGACCCCACAGGGAACCACAGTTGTGAGAGGAGCCAGAGTATACAGACGCCTCTGGCGGAGACCTCAAAGCCATATCCTAGGCTCCCTAGCAGGCGGGTGTTTATTGCTTAATACACCAGCCCTGTGAGCTGCGCATGCTCCTCAGCAACGTGGTCTGAGCCAAATTGGATAGCTGCAGCTCTGGTGGGAAACACCATGCTATGGTGCATGCCATCCACCCTGGGAAGGATGCGTCTGCCGCAGGCTCAGAGCTCAGAGCCCTTGGCCGCTGGAATCCCTGCAGTGCACGGGGGAGGGCAAAGCTGCTCCGGCAAGAGTGTAAGGCCCTGTCACTCATGCTCCCAGTAGGAAGGAGCGCCCACTCTTCCGCCTGGCGCTGTCAGAACTGGAAGGGGCGCCCCGCGGCATGTAGGCTTAGTGTTCTGGCCGCAGTCACTGATCTCCATGATGGTGCAGGCCGGCCTGAAATGGCTCCGGCAGAAACGCAGTGTTGGTGGCAGAAGCAGGATGGGCTCAGGCTGCTTGCAGGCCGTGCTTGTGGGAAGTGCACAGTGCAGGGTCCCGGCCGGGAGTGGAGCAGGCGCTAAGCTGACAGGGGTGGGTGGCCGGGCAAATGGAGTGCCGGTGGAGAGGTCCCAGGCAGTTGTATGGGTGGATGGTCCCCTATGGGGATCGCCCAGGCAGCCCCCATGGCCTGCAGATCAGTTACCTGGGCCTTGGATGAATGGAGAGAGGGACGCGGGCCCCAGAGCAGATCGCTGCCACATGTGGAGAGGGCAACCGTGGAAAAGGGAAGCTTCCTATAGGGTCCCCCAAATTGGCAGCTGCTGTTGGGGGTCTCTCCACCTCTGTGCATATCTCGGCAGAGCGTGCAAGCGACTCTGGTTGTGGGGTCCTGGTCTGGGGATGGAGTGGGGCTGTACCTAATCACAATCTGGGTGGTGGCAGCCTACTGACCCAAGATGTCCCATGGATTGTGTCCTGGATCACAGAGGCCCCAGCACAGGACACTGTGTGGGGTGCTGTCCCAGGGGGATATTTCACTCACCAGATTCCTACCACTCGGCTACCTGGACACCAAACCTGCTTTGTTCGAAAGAGCTGTCAGAGTATGCAGGTCCCCTGGTCCGCCTTCTTCCCAGAAGTTAACATAAGGTTTTGGAGACATGCAACCTTTCTTTTTGTTTGGAAAATTTCTTGTATCCAAAAAAAGAATGTTGGGTTTAAATACTTGCCTATAATATTGTGAGTTGACAGCACAGATTGAAATATCATAAATGCGGATTTGAATTCTAATGACATCTGTTTGAAAACTAAGAAAGTTGTCTTGACATTTACTCTGTATGTACTGTTTCCCTAAATATGGTATCAATGGAATTTTTACCCTCGAGTAGTCATTTCAGCGTGTAACTGCTGTTGTTAAAAGCTATTTGGTCTCATGCATGATGACCCCATGTGTGCAGAGCCCAACAGCTCCCTAGCACTTTCACGGCTATGATCTTTCAGAAGCAGCTCACCCTGCTAGTCTTTTGAGGTGCCCATGGAGGGATGTGAACCTCCAACCTTTTGGCTAGGGAGTGCTTAGCTATTTGTGCCACCAACAGACTCCTAGCACTGAGCATAATATATGTGTATGTGTGTGTCTGTGTTTACACATTCCCATGGGCTGGGGCTAGGGGCAGATTGAGACATAACTGAAAGATTGATTTTTTAATATCACTGGAAACTAGAATAGGCTGGATTTTAGTTAGAAATTCCGCTTTTTCAAATGTGGCCCCTGGAACATTTCCATCAGCTTTTGTTGTTCACCATCAGACAAAAGTTTACCACTGTTCATAGTGCATCGAGTTTTCAGGAAGACTGCTATTACCAGGGCAAGATAAAAAAGGGATGCTAGAATTTCCCAAACTAGAGCTGCAAAGATCATTGGCTTTCCAAAACTTGCTCAAAAGTCCCTAAAGTTGGTCATTCAGATCAATCACCTGTGGACTATTCATTCCTCAGATGAAAACAATGACAATAACAACAAAACAACCCAGCAATTTGTGTTCAGAACTGTATGCTGCTGTTCAAAGAGACCCATTAGTGTTAATGTCAGGACTATCCTACCTCCAATTCTTTTCAATAGGAAATTAATTCTAAGTGAGTCCTCTCCCTGCTTTGTCCCTTTTTGGTTTTGTTTTAACCTGCACTTTAGCTTGGGATTCAGCAGAAGTAGGGTGCAAAATAAACCCTAGCTTCCCGTGTAACATGGATGAGCTGATTTGAGACCCTAGGGGGTTAGTTGGCACCTTCATTAGCCCAGAATCTTTAGCCACAATGAACTGGAAATTACTGATGGTTCATACACAAGAGCCAAGCCGTCACGAGCAATTAAGGCACAGTGGTGTAATTGACCTGATTTGAGGATGCAGGGCAGCTGAGTGCTCCTCCCTGGGGCCAGCTCTTCCACGTGAGCAGAGCAGATGGCCATCTGTGGGATTAAAATAATAAGGGCAGCTGAGTAGTCAAGTGACCAGTCAGGGTAAGCAAAGGCATAGGACCATCAGATTTCTTCTGGATGGATGGATAGCCTCAATGGACTGTGCCATATGTCCCTGTCGGCGGACCTCTGTCTTTCTACCCCAGGAGTGCAAATGTAAAATGTAAAGATGAAGGGATGTGCCATTTCAGCAATTCTTAATTTTTGATGACAAAACACAACAAAATAACTCACTGAGATCTAGCTGATTCCTATTCCTAGGGACCTTATGCATAGAATTGCTTCCTAGGGTTTTTGAGGTTGTAAATCTTTAGGGAATCGGACTGTCTCATCATTCTTCTACAAAGTGGCTGGTAGGTATGAACTGCCAACCTTATGGGTAAAAGTCAAATTAGTACATGGGGCAACGAGGACTCCTTATTTGTTGGTCTTTGGTAGAAATATGGAGATGACTGAAACACTAAAATGAGCTTTTGGTTTAAAGGGAATGGAAGAGACGGAACTTATGCTCTAAAGGGAGTGAGAAAAATATAAATATAGTAGTTCAATGCAAGTTTTTCTCTTCTAAGAAATGACGTAGCTCACACCATTTGATGAATGCAGAGAGCCTTAAATATGGTTTATTACTCAGAGACATTGAGAACTGGTAATTTTGACTCATATCTTTACTAAAAGTAATTTCACTGTGTAATATATTTTTAAAATACCACATAAAGATTTATAGTACACACTATCACTTTGATAAAAAATATTTCCTCCTACTCCATTAAGCATTGAATTGTCTCTCCCCCAAATATGTATGAAATTAGTGGTCCTAGGCCTGAAGATGTTTGTTTGGGGACAGGGTTTTGCTATGTTAACTAGAGCACAACCTAGTAGATTGAGTTCTAAATCCAATCATTCGGATTGGCAGAAATAGAAAACTGGACAAAGAGACATCAGAGGGGAAAGATATACATAAAAAATGCTAAAGGATGCCAAGGAATTTTAAAAATCACCAAATAACCCCAAGGGTTATTGGCCAGCAGGTATCTCTCCTTGAAATAAAGCCCTGATTTGAACATCTAGTTTCCAGAACTATGAGAAAATTAATTCCTGTCCTTTGAAGACATCCACTTCTTTTGTTAAGTTTTTGTTGAGGCAGCAATATGTAACTAAGACATACCCAAACTCTCCAGTTAACCAGTTTCATCCATGATAGTAATCATTGTTCCTAGTTCTTGTGGCTATTTTCTGGGATATATTATACATGTGTATATGTGATCACACACACACACACACACACACACACACACACACACATTCTTTTCTCCCCTTTTATAGAACATTGATTGCTTTTTCACTTAAATTGTGTCCTGAAAATCACCCATTATTAGTCTATATTGAACTTATTAATTTTTAACATGACTAAAGACCATTTCATGGGAAGATTTTTCATGGTTTTTCACTTCCTTTCTTTAAATATTTCCTATGATAAATGACACTTCAGTGAAGATTTATGTAAATGATTATAACTTCAAATAAGTTCTACAAATTTATTTGCAGAACCAATTTCTAGAAGTAGAATTACTTAATGTGACCCCATTTCTGATCATTTTCCTCCCACCTCTCCCTACAAATCTTCCTGGGACCTCTAAGTCCTTTGGGCTTCCTTGTGACCATCTGTGAACTTGTGTCATTTCACCTACTTCCAGTTTATCCACTAATTTGGAATATTAAATTTTTTTAAAAGAAAATGTGGTCAATGTCATGAGTAACATTACAATTTTTAAATTTTCTTACTCTGAATGATGCTAATTATTTTTTGTATCTATGTGCTATTTTTATGCCTCATCTGTTCCAATTGCTTGTTTTTTTACATTGTATTAGTAACCATTTTTAGTGATATTATAGAGTGAAAGATTAAATTGTGTCACCTTAAATGGGAGAAAGAGAGTGTTTTCTACTCTTATAATGAGTTACACTCTCAGGAATTCATAAGGGAAATTTTGGCCTTCTCAATAGGGTTTGTAGAAGTTAATATGAACTCAATGGCAGTGCGTTTAAATGAAGTGCTAACTTGGTTGGGCTCTGATGCTCACTGGCATCAACTGTGGTATTTCCATAGTCTCTGTATAGATTTAGACATGCTACAGTATAAAATAAGCTATGGGATAGGTTTTCTAAAACAGTAAAGTGTGATGAAAGATGGAGCTTATGTAGAATCACCTGCGTAAAGCTCCCATTGTGTGACCAGGAGATCAACACCTGATCAGGCCAGCTGTGGGAAATCAGACATGAGACCTAGACTCTTAGCACCCAGAGTTTGTTTTTGTTTTATTGGGACCTCCTTCTCTGATTTTCACTATGGAGAGCTCAGTGGAACTCACTGAAGTTTTCTCTTCTCACCACGCCTAAAAGTGGTCTATCCTCTCCCTTATCGTAGCAGGGTTAGTGGGGTGGTGACTGCCAACCTCCTCCCATCTCTGCTAGTTCTGTGAGTTGCCTGATGGTAAAGTACCCCAAAACAGACTGCCCCCAAAGTGCAGCACATGGCTTCGCATTCTTTTAGATCTTTTAAAGCCCTGGGTCCAAAAGCTCCTGTAACTGCAGTCCTTTACCAGAGTCCCACTCCCTCCCTTCCTTGAAAATTCACAGCTCTCTGGATATATGCCCATAGTTAACTTGAAAGGGGTACAGCCCCAGTAAGACAGGAACACAAGTTGAAAGAGCAGCAGGTTAAAAGAGCTGATTAGATTTGTTCCTATATTCTTTTGAGAAAATAAATCACAAAACTCCTGCCAGAGGAACCAGAACCAAGAATTCCTGGGTTTCTCAGTGGCTTCCCCTACGCAATCAAGGCAACTGCTAGACACCAGAACTCACTGTCCTTAGCAGAACCACCCCTAATTGGAACTCTCTCTCCTCCCTCCACCTTGGGCGCCGATTTCTATAGCCTATTTCCACCCTAGGATCACATGCAAGGAGCGGATAGTACTCAGTTGTGCAGAAATCCACAATAAATTGGCCTTCTGTCATAAACATAATAACAGAAGAGTTGAACTCTCCCTATATTTTATACAGGGTCTGTAAGTGACTCTGGTAGATTTAATATACCCTTCATTCACCCCAAACACTGTTACCTCTTGACCCTGTTCCTCACCTCAGTAACACACACTCTTTTCTAGCCTACCAAGTAAAATCACATCTCTTATAACCCTCTTCTTCAACTCTGAAAAAAATTACTGTTCTTAACAGGAAGACTTCCTATGATCAATATTGTGGGAAACAGAATCAGAAGAGAGCAAATTCTTGATGCTTATAGTTAAGGAGTCTGGGAGGCAGATTCTGGTGGAGGAAAGTCTTCATGTTCATGAGTAGGAGACGAATTCCAGGCACATTTTCCTAACTAAAAATTTATTCCCAACAGTGTCCCCTTGTAATAACGCCAATTTAGGATGCGGCTTGCAAGCACATGGTTCCTACTACACACTTGAAGTTTAACTGCTTAAAAGCTATCTGCTTGAAGGTTGTCTGCCATCAAAAGCAATCAGACCACCCCACTCCTTTCTGATAAGGATAATAGCTTGCTTCCCTGGAGAAGAGCTCAGAGATTACCCAAGGTCAAGTCAGCTAATAGAAGACCAAGGTTAAGCTACCATCTCAACTCTAGAAGCCACCTATCTTGCTACGTCTGTACTTTCCTGTCTCCCCCTTCCTGTTATGTGTATGCTTCTAGCATATTCCCTTCCTGTTATGTGTATGCTTCCAGCACATTCCTTTCCTGTTATGTATATGTATGACATGGCTTACATTTCCGAGGTTAAATAACCCTGAGGGAATACATTGGCCCACTCTCTGATTCCAGTCTTCATGGAAGAGGCGAGCACTTGCATGTCTTGTCTGTTGTTTCTTATATTGACCCATCAATTACACAACCACCCCTTAAGATCCATTTGCTTGTGGAGGGTGGTCACACACAAATACCGCCACTGAAAACATACTCCTGAGAACCTGTAATCTATTCCTTCTACCTGCTCAACTATTACTCCCTCATGAGCTACGCACAATAGAATTTCAGCATCTATTTGATCCTTCTCTATCCTAAAGAGCCAACCCCTTCTCCCGTACACAACCCAGAAACCTATGCATCACCTCCAGCTCAAACACCTTGTGGCACAAACAACAGCCTTCAGGGGCTAACACAAAAATAATCAAGAAAAACAAAATTCAACAACTGAAGATTACAAAACTCAATGGAAAACACAGAAGAAGAAGCCCTTAAATTTCCAGATAGAGAATACAATAAAATGATGCTTCGGGTCTTACAAGAAAGTAGAGAATAAATACAATCCTGGAAACAGATGGAAAAATGGAGCTAAGAGAAACCTCACACCCAAAAGAAATTCAAGAGCTAACGAATGACGTAGCAGACATAAAAAACAAAGTAAAAGATCTGACCGATAGAATGGAAGAAATGGAAACTTGAATCAGTGAGCTTGAAGACAATGAAGCAGAATTCAGCAAATGAGAGGATTCAAACAAAAAGCAGAAGAATATGAAGAAAGGCTGAGGATGATGTGGGATACCATAAAGCAAAATGCTATTCGGATTATTATTGTACCTGAGCAAGAAGAAATATATAAATCTACAGTTAACATACTAAGGGGATTCTTGGAAGAAATTTCCCCCAATATCACAAAGGTGGCGATGATAACAAGGAAGCCGAGGCACACCTAGTAGGTTACCCCCCAAACAAAACAAAACACATAAAGATATATAGTAGTCAAATTATCGAACTTCAAGGCAAAGGAGAGAATCATGAGAGCAGCTAGAGAGAAAAGAACAGTCACATATAAAGGTAAACAGATAATATACCCAGACATTTCTGCCAAAACCAGGGAGGAAAGACGAATTTGGAGCAGCATATTCCAAAAGTTGAAAGACAACAACTGAAATCCAAGAATCCTTTCTCCAGGAAAACTTTCCATCAAATGCGAAGGAGAAATAAAATTTTTCTTAAAAAGGAAATTTTTAGAGAATTCTTAAAAACAGAACTAACATTTCAAAAAACATTACTTTCAAGTTCTTTATGGGCAGAAAACCAACACTCACAGCCTTCAAACATGAGACCACCATAGGATGTAACAACACTGAGAAATTAACACACTGAAAACCAAATATTACACATCTAGTGTAGAAATGAAAACAGGAATAAACTCATGCACACCTCTCTATAAAAGGGGAAGAAAGGATAATATCAAACAAAAATAATATGAGATGAAAGCAACTAAACTTAGATTTAATTACCCTGAAAGTCAATGGACTAAATGCACCAATAAAATGACAAAGAGTAGCAGATTGGGTGGGACAACAAGATCCATCAATTTTCTGCCTTCAAGAGATACATCTCAAACTCACAGACAAAAATAGATTGAGAGTCAACAGTTGGTGAAAAATTTACCAAGCAAATGCCAATTCAAAATAAGTATGGGTGGCCCAAGGGCTCAAGCAGAAAACAAATGTTTTGAGAATGATGATGGCAATAAATGTAAAAACATGCTTGACATAATGAATGGATGGATGGACTGTGATAAGAATTGTACAAGCCCCAATAAAATGATTTAAAAATTAAAAATAAGTAGGGGTGGCAATATTAATTCTGACAAAAGAGACCTCAAGGTACATGATATAATGAAAGACAAAAATGGGCATCACACAATGCTCAAGAGATCAATAGACTAAACTCATAGCCATACCAAACACATAATTGCCTAACAAAAGACCCTTGGAGTTCATCAACCAAATCTGCAAAGAGAGGGAAAAGGAAAGCAGCAGATCAACAATTATAGTGTGTGATTTAAATGCACCACTGTCAAAGAAAAATAGAGCAACCGGTTAGAAACTCAAAAAATAAAAAAGAGCTAAACAGCACAATTGAACAGTTCAATCTCCTAGATATTTACAGAGCTCCCGAACCTAGAGCAAAAAAAATACAACTTCCTCTCCAATGTACACGGCTCATATTCTAAACCAAACCACATGCTGATTGATAAAGGAAGTTTGAGAAAATTCAAACACATAGAGATCATTCAATCCATCTTCTTTGACCACAGTGCTATAAAACTGGAATGAAAAATAGAAAATAAATTAAAAAACAGGGACAAACTTGGAGACTCAATAGCACAATACTAAAAAAAAGGAGAAAGAAAGAAAGACTAGGTAATAGCACGAATAAGAGGAAGTAGGAGGTTCCATGAAACTGATAACAGAACATACCAAAACGTATGGGATGCCCCAAAGCAGTTACCGAGTCACCTTATTGCAATAAAGGCACACATGAAAAAATAGAAGAAAATCATGTTTAGCACCTTAACAAACCACTTCCAATAATTACAACAGTATCAGCAGCATAATCTTTCCAACAGCAAAAGACAAGAAATCATAAAATTAGAGCAGAAATAAATAAACTAGAAAACAGAAGAACAATGGAAAAATAACAAAGCAAATCATTGATTCTTTGAAAGTATCAACTATGGCAGTTACATAATCTCCTATCAACTTGTGAATGGGTGGATTCTAGCCTGCCAATCAGGTTTAACCTTGATGACCTCATTTGGAAGCATGAAGAAGAGAAATGGCTCACTAAGAGGCCAGATATACTCTGCTTCCTCTCCCTGTGAGATATTCCTGTTGACAAACCACATGGAGCTACACTGATGGAGGTAGAGCCCTGGAGCCAGAGGAGTCACATGGAGACCCATGCCAAAGTTGAGATGCTTCCACCCACCGTTGGATCCACAAGACTTTCCACCTACTGGCCTGTGATCCTCCTTCATTTTACATCATTGCATGTGTTACATGAGTCTGAAGAGGAAATTATAGACTGTTTGTGACATATGGGCTAATATCAGATTTATGGACTTGATCTGGACTGGGTTGAATGTTTTCTTAATATACAATTACTGTTTATATAAAGCTCTTTCTTATACACTTATGAGTGTCTATGAATTTGTTTCTCTAGTCAACCCAGACTAACACATCAACAAAATCAACAAACTGCTAGCAAACTTAACAAAGGAAAATAAGGAACAGATGACAATATTTAGAATTAGGGATGGAACAGGGGAATTGACAACACACCCTAATGAAATAAAAATTAATAATGCAGTATTGTGAAAGACTGTATACCAACTTATTCAATAATATGGATGACATGAATAAATATCTAGGAAATCACTCTCTCCCCAAATTAACACATATAGACATTAAGATCTTGAACAGACCCATAGGAAAAGAAGAAGTAGATAAGGTCATCAAGAAATTCCAACTAAAGAAAACCCCAGCACCAATGGCTTCACCGGAGAATTCTACCAAGGATTCAGAGAAATGCTGAGACCAATCCTCCACAAACTCTTTCAGAACACAGAAAGGGACAGCAAATTCATTCTATGAATCAAGAATAACCTTGATACCCAAAGTGGGCAAAGACCCCACAATGCTAGAATACTACAGAACAATGTCTCTTAACTAAATTGTGGCCAACATAAAATAAAAAATCAACCAAAAAATTAATATATCATGACCAAGTGGGATTCATACCTGGGATGCATGGAAGGATCAACATTTGAAAAACAATGTAATCAACCACATTAACAAGAAAAAGGATAAGAACCATATGATCATATCAGTTGATGGAGAAAAAGGATTTGCCAATATCCAAAACCGATTCCTAATAAAAGCTCCCAAGAAGATAGGATTAGAAGGGTAAATCCCCAATACAAAAAAGACCATACATTAAAAATGAACAGCCAATATTACACTCAATGGAGAAGAGCTGAAAACATTTCCACTGAATAAGGGAACCTGACAAGGATGTTCCTTACTCTCACTTTTAATCAACTATGTGTTGGAAGTCCTAGCCAGTACAATAAGACAATGGCAGAAAATCAAGGAAGTAAATTTGGGCAAATAAGAAGTGAAACATTTCTATTTGTGGATGATATGGCTTTGTATATTGAGTATCCTAAGGTATCTACAATAGGATTTTTGGAAACAATAGAGGAGGTTAGTAGAGTAGCAGGATAAAAGATTAAGAAATAGAAACCAACTAGATTCCTATACATGAGTGACAGGAATACCAAAAGTATATCAAGGAATCAATACCATTCACAATAGCCACACCAAAGGTGTAATACCTAAGAATAACCCTAACCCAAACCACAAAAGACACATATGAAGAAACTACAGAACATTGCTACACGAAGAAAACTACGGAACATCCCCCAAAAGGAATCTTAAAATCTTAAAACAAGAAAATCCATAAACAAAATGAACTCAGCCCAGAAAAAAATATATGGAAGAATAAATCCTCGGCTCTGCAAAGCAAAACAAAATGCAGCAAAACACCAGAAATGCCAGGAATAAATTCATATCTACTGATAATTACACTGAATGTAAAAGGATTAAATGCCCCACTCAATATACAATAACAAAACGTATAAAAATACATAACCCATCAATATCTGGTCTATGTGAGACGCATTTAAGGTTAAAGACAAAAATAAGTATAGAAAAACGTAGCAAGGAAATGGCAGTCAAAAAACAGTAGGAGTTAGGGGAGGGGGCACGGGTAGGGGGGAAAGGGTAGGGCCAGCAAGATTAATTTCTGACCAAATAAATGAAGTCAAACCTGTTATAAGCAATAAGGAAGGACATTGGATTAAAGTGACAGCTAAGTGGCCATAACTATAGTAAAGATCTAAGCATCCAATGAAAGAACCCCAAAGTATAAAAAGCCAATTTCAGTAGAATTGAAAAAAGGAACAGAGATATTCACAATAATGCTAAACCCAGTGACATAGAGTTGATTCTGACTCAGCATTCATTTTGATGGTCAGGCTGGTGGCTGCTGGATTTGAGGTGGCTGTGACAATTTCTTAATATATGACAATAATGTGTAGTATTCTGATTGACTCTCACTTGAACACTTACAGGTTTAGGATGATTAATCGACTTACTTTCACATATCATGGAATAAGGAGGCCAAAGGAGAGGGAGAGAAACCAGAACATCCTTCAGAACATGGGTGTGGTTTATGGTACTTCTTAGCAATAACAATGGTATCATCAAAGATCACTGGTCACGGATTCCAGGTCATCATGAGGGATATAATAGTAATGAAAACTGAAATATTGTGAGAAATATCAGAATAGGACTCCGAGACACAAAATGAATACATGCTGTGGGAAAAATAGTGCCAATAGTCTTGCTACATTTAAGGTTGTCACCAACCTTCAATTTGCAAAAAATGTACTATCTGTGAAGTGTAATCAACTCCTCTTCCTGCTCTTTCCCCCACTGTCTTTAGGCTCCGTAGTTAGTTACACCATCTCACAGAACTCACAAACCATCATACATTGTAGAGGCTCACAAGTCTCCAAATCTGTGGGCATCAAGTTGGAAGTTTCTCCTGACTAATGTGGCATAACAAATCGAGAGCCGATGAAAGGCTACTTTCTTACAAGACCAAATAATGGGCTGATAGGTCAAGTTCCAAGAGTTTGAGATCAGATGGTGCAGGATCCAGAGCTAGCCCAAGAGCGTTGCCAAAGCCTTTATGTACACGGCTCTAGCCATACTTTCTAGTAGGGCAGTCATTTTCTACACTAATCCTGCTTTACTAACTGTAATCACAGGTCTCGATCCTGCTTAGAGGCAAGGATGACGGGACTTTGTCACACATGTTGCCAGGAGAAACCAGTCCCTGGAAAACGACATCATGCTTGATAAAGCCTGGAGGGGTTTCCAAAAAGAGGATGGCCCTCCACAAGATGGATTGACACGGTGGCTTCAACAATGAGCTCAAACATAAGAACAATTGTAACCAGGCAATGTTTCCTTCTGTTGTACATAGGGTTACTATGAGTCACAATGGACTCAATGGCACCTACCAACAACAACAAACACTGGCATTACACACGTAACAAAATGGATGATTATATTAGATTACAAAAAGGGATACAGTAGCATCATTACGTAACCGCCAAATGAAACCATTACATATACCAAGTCACTGAAAATCATGGCCCTGCCACGTCGCACATAATCTTGGACATCACAGGTTCCATACATTTATTTGCACCAGCAGCAAGCTGTTCAGTCTCCCTGCTGGACCACAAGCTCCTTATTTACATAGTCCCACCCAATCATTGTTTGGGAGTCCTAAAGACTATGGCTAGAAGGACCATATGAAGTAATTCACTGCACTGCAAGGACTTTATTATTTCTATTAATACCCCTACGATTCATAACAACAATAACCATGTTTGGCCATTCTCCAGTGCCTCTTGTCCAGGGATCTCAGAATGCTTTTCAAACATTAATTAAAAATCCTCTCGTCATCCCTGTGAGTTCCTAGGGCAAAGAGAGAGGAGGAAATCATATCTGCTCTGACATTAATTAAGCTCTCCCTTGGCTTGCAAACTAGGTAAATAGCTTTTCTTTCCCCATTAACAAACAAGCCGGCTCTCCACGATGAGAATCGCAGATGCTCACAAGTGAGAGGGGAGATTACTTCTGCTGGGCACTGAAGAGAGACAACCGACGTGCTCGCCAGATCTGGCTCCTGAGGCTTTGCTTTCTAGCGGTGGTTTCCAAACCCGACAATCGTCAGTGTCACTTTAAAAATTAAAAACAACAACAACGGTTGCCATCAAGTCAATTCTGATTATGGTGGCCTTAGGTGTTGCAGAGGAGAACTGAGCTCCGTAGGATTTTCATGCCAATGACTTTTTGGAAGCAGTTTCTCAGGTCTCTCTTCTAAGGTCCCTTTTTGTGGGTTCAAACCACCAGCCTTCCCTTTCTCCTCGGAGCTGACTGGTTAATATTTGTGCCCTCTAGGGACTGTGAGCATCCCCAGTCTTTGTAAACGTGCCTTGACTGGGACCATTAATGTTCCTCTGTCTTCCCACAGTTCTGCTCAGTTTCTGATTTAGCAGATAAGTGCGGAGTCCCTTGTTATAAACTGAATAATGTCTCTTCAAAATATGTCTTGGAATCCTGTGAATATAATCCTGTTTGAATATAGGGGTTTCAATGATAGTTAGATCGAATGTGATTAGAGAGTGTTCTAAAGCTCATCACTTTTAAGTTATAGAAAGGGTAGATTAGACATAGAAATGTGTGCACATACTGAAGGAACACAGATACCACGTGAGGACCACCACTTTGCACGACTTCACAGAAGAAATCATCATAGATGAGACCCTGGTTTGGACTATTAGCTTCCCGTTTTATGAGAAAATAAATTTCTATTTTTTAAAGTCACCTATTTGAGATATTTGTGGTACAACAGCATTTAAAAACTAAGCCATCCAGGAATCCAACATTTTCAAAAAGTTCTCTATACATTTATGAATAATCTCTTTTCAATGAGACTTTCATTAGTTGTTCACATATTATAAAGTAATTAGACATCTTCATCAGTATAGATTCAAAGAATAAATATGGGGAAACAAACATCATTTCCCATAGTCTCAATGATCAATTAAGGGGCTGAATGGCTAGATCAGCATTTTCCAGAATGTAATCCGTGAGTTTCCTTTGTCTGAAACACCTGGGGCACTTGTAAATGATATAGATGTATGGGAATCCAAAGTTCCTGCATGTGATTTATTTCTCCACAAAGAGAAATAAGGACACAATGACATGTCAGAGCCTGAAAATAATGAGTCCTTCAACATTTACCAGGTGTGGCTACTCTGCCTCAGCTGCCCTGAGCCTTAGTATAGTTCATTAGATCATAGTGCTAGTCAGCACCTTGGAGACGATTGAGCTCTATTCTACCAAACATGAACACAAGCCAATTGTTTGGAGTGAATCCCAAGTCATTTAGACTCCATGTATGTCAGAATAGAACTGTCCTTTGCACTATTTTCAATGACTGTGATCTTTTGGGGGAAGAATGCCAAGTCTTTCTTTGAAGACGTTTCTGGATGAACTTGATCTACCAACCATTCAGTTAATAGCTGAATATTTAAACATTTTTTGTTCTATTCAGGGACTCCATTTTGAATAGCCGCAAGGAAACTGAGTCTCAGGGAGTGTTTATCTACAGATCAGCATTCAGCAGTTGGTAGTGAAAGTAGACCCACCTCCCATCCATGGCTCAGTGATTTGTACATCACCAGGATACCAGCCTCCTAACAACTTGCCTGGATTTTAGCAGAGACTGGCTTCTGCTTGTCTTCTTGTTGCAACTTCCTTATTTTCAACCTTGCAGGGAAGTTTGATGCTGGAAAATGTAACTCCTCAGTCCTCAGAGAGATATAAAAATGAAGGATTAGCTGTGATACAAATTTTACCTTATTGGCTAAATGACTTCTGTTTGCTAGTCTGTGTCTCCTTTCTCTCATAAAGTTGGTTTCCAGGATGTCCTTTATGACAATGGCTGGGAACAGCAGCTGGATACACTAGCCAAGGTTGTTGTTTAAGTAAGTAGAAACATTTTACTATCACATGAAAGACTGCCAAAATTGATAGTACTTAGTTTGTACCCTGATGTGCAAAGGTTTAAAGTCTTTTATAAACCCCATATTAATTGTATTGGTTGTTGTCATCAAGTTAGCCTGTGGCCAATGGAGATCTCTTGCAATAAAAATGGAAACACTGCCTGGTCTTGGATCAATTAGTTGTGATCCATAGGGTTTTCCATGGGTTGGATTTGAAAGTTGTCCTTTGTCTCAGTCTCAATGCTGCTGGAGTTTATGCAGCATCATAGTAGCATGCGAGTCTCCACCACTGATGAGTGGTTGCTGTACATGTGGTACCTTGGCTAAGAATTGAACCCTGGTCTTTGGCATAGGAGATGAGGATTCTACCTCTGACCCACCACTATGCTATAGCCCCCTGCTAGACGTGAAGCTAATAGCAGTGCCAGTTGCTTATTTATTATGAGAAAGCATGCCACTGGTGAAACTCCAACTGGGAAGTCCATGAGCCACTGGGTCTGAGAATCCATGATCCTTCTGTGTTGGGTGAGGGCAAGGGGAACAATGGACACAGGTGTGTGGGTAGGGAGCCTAGTTTTGTTTATCCTAATCAAGGTAGAGGAGAAAAAAAGAAAACCACAATTAATTGAGCATTCACCAACTATTCTCATCAAATGTCATCCTTAAGACTATTGTGAACAAGTTTTTCTCAGTCACATCTTTTATATGCGAAATGAAAGTGTTGAGGATTTGTAGCTTGCTGGTAAGTGGTAAAACTGGACATGAAATTGAGCCTTGTACAGCTTTATCCTTTTCATGCTGCTTTTTAATATTTGGAAACATGTTTTTCACAAAACAGAAGTGTCTTTTATTTCAGAGTTATTATCCACCTCACTGCCTGGTCATAGAGGATTTTTGTAGGCTGCTTATTGAAGTAAATCAAACTCTTCTCTATTACCCAATTGCATTATTGATAATAGCAATGAACAACTATACAAATAGAAGCATGCAATCATGAAGTATTTCAAATCCACTTCATAATAAAAACAAAGCCACTAAAGCACCGTGTGCGTCAGCAGGGCCCTGTGGTCTCTGTTCTGCGACCAGGTCCAGAATTCAGACACTCTTGGGTTCCCAGTCTCAGTCTATTACTTTTGGTAAACGGAGAGTGAGTCATCAATTCCTCCTACATCTTCCTTCTTCCTGCAGTAAAACAGGGTAATTAGTGTTTGTCACCCTTCTAGGTAGAAGTCATGTGGTGAGGGTTACCTTGTAATTATGAGGTTCTTGAGGTGGGTGGGGTAAAGCCAAGTGATTAATATTGCCACTTATCCCAAAGTGGAGATTGGCTTGCTAGATTGGAGTATTGCAGCACAGCGAATGCTTGCACTTGGTCATCGGCAACTCTGGAGTGTGAGAGCTCACCTAGGAAAAACCCCACAGCTTGCAGTTGGGGAAGCAGAAATCCAGAAAGGTGAGAGGAATTTATCAAGTCGCACATCGAGTTAGAGGCAGGCAGGGTTCAGTAGCCAGGTCTCTTGACTCGCTCCACGGACTTGCCTTTCCTCCTTGGACTGCTACCATCCTGCTGCTTTGGGGGAGACTTCTGCCTCCTGTGTGGCGAGAGTGGCTGCAGATGAAAGTAAGCTGAGGTACCACTGCTGGAGGCTGCCTTTCAGGTTGGACACACACCATTCACTTTCAGTTGAACAGCCTCATTCAAACACAGTTGGGTGAGCCAGGCAAACCAGATGGGTAATTGCCTGGAGAGTGCAGGGAGGTGGTGGCGAGTGTGGTTCACTGAGTACTCAAGGAGGTTTGGCACATTATCATTTCCAGCCATCCAGAATGTGCATGACCAAACCCCAGCGGTCTGATCCTGTCAGATCAGTTTTACTTAGCCGAGCCATGCCTTTGAGCTGAGCTGTGTTCTGTACTCTTTGATGCATCCATGGGTAAGAATGTCTTTCGTTGGGAAAACTTTAGAGCTAGTTGTTAGTCTGGGCCACTAGTTGCATGGTTCTTTTTTTGAGAAAATCATTAAGCCCCATTAGGCCCGGCCGACTAGAGAAACAAATCCAGTGACGCTCATGTATGTGTAAGGCAGAGCCTTATATCAGGCAGGAATGATATGTCAGGAAAACATCCCAGCCCAGTCCTACTCAAGTCCATAAGTCTGATACTAGTCCCTAAGTCCCTCTTCAGACTCGCTCAGTCATAAGCAATGATGCAGAGTGCAGGAATCTCACAGGTGGGTGCGTGCAGTGTAGTGTTGATCCAATGTTGCTGGTAGGGCTCTGGCAGCAATCAGGATCAGCCACCAGGGATGTGAAGGCAGAGGTGTGTGTGTGTGTGTGTGTGTGTGTGTGTATGTATGTATTTCGGAGGGGGGGAGGGCAGTGCCCAGAGAGCTCCTTATGAAAGGACCATGCTCACAAGGAGGTCCCATCAGGCTGTGACCTGATTGACAGGCTAGCGTCCACCCCTACAATTTCATATAATTTCAATTTGACATGAAATTATGTAACTACAATACCCTGTCCCCCGTCTTCTCTCCTTTGTTCCTTTTCCCATTCCTTTCATTTCTCTTTCTCTCTACGCTTTGATTTAATGTCTATAACTGCTAAGTCAGCAGTTCAAGTCCATCACCTGCTCCATTGGAGAAAGATGAGTCAGTTTGTTCTTGTAAATATTTACCATAATGTTTCAGAAATGCTAAGGAGCAACCCTACTCAGTTCAATAGGATTGTTATGAGTCAGGATTGACTAGATGGTGGTGGTATATACTCCAGGGCTCCATAGGTGGTGCACATTATTTGTGATAGACTACTACTTGAGTAGCTGCTTAGTGGACCCACCTAAAAGTACCTTAGCAGCAAGGACTGGCAACCCACTTCTGAAAGGTGACAGCAAAGCCTTATGGAATGCACTTCTACTCTGAAGCACATGTGGTCATCATGAGTTAGATTTGCAGAATTGACTCAGTAGCAACTTCCCCACACTCTCTCCCTTTGTACAATGTTATATGTATATATAGGGCCATGGTCCTGTGATAGAATCTTTGCCATTTACACAAAAGACCCAGGTTCAATTCTCAGCTTCAAACGTCTCTACTCCTTTTCTGTTAGTGAAAACTTATGTTTTTCTATGATGCTGAAGAAGTATCAGAGGAGATCCAGGTTAAAATAGAATTGGAAGAAAAGCAGGGCCACCAACTTTGAGACTTCGTCAAGGAGAATTCTACAGGCTACAAAGGTCTGAAGCCATTGTGCATGGAGCTGCCGTGAGTCAGGGTCTGACTCGACAGCAGCCACAACAACAGCATGATATAGGTTGTTCAGATTCTAGCAACAGTGGGAAATAAGATACACAAGACCCTTTACATAAAGAGGACTGGTCCTACAGAGAGGTAAATAAACAAACTAAATACTAGACACGACATTTTCAAAGAGCGATATAGATTCAGAAGAAATTAAAGCTCAGTGATGTCTTGGAGACAGATGGGATTTGTGTGAATTTGGAGTTTGAGTTGTGATAAAGAGGAGTCAGAAACATGAAGAACTGGGAGCCGAGTATTTCAGGCAAAGGTTATAGCTACTGCAAAGGTCTTGAGACAGGAGAAAGGTTGATGGATTTGAGGAATAAACAAAAATCTGCTGGGACTGAAGTATGATGAGTAAGGAGGGTCCTAGGGGAGGGACCTTAAGCAGGAAAAGTTGAACTGGTTAATGTCATACCTATCCTGTAGTAGGGGCCTAAACAATTCACTAAGGGGTTTGAAATGTGTGTATGTGTGTGTGAGAGACATGAGAAATGTTAGATTCTTTTCATTGTTTTAGTAGGTTCAGTTTTGCTTTGTGCTAAGTAGCCTGATAGGAGACCGGAGAAATTCAGGAGATAATGATTGAACTGGAACTGATGACAAAGTAGACACAAAAGAGAGTGGGTGGATTTAAAAAATGTGTTATTTTTTCTCTTACCATTTAATTATTAGGGTTGTAAATGCACTGAAAATGTAAAATAACAAGTTGTCTCCCACTTCTGCCATTTTTGAATGCACAATTCAGTGACATTCATTCTTTTTACTGTGGTGGGGAACCACCGCTACTATCTATTTCCATTTCCAATTTTTAAGATAATCCTTAACAGCAACACAGTGTCTCTTAACCCCTCCACTGTCCCTCCTCACCCCCCACTAATAAATGTTGTTCTCTGGGTATTTGTCTAGTCTTAAGAGTTCATATAGGTGAAATCATACCATATCTTCTTTTCATGTCTGACATGTTTCACTCAGCATGCTTTCTAACATCATTCGTGGTGCAACTTACACCGACTTCATTTCAATTTATTGCTAAGTCATAAACATTGGACTGTTATAACCACAAGGTTAGGGGCTCAAACCACCAGCTTCTCTGTGAGGAGAGGAGGAGGCTTCCTGCCCCCATAAAGATGCACAGCCTTGGAGACCTACAAAGGCTCGCTGTGAGTTGGTTTGACTAGATATCTGTGGGTTTGGGGAAATGGCTAATGATGTCTAGCATTTTCAAATGTGTATCTCTTGCTGAGCTTTCTATTTAAAACTTTTTTGTCTTAAAAATGGAACCTTTGTTCTATTGTGGTTGAATTGCAGGAATCCTTTGTACACCATGGGATGCAATGGAGTGCTTTAAGTATGGTTCCAAGAATAGCAATGCGTATAAGGTATAAACATAAAGTCAGGTACTGACATTTGAAATGAAGAAAGACCAGATTGTTGATCGGGAGCAATTTTAAAAGAGAGAATTTAATAAAAATTATCAGAGTGCTGACGAATACCATGTAGTATTGATAGATACATAAAAGTGATCAATACCTTACTAACTTATGGTCTTGTTAAATAAAGGTATCATAGTTTTATGCATTCAAGATGATTTTTAAAAATTGGAATCCTGTTCCTAAAATGGATACCCCTCCATTAAAAATGTTAATGTTTCATGTTTAGAAGATGCCACTGAAGAATCATAATTTGCTATAAAATTACAAAAGAGACACTAAAATCCTCTTAACCTGGTCATTCTTTAATTCAAGTTAGTGTATTTAGAAAAATATTTTGTTTAATTATTTTATTCACCATGTATGCTTTCTGTTGACAAAAGGTCAGTATTTTGCACTTTAAAAAGCATATCTGATATCAGTTATTATATTATATGCCATCCATTGTTCCTTAATAACAGTGTTACTCCGCCTCTGACATAAGTTGATACCTAAGACATAGGTCACTGATCATATGTAATGAATACTGTGTCCTGTGCTCAATCTGTCTGCTTCTCACTAAGGTAAGAAAGTGAATTGTGTTCAATGCAGTGAGTGTTTTACTTGACTAGAAGCTGCTTAGCATGTCAGTATCATAAAGTTCTAATCTCCGTGCAATATCATAAGAGCTACTGGGGGACAATGAAGAATGGCACAGTTATATTTTCTTCCCGGGGGTGACCTCTAGTGTGAAATGATGGCATTTTAGTATTCCTGAAGGTATGAATTAGCAGCACTTAACCAATTATGACAAATTTACCTTTAATTCCCCACCTCAACATCACAGGTGATCTGTCTTCTTGGTGTTTCTTGCGTTGTTATTTGATTTTCAATGTCAATAAATCTAGTTGCATCTGTGTGTATATATATATATATCCTTAATATATCCTTAGATTAGAGGTCTTTGCAATTTTTTTTTAATAGGCATGAGATCAGTCCTACATTGCTTATGCTGCCCTACTTAACTTCACTCTCAAGTTCACAAGTGCCACACTTAAATAGCGTTCTCTTCATCTTTATCCTTCCTGTGATAGTTTGAAAGTAATTACATGTCACCTTCTAACTCACCCTTCTACACACTGCTTTGTGATGCTGGAGCTGGGACGCTACAGAGAGCTGTTTTGCCAACTGCTTCTATAGCAGCTTCTATCCATTGGAGGGATTAGAGTGGTGGGAAGAGGGAGAAAATGGAAAAGACTTGTTTCTTCAGTTTTTCTGAGATCTCCCTGCAAAAGCTCCTTCACCTTGATGATCTGTCGAACCCCTTTGCTGTTTTGGGGAGTATCAGTTACACTGGGGCGGGGGTGAGGGGTGGGCCTTTGCAGTCTGATTTTCAACTCCATAGGGCCCCTTTTTGAAATTTCTGTTTCAACACTTTAACTCTTGTCATTTTGTTTCACCTTCCTTGGGAATAGTGCCCTACTTGATTCCTGCAATTGCTGCTTCCACGATACATTGAGATTCTCTTCCTGCTATTTTATTTATCTAGATACAACTGTATACCTAGTTAAAATTGCCTTATACACATACCATAATAAATTCGCTCTGTTAAAGTAACTGTTGTGGTTTCTAAATGCATCTTTCTTAATATACAGATACATAAGAAACATGTACATAAGAAATGTAAATGCACATGTACATTTCTTAATATACAGATAAATAAGAAACATAAATTTACTGAGAATCTGCAGTCCTTACGTTCAGATCAAATACTCTTTAATGTGAGAAATTGTGCATCTTGGTAGATAAGAACACAGCTCACAGCTCTTGATTAGACATATCTGTGTTGATTCTCACTTTCCTTCTCCATAAAAGAGGAAGATTGTCTCCCTCCCCAAGCTTTCTAAGATTTCAGGAATTAAAGCATATGAGTCGCACAGTGCCTGATAGAGCGAAAAAACAAACAAACAAACAAAGGGCACCTATTATTTTTTAGAATTCTTCATCATTTTCTGTGTAGTCTTAAAAGACTATGTACATCATCAAACAAAAATAAGGCAACTAAATGAAGATCTAAACAAATAAAAATGAAGATCTAAACAAAAACTAAATGAAGATCTAAACAAGAACCACAGCAAAAAACAGCAAACAATACAACTAGGAAGGCTGAGTGTTTTTAGGAATGATTTTTAGGTTACTGGTTAGAATTTGAAGTAATGTTTATCTTATATGCTATATCCCTTTCATAAAAATAAGAGAGAAAAAAGGTGGCAAAAATAATGATGGACGAGTTAAAATTAACTACTTGTGGGGTACTAGCTCCCACATTCGAATGGGTCCAAGGAGAGGTTGTGTCATTGAGGGGTAAATTAAAGAGACATCTGACAAGGTAAAGCAGGTAAGTGCTCACCTTTGCAGTCATCACTTCATGAACCAGGTCAATGCAGAGAGAGTGAATAATGTAATTTCATGAATTTATAAAATCTTGGTCACACAGGCCATTGGTAACCACATATGTAACAGGAAGGGTTTGTACAATAGGCGTACATGTAATAGGAGGGGGATGAGTTAGGGGGTATACATGCTGTAGAAAGGGGTTTAACTAGGGGAACACAGGTGATAGGAGGGCATACACTAACGAGATAGGCAGTGGTTCTCAACCTGTGGGTCACGACCCCTTGGGGGGGGTCAAATAACCCTTTCACAGGGGTCACCTAAGACCATCTGCAAACACATATTTATGAGGTCTTAGGAATTGAGACATTACTCCTCTATGCGTTGCCAGGTGGGTCTGCCCACATGCAGATACGCCCACATACAAGTACCCAGCATGATGATATCATCATGCCAGCCCCATCACATACACCCTGTACAAATACAGGTGTATGTGCCAGGGTTGGCACCATCATGTACTTATGCAGACCAGTCACACATGTGTAGAGAGCAGGAACTGTGTAGAGAGCAGCTACTGTGTAGAAAGCAGCAGTATTGGAGGTAAAATGACACTTTGTGAATTATAATTACTGGGTAACTGTAAAATCATCAACTACTGTATAAATATATTATCTGTACCATGGGAACTTAATCTGCATGCTGATCTGTCTTTTTATATTCAGCTGTGGTTGATGTGAATACTGTCTCTTGTGATATTAACAGGTATGCACTACAACAACAACAACAACAACATAGAGAATGGTAAATCAAAGGAAACTTTAATGAACTGTATTGACTGAACTATGCCATGTATCATCTTTTGTATTATTAAAGCTATTATTATATATTATTTTCATTAGCAAACCATCCCACGACAATGGATTGTGTAGAGAAGAACATAAGGAAAAGAAACTAGTGAGGAGTGTTTACATTATGGTTTTACCCCATCATTACAGCAGGAATTTAGAAATCACACTCTGTTATTCGTTGTGAAATTCTATCAGCCAAATCTATGAAGCCAAACAAAGTAAAACGCTATTTTGATGGCAAGCATCCGAGCTTTGTTGGCAAGGATACCAACTATTTTAGAAGCAAAGCTGCTGGACTCAAGAAAGCCAGACTTGACACTGGTGACAAGTACCCCAAACAAAACGTATCAGCCATTGAAGCTTCCTATTTGGTGGCACTCAGAATCACCAGAGGTATAAAACCTCACACCATTGCTGAGGATTTGCTGGTGCCAGCAGCCAAAGACATTGTTTGAATTATGATCAGAGATGAACTTGTTAGGAAATTGAGGGAAATTTCCTTATCTAACAACTCTGTGTGCAGAAGAATAGCTGACATGTCTGCTGATATTCTTGATCAGGTAATCCAGGAAATTAAATCTGCTCCACTTCCAATATTTAGCATCCAGCTTGATGAATCTACAGATGTTGCAAACTGTTCACAGTTACTGGTTTATATGAGGAATATACATAAAGGAGACTTTAAAGATGAGTTTCTTTTTGGCAAACCTCGAAACAACAACTACTGCATGCGATGTATTCAGCACAGTAGGTTCATTTCTGTAAGAGAATAAGATTTGTTGGGAAAAGGTTTGTGGTGTTTGCACAGATGGTGCTCTAGCTATGCTAGGATTTCAAAGTTTGGTACTGAATAAGTCAACAAAAGTCATAGGAGTTCACTGGCAATCGGAATTCATTGGGACATATTAGCCATGAAGATGCTGCCACAAGAGTTACATGGAATAATGAAAACATCCTAAGTTCGGTCAATTTTGTAAGACTAGCACTTTAAACAGTTAACTGTTTTCACAGCTGTGCAATGAGTTGGATGTGCTGAATAATGCTCTGCTCATTTCACACTGAAGTGAGATGGTTGTCAAGAGGAAAAGTTTTAAAACATTTTAAAACATATTTTTGAGCTTTCTGATGAACTCAAAACATTTTAAAATCAGAAATCAAGATCTCAGTTCAAAGCCTTTTCAGCGTTAAAAGTGAACTGCAGAAAATAGGTTACTTGGTTGACATCTTTGTCAACTTGAATGAGTTAAATTGATCACCCCAAGGACCAAATGCAATATGTCTCGATTTGTCTGAAAAGATCTGCTAATTCCAAATGAAACTTCAGCTTTGTCAAAAAAAAAATTGGATGAAAATAAAATTTACATGTTGCCTATCTTATCTGCTTTCTTTGAAGAATATGACATTGGACCAGACAAAAGAATTACAATAATTTCTGTGAAAGAACACTTGTACATGCTAAACAGATGAAATTTCATTGTACTTTCCAAATCTACCTGACAGCCTATTTGCAATTGACACCCCATTTGCACTTGGCAGAAGCCGATTCACAGTCAGAGTTCAGGATGTTCCTGAGACTGCAGAAGAGGAATTCATTGACGTTATTAACAGCGATGCAGCGAGAACTGATTTCTTTACCATGCTAGTTACAAAATTCCGGATCAAGTGTTTGCAGTTATAAGCTGTTCTGTCTGAGACTGTGTTGCACCTTCTTCTTCCATTTCCAACAACACATCTTTGTGAAACAGGGTTTTCCAGCTTGTTGGTTATCAAGTATAAATACAGAAATAGACTTGTGGAAGATGATTTTCAGTTGTGTTCTTGCAAGGACTCTCCAGAGAATTTCTGATCTGGTGAGAAAGAAGCTATCTCAGCCTTTTTACTGACGTTGCCTTTTTCCGCATACTGTTGCAAAATGTAACAGTATAGTTTACTGTTGTTATATTAAGACTGTTACCCATGTTACATCATGTTTCAAGACAAAATTTCATTTATTTGTAATCAGAAATAAATATTTCACAATATATAATTATATATTGTTATTGTGATTAATCACTATTCTTTAATTATGTTCAATTTATAACAATGAAGATACATCTGCATGTCAGATATTTATATTATGATTCACAACAGTAGCAAAATTACAGTTATGAAGTATCAAAAAAAATAATTTTATGGTTGGAAGGGTCATCAAAACATGAGGAACTGTATTAAAGGGTCGTGGCATTAGAAAGGTTGAGACCACTGCTCTAGATTCAAGATGGCAGCCTAACATTGGTCATCCCTGAGTTGGCTTGACCTTAGAAGTCTTTGAGCTTTCCCTTAAGGGAACAATACATTATCCTTATCAGAAGGGAGTGAATCATACTTAGGGTTGGAACAGATAATAGGGTCTGATTGCCTTAGGTGGCTGACACCCTCCAGGCGTATAACCTTCAAGCAGTTGACCTCCAAGCGTATAGTCAGTGACCAAATGTTTGCAAACAGCACCTCTGATTTGGCATTATTGTGGTGAGGCATCGTGGGGAATAATTTTTACTTAGGTGAACTTTAGTGGGATACATCTCCAACCCATGAACTTGAAGGTTTCCTCTGTGGGAGCCTTGGGCTTCCAGACTCCCTAATGTATGAATGCTAAGTTTGTCCACATACATTCTCTTCCCAGTTTGTTTCCTGCAACTACTGATATATAGTCTCTCTCTCTCTAGTTCTCATCATATACACACTCCAACTCACATAGCCTTTCTTGTGTCAGGAATAATACTCTTCCATTTCTAATTCATTCATCAAGTCTACATTGAACATCTAATATAAAGATAATTGGAAGTTACAAAAAAGTATTATTATCGAATGCTTCAAGAGAATGAAAGAAGATTAAGGTAATATATTTTGAAGTATTGCCATCAGTGTATAATGGGAGACAGTGTAAATAGGAACTAACGTGATAACCCCAAAACCAAACTGACTGATATGCAGTCTATTTCAACTGATAGTGACCCTATATAGGATTGGAATAGACTCAATGGCAGTGACCTTGAGTTTTGTATGGAATGTTCAGGAGGCTTGGTTGTGCCATGTTTAAGCATTCAGCTGCTGTGTTAGGCAAGGTTCTTTAGAGAAACAAAACTCGATACTTATGATTTTATATATATATATGTGCACAACAGTATATATGGCTCAGTTCAACTCACTTTCATGGAACAGTTAATATACTGGACGTCCTTCAACTCATGTGGGCTGCGGAGTCCAAGGTCAATAGAGCAGACAGCTTAGTCTTCCCTAGGACTATGCAGGCAGAGTCAGCCCACAGGCAGCAACAGCAGGACAGTTACCAACAGTCAGCAGCTCAGGAACTTAGTGAAGCCTGCTGGATGGGATGCCGAACTCAAGTAATGCAAGGTGACAGGATCTACCAGCCTCAAGCTCAAGCGATGTACACACCAGCAGCGCTGTGAAGCAGGTCTCCAAGGAGCCTCAAGCTCTAGTGACATGATCCATGGGTTGTCTTGTCCCACAGGTAGTGTAGCTCACAAGTTGAAGCAGAGAACTAGCTAAAGCTGCTGCACACTGGTATGACCACCAGAGAACAAGAGAGTGGGGCAGGCCATGCAGAGCCATTTATCTTTTTGCCTATCAATCAAACTGGAACCTGATTAATCTCACATATTCCTATTGGCCAGGTTGGCACAATAAATCTATCTATCACACTCACAGCTACACTTAAAATAAAGGTTTTTTCCCCCAAAATTATTTTATATAAATAAACTGAGAGAACATTTTTATACAAGTATAGAAACCATTATTAAGCAAAAAAATATTGAAGCAATTTTTTTCTTAACATTTTCTCCATTTAGTTGTCTACACTTCTAATGTTGGTGTTTCCATCTCTCTAACCATTCCCCAAAGAATTTGTACTCTTATTTTACACACCCCATTCAAGGAGAAGTTTTGACACCTTCAAGGGTCTCAAATTCTGCTCCTTTTCAGTGGAAGGATAGTGGGTTACCTGTTGGGCTGAAGACCACAAGGTTAGCAGTTCAAAACCACCAATTATTCATTTGGAGAAAGATGAGGCTGGATTGACACAGTGGCTGCAACAATGGGCTTAGGCATAAGAACAATTGTGAGGGTGCTATAGGACCATGCAGTGTTTCATTCTCTTATGCACAGGGTCACTGTGGCATCTTTTTCTATGGCACATGGCACTTAACAACAACAAACAGTTTCCGTTCCAGAAACTTCCAAAGTGGCAGGCCTAGTCTGTCTGTCCGTCTGTCTGTCTGTCTGTCTTTCTAAGATTGCCAAGAGTCAGAATTGATGCTGTGGCTGTGAGTTGAACTTTGGCATCATATAGAAACCTGAAGGGGCAAGATAGTGGACAATAGGTAGATTGGGTAGTTTTCTCCATAAAGTTCTAAGAGAATAACCCTTGTCACCATTGTAAGATAAGTTACATTTTCCTGATTAAAACAAAAAAAAACCCTGGGTGTAACTTCTCTGCCTTTTTTTTTTTTTTTTTTAAGAAATCAGTTTTTAATTAGCCCCTGCGTTCATCCTGTGTCTTTTGAGAAAATCTGTCAAGATTATCCTTTTGGATCTCCAATAAACAATTTCTAGAACCTTCTGAGCTGACCTTTTTGCCTTGAATTGAATTGACCCAGCAGGTCCCTTTGAAAGCCAGTGTATTCATTGATATTTTTTTTGAGAAAGAGAGAAAATTTAATATTATTAAGATCCTAATCAATGTATCATCATTCCAGCACTTGGCTGGTCAAATTCTCCCAAGCACTATGTGAGAGCTCTCTCTCTCTCTGTGTATGTGTATAGTTTTATTGGCATATAATTCATATACCTTACAATTCAACAGTTCAATCACATCACTAAGAGTTGTTCAATCATCACTACAATCAGTTTTAGAGCATTTTCTTCATTCTTGTACTCATTTTTATTAGCTCCCCCTAACCTGCCAAAACTCCAAAGAACCATTAATTCAGGTACTGTCTATATAGATTTACTGAGCCTGGATTTCATATACTGAAAAACAGTTAAAGAAAAAAAACCCTGACAATAATAACAAAATAAAACAAATAACAACGTTAATGGGAAGAAAGCAGATAACACCCTAATGTGAGCAAAACTTGTGTATGACTGAGAAGACAGGTCTACAATAATTCACAGGTAGCAGAGTCATGTATAAAAGTGCTTTATTTGGAAGAAACCTGTGTAGTCTGAATTCGAACCCTAGTAGCAACACTTTTTGACTTTCCCTGTAAAATAGTTTTTCCCCACCAGTTCTATGCAGAAGATCTCTAATACCTTGCAACATATCCAGTGACTATACAAACAAATCCTCCTTGAAAGCATGCCATGAGACATGAAGTTATAAAGAGGGTGAGAGACAAGCTCTTTAATAATCTTAAATCGTATTGTTTTACTGCTGCTGCTGTTGGTAGATGCCATCGAGTCCATCCTGATCCCTCAGGCTCTGTGCACAGTGGAAGGAAAGGCTTCCCAGTCCTGTGATAGCTTCACAACTGTGCCTATGCCTGAGCCCACTGCTGTGGCCACTCTGTCAGCCCATCTCACTGAGGACCTTCCCCTCTTCCGGCTGCCTTTTCACTTTACCAAGCATGATGTCCTTCACCAAAGACTGATCATTCCTGATAATATTTTCAAAGTATGCAAGACAAGGTCTTGCCATCTTTTCATTTAAGGAGCATTCTGGCTGGACTTTTTCTAAGACAGATCAATTTGTCCTTTTAGTAATCCATTCACTTTCAATAGTCTTTGCCAGCACCAACATTCAAATGCATCAATTCTTCTTCAATCTTCCTTATTGAGTGTTCAACTTTCTTATGCATAGGAGGCACATCTTATTCCTTAAAATCCTCAAAGTCCACCACTTGTCTGTCCGTTTCTTGTAGTGAGGTGGCTTGTATATTGCTGGGATGCTGGAAGCTATACCACTGGTATGTTTTAGTGTTTTTCAGGAGGTAGGTATTGCTAGTATTTCATAATTTTAATCCTTTGAAAATTTGAATATCAATACCCTCTGCTTATTTTGGTAAGGTAACATACTGAAAAGCTACTGAGAAGTTTCATGCATAAGCCCCCAAACCAACATTCAGTCAGTTCCATAGCTATAGTATATAAGGTTTCTGAGGCTGTAAATCTTCATAGGGGTAGAGAGTCTCATCTTTCTCTTACAGAGTGGCTGGTGGATTTGAACCACCAACTTGGCAGTCAGTAGTCTAACACTATGTTTTTTTAACTCCGTGATTCTTCCCAGTAATATAAATGTTAAAAACAATTACATTTCTTATGAAAGCAATGTTTCTAGTTTCACTCCACCTTGGCTACAGATTTACTGGGTATTTGCCATTTTTCAAAGCCCTTTCCCCATAACTGTGCTTCAAAATCTGACAACTGGACATGGAACATTCTGTTTTCTCAGGGATTAAAGTTATTATTTTACACTTAGCTAAATATCAAAATTACTTTGGCAGAGCATGTTAAGAGGGCTGGAAAATATTGGAAGAATGTAATTAGTGACAAACACAGAAAAGACCCCTGCACCTTACCCAGACCTACTAAATTAGAATTCCCAGATGAAATATATATTTTAAAAGAGTATCTAATGAAATAAGGTAGTATTTAATATCTAAGTATTGAAGTATTTAAGGTCTCAACCTAGATCTCTCCGGGAAGAAGTAAGCGGAATGCTCCATAGAAGCACACATTCTTCATCTCACATACTTTGGACATGTTATCAGGAGTGCGGTAAAGTGCAGGGACGATGAACAAGAGGAAGGCCCATTGACGCGATGGACTCACACCATGACTGCAACAATGGACTCCAACATAAGAACACTTATGTCGATGACACAGGAGCAGGCAGTGTCTTGTTGTGTTGTACATAGTGTCCCTATGAGTGTGAACTGACTTGATGGCACCTAACAAGAACAACAAGAACTATCACCCAAGGAGCCCTCTTATTGCCATCGAGTCAATGCTGACTTGGAGAGACCCCCTGTGGTTTCTGAGGCTGTAACTGTTTATGGGAGGGGGAAACCCAGTCTTACTCCTGTGGAGTTGCTGGTGGTTTCCAATGGCTGACCTTGCAGATCACAGACAGTCCAGCGCACAGGAGAAAGACAGCGCTTTCTACTCCAACAACAGTTAAAATCTTGGAAACCCACAATGGGTCTCTTTGAGTTGAACTAGATGGCAGCAGATTTGGTTTTCGTTGGTGGTTTGGGTTGGTTTAAGGAGCCCTGGAGGCATAATGGACAAGGCCAGTTATTTAAAACTACCGGCCACTCCTTGGGAGAGAGATGAGGCTACCCGCAGCTGTAAAGATTTAAAAGTCTTCAAAAACACAGAAAGGAACCTTTACCCTGTCTTATAGGGTCACTTTCAGCTGAAAACAAACTTGAATTGAGTTTTTCATAGCAAGTGTCTGTCAGTGGCGGTGTTTGTTCATATTGTCACGTGTTGTACTCAACTCACCAGCACCAAGTCAACGCTGTGCAGGTCAGGTGCTCTGTAGATCCTTTTTTGAATCAATGCATTGTATCAATCTTGTTTTATTAATCTCATATATATTCTTTAAAAATGTCTAAAGCTTTTCAAAATATGAGTTAAACTCTGAATAAGAAACCAATGACTAGAATATCCTTCTAGTAAAATTCTGTTAGCCAGAAATATCTAAAAGATCACAACTGGAATAAATATCACTGCTTCCTTGAAGTCCGACCTGGTTTCTCATTTCAATTTCCTTCGCTCTTTCTTCTCTTCCCCCAAGGAATTATATGGCAAACATCTCCTTTATATTTCACTTTGTAAAAACGTCCCATAATATTTACATACACCTCTTACTTCTCTTACTTCACAATAAATAATGATGATAAGACCTTTATTGTAATCATGTTTGAGTCTTACAAAACCAATAAAATATATTGGCTTATATTCTTCTTTTTTTTCTCTCTATAGAAGAGGGCTTTTAAAAGTGGAAAATTTAATTAAAAGATATTGTTGTTGCTTTTGCTGTTTTATTTTTGGCATATTTTCCAGTATATTAAATCTAGATAGGTAAATTTATAGAGACAATAACTGTATTTATGGCTTATTGGGATATAGAAGGGGAGGTTGGAGGGAAATGGGGAGCTAAAAACAATGAGTACAAGTAGGAAGAAAATGTTCTAGAACTGATTGTAGTGATGATTGTACGATACTTCTGAATATGATAGAACTATTGCAGTGTATGTTTTGGGATTCTGTCAATAAAACAACTTTTTAAAGGTAATGGAATTTTTCCCTGAAACTTTTGAAGTTATCTTGGATATGTATATGTGTAAATGCAAATAAAGAAAGGGATATAATAAATGCATGGTAAATCCAAGCCACATCCACTGTTATGGAGTAGATTTTGACTTATAATGACTCTCAAATTTCCAAGATTGTATCTTTATTTATTTATTTAAAAATCATTTTATTAGGGGCTCATACAACTCTTATCACAATCCATACATACATCAATAGTGTAAAGTGCACCTGTATATTCATTGTCCATCATTCTCAAAACATTTGCTCTCCACTTAAGCCCTTGGCATCAGCTCCTCGTTTTTGCCCCTCCCTCCCCTCTCCCTGCTCCCTCATGAACCCTTGATAATTTATAAATTATCATTTTTTTCATATCTTACACTGTCTGACGTCTCCCTTCACCTACTTTTCTGTTGTCCGCCCCCCAGGGAGGACGTTATATGTAGATCCCTATAATAGGTTCCCCCCTTCCACCCCACCCTCCTTTCACCCTCCCTGGTATCGCCACTCTCACACCACTGGTCATGAAGGGATCATCCACCCTGGACTCCCTGTATTTCTAGGTCCTATCTGTACCAGTGTGCATCCTCTGGTCTAGCCAGATTTGTAAGGTAGAATTGGGATCATGATAGTGGGTGAGGAGGAAGAATTTAGAAACTAGAGGAAAGTTGTATGTTTCATCTTTGCTACATCGCACCCTGACTGGCTGGTATCCTCCCTGCAACCCTTCTGTAAGAGGCTGTGTAGTTGACCTCAGATGTGTCTTGGGTCCGCACTCTCCACTCCCCTTCATTCACAATGATATGATTTTAGACTTTGGGGTCAGGGCTTGGTGCTCCATCAGACTTGACTGGAAACCACTCCCAAAGGCCAACCAAAAGTCCTTGAACTAACTACATGCTTTTCTTTCTTGTTGTTGTGTTTTATTTTGTTTCATTTTTGTCCTTGGCTTATTGTTGTTTTATTTTGTTGCTTGGTCTTTCTCTGTCTTGTTTTTGTGCATGTTATTATCTCTGTAGGTCTGTCTAGATAAGATAGGCTGGATGAACAATTGGAGGAGAAACAACGGGACTGACAGTTCCGGGGGGACATGGGAGACAGGGAGATGGGGGGAAAGGAAGTGGTGTTGACAATCCTAGGGACAAGGGAACAACAAGTGATCCAAATCAGTGGTGAGGAGGGTGTAGGTGGCCTGATAGGGCGTGACCTAGGGTAATATAACTGAGAGGAATTACTGAAACCCAAATGAAGGCTGAACATGATAGTGGGACAAGAGGAAAGTAAAAGGAAATAGAGGAAAGAGCTAAGAGGCAAAGGGCATTTATAGAGGTCTAAATAAAGTCATGTACATATGTAAATATATTTATATATGAGGATGTAGAAATAGATCTATGTGCATATATGTGTAGGTTTAGTATTGGGGTAGCAGATGGACTTTGGGTCTCCACTCGGGTGCTCCCTCGGTGCAAGAATACTTGTTCTATTAAACTGGCATTCCATAATGCTCACCTTCCCGACACAATCACTGAAGACAAAGTGGGTGCATAAGCAAATGTGGTGAAGAAAGCTCATGGTGCCCAGCTATCAAAATATATAGCATTTGATGTCTTAAAAGTGTGAAGGTAAACAAGTGGCCATCCAGCTCAGAAGCAACAAAGCCCAGATGGAAGAAGCATATCACCCTGTGCAATCACGAGGTGTCGAAGGGATCAGGTATCAGGCATTATCAGATTAAGATTGTATCTTTTAAATGTTGAGTCTCATCTTTCTCCTGTAGAGTGGCTAGTGGCTTTGACCCCATCAACCTTGTAGTTAACTGCCTAATGCCCAACCTAAAAAAAAAAACAAACCAAAAAACTCGCTGCCATCGAGTCATTGTTCACTCATAGTGACCCCCTGTGGGATTCTGAGACTATAACTGTTTAAAGATTATAGAAAGCCTAATGTTTTTTTACCATGGAGCTGCTGGAGGCCTTGAGCTAGCAGCCATGAGAATTGCAGCCCAACACATAACCACTTTACCACCAGGACACCTAATGATATAACCTAGGTCTCCTTAAATGAATAATAAACTCAAACCAGACTCATTGCCATTGAGTCGCTGCTGACTCATCGCTCCCTTATAGGGTAGTATAGCCCTGTCTTTCTCCCATGGAGCAGTTGGTGGTTTCAAACTGCTAACCTTGTAGATAGCAGGAAGCCCAACATGTAACCAGTATGCCCCAAAGTCTCTTTAAATGCATAATAGAAACTTGAAAATAGTTTAAAAATGTGTAGGTCTTTCAGAACCACTCATTATTATTGATTCTAAATTTCTTCCTTCCTGAATAAGATATTACAATCATCTTCTCAAATTTATTCTATATACTGCCATCAGTAGATTAATATTTTGAAACCATCAGGCTATTGTTTTTATTTTCATTTTTCACTGTAATTGAACAATCTACTGATATACACAACAGAGGGGAGAGAGAGATACCTATATGCATAGGGGGCTGGGGTGGTATAGTGAGACTTTATGGAAGAGGAAACAGCCTCAGGCGAACATTGCACTGGAGAGTTTACACATTATTTTGAACTTTTGTGCTTTTATAGCTTGTACATTCAGTGTCATTACCAGGAAAACTTTTCACAAACAATTTTCCTGTAATTTCTTCTAGAAGTTTCGTAGTTCTCAAGTTCAGTTTTATGTATGGTAAGATAGAGTTGAAGTTCATTATTGCCAGCCCTAGTGTAGTGGCTATGCATTCAGGTGCTAAGCAGCTGTTGGAAATCACCAGTCTCTTCTTGGGAGAAAGACAAGTTTTTCTATTCCCGTTCAGTGTTGCAAGCTCAGAAACCCAGAGCAGCAGTTCTACCCTGTCCTATAAGGTTGCTATGAGTTGGCATTGACTTGATGGCAGTGAACTTGGTTTTGATAGTCGAGAATGTCAAAAGCTCTCCTTTAAACACCATGGACACATCCATACCTAGTACAGCTTGTTCCCCATTTCTTTCCCCTCCGTCTCAATTCATAGCACTCCAAACCAAAACCAAGCCACTGCCATCCAGTCAATGCCAAATCAGAGCTACCCTAACTCTATTAAGTTCCTGAGTAAATAAATGAACAGAGATCTTGTGTTCAAAATCACCTGGAGTCTAATCTAACTGAGAATCCTGCTACTCTGGTGCTAGACCACTGACCTAGGGACCATTTCCCCAGAGGAGCACGTGGGAACTCCTGAAATACTAGCCGAACAGGAGATTTACAGTCGTTTTAACTTCAGCAGAATCTATGCAGATGTTTAATTTGAAAAAAATATATACATCTTACTTTCTATTCCACTGAACCCAAATTCCACTGCAATTCCTGATCGTCACCTTGCAGGTTTTCTTCCACCCCTGTTCAAGAGGTCATGACAATAAAAATGAAAAATAATTTTCTTCCTAAGAAGAGGACTAATACCTTGAGCCTCATAAATTCTGGTGTAGTTTCATGTCAGGTCTCTCTTAGGGAACTAACACTGAGGTCTGATTGATGTAGATGGGTTTCATGTAGACAAGAAGTTGAGGGGCTCACTCACAGCGAGTCTCCCTGCTCTTCCACATTCTTCTTCAGCTCAGTTTCCAGATGGAAAGAGCTTTCTTTTAGGTTATTTGTACTCTAATGAGTCCTTTCACTCAAAGTTTATTGAAAACAATCCCATAATTCAAATAAAGTACACATTTTCATTTAAAACGTGGGCATTTGTTTTCTGGTTTATGTCCACACATTTATGTGCTAGAGTTCAAGACAGGTTTTGGGGGAGGCACTTTGTACACAAGAAACTCCAACGTTGTGGGTGCATCCAGGAGTTAAATTAGAGTGAAAATGGTAACATATGAGTCTCTGAGAACACTTGCTTTTATTTTGTGTACTTTTAAACTAGGTATTACAGTTTATGTGGAAATTCAGTGGAAACATTAGGTACTGGAACCAAGTGTTCCAAAGTGTTTCTTAAGGAAGGTCACGAATGCTCTTAAAGTGATTTAATAACAGTGTGACCAATTATTTGTCTGAAGCATTTTAAAAGCATTTGGCAAAGTTCTTTAGAAGAAAGAACATGTGGAATAGCGGAACTGACCCAATTTTCCTTGTTAATCTAGAGCGAAAGGCTTGAGAAGTTACTTGTGATCTGACCTTTTGAATTTGAATTAAATTGTCTGAGCCTTAGAATTTGAGTTGGTCCAATGAAGCTACCTCAAAGTGCTGTTATGAGTTCACAAAAGAAGGTATCAGATGCTTTCAGCCCGTTGTGTGGAACCCAGTGACTATTACTCAGTGGCCTTTCTTCTTAAGAGGTGATTAGAACTGTAAATGGAGAAGGTATGGTCAAAGCCAGAGTGGGGATTTTTGCACCAAGGCATACATATGCAACTTTTTCCTTTTGGGCAGTGGGGTGGTGGGAATTGATGGATCTAATAAGTTAGGATGCGTTTGTCATCTGCTCATCATGGAGAGAACACTACTAGCTACAGGGATCAGGCAGGCTCAGACTACTCAAGAGGCCTATTGAAAGCATTATGGGATAAGTGGAGGTTTTTTTTTTTCTTCTGTTTTTGTTCGCATTGCATTTAAGATGATAAATACTTTGTGAAATTCTTTGAGCAATTTCAGTCTTTTGAATTAAAATATTCCCTGCCATTGTAATCAAACAAATCATCAGAACATTTACTGTAGGGATAATAAGAACTTCAATCTTCCAAAACCTGGAAAACCATTCATTGTTTTATGTGGGGAGCTTATTGATAGCAGACTCAACATGTTTGGCTTGAACAGAATTGCAAGTAACAATTAGTTACATGTAAGGTGTCTTACTTTGTTTTAAAGCTGTATTTTTATAAATTCCTTTGTATTCAGTCAAACTTACTTCATGCTTTAATGAAACAAATTCATTTCAGCCTTGGTTGCAATCAGTTCAAACTCTCTGGCATTTCTTCAGAGGTGTCTCGAGTGAATATTTGCAGGTTTTAGTTTTTACTGGCATGACAATATACAGGACATGTTTTTTTTCACATACCCAGATCACTGAAAGCAACTGTATCCATCATGTTGTGCAACTATCACCTACATCTATTGCCAAAATTTCCTTCTGCTAACTCGATGCTACATAAACAATGACAGTCCTCCATCCCCTATTCCTCCCACTGCTGACAACCACTACTAAACACTAGTCTCTATAATATTGTTGTTAGGTGACCTCAAATTGGTTTGACTCAGCATACAAAAGAAAGAAAGACTGCATGGTTCGGAGCCATCCTCAAAATCATTATGTTTGTTCCTATTGATGTACCAACTGTGTCAATCTATTTTGTTGAAACTCTTGTTCTTTTTCGGATGACCCTCTATTTAACAATGCCTGGTATACTTTTCCAGTTGACTGCTCCCTCCTGATAACATGTCCATAGTACTTATGAGGACATCTTGTAATCCTTGCTTCTAAGGCACTAACTGTACTTCTAAGACAGATTTGCTCACGTGTTATTTTAATTGACGTTCTCTATTTAACCTCTCTAGTTTCTAATTTCCATTGAAATAACTACACCAAATTCACAACCAGCAGGTAAAATGAAATTCTTGAGAACTTTAATCTTTTCTCAATTTATCATGATGTGGTTTATTAGGTCGGCTGTGAGGATGTTTGCTTTCTCTACGTTGAGTTCGAAACCATATGATGGCAGTGATAGATGATCTTCATGGGTAAATACTGTAAGACCTCTTCATTTCCAGCAAGGCAGATTAAGTTTTGTCTGCATTTCGCAGGTTGCTAATGAGTCTTCTTTCAATCTTGACCTTTCTTCATATAGTCCAGATTCTCAGACTGATCTACGCGCATGCAGATTGAGTAAGTGTAAGGCATCAGCACATACACCTTTCCTGATTTTAACCCACACAGTATCTCCCTGATTCTGCTGTAATAGCCTCTTCTTGGTCTTTGTACAAGTTCTGCACAATCACAATTAAGTGTTATGGAATTTCCATTCTTTGCAATGTTATCTGTAATTTGATATGGTCTATACAATCAAATGCCTTTGAATTGTCAATAAAACACAGGAAAGCATATTTCTAGCATTCCCTGCTTTCAGTCAAGATTCATCTGACATTGCAGTGCTATTTCTGGTTACATGTTCTCTTCATAATCTGACTTGAAGGTCTAGAAGGTCCATGTTGATGTACTGCTACAAGTGATTATTATGAATTATCCTCAGTAAACTTTTAGTGGATGTGGATTGTAGGGGCCAGGCCTCCAGTCACCAAGTTGTAAGGAAAGTGAAGTGAAAAGTCATACCTCTGGTCTGATGTAGCTCTGGGCAAATGACATCAGTTTTCCAGTTCCTGCCTTAATTTAAATGTCGCTTGCAATAATTCAGAATGGATACACTTTGTCAGTTGACGGCTCCCTATGCACTGTTTCAACTCAATCTCTTTCTCATATTGGTATATGATTTACCTTTTTATGGTTTCCTGTAAAGCTCTGAATTCCATACCAATTTCACTTGGGTTCTCAAGTTTCTGTTGTAGAGGATCTGGATACTGCATCTGCCTGGTCTACGATCTTGCATTCTTTCTCCTGACTGTCTTGTTTCATTTGTAATTTGAATAAGTGTCGCTCATTTGAATCCTTGACAGCACCCAGCTCCAGGAGTAAATATCCCAGTGAATAGTAATTATCAATGCCTCCTGATTGTGTGTTTGATCAATTTCAGACTGCAGAATTCAGTTAAGATTCTTTAATTTCTTCATCTTTGGCTTTAGTGGTTGGCACATAAATTTAAGCAATAGACTGTTAATTAGTTTTTCTTCAGTGTGTAAGGATGTTATCATATCATTTACAGAATCATACTAAAGGATACATTTTGAAATTGAAATGTTCTTTTTGATGATAAATGTGTTGCCATTCTTCACTTTTTTCATTCTCGCCATGATAGATCATATGATTGTTCTATTCAAAATGACCAATACCAGACTATTCCAGCTGATTTAGGCATCTTAGTTCATTATTTATGACTTCCAGATTCCAACGTTCTGACTATTCATGGAAATTTCAGCTGTTTCTTCTAGTCTTAAGTCATGCCACATTAGCCAATGAAGGCCCTGAAAGTTTTCTCTGCCCATATCACTGTTAAAGCAGACTATATTTTGAGATGTTACCTCTTCTCTGGTCATATTTCAGAATCCTTCCAACCTGAGAAGGAAATCTCGTGGTTATGTATTGAGCTGCTTGCCACAAGTTCAGAAGTTTGAACCTGCAAATGATATCTCATTTCTCATTTTAGTTTTTTGCATCTTTTCACTTTTATTATTTGTCCGTTTGACAGTGGGTTGTAACATGGATGAGTCCTTCTATACTTTTTCTGTTTTCTAGTTAACTTATTTCTACTCTGGTTAATTATTATCATTCTTCTTGTGTTGTGGATTTTCAGTGCACTGTTTCTATAGAACTCGGCAGCTGCTCTGTGTGGTAAAAGAAAGATGAGGCCTTCTTCTCTCATAGTGATTTACAGCCTCAGAGACCCAAAGGAGCAGCTCTTGACTCAATGGCAATGAGAGTTCTGAGTTCCGACCTGAAGGGCCATGTGCCAGCCGATATTCTGCTGGTCTTCTTCAAGTTTCGCTGGCCATTTTAAAAGAAATAGATGCCCACACCCTCATTACTGATGTATTTTAGCATAGGAGTTCAGGAAACCTCCAGCATGGGTGACCCTGCTCGTATCTAAGATACTGGTGGCATATGTTGTAGTATCACAGCAACATCTAAGTCAAAACAGAAGGACAAACTGACAGATGAGTGATGTCTTTGTTGTTCCTTTGTTTGTTCTAGATATTTCACCTTATTGAATATAGTCTTGATTCTTACAGGGTCAGTTTATGTGGAAAGAACTCTTTGATATCTACGGTTTGTTGCCCTGACATTGAACGGCATCCAAAGTGTTTCACCCGTGTGGGTGAATGAGGATGGAGGAGAAGGTGAAGAGGCAGCACTGTGAAGCGAATCTCGTACACAGTCAGCACCAGCGCTAGAACAGTAATGGAAAGCCCAAACTTCCTTTTTGCCAGTGATAACGTATCTGTGACACAACCACCTGGTTCTTCCAAAGTACCGAAAGTTTAGTGATATCTTCTTCCCCCCAAATAAGTACACAGTTTTTTTTAGTTGGTGATTATATATGGAAGAAAAAATGATTACATTTTCTCAGTTCTCCTGGAGTTGAACATTTAGATCCTTGATACTGATTGCTCTTTGAAATTTCAATACTGATAAAATAAATATGCTTGCACGCAGTATTTAGATTAGACTTGTTAAGACTCTGGGGATGACAAGGTTAAGTTTTCAAATGACATTAATTTGTTAACAGGCTACAGCTGTTATCTGCTCCTTGTCAGATGTGCCAGAGTAAGGAAGATCTTAAGGAATTGTGTGTGGTTTACTCAAGAGGATAATAACCAAATTAACGTAAATTCTCTTTTTGGGAAATGACTTGTTGGAAGTGAGGTTCACTTAGAGACATTTGTTAAATGTCCAGCTGGAATGAGATGCTGAATTTTATTTAAACCTAGCTAGGGAAGGCAATTCTCAATGCTTTCTTTCATAAAATAATTAATGTCAAGTGCAACATAATTTTATAATTGGCAGGAATGTTAAATATAGTTTTGTTCAATCCTATTCAATTTAGAGGAAACAACTCTAAAAGAAAAAGCTAAGTGATTGTTATTGGATTGCTGTTACATTTTAGGCACTGTGAGCGGGTCTTGTGGAAAATAAGTAATGCTGATTAGTTAGATCATATAGCGACAGTACAAAATGAGTTAGCACCGAGTCACCTTAATGATGTTCTGATCTGTTGACTTGCTTTTGCCCCTTGTCAGCTCCATTAATGACTTAAATTGCTTATTATCCTTTGCTCTTCCAAACTCTCTTCTGTTTTTTGAAAAGAGAAGAATGAATGGTGGTTCCAAACACTTGACCTTCAGTCTTCTCCCAAATGTACATGTGACTGTCCAAGTAAGTTTTCCTACATATCTGGGTATGATGTCCATCGGCACTGGACAAGGAACAATGTAACTATACTATATGGATAATCAACCATGCAATTTTGGAATTTGTGGGGTCGGCAGATTTTCAAATATAGGTCAGAATTTTATCTGTTACTCAAAAAATCAACGAAACCAAAACGTAATTGATAAATCATTTTCTAGCCTCTGTGGGAAGATTAGGGACCCTGGTGCCAAAGGGTTTACTTGCTCAGCTGCAAACCAACTGGTTAGCACTTTCAAACTACCAGTTGCTCTGGGGGAGGAATATAGGTCTTTCTACTCCAGTAAAAAGTTAAAGTCTCGGAAACTCACAATGGCATTTCTATCCTGTTCTTTAGTTCCCTATGAGTCAAAACTGACTCAATTGTAATGATTTTGGTTCTTGAATTTTACTCTCAAGGGGAATTATAATCTCAGTTATACTTACATCATTCAAAAAATAATATTATTGGTAATGTTTGTTTTATTTTATGTAGACTCAGCAAAATTAAACTAGTAGTTTTAAAAAAATGAATACTATTTTGAGGGGTTCTTACAATTCTTTTTTTTTTTTTAACAATTTATTGGGGCTGATACAATTCTTTTCACAGTTCATACATATACATACATCAATTGTATAAAGCACATCTGTACAGTCTTTGCCCTAATCATTTTTTTCTCTTTTCTTTTTTTACATTTTATTAGGGACTCAAACAACTCTTACCACAATCCATACATACACATACATCAATTGTATAAAGCACATCCATACATTCCCTGCCCCAATCATTCTCAAGGCATTTGCTCTCCACTTAAGCCCCTTGCATCAGGTCCTCTTTTTTTTTCCCCCTCCCTCCCCTTTCCCCCCTCCCTCATATGCCCTTGGTAATTTATACCTCGTTATTTTGTCATATCTTGCCCTATCCGGGGTCTCCCTTCCCCCCTTCTCTGCTGTCCCTCTCCCAGGGAAGAGGTCAATTCTTATAACAGTCCATATATCCATTGTGTTGAGCACATTTGTACATATGTTTCCATCATCCTTTTCAAAGATTTTCTATTTGAGCCCCTGGGATCAGTTCCTCTTCCCCACCCCCTATGACCCAACCTCATGAAACCTTCATAAATGATGTTATTATTATTTTCATATCTCCTGTCACCCATGTTCTGTTGTTCATCACCTTGGGGGTGAGGGATTATATGTCCATCACTGCGTTCAGTTCCTACTTTCTCCCCCCATCTTCCTCCTACCTCCAAGGTATCACTACTCCCATTATTGTTCCTGGGGGATTTATCTGTTCTGGATTCCATGTGTCAAGAGCTCTTACCTGTACCAGTGTACATGCTATGGTCTAGCAGGGTAGAACTGGGGCCATGATAGTGGCAGGTGGAGGAAACATTAAGGAACTAGAGAAATGTTGTATGTTTCCTGGGCACTATATTGTACCCTGGCTGGCTGGTCCCTTCCTTGTGACTCTTCTGTGAGGGGATGGCCAATTGTTACAGATGGGCTGTGGGTCTCCACTCCAACTCCCCTTGTTCACATGGATATGATAGCTTGTTTTGGGTCTTCTGATGACTGTTACCTGATCCTGATGACACCACAGCATGATCACACAGGTTGATTTGCTTTATCCATATGGACTTCATTGCTTCCCAGATAGATCGCCATTTGTTTAAGTTAAACCTTTAAAATCCCAGACACTATATCTTTTAATAGCTGGGCACCATCAGATTTTTTCACCACATTTGCTTATGCACCCATTTTGTCTTCAGCGTTCATGTTGGGAAGGTGAGCATCACAGAATGCCAGGTTATTAGAGCAAAGTATTCTTGCATTGAGGGAGTACTTGAGTAGAGGTCCAATGTCCATCTGCTACCTTTATACGCAGTATATAAACATATGTACATAGACCTATATCCCTATCATTATATATAAATATATTTACATATGCATGTACCTGTATTTATACCTCTATAAATGACCTTTGCCTCTTTGTTCTTTCCTATATTTCTTTTTACTTTCCTCCTGTCCCACTATCATATTCAGCCTTCAGTTGGCTCTTAGTAATTCCTCTCAGTTACATTGCACTTGATTTCCCCCACCAGGCATTCTATGCCCTCCTAGCCATTGATTTTAGATCACTTGTAGTCCCTTATCCCTGGGTTTGTTGGCTCCCCACCTCCATTCCCCTACTTCCCCTTTTCCCATGCCCCCTGGAATAGTTCATTGCATTGTTTTCTTTTTAGGATTGTTTATCCTGCCTATCTTATACAGAGAGACAGACATGAAAAAAAAAAGTCTGTCAATAGTTCCAGGTTTGTCTGTTGACCCTTATGAATGTTTTCCGGTTGAGTCTTATTAGGTGACAGCTCTGACCCCAAAGCCACTTTTTGGGATTCTTTGGGGTCTTCATTGCTTTGCTCCCCTTGCTGTTGTGTTTTACTCCCTTCGTGTTTTGCCTGGTTGGGGTGAGAGGTTGGGGAGATGCATCAGACTGGGCATAATTCCCACATTGTGTCTCCAGTGTTGTCCCTATAGCACTATGGGTCAGTGAGAGAATGCCTTTTCTCATGGTGGGGCTGGCGGTATGGTAATCTCTGTGCCTTCGCTACCCTGAACAGAAATGTTGTCCTAGGGGCTTGGCGGGTCAGTATGCAGTCCATCATCTGTCTGTCCCACCTCCCTTTTAAAAGCTAGTCGTTTTACAGTGGCCCCCAAATAAATATATATTTTTCACTAGAAAGAAGCAACTATAGATCCTTAATTTTAATTAAAATGCTAACAACATGGTATATAAAACCTTTGACAGTACTCCATTTAGCCTGCGGTTCTTATTTTATTAAAAGTAGTTAAATTGGTCTATAACTTATAATGATCCCACTGAGAGAAATTTTTAAGCTCTCAACTTGCCTGGATGCAAGCACTATTGTATGAACACCGCTTTTTCTAAGATAATTACAGGCTATAATTATTGAGTACCCTGCTAAACACTTTATAAGAGTTATCTCATCCAATCTTCTTAACAGTGTTATACTGAAAGTTAGGCAAGGAAAAAGGGTCTAGTTAGCAAGGAGAAAAGGATTGAGGGATTGTAATAATGACAAATAATGTTCTTATTAAAATACTACCTAATAAGCAAATTGTTCATAATTTAAAAAAAGAAGTATTGAAGCTGCTAGGTTACTTTTGGGTCCTGTCTACATTTGAAGCTATATATATACCAAACACAAACCAAACTTACTGCTACTGAATCTGTGCCAACTCATAGCGACTCTATAGGACAGGATAAAACTGCTCCTATGAGTTTTGAGAGGGTGGCTCTTTACAGAAGTAGAAAGCCCTATCTTCCCTCAGAGCAGCTGGTGTATTCAAACTGATGACATTTCAGGTAGCAGCCCAACTTATTAATTCAGATGCTTCTCATGTAAACTTGCTGTGGATCTTAAGATGGAAGATTTGAAAGATCCCTGTTTTTGCAGATTCTGTACTTCTTGGTCATGATAAGAAGATACTGTATTATACACTAGTACTTTGCTTTATGACATAGCAAAACAAAGCATCACATTATCTAACCATACAATGATATTTAATTGTGAACCTGTTAATTCTGTTTAAAGGCAGCTCGCTTCCTGGCATCTCAGGGAGGATGTGTTTCCTGAGTTAACACAACTAGCATGTGATAAAACCAAGATCAAAGTCAGGCATGAATAATTTTAGCAAGACAAGACTCTTGATTTTGCATTGTTGCTTCCCCAAACCAAGATTTATCTTTCATCACACATATATGATTGGCCATTTTGAATAAGTCAATCACATGATTCACTATACCAGTAATGACAAATTGAAGAGCAATCATTTTGCATTCATCATCAAAAAAATCTATCTTGAAGTACAATGCTGTCTATGACAGGAAAATATCTATATGTGTATAAAAATACAGTTAATACAAATCTTTTTCAAATTTATGAACAACTTAGGTAGAAAAAAGAGGAAAGAACTGTAGTTAAAATATTATATTGTTGATAGAAACGAAGCAGGCGATCACATGATAGGGCTTGACAAGACCACTGACTTTTGTTCCCAATCATTTTATTAGGGGCTCATACACCTATCACAATCCATGCATACATCAATTGTGTAAAGCACATTTGTACATTCATTGCCCTCATCATTCTCAAAACATTTGCTCTCCATCCAAGCCCCTGGCATCAGGTCTTCATTTTTCCCCTTCCTCCCTCCTCCCCCCTCCCCCCTCCCCCCTCCCTCATGAACCCTTGATCATTTATAAATTATTATTTTGTCATATCTTGCTCTGTCCCACGTCTCCCTTCACCCACTTTTATGTTGTCTGTCCCCCAGGGATAAGGTCACATGTAGATCCTTGAAATAGGTTCCCCCTTTCCAACTCACCCTCCCTATGCCCTCCCAGTATCGCCACTCACACCACTGGTCCTGAGGGAATCATCCGCCCTGGCTTCCCTGTGTTTCCAGCTCCCATCTGTACCAGTGTACCTCCTCTGGTCTAGCCAGGCTTGTAAGATAAGATTTGGATCATGACAGTGGGATGGGAGGTGGTGGGGGGGTGGGGGGGTGGGGGGAAGGAAGCATGTAGGAACTAGAGGTAAGTTGTATTTTTCATCATTGCTACATCACACCCTGACTATCTTGTCTCCTCCCCAAAACCCTTCTGTAAGGGGATGGCCAGTGGCCTACAAATGGGCTTTGGGTCTCCACTCCGCACTCCCCTGCCCATTCACTATGGTAAGATTTTTTTTTTCTGATGATGCCTGATTCCTGATCTCTTGACACCTTGTGATCTCACAGGCTGCTGTGCTTCTTCCATTTGGGCTTTGTTGCTTCTGAGCTAGATAGCCGCTTGTTTACCTTCAAGCCTTTAAGACCCCAGATGCTTTATCTTTTGATAGCCAGGCACCATCAGCTTTCTTCACCACATTTGCTTATGCACCTATTTGTCTTCAGCGGTCATATCAGGGAGGTGAGCACAAAATGATATGATTTTTTCTTCTTTGATGCCTGATAACTGATCCCTTCAGCACCTCAGTCACACAGGCTGATGTGCTTCTTCCATGTGTGCTTTATTGCTTCTTTGCCAGATGTCCGCTTGTTTACCTTCAAGTCTTTAAGACCCCAGACACTATCTCTTTGATAGCCAGGCACCATCAGCTTTCTTCACCACATTTAGTTGTTCACCCACTTTGTCTTCAGCGGTTGTGTCGGGAAGGTGAGCATCATAGAATGCCTATTTAATAGGAGAAAGTATTCTTGCATTGAGGGAGTACTTGAGTGGAGGTCCAATGTCCCTCTGCTACCTTAATACTAACCTTATAAATATATGCACATAGATCTATTTTTCATCCTCATGTATAAATATATTTGTATATGTACATGTCTTTATCTAGACCTCTATAAATGCCCTCTGCCTCCTAGCTCTTTCCTGTATTTCTTTTTACTTCCCTCCTGTCCCACTATCATGCTCAGTCCCCAACAGGGTTTCAGCAATTCCTCTTAGTTACATTACCCTTGATCATGCCCTACCAGGCCTCCCACACCCTTCTCGCCTCTCACACCCTTCTCACTTATTGTTCCCTTGTTCCTGGGTTTATTAACACCACTACCTTTCCCCCCACCTCCCATCTCCTACATCCCCATGGAACTATCGGTACCATTGTTTTCTCCTCCAATTGTTCATCCAACCTATCTTATTTAGACAGACCATGATGAAGGTGAAGTTTTGCCTAGGCCCTTGTCATATCTGCCAATTGACTTCTTTTGTAATAAAACTCTTCTTATGTTTTATTTTCTGTGCCTCTCTCGGTCATTCACGGTCAGTAGAATAACCAACCATTGTAGGTTAGGTTGGGGGCAGTACCACCCCTCAGTACCAATACCACATGCAGAGTGAATGGTCCTTTGTGAGACAGAGAAAGGCACAATCTGTCTAATTAACAAATTTAAAAACCTTCTATAATTCCACTTTTAAAATGTGTAGAATTAAAACAAATAATAGAAAGAGGTTGTGTTTTGGGTAAAGTGGGAGATCAAAAGAACTGTGAAAGGAGGTGTAGTTGGAGATAATGGTAGTGGATTTTATATGCTCAGCATTTAGGGCCTAAGCACAACACAAAATAAAATAGATCACAATCAGAAACCTCAATAATTTTGCAAATTCCAGAGATTTTTTTTATCATGAAGGACTAATAAAATAGTCATAAGGTAAGTTTTTTTTTACTGTTTTGCTTATACTGAAGTTCTCATACCATCAATCTTGCACACATTATAGATAAAGAAAATCATTAGATTAAATATTACAAAAAATTACATGCCACTTAAGGCAAGCTGGTGGGTTTGTGAAGAGCTCCAGTGGATTTACAATCTTTCCTAGAGACATTTTATTGGCCAGACGGGCCAATGAGGGTTGTAAAATAATGTCAGGAAGATCTGTTTCAGTCTTCTGTGTTAATAACCCACAACTTCTCTCTTGTGCTGGAGGTACTGTTTTTATGGGCATAATGGGAAACTCCGATATTGAATATATAGTAACTGTTGCTTTCATGCTTGATATTTTTCAGAATACTTAAAAGACACAGAGGCTGTCATTTTAGCTCTTTGATAAAGCTATTTTCTTTGGTCAGCTCCTATCTTATAAAAAACTCCCTTGATTGGACCGTGAGTTGGTGGGCCCTCTTGGAAATCTGCTATGTTATTTGGAATGGAAATGTGTTTCAGTACTGACTTCAATAGAAACCCAGCATTGCTACATGAAAGGCTTTTTGCTTTCAGCTTGCACAGTCACCCTGAATTCCTGACAGGGAGGCTGAGTTGCTCTCAGAGTTGGGAAAGCATTTGAAAGCTGTCTGTCCAAGCAGAGACTGTGCTGGGTGTGTGATGTCACCTGAGACTACCTGGCTTAGCATCCTGGAGTTTGGTTCCCTTACCTGTGCTCTTTTGTGAGGATCCAAAGTGTGGGAAACTAAGGTGTTGAACACCAGGTCTTCAGTCTTTTCACAAAGCAGCGACTAAATGAGAAGAAATACCTGCTGGAGGTTTGAGATTTTCAGACTCTTTGGTGGCAGGTGTTAAAAAAAGAAAGAAAGAAAGAAAAGGGAAAAAAATAGTGCTCAAAGTTTGTTGCATTAGTTCAAGTAAAGCTTGAAGGCCTAAGTCCTGCAATCTTAACTTGAGAGAAACGTATTTTAGTGCTTATAAAACCTAAGTATTATTCTGTGGATGGCACAATTGGTTACGTTGCTTGACTGCTTTCCAGAAGGCTGTCGGATTGAATACAGTCACTTTGAAAGGAACCCACTTCCATGAGTTGATTCCAACTGATATTGAGGCTCTATACGGTTTCTGAAGTTGTAAATCTTTACAGAGTACACAGCCTCATCTTTGTTCTGTGGAGCATCTGGCGTGTTTGAACACCAACCTCTGGGTTAGCAGCCCAACACTTACTTCCCTGGCAATGCCACCAGGATTCTCTTTGGAAGGAAATCCTGGTGATTTTCTTCTAAAAGGTCACCATATTGAAAACCCTATTACTGTTCTGAAACACATGGTGTGGTCATCAGTTGCAATTAATTTAAATGAAACTAGTTTTATTTTTGTTTTTGTAAAACCCAATTTCTAAGGGTTATAAGGCTGCGCTGCTCCAATTAATCTTTTGCTCTAGATAAATGGGGCTTTAAGATGGTCTTAACACCTGGCTTCCACCACTGCTTGGGTGTAGAACCTTAATTGGCAAAGGAGGAAAAAGAGCTACCAGGAGAACATGTGAAAAATTTTATACCCAATAACGGAAGTAGAATATGTCATTTCCCTTCACATTCTCATGCTTAGGATCTAGCAACATGGTCACAACTAGCTACAGAGCAGGCTGGCAATATAGTTTGGCTATTTGTCCAAAAATAAGGATAATGTGGTTCTGTTAACAGTTGGTGAGGAAGAGACAGAACCTTAAGCCAAACAGAATTTATAACAAGGGTTTAAGAGGCGTTCTCATGGAATCTTCGGTCTTCAGGAAGGGACCGGCACTGGAAATAGCAACGTTCACTCTCCTCCAGCTGACCCTCTAGCTCTGGATTTTCTCTGCTTCCTTCCCTTCTTCCTTTAATTTTTGTGCCACAGTGTGATGGATACTTTTATGTGTCAGCTTGATTGGTGCCCAGTTTTTGGTGAAACACCTTTCGACATGTCTCCGTGAAGGTATTTTGTGGATGTGATGAACCTTTGCAATCAGTTGCCTTAGTTGATTGAGCACAGTGAGTGAGCCTCATCCAATCAGCTGAAGCCTTAAGAACAAAAGCCGAGGTTTCTGAGAGGAGAAATTCTGCCTTGGCTGTAAGGTAGAAATTTTGTCTATGTTTCCAGCCTACTGATCTGTACCACGGATTTCATACTCAAAACTACAATACAAACTATTGTCTGAGTTACTAGTACTATTGCCTGCCTGCTGGCCCACCAATAGAATTTGGACTTGTCAACCCTCACATTTGTTTTGGGCAATAAAGTAAAATAAATCATAAGTCATATATACCCATTTCCATCAAGTTGATTTTGAATCAAAGTGACAGGATACCATAAGGCCACAGGTACATTTTAGTCTGGGCACATTAGAGAAACACCACAGAAACTCATATGTATAAGAGAGAGTTTTATATAAAGGGTAAGTGCACATCAAGAAAACATCCCAAACCAGTGCTGCCCAAGCCCACAAGTCCACCATTAACCCATATGTCTGACACCAATCCACAAAGCCCTCCTCCAACTCACAAAAAAACAAGCAATGATGCCAACTGCAGGAAGAAAGCCAAATCAGTGAATGTCTAAGCATCTCAGCACTGGCAGGGGTCTCCACATGGGTGCTCTAGCACCCAGGGCTGCATCAGGGTAGGTCCATGCAACTTCTCCTTGGGGATGTCTGGCATGAAGTGAGCCTTTCAAGCTGAAGCAGGGAACTGGCTAAGGCACCCTAGTCTGACCATCACAAAGCAAGAGACCCGAGAACTAGAAAGGCGAGGTTTAATGAGCCATTTAACTCTCCACCCTTCAATTAACCCCACATGTGTTTATCAGCAAGGTTTTCATAATAAACTTTAACTAACTCAGCATCCATCTGCCCCAGAAGATCTTTGGGTTAGTGTTGGTTCAAGTTTATCCATTGGCACCTCACAGGGAGTGCCTGGTGATCTGCTTCTGCTGACAACAGCCACAGAAACTCTAGGCTGCCCAACTGTATTCTGTAACACGCGGATCACCACGGAATGGAATCAAGTTGAAGATAAAAAGTTGAGTTTTTGTTTGTTTACCCACCCCCGTGACTGTGGAAAAGTAGATAGTTTCCAGAACTGGATACCTTTTGCCTGGACTGGAAAAACAATTCTAATATTAAAATGGCAGGTTTCAGAAATTATTCATACACATATACTTCAGTAAGCCAGACGTGAAGAGATATTTTGGCTATGACACCGGCCTTTCCATGTCTTTCCTGTGTCATGCATACGTCTGTCTGTCATTTTGTGACAAACCTGTTAACCCTGACTTACGTGGTCACATCACTCCTCTGCCTGTCCTAAGGCAGCGGCAGCCCCTTGCATGTACATCTGCAATTTTCTTTTTGTAATTTAGGTATTTTTTTCATTTTTAATATGCCAGTACTTTTAAGCTAATAAGATCAGTGACCTAAATATTAAATAAATGAACCATGTGAGGGAATAGAGAAGCTGAGACACACTCTCAGGGCTCCCCTTATTATGGAGTCTGTGGTATTATATCACTATTATGGAATGTTCTGTTTCCAGGTTATTATTTTTAAGATAGTACACATATACATTTGATATTCACTCCTTCTCTATTCAATGGCCTATCTCCACAGAGGACTAAACAGAACCCAAAAGCAAAACAAAACAAAATGAGCACACACACACACACACACACACACACACACACACACACACCTCTGACAGTGCATGGTTAGTGATAGGAACAAGGTAGAATTATTCTTGAGACAAAAATTGGAAGAAAACGAAGGTCATTCCTTTTTGGGACCAAACAAAATCATTAAAGTGAATGCACCCAAGAGATTTCAGTCACCATACAACCCTTCCTACAATCTCCTTGTATCCCCCACCTTCCTACAATCTCCTGTATCCCCTACCTTCTGTTCAGCCCAGTGAATTGTAGGTGATGTTTGCTGAACATGTTGGTATTCAGAGAGAGGTAGGAGTCTTGGCTTCCAAGTAAGAGATCCGGCTTGAGTCCAAGTCAATTAGCCACAGGCACAATCACCTGGAGATGCTTGTGTGGTCTTTTGATGCTAACAGGTTTCACCAGAGCTTCCAGATTAAGATAGGCTGTAAAGAAAGGCCTGGCAATATACTTCAAAAAATCAGCCAATGAGAATCCTATATAATATTTACTCAGCATTGTAATCAGAGATTCTAAAGAAGAATCCTGTTCGAATGGGCGAAAATAGTAGAATAGAATTTAAAATTCTTAGTAGATTTCACTTCTGGAACTACTGAGGCTAAGTGAAACTCTGAAACATTTGCACTGAGGCAAAAAAACAAAACCAAAAAAACTATCCCCTAAAGAGTCTCCCTTGAATCAAATACTGAGCTTAAATCAAGTATGTCTGCCTTAAGCATTGAGCTCTTTTAAGGAATTATCTATGTGGGATCAAACTGACAATACAAACTTGAAAGTTAGATAAGAAATTTAGGGTCAATGAGTGCTTATTAATGGCAGTGCATAATTTAGGAGAAAAACAGTTTGAAGAACATAATCTGGTTTACTTAATTAAACATGTAGAAATTGTTGAAATGATGTATCTTTTCTTGTGTTCCATTTCACCAAAAATGAGATAATTAAATTTACAAAAACTCAAAGGGGAAACAAGCAACCCAAAGCCCCACAGTAATCCATTTGCAACAGCTCCTGGGGATGGCCTACGACCAGGAAGCCCTCATTCTACTGTGCATGCGCCAAGCAGACAAGTAGCTAAGAACAATGCTATTGAGCAGCAATCAGGAAAACCAAGGACGAACTCCACCACCCAGCTGTCCAGTGGAGCACAGTCGAGTGGAAGAGACAGACATGAGCGAGATGGTGGATCACTGTGAGATGAGTGCTGGAGCAGATGCCAGTTCAGAGAGGTGTAAGGGATGGAGGGGAAGCAAGAAGGACACAGAGAGTGTTAGGGGAGGCTTTTAGAAAGAGGGGGCGATTGAGCTAAGATTTCAGTGGACCGGGCTGTGAGAAATTTGGAAGGAACATTTTAGTTTCACTGTAAAAGCGTTGGAAAATTTGTGGTTTGGACATTTGATTTGGAGATCAAATTTATTTCTCACTAACCACTATCATATATGGTAGATATGACAGTCTTTCTGACATTACCATTCCCTTGATCATAAGTCCAAGAAAGAGTGTGTCCTGGTAGAAAACACTGCTTTGTGGTTATAGAAACAAACCATTTTAAAGACTTTTTCCAACTGTGACTTTGAGCAGATTATTCTATTTTTTCCTTCTATTTTCTTTTAATATTGAAAATGCAGGCTACAATTTTTGGTAAGAATTAAAGTTTGATAGCGTTGGCAATGATGTGGTTAAACTGACTCTTGGGCACTGTTATAAGACTGTAACTACTATACTGATTTTGTGTCCCTGGAAAAGTTCATTGCAAGATCCAAATACCTGTCTACAAAAGAAACACTGGGACCCATCTACTGAGGAGGGAGATTCAAACTTTAGCACAGTTAAATAATTGCTGTCATTTCCTGTCTCTTTCTGAAGAGGAAGCTTGTCAGTTTGTACAGGGTACATTTAGTAAATAAGACCAGAGTGTTTCTCTGATAAAACGCTCCGTCTTTGAATATTCATAACCAGTCCAGTTACTTTCAGTCCCCTTTGTTTGATTTCTGACCTTAACTAATAGTTACTTCCTTTGGAATTGATCCATTTTAAGAATTTTGAGTGCAGGAGTCCTTGTACAGAGGTACCTTTGGAATTCTCTTTAACTCAGGCCTCAGTACGGTTGGTTTGAGGTATCACTGAAGAAGAAACTTCGGGAAGGGGCAGCTCTAGACAACATCTGCTTCTTGAACTCATGTGCAGGGACTTAGCTCTGACGACTTCCATCGTAAGCAAATGGTTCTTTGCTTCTGGTTACTAGACAGGCTATTGTGCTACACTGCTGGTAGATGTGGGGAGGGGACGCTATTCTGATCGATAGACTATTAGGGTTCAAGAAATGTGCAAAGTTGTATAATAAAGCACTGCAGTAATCTCTTAACAAGGCTGTCAATTTGCAGGCCACATCCCTTCGCAGAAATTGGGACATGCTAAGTGGAAAGAATTAATCAAAATTTGTGGATTGGATGGTGGGTCACCTGCCTCCTAATGTTGAAAAAGGAATGAGGAGCAGGAAATGAGCACCTTTTGAATTACTCTGGTGACAAGGTAAGTGGGTATTAAAATATGTGACCCTCCCTGACAGCTTCAGGCTGCTTTTCAAAGAGCTTCCCGTATGGGAGGGCACAGTAATTAATGTCAAGAAGCTGTTCTAAGTTGACATCCCTCTGAAGAGCACAGCGTCTGAAAGAAGTGAATGTATTTCTGGAAACAATATTTTCCAGGAGGTTTTAGTGGGCCTGAGGTGCTCTTCCCAGGCGAAGCTTTATGATGCCGCACTCATCACGGGAGGGTTCATTGAGCTTCCGCATGTGTGAAGATGGGAAATTGCACGTCTGTGGTTTTGGTGAGGATAGGGAATATGGAACTTTGGGTTGTCTAGTTAATCATAACTACATACTAGCGCCTGTAGGCTGCTTTTTAAAGTGATGCTTGCCAAGCAGGTAACAGAAGATGCATAATACTCCATTACACAAATTTTCAGCTATTATCTTCTAATAGGAAAAATTAAAATTCAGTTGATGGCTAAACGAAGTTCTATTTTTCTAATTTTAAGTAAAAAATGCGGAACGATCCCTTTGCCCTTCTTCTCCAATCTTCTCTAGGTGGACTTTTCTCAATAGGCTTTTTTCCCCCAGAACATTACAAAATTTATAGAAAAATTCTGCAAAAGGACATTTTCAATATATCCCTTTCACTCCTGTACAGGTCCCCCCTATTATTGGCATCTGGTGTACTAACATGTGGTACACTTTTAAAAATTGATGAACCAATATGATACATTATTATTAAACAAAGTCCATAATTATGTTGGATTCCCTATTGTTGTTAGGTGCCACGTAGCTAGATCTGACTCATGATAGGCCCGAGAAGACTTTACTATACAGCTTTGAAAGTTCCTTAGCTCTAATAGTCTATGGATCGGAATACCATCCCCTTCCCTCACCTGCCACCAGCTTAGGCTCAATAGCTTCTCTAGTAACCAGAAGCAAAGAGCCATTTGTTTCGGATTGAAGTCAGCAGAGCTAAGTACCTGCACGCTGTCAGTCCTCAGACCTGATAGTCCACAGAGGAAAACACCGCCTCATCCTGTGGCCCCCTCACAATCCCTGCTTTATTTGAGCCCATTGTGCAACTACTGTGTCAGTTCAGCTGTTGGGGGGCCTTCTTCTTTTCACTGGCCCAGGGTTTTACTCACTATGATGTTCTTCTCGAGGGACTGCTTCCAAGGCTCAGCAAAAGGTGAATGTAGTGACATGATGACCAAAAGGTTATATGCATTCCAACAAGCGGCATCTCTGACAAAAGGCCTGGCGATGTACTTCTGAAAAGCATCACCTGACTGTGACCATTGAAAGTCTTACGGAACACAGTTCTAGTCTGACCTGCACGGAGTCCTCCGCATAGAAACTGATGGCCTCGCATCTGGTTACTGGCTATAGCTCACACGAGTCTACTGTTTGTGCTGTACAATTTTATACATTTGATAATGCTCCGTGTCCAAGTATTTCAAGACTTATGAATTCATGGCTCTAAATAACAACTCCTTTCTACCTCCTCTCCCCACTTTTCCTTTCTGAACGCTTTCTCTCCCGCACTCGTGACATCAGACTGCAGGAAAACAAAGAATCAAACCAACAGACACAACCAACCCAGTTGTATCTTGTCCTCTTATCTCTTCTTACTGTCCAAATTCATACCAACCTTGTTGTGTTCCTCCTTTCCCTTTTTGGATGCCTGGGAAGCAGATGTTCTGGGCCCAGGCTCTCAACCCCTTTTCCAGCCAGAATGCACACCCCCTGAGAGCGGGGTGGTGCAGGTGCTTCGTGATTGGTGACTAACCTGAAAACTCAGTATTTTGAAACTACCAGGCAGATCTACAGGAAAAACTAACCAGCCAACTAAAATCCTCATCAACTGTTTGCATAAAAAATATAGCCAAGGAAATTGTAGAACATGTGGGGTTCTCGTGAGTCAGAATGGATTTAATAACAAAGGGTTTGGTTTGGTTTTTGATCTACATATCCCCCAGCTTTGAGTGCTGAGGTTAATAATAACTCATACCAAGAATCTATTTCGCAGAATAGATTGATTTTTATCTAGTCCAGCGAACCCTGCAGGTTTATGCTCTCCCCACCTGAAATCAAGATTGGACTGGTAAAGGAAGTACAACCTGGAAGTGCAACCTTGCTTCCTTGCTTTATGGTGCACTATGCTGGGCTATTATGAATTCCCCAGCAGGTCTGAGCATGGTGGAAACTTGCCTTTCCTGTTTCCTTCACCTTTTCTCAGGGTTTTCTCAATTCATTATATGCACTAGAATCTCTCTCCTGTTTTAGGGAAATTAAAAAAAAATCAACTCTCTGGTTGAATGTGATCTTATGACAAGAGTTTTAAGAGAATTAATATACATATCTTTATTAGTCTGGGTACTTTAGGAAAGAAAATCCACAGAAACTCATGTATGAGAGAGTTCTATTTAAAGATTAAGTGCACATCAAGAAAACATACCAACCCAGTGCTGCCCAAGCCCATAAGTCCAACATTCATCCATTAATTAATATGCCAGACACCAATCCACAAAGTCCTCCCCCATCTCACAAAACACACACTATGATGCTGACTGCAGAAGGAAAGCCAAGTCAGTGAACGTGTAAGCATCTCAGCACTGGCAGGGGTCTCCACATGGCTGCTCCGGCAGGGCACGCATCGGAGTGGGTCCATGTGGCTTCTCCTCAGGGATGTCTCGCAGGAAATGAGCCTTTCCAGATGAAGCAGGGAACTGGCTAAGGCAGCTGCACTCTGGTGCGACCATCAGAGAGCAAGAGACCGGAGAACTTGAAAGGTGAGATTCACTGAACCATTTATCTCTCCGCCCTTCAATTAACCCCACATGTGTTTATCAGCTAGGTTTGCACAATAAACTATCTAAATAGCTGAGCATTCACAGGTTTCCAAAGCCATTTGCATTGTATAAGAAACCCCCTATTAGTAACTATTCATCTTTAATGGATGAAAATTCTCTTCATATAAAAGAAGATTGGAATATATTCAGATGACAAGGGAGACAAATCTCAAGGGAATTCTAATTGATACTACTACTACTTACTGCTTTTGAAGAGCAGCCTGTAACTCTGCCACAAAATGATTTAAATAAAATGTGGCATTTTTAAATAAAAAATCATGCTAGAAATTTAAAAAGGAATTACTAAAAGACACAGGAAATCTAGTTATAAGGAGTGAAGCTACAAATCCCTAGGGTGAATTAAAGATAAATCAGCAGGGAAGGTACTCCCTAGAAAGGGCTGGAAAATGTTTCTTACCAGCTCCTGGCCATCTGTCCTCTGTAAATTACATGGTACATTACAAATTTATATGGACTGTTTACTAGAAAACTACATGATTACAATATAAATAAAAATAGTTGAAAAAGACGTAAAGCTAGTTAGTAAAAATTTCACATGGACAAGTATGATTTCTTATATATGAGAAATGGCACAACAGGTCCTTTTTACAACCCAACTAAACCAAGGTGAGCTGCAAGAGGATGTTGTTAATAGGAACGAGACTTTATCAATAAAATGAGTGATTTAGGGAACTCTCACCCTTTTTTTGCCTGTTAAATGAAAGAGCCTTTGAAAAATATGCCAACAATTTGTGGTTGCAATTGTTAAATGCTGTCAAGGAGATTTTAAAATTAAAGTGACTCCATGTCTTATTACTGAATAGAATTGCCCCATGGGGTTGATTATGCTGTAATCTTTATAGAATAAGATTGCTACATCTGTCTCTCACAGAGCTACTGAGAGAGTTCGAATTACAAACCTTTCTGTTACCAGCCTAACACTTAACTGTTGCATCACAAGGGCTCCTGCAAGTAATTTTGAAGAATGAGATGTCAATAGTAGACTCTCTACCTTTAACTCTGATTCCCACTTTTAATTTTCTAGGAACATTTATCTATCTATCTATCTATCTATCTATCTATCTATCTATCTATCCATCATCACCTATAGAAGAGCATTTTACCATGCTCACTGGAATTTGTACATGGATCATGAGGCAGTTGTATAAACAGAATGGGGGGTATTGAATGGTTTAAAATCAGGAATGTGTATATCAGCATTGTATGATATCACTATACTGATTCAATTTGTAGGCTGAGAAACTCATCAGATAATCTGGAATATATGATGAAGAATGTGGCATCAGGAGTGCCAAAAGGTTTATAAGCACATGATACAACCTTGTTTACTAAAAGTGAGGAAGATTGAAATCACTTGCTGATGAAGTCAAGGATTCCACCTTCAGTATGGATTATAACTCAATGTAAAGAAGACCAACATCCTCACATCTGGACCAATAGGTAACATTATGATAACAGAGACAGATTGAAATTGGAAAGTATTTTGTCTTGCTTGGATTCACAATCAATGTTCATGGAAACAGTAGTCAAGGGATCAGTCAACACATCACATCGGGTAAATCTGTGCACAAGACCTCTTTAAAATATTGGAAAACAAGAATGTTACTTTGAAGACTAAGATGTTACTGACTGAATCCATGGTATTTTCAATTGCCTAATTTGCATGTGAAAGTTGGATACTGAATAAAGAAAACTGAAGAAAATGAATACACTTGAATGATGGTGCTGGTGAAGAATATCGAAAGTTTCATGGACTGCTCAGAGGACAAACAAATGCGTCTGGAAGAAGTATAGCCAAAATGCTCCTCAGAGGCAAGCATGGTGAGTCCTGTTTCACCTACTTTGAGCATATTGTCAGGAGAGATCAATCCCTGGGCAAGGCCATTATTCTTGGTACAGTAGATGGGTAGCGACAAAGAGGAAAACTGCAACATAGTGGATGGGCACAGTGGCTGTAACAATAGGCTCAAATATAGGCACAATTGTGAAGATGGTCGAGGAGTCATCATGGTTTCGTTCTGTTGTGCACAGTGTTGCTATGAGGTGGAACCAAATTGATGATACCCAACAGCAATACATATTTTATATATACTCTAAACATTATTCTTTGTATATACAAAACTATAAAGGTATACATTCTCATATTACTACAAAGGCACATTTGTAGATTTTTCAAACCACCCAAGGGAATAATATTTAATGTTCTTAAATAGCTCTCTTCAGAAAACAGTATATATAAATAGCCTATGTTAATATCTCAGAATTACCACTTTATATTTTTAGATGTCTGTACTTAGTATTACAGAATAATATACGATTATTTGTCCATTTTTAACGAGAAGGTACTGATTTATCTTTCTTTAAACAACAACAGCAATAAAAATGGTTATTGAATAGATTAAAATCTTACTTGTTTTAAGAGAGATAGAGTAGGGGCCAAACAAGCAAATGTACTTGTAAATATTTGCCCTCTCTGATAAACCCCTAAATGACTTCAAAGATTTTTTCACCATTTTAATATTCTGATTGATCTATGTTGGAGATTACCTGGGCTGTGGTATTTTCTAAAAAAATTGAGAAAGCAATAAGAGTTCTGGAGTCAGCTAGCTCTGTCTTTGAATCCTACATATATATGCTAGAAAACATGATGCTGCTTATATTTAATAAATTGTAGTGATTATGAAACAATTTTATGGATGAAATAGAAACTATTTAGATTTTGGAATGTTAGTATAAGATTTGTAAACTCTTTTGCTCAACCACTTTATATTATGGATAAGAATAAGGACTATAAAGTTTAACTTGTGGTCTAGCTTCACGCATTTGGTCAGCTTCAAAACCAATGGGAAAAAATGATCGGATTTTGGTCCTTAGTTATGCTTTCCTGGGATGGAAACAAACTTACTCCCATGGCTTAATTTTCATTCTAAAAGTAGACAAGTCTGTAGGAGAATAGTCACACTAGCAGGGGTGGGGAGTACATGCAACTTAACATAATCAACTATTTGTGATCCAATTAACCCAAGGGAGACGCCCAGAAGTGTTTGGAAAGAAGGGGAAATAGAAACGGGAAGTACAGGGAGGCAGTGGAGACAGCAATCAATGACATGGAACAAAGTGCTTACAAGAAGTAAATGGACAACCCATCTGCTCTGTAAACTTCACCCAATTCACGATAAAAGAGAAAATAAGAAAACCATCATGTTTTAAGAAAAAAGAATACAAATACAGTTGTACCAAAAGGAATTTGAAATTAGTTTAGAGGTATGCAAACTTATAGGGTAAGAATACTTTTAAAACTTTAAAGAATAATATTTAAGAAAGCATTGCCTGAAAAAATCAACCTTCTGAATATAGGCTGTGATGATTGATAACAAATAAGGTATCTTGATAGAAGTGGAGACGCAGAGGGAAATGACAAGCACTCAAACAAAAAATTAATGTGTTGCCAGGGGCTATGCAAACTCTAGAATGAGAAACGTTGATACAGACTTTGGAGAGACCATATAAGTTAAGAAGAAAACTGAAAGCAATCAAGGGTAAACCAGGGCCATATGTCAAAGTGTAAAACATTCAGTAGAGAAGAGACTGTGAAGGATTACAAAATAAATTTAGGAAGTATACAAAAATGTAGGTTCATCAAAGCCAGTAAATAAAAGGAAGATTGCAAAAGGGGATAGATAACCAAATGTGTTCCAAGCACATAAAAACAAGATTGTCTGTACAGAAGGCAAAGGTTTCTCATAGCTGGCAAAGCAATTGACTGTAGAAATTCCGAAGCAGCTCATTAAACGACTAAGTATTCCAAAGCATTAGTCAGGGACATAAAATGTTAGTAAAAAGCATTAGGCCAAAATTCGGAAAGCTTGAAAGGGTCTAGATCGAGGATCTGGGTAACTTGTTGTAGGTGAAATGAAAATGGCATTACTTCCAGCAAATGTAGCATGCTCTGTGACTCTGAGTAAGTTGCTGAACAGCTCAGGGTCTCAGTTTTCTTAGCTATACATTGAAGGTGCTGGAGAAAGCCTACTCCAGGTGTAGTCCGTAGTCCATTAGAATCGTATAGTGTTTCCTACCAGTTTGTGACAAGGTAAGCACAGCACTTGGAGTATTTAGAACTTTGTATTATAAAAATGTCCTATGGCTGCAACTTCTGAGTGTGCCACTGTATATTTTATGAGGTCTGCAACAGATTTGAAATAAAAATAAATGATTGCAATCAACCCTGGTCCTTTAATACGAGAATCACTATTTTTAGGTACTTTACAATGTTAAAAGTTTATGCTTAAATATTTCAGTGATTCAAAATCCCTGTGCGTGATCCAAGTGTGTCAAGAGTTTTTCCTCTTAATGTATCATCTTGCTGTAACATAACCAAGTGATAGAGTGTTTTCACTTGCTTTTATCTTTTGAAATAACAAGTATTAATTAATAATGATATATTTCATGTGATTCGAACAATGGCCTCTTCCCAAATCAAAGTCAAAATAAACAAGTTTTTGGAGGGAAATTCTCAGAAGTATTTGGATGAGCAAGTAGTAGCTACAGGTGATTAAATATTTACTTTCCTAACATCCCTTCATTTTAAAGCCATTATTAGAGAAAGTACTAAATCAAGTCACATCAATTTCTGATAAATTCAGTGGAGAGATAGGCTCTCTAGGTTCAAGTTCTTACCCATGAACAACTAAATTATTTTGTTACATTTTCTTTTTTTCCTCATAACTCCTAAACATGTATATTACTCTAACTGTATTCTGTTAATCAAGCTCCTATCTTTTGGTAAACTTTCCCCAGTTCAAATGCATTTTGAACATATCTAGGATTAGCCCTTAGGGTGCACCTGACCCAAGTCTTGGTATTTTTAGTCCCCTCATAGGCATATGAAATTTGAATATTAAATGAGGAAGCCTGAGGAGAATTGATACATTTGAATTATGGTGCTGACAGAAGATATTGAAAGTGCCCTGGACTGCCAAAAAAACACAGACATCTGCTTTGAATGACATACAGCCCCATGGCTCCTTAGAGGCAAGGATAATGTGACTTCATCATACATGCTTTGGTCATGTTGTCAGGAGAGACCGGTCCCTGGAGAAGGACATCGTGCTTGGTAAAGTACAGGGACAGCGAAAAAGGAGAAGACACTCAACTAGATGGACTGACACAGTTGCTACCACAATGGGTTTAAACATAAGAACAATTGTGAGCATGTGTGGGACCAGGTGGTGTTTAGGTCAGGGGCACCTATTAGTAACAATAACTAGTAATCCCTTGGGTTAAATTCGCTAAGTAGATTTACTAGGTAAAAGGGGAAAAAAGGTATTCCTAAGGCTCTTTTCTGCTAACAAATTGCTCTACTAAAATCCAAAGCTAAATCAAACTTACTATTGTCAAGTCAATCCCAACTCCTAGAGAACCTATAGGACAGATTGGAAGAGCCCCACAGGATTTCTGAGGTTGTAAATCTTTACAGAAGTAGACTTGCTCATCTTTCTCCCAAGAAGCAGTTGGTGGGTTTAAACTGCCGAACTCTAGGTTACTAGTCCGCTGTTTAACCCACTGTGCCATAAGTGTATCTTTTTGTCCTCCTATAAGGGGTATAAATTTCCCACTTCCCAGTGGTGTGTGAGTATACTGGTTTCTTTGTATTTTTCCAGGATCTTCTAGTATCATTAAAAACACAAAAAGACACACACACACACACACACAAAACAAACTTTGTAAACTGGTAAGGTGAAATGAAATAAATAATTTTCTTTTGGATTTAATTTATTATCCATAAAGTTGAACAATTTTTCAAGTTTACTAACTCCTTGTACTTCTTAGATTGTGAACTTGCATTCAGTTTATTAAAATGGACATTTTATTATGGTAAATATGTATATACCCAGAATTTACTTACATGTATGGTTACTGACATTAGTGATGTTAATATTATCCTTCATATTGTACAATCATAACTACTATCCATTTCCAACTTTTTCCACTGTAATAATCTCATTATTTCATTAGAAATAGACCTAGATTAGTAGTACTGTAACAAAGTCCTTGGGTGTTACACAAAAGTGTGCTAACTGGTGAGACCATCTTCCATTATATGCATCTATTGCTTCCTCAAACATATCCTAGATATTTTCTTTTTCAGAGAATGGGGAGGTGATAAGTTAAAGATTTAGAAAAAAGAAGAAAAAATGGCAGCTGGAGCCCATTTACAAGGAGAGAATCTACAATTCTCTGACTGAATTTGGATTGCAAATATTTTGAGACTTGAGGTGTCTATTTCAAAATTTAATTGTCAGTGTCTGAAAATATTGAGACAGTACATAAAATTTCAGATTTTGGAGTTTCCTTAAAAATATATACCATATGCAGTAGACTCTCATTCATGTCAGGCAACAATGGAATAGAGCTGACCAGTCACTTCCGACTCATTGTGAATCATGGGCGTCAAAACAGGCCTGCACTCAACTTTTCCCTTTGTTTACTGTTTCCATTCATCTTGCTTTCCTATTCCTTCCTGTCTTTGGAGTTTTATCCCTGGGAAAATGCTGCTCTTGGAGTCTCAAATGGTTGGTAGTTTTAAGGGGTATGTACTTCCTTACTGTTTTGTTCACCCCATAAGCCTGGCTGTTGTTTGCCTGAAAGTTGAGCCATTGGATTGCATTCAAATCCACGCCAGAAATGTGATGACGAATCAGTCTTCTCCATGACCCTAGTTAACAGGGTCTTTTTAAGATGTCTAGTTTTGTCCCACAGTTCACGCGCACTCTATCTATGACAGTGGTTCTCAACCTTTGGGTCAAGACCCCTTTGGTGGTCAAACGACCCTTTCACAGGGGTCGCCTAAGACTATGGGAAAACACATATTTCCGATGGTCTTGGGAACAGAGACACCGCTCCTCTATCCGTCTCCAGGCTGGTCCACCAACATGCAGACATGACCACATACAAGTACCCGGCAAGAAGACTGTTACCATGCTACACCATGCTTCAAGACAAAATTTTATTTATTTGTAATTAGAAATAAATATTTTACAACACATAATTATATATTGGTTTTGTGATTAATCACTATGCTTTAATTATGCTCAATTTGTAACAATGAAAATACATCCTGCATATCTGATATTTACATTATAATTCATAACTTTAGCAAAATTACAGTTATGAAGTAACAATGAAAATAAATTTTTGTTTGGGGGTCACCACAACATGAGGAACTGTATTAAAAGGTCCTGGTACTGGGAAGGTTGACAACCACTGATCTAGGGCCTTCTGTACTCTGCAGAGCTGTCAGCAGTGGTAGCCAGGCACCATTTAGTTCCCCTGGTATTGCGGTTAGGGTAGCTGAAGTACCTCTGTCTCATCACCCCTTTGGACCAAACTGGTCCTTTGACCTTGACCAGGAAAGATCATTAGTTATACCCGAGTTTTAAAGACCTCAGTAGCTACTCCAAAAAAGTAGTATGTATTTTTTCTCTTAATATATGATCATTCCATAATATCATGTCCCTGATAATGTAATGAGCTATCGTATGGGCTAATTTTCTTTTCTTTTTTTTAACTGATGATGTTGTTAGTGTGTGTGGTGCATTTATTTTTATTTTCTGACACAGGGGAAAGAGATCTGTTGAGCTGAAACAGGCGGGGTTATTGGCATTTGGAACACACCCTCCAAATCCAGCTTGTACTGGCAGCCTTGAAACTGGAAAGCACCCGTCATTCAGCACAAGTTTGTGTGAAACTGGTATTTCTCAGCAAACAAGCTCTTTCTGCAATGGTTACAATCAGCAATAGTCAACTCCTTTTTAGGGAGATGATGATGATGAAAGAATTCTTGTGATGATTCTTGACAGCTTGGATATAAGCAATTGGTTTTCTTTTAATAATAAACTGCCATGTATACCCTCATGTCATTGTAAAGGAGCTGTTAACAGATTTATAAGCTATTAATTATTAACATTTCTCTAACAGTTGAGATTGGTTGCTGTATTCTCCCCTGGCCGTGTAAACTGGAAATGATTGCTAGGTTTTTTTGTAATGTTTGAAGTCATCAGTTCCTTTAAAAATTCATTGTTTTGATCCTCTTTAATCCAAGGATATTTGCCATGTTTTCTAGCACGTACGATGGGGAACATATTTTCTAAGACCCAGAAAATAATTAGAAATTCTGACTTCAAAATGAGTCTCTTTAGCTTGACAGTGATTTTTTTCAGAGATATTTGTGTGATATGTGCATGCATACTTGTGTTGTGTGAGCTACACTTACATGTCCCACTACAGTAGCATGTGGTATGTACAGGAATACATACTCTACAAAACTGACCCTTCTATGTTTAAGACCAAAATTTTGCACATGAAATTTAGCACTATTTTATTTACTGTAAGGAATAACACCTATCATACTTCTCACACTCTGGAATGCATTCCCTTTTCTTCCTGGATCTCCAAGTATTCATCTGATAGGGTTTCTTTAGTCCAAAGTTCCTCAAATGGACCTGTGACAAATCTTATCAGATGGCTTGAAAACCTAAAAATGCCTTTATTTTTCTTTTTTTTTTTTTTTTAAACATTTTATTAGGGGCTCATACAACACTTATCACAATCCATACATAGACATACATCAATTGTATAAAGCACATCTGTACATATTTTGCCCTAATCATTTTCTTTTTTTTTTTTCTTCTTTTACATTTTATTAGGGACTCATACAACTCTTACCACAATCCATACATATACATACATCAATTGTACAAAGCACACCCATACACTCCCTGTCCCAATCACTCTCAAGGCATTTGCTCTTCACCTAAGCCCCTTGCATCAGGTCCTCCTTTTTTTTCCCCCCCTCCCTCCCTTTTCCCCCCTCCCTCATATGCCCTTGGTAATTTATACCTCGTTATTTTGTCATATCTTGCCCTATTCGGGGTCTCCCTTCCCCCCTTCTCTGCTGTCCCTCTCCCAGGGAGGAGGTCACATGTGGCTCCTTGTAATCAGTTCCCCCTTTCCAACCCACTCACCCTCCACTCTCCCAGCATCGTCCCTCACTCCCTTGGTCCTGGAGGTATCATCCACCCTGGATTCCCTGTATCTCCAACCCTCCTATGTACCAGTGTACAGCCTCTGTCCTATCCAGCCCTGCAAGGTAGAATTCGGATCATGGTAGTTGGGGGGAGGAAGCATCCAGGATCTGGGGGAAAGCTGTGTTCTTCATCGATACTACCCCACACCCTAATTAACCCATCTCCTCTCCTAAGCCCCTCTATGAGGGGATCTCCATTGGCTGACACTTGGGCCTTGGGTCTCCACTCTGCACTTCCCCCTTCATTTAATATAATATATATATACACATACATATATACATATACACATAAATACACATACATACACACACTTATATCTTTTTTTTTTTTTTTTTGCATGATGCCTTATACCTGGTCCCTTGGGCACCTCGTGATCGCACTGGCTGGTGTGCTTCTTCCATGTGGGCTTATTTGTTTCTGAGCGAGATGGCCGCTTGTTCACCTTCAAGCCTTTAAGACCCCAGACACTATCTCTTTTGATAGCCGGGCACCATCAGCTTTCTTCACCACATTTGCTTATGCACCCATTTGTCTTCAGCGATCCTATCATGGAGGTGTGCAGTCAATGATATGATTTTTTGTTCTTTGATGCCTGGTAACTGATCCCTTTGGGACCACTCGATCACACAGGCTGGTGTGTTCTTCCATGTGGACTTTGTTGCTTCTGAGCTAGATGGCCGCTTGTTTATCTTCAAGCCTTTAAGACCCCAGTCACTATCTCTTTTGATAGCCGGGCACCATCAGCTTTCTTCACCACATTTACTTGTTCACCCATGTTGGCTCCAGCTGTTGTGTCGGGAGAGTGAGCATCATAGAGTTCCAATTTAATAAAAGAAGGTATTCATGCATAGAGGGAGTGTTTGAGTAGAGGCCCAAGGTCCTTCCGCCACCTTAATACTTGACCTATAAATATAGACACAAAGATCTATTTCCCCAACCTCCTATATATATTTGCATGTACATGTCTTTGTCTAGACCTCCATGAATGCCCTTTGACTCCTAGCTCTTTCCTCCATCTCCCTTGACCTTCCTCCTGCCCTACTACCATGCTTCATTGCCACCTGGGCTAGAGTATACCTCTTCTCTAAGCAACCTTACCCTTGATCATTTCCCACCAGGCCTGCCACTCCCCCTTCTCTACCCTTTGGGGTCCCATGTTTTTCCCTTGTCCCTGGGTTTGTTAACACCACTTCCTTACCCCCCCTACCCTCCACCCCAAGTCCCCCCGGAACTGTCGGTCCCGTTGTTTTTCCTCCAGATAGTTCATCCAGCCTGTCCTATTCAGACAGACCTGTGGAGTCACTAACATGCACGAAAACTAGACAGAGGAACACAAAGCAACAGTATATAACCGGACAACAAAACAACCAAAACAAACCACTGAAAAAGAACAGAACAAAACAGTTCACAAGAGAAAAGCTTGTAGTTAGTTCAGGGATCTTTGCTGGCCCTTAGGAGCGTTTTCCAGACCAGTCTGTTGGGGCACCACGCCCTGGCCCCAAAGTCCACTTTCAGCATTCCCTGGGGACCTTGCCACTCCATTCCCTTGCTGTTCCGCTGCACTCCCCCAGTGCATTGCCTCGGTGTGGTGGGATCAGGTCAGGTGCAATTCCCACACTGTGTCTCCGGTGCTGTCCCCTGTATCGCCCTTAGTCACTGAGGGGCATCATGTCTCATAGTAGGGCCAGCCATGTTGTTCTCTCTGTGGACTGGCTGCTCTACTCAGGAACATCATCATCACGGCCTGGTGGGCCAGGCTGTGCTCCACTCTCTCCTCCTGCCCCTTCATCTGCTCCCGTGTGCTCTGGTCAAATATGACCATCTCCCATAGCTGCAGGGTCAATGTCGTCCTTTGGAACAAGTTCTTTTCGGGGGAGGGGCAGGAATCCACTTAATTTATGGTGCTGGGGCCTGCCTCCCAGACCTCTCCACCGGTTCCGTCCTCCACGCCGGGATAATGCATTCACACCTTGCGACACTGGGTTGAAGTCTGGTCCCACTTTCCCTGTGGAGATATAAACAATACCCTCCCCTTGGGTGGATTAATGCCCCATTTCTGTCATGCTGATTGTACTTACCTCAGGGGACTCATGTTGTACCTGTCCCTTTGGGACTGGCTTACCTCGCTTAGCATAATTCCTTCCAGCTCTTCCCATGAAATAACGTGTTTCATGTGCTCATCGGTGCTTTTCAATGCTGCATAATACTCCATTGTGTGTATGTGCCAAAGTTTGCTAATCCACTCGTCTATCGATGGAAACTTAGGCTGTTTCCAAGTCTTTGCTATTGTGAATTGTGCCGCAATAAACATTGGAGCGCATATGACTGGTCGTGTTTTATTTGCTGCTTCAACCGGGTATATGCCCAGTAGAGGGATGGCTGGGTCGTAAGGTAGATCGATTTCCATTTTCTTTAGGTATCGCCAGATTGCTTTCCACAGTGTCTGTACAAATCTGCACGACCACCAGCAGTGGAGGAGGGTTCCTATTTCACCACAGCCCCTCCAACACTTGTTGCTCTCTGATTTACTGATCTGGGCTAGCCTCAGGGGTGTTAGGTGGTATCTCATGGTTGTTTTGATTTGCATTTCTCTTATGGCAAGGGACTTCGAGCACTTTCTCATATATTTATTGGCCATATTGATCTCCTCTCTAGTGAAAGTTCTTCTCATTTCTTTTGCCCACTTCCTTAGGGGGTTAACTGTTTTCCTCTTTTTGCAGGTCATGATGGTGTTGTAGATTTTAGTAATGAGCCCTTTGTCTGACGTGTCATTACTAAAAATCTTCTCCCAGTCTGTGGGTTGCCTTGTCACCCTCTTGGCAAAGTCTTTCGAGGTGCACAGGTGTTTTATTCTTATTAGATCCCATTTGTCGATTTCCAGATCACCTGTGTGTGTCCCCTTCCCTGTTGCAGTGAGCCTATGTGCTCCCTGGGCCAGTGCTCTGAGATTAGTCCCGATTCCTTCCTTAATGGTCCTGATGGTTTGGGGTTTGACTTCTAGATCTGTGATCCACCTTGAGTGTATTCTTGTGCATGGGGTGAGGTAGACGTCTTGTTTCAACTTTCTACATGTGGATATCCATTGTTTCCAGCACCACTTATTAAAGAGGGCACCTGCTTCCCACTTGACGTTTTTGGGACCCTTGTCGAAGATCAGTTGTCTATATGCTGATGATTTTACTCCTGGGCTTTCTATTCTTTTCCACTGGTCTGAGTGTCTATCATTGTGCCAGTACCATGCTGTTTTGACCACTGTAGCTGTGTAGTAGGCATTAAAATCAGGCAGGGCGAGTCCTCCAATTGTGTCCTTCTTCTTGAGGAGTTCTCTGCTAATTCTGGGTTTCTTCCCTCTCCATATGAAGTTGGTGGTCAGTTTTTCCAATTCTTTGAAGAAGGTTGATGGTAATTGGATTGGTATAGCATTGAACTTGTAGAGTGCTTTAGGAAGAACTGTCATCTTTACTATGTTCAGCCTACCTAACCATGAGCAGGGGAGCTTCATCCATTTGTGAAGGTCACTTTTGGTTTCCTGTAATAGGGTTTTATAATTATGCTTATATAGGTCTTTAGTATTTTTTGTTAAGTATATTCCTAGGTATTTCAGTTTGTTCTTGGCTACTGTGAAGGGTACTTCCCTCTTAATCGCCTCTTCCATGGCCCTGTCCGATGTGTATAGAAACCCTACCGACTTCTGTTTATTGATCTTGTATCCTGCTACCCTTCCGTATTCCTCTATTGCTGTAAGTATTCCAACTGTGGAGTTTTGGGGGTCTTCAATGTATAGGATCATGTCATCTGCAAATAACGATAGTTTCACCTCCTCCTCTCCCAACTGGATCCCTTTGATGTCCTTCCGCTGTCTTATGTTGTTAGCCAGAACCTCCAAAACGATATTGAATAGAAGAGGGGACAGGGGGCATCCTTGTCTTGTACCCTTTTTCAGTGGTATTGTTCTTGTCTTTTCTCCATTGACTATGATGTTGGCTGTTGGTCTTTCATAGATAGCTTGTATGAGCTTGAGGAACTTACCTTCCAATCCTATCTTCATGAGTGTTTTGATTAGGAATGGATGCTGGATGTTGTCAAATGCTTTTTCTGCATCTATGGATATTATCATATGGTTTTTATCCTTTTTCTTCTCGATGTGGTGTATGATATTGATGGATTTTCGGGTGTTAAACCATCCCTGCATTGCTGGGATGAATCCTACTTGGTCGTGGTGAATGATATGTTTGATGTTCCTTTGTATTCTATTGGCCAATATTTTGTTAAGGATTTTTGCATCTATGTTCATTAGAGATATTGGTCTATAATTCTCTACACTTGTGGGGTCTTTTCCCTGTTTGGGTATCAAAGTAATGCTGGCTTCGTAAAATGAGTTTGGGAGCTTGCCGTTCTTTTCTATGTTCTGGAATACTTTGTGGAGGATCGGTGTCAGCTCTTCCCTGAATGTTTGGTAAAATTCTGCTGTGTAGCCATCTGGCCCTGGGGCCTTTTTCCTTGGTAGGTTTTTGATGACACTCTCTATTTCTTCCTTCGCTATGGGTTTGTTGAGGTTCTTGATCTCTGTCTCAGATAATCTAGGGATAGATTGTTTTTCTAAATATTTATCCATGTCTTCCAGGTTTCTGAATTCATTAGAATACAAACCTTCATAGTACTTTGTGATTATACTTTTTATCTCATTGGGGTCTGTTGTTATTGCCCCTGATTCATCTCTTATCCTGGCTATTGATGATTGTTCCTTTCTATCTTTGGTAAGCTTTGCCAGGGGAGTGTCAATTTTATTAATTCGTTCATAAAACCAGCTTCTAGTTGCGTTAATCCTTTGCATTGTTCTTTTGTCTTCCCACTGGTTTAACTCCGCCCTGATTTTTATTATTTCTTTTCTCTTGCTATTGGAGGGGTAGTTCTGTTGACTCTGTTCTAGTTGTTGGAGGTTTTGTGTTAACATATCTGTCATACGCCTTTCTTCTTTTTTCATGTATGCATTCAGTGATATCAAGCTACCTCTGATAACTGCCTTTGCAGTGTCCCATAAGTTTTGATATGTTGTATGCTCGTTCTCATTAGTTTCTAGAAATTTCCTGATATCCTCTCTGATCTGGACCTTAACCCATTCATGTCGCAGGAGATCGTTGTTTATTCTCCAATTGGTGACCCTTGCTTTTCTGGGTGCCCTCCTATTAATCTCCAGCTTTATGGCATGGTGGTCTGAGAAAGACGTCTGGATAATATCTATGTGTTTGAATTTACTCAGGCTGGCCTTGTGCCCCAGCATGTGATCTATTCTTGAGAAAGATCCGTGTGGATTGGAGAAGAATGTGAAACCTTTTGCTTTTGGATGAAAGGCTCTATAGATGTCTATCAGGCCCTGTTGCCTAATTACATTGTTTAGCTCTCTGGCCTCTTTGCTGAGCTTCTTTCCCTGTGACCTGTCTTTCTCTGATAGTGGAGTGTTGAAGTCCCCCACTATTATTGTTGTTTCCGTGATTTCTTCTGTCATTTTTTTAATAGTTTGTTTGACGAAATTTGCCGCACCATTATTAGGTGCGTAAATATTCAGTATGCTTATTGCTTCCTGGTTTACTGAGCCTTTGAGCATTATGTAATGTCCCTCTTTGTCTCTTTTTATGTTTTGGATCTTGAGATCCATTTTGTCGGAGATTAAGATAGCCACTCCTGCCTTCCTGGAGTTACCATTTGCTTGGTAAACTTTCTTCCAGCCCTTTATTCTCAGCATATGCTTGTCTGCTTGCTTAAGGTGTGTCTCTTGCAGGCAGCAGATTGATGGGTTATGTTTTCTAATCCAATCCTCCAGCCTCTTTCTTTTAACATATGAATTGAGCCCATTTGTATTCAAAGTGATTATTACAATCTCTGGCTTCATGGTTGCCATATTCTGTTTTGTGTTTTGGGTCTTTGCCTATCTTCCTTCATATCAGTGTACTGCGTTTGAGTGGAGGGTTTCTATCCTGTCCTCTTTTCCATCTGAGACCGTGTTGTCCTGGTACGTGTTGCTGGCATGTTGGCTTCTAGATGGAGATGGGCTATATGGTGGTCTCCTGGAGGTTCTAGTTGGAGCTTGATCTTCTGGCCATAGTGAGTCAGCCAGTATGTTCTGCAGGGTCGGGTGACTTGCAGTATATTTTTTGAGTTCTTCCTTGTCCTGGAAGACCCTTATCTTACCCTCTATCTTAATGGATAACTTGGCAGGGTATAGGATTCTGGGGGAGGCATTTTTATCTTTCAGAATTTGGAAGATGCTGCTCCATTCTCTCCTCCTCTTCATGGTTTCAGCTGATAAGTCTGAGCATACCCTTACCTGCGCTCCTTTGTATGTGACTGTCTTCCTTTCTCTTGATGCTCGAAGAATTTTCTCTTTTTCCTCTAAGTTGGATAATTTTACAATTATATGCCTTGGCGTGTTCTTCTTGGTGTTTAGCTTAGCCGGCGTCCTCTCTGCTTCCTGTATGAGAGTCGGATTCTCCTTTGTTAGGTTGGGGAAATTTTCTTCCAGGAATTCCTTTGCTATCTTGGCGGTCGATTTGTGTGTTATGTTGTGTTCCGGTAGACCGATTATTCGAATATTATTCCTCTTCATAGCATCTGTCATTGATCTCAGGCTGTCTTCTGTTTCTTTAATTTTCCTATCTGATTGTTTTTCTCGCTTGCTTCGTTTGGTTTGAGCGTCCTCGAGTTCACTGATACGGTTCTCAGCCTCCTCAAGCCTAGATATAGCTTCTGTGACCTTTTGTGTGGCCTCTGCTACCTCCTCTGTTAGTTTCTGCAGTTCCTTTTGGTGGATAGTATTCATCCCCTCTATTGTGGACTTCATCCCCTCTATTGTGCATTTCATCCCTTCTATCGTTGCATCCTTATTTTGGTTTGCTTCTCTTAGCTCCTGTATTACTGCAAGCAGAGTTCTGAAGATTTCCTTTTGTGGCTGATCTATATCTGTTTCTTCTATGAGTGACGTTAGGTCTGTTAAAGTGCCTCGTTTTTCTGATTTTTTTGTTGGGAGTGATGTGGTCTGTTGATTTTTCCTTGATCCTTTAATAGGCCCCATGCTTCTGGGAGACAGGGGTAACCTTATTGTGTGGAGGCTCAGGCCACTGTGCCGTCTCCTGGGGTGGCTGGGGCGGGCTGCGGCAGGCTTAGGGCTGGCACTGGGGACCCAACAGGGCCCCAGGTGGTGAGAGCTGGCTGGAGCTCACTGATGGCTCCTCAGGGACTGCAAAGTCGAGACCCAGGCTCCACTGCAGGTGGAGTGTTTGATCTGCCCGGGCTGTGAGTGGGCGCGGAGAGGCCCCTTGGATAGCTGCACAGGCAGCTGCGGGACACTGCAGGGAACAATGGTGTTCGCTCTCCGCCCTTTTGGCGCGAAACCGCGGGGGGTAATGGCGCCGGCAAAGGAGGCTTGGCGCGAAACCGCAGGGGGCAATGGCGCCCTTCTTCTGCTCAGGCTCAGAGTCGCGGCTGCCGGGGTCCCCTCAGCACCCTGGGGAGGGCACCTACTCTTGTGCCTTGCGCAGGGGGGGGCCCTTGGTGGGCAGACTCAGCAGCGCGGGGCGCGGCGCTCCGCGGAAGCTCAGGGTCCGGGACAGGCGCGGGTTGGGCTATGGCTCCTGTTGGCGGGAAGTGCTCAGCTCAGGGTCCCCGCCAGGAGTGGAGCTGGCGCTAGGCTGCCAGGGGCTGGCGGGGGCGGGCGGGGGTGGGAGGCCAGCGCACGGAGGGCAGGTGGAGAGGTCCGTGGCAGCGGTGCGGGTGGATGGTCCCCCGTGGGGGTCGCCAGACAACCCGCGGGTCCGCTCCCCTGAGCTTGGATGAATGGAGGGAGGGACGTGGGCCCGAGGGCAGATCGCTGCCCTGCGGGGAGAGGGGAACTGCGGGAGAGGAAAGCTTCTCTCCCAGTGGAGATCCGCGTATGGGGAGTGGGGAGTGGGCCGCTGGAGTAGGCAGGGCAGGCAAGTGGCTCTGGGCTGGCGTCCGTCCGTTTGGGGATGGAGCCTAAGCCGGTCGCCAGTGAGCTCACGGCAGCTTAGTGGCCAGAGATGTCCCACTAGTCCGGTCCTCTTTGACCTAGACCCCTGCTCCGGACAAATACGTGGGGTAGGACTGGGGTGCTGTCCCAGGGGGATATTTCACTCACCAGACTCTTACTATTCAGCTACCTGGTCGCCAATCCCGCTTTGTTTGGAGGAGCTCTCAGAGTATGCGGGTGTCCCTGTCGGCCATCTTCCCCCTCTCTCCGCCTTTATTTTTCAAAGATAATTTTACTAGAGACAGATTTTTCGGTTGACGAGATTTCTTGTTTTGTTTGTCCTCACCCCCATCTACTCCAACATTTTAAAGATGCAATTCCTTTGTGTTCTGATGTCCATTATATCTGACTAGAATATGTATGATCTATATTACTGCTCACTTATATATAATGTATCACTTCCTTTCACTGCTTTCAGAGTTTCCTTCCTAACCTTTGGCCTGTGTTCATTTTAGAATGATATGTGTGTGTTTTAGTATATATAATGTGTGTGCGGGGAAAGGTTAATTACGCAGGGCTGCATTGCTGAAGCCTACACATTGCCCAGAAGACCAGCCTTCAGGAGAGGCTCTTGCCTGGCACCAAAGAGAGGAGCTCTGAGCTCTAGAATATTTTACCTGATATCAGAGCTTTTGTATACCTGAAACCATGGACCAAATGGTACCAGTTCAACTAAATTGTTTATGCTAACAGTATGATTTACAGTGAACACCTGTTTTTATTCTGAAGGGCTAGAACTGATTAGTGTGTGTTGCATGCTTATGCAACTGATTCCCAATAAAAGCCCAGGACACTAAGGTGTGTGGGAGCTTTCCTGTTCAACAACACTTGGGGGCCAGTTTCATACCCTGCTGGCAGAAATAAGCATGTATGTGCAATTTGACTAGAAACCATGTCTAGTTTCTCTTGCCCTTGACTCAGGAACCACATATCTTTATTATTTTTGAACTCTCGCTGTCCCCAATGACAATATTAATTAATTTGATAATGCTGACACCTTTGTTACTACTGACGCCCTGTGCCACCAAAAAACACACTCCAACAACATTTTTAGACTCCCATTTGTCTATCTCATTGTTGCAAAGCAAGTGGAAGAAAGGAAAATCTGTCCTCTGCCTTGGCCAGACAGGAAATATGTAGCCTTTGTTCTCTCCATAATTTTATGTTAGAGATCTCTGGGCTATCCCTTGATGGAACTATTGTGTGGAAAAGGTAAGATATAAGAAGAGAGAGAGAGGGAGAAATAGAATAAATATTTCTGCATTCATCTTCCACATTTGCTATTTGCCAGTTAAGACAAATGACGGAAGTCACTTCACCTTTCTTCTCAGCTATAAAATCCTGATTGGAATGCCTTCTTAGCAGATACATCCAAAACGTTAAATAAGCAATCAGCACTTTTAAATTGAACTCACGAATCTCTATATAAATGCAATTAGTATCATTATTATTAGCTGTGACTTTCATGGCAAAAATGAAAGTCACTCTGAAATTAAATTCTTCTGGCTTATTTCAGAACCAGGATTGTTTGCATTACTTCTTGTTGAATAGCAGCATGCAAAGACAAGGGAGCATGTTTCTCCCAAATGGAAGACAGTGAGAAAAAAAACCCACACAACACCAAACCACAGAATTGAAAGTAGAAATATACCCAATGAGTAAAAGTATTACCTAGTAAGACAAATTATTTCTGGTTTATATTTTGGCTATCTCAACAACAGCTTTCTTTGTTAACAATCTTCATGCTTTTTAGATATCATGTCTCTTAACTGGCCAAAGATAACCTTATCCTGTTATCTTTCTTTTCATAAATGTTGAATACGAGCTCTTACATATATTGTAACAATTCATATTTCAATTAGATCAAACATAATAATACAAATACTACCACCATCGGTATCAGTACATTTTCTTTCTTCTTGAACTCCTTGATATCAGCTCCCCTTTCCCCCATCCCTCCCCGACCTTACCCCTCAGGAACCCTTATTATTATATTATATATTATTAGAAATATCTATTACCATTTAATGTATCCATTCCCCTGTAATTCTGTTATTCATTCTCCTCAAATGGGATCATTACAGTCATCACTGTTATCAGCTCCCTTTTCTCCCCATTTCCCCCACTCTCTTCCTGTGCTCTCAGGAAATCATTACTCCTGTTACTGTTTCTGAAGGGTTATCTATTTTAGCTTTCATGCATTGAGGGTTCTTAATTATAAAAATGAACATATGCAGGTCTAACAAAGTTAATGAGGTGAAACAATGACGATAATAGTACTTATTCAGTGCTATACAGCTCCCTAGATTTTTCATCCCTTGCGTGTGACCCTTCTGTCAGGGACAGTCCAAATTATCTTACCAGTGGTTTTGAGTCTCCACTTTGTCCATGCTCCTTCATGTCAATTTGCTTACTTATTTTTGGACTTGTGATACCTATTCCCATCGACACCTCATGATCACACATGCTGGTGTGCTTCCATGTGGGCTTCCCTATTATATGGTTACTGGTTTAACCTCCAGCCGTTAAGAACCCAGGAGCTATATCTTTTTAATAGCTGGGCATCATCAGCTTTCTTTACTATATTTGCTTATGCACCCACTTTTCTTCCATGATTGTGTCAGGAAGGTGAATATCATACAGTGTCACATTATTAGAACAAATCCTTCTTGAACTGAGGTACGATTTAAGTAGAGGTCCAAAGTCAATCTGCTTCCTTATTTAATTTACATATATACCTACATAGACAAATGTTTCTATCTTTATATGTTTACATATCTATATTTCTACCTATATATATAATTATTACTTTCTTCTTTTTTTTCTTCTTTCCTCCTGCCTCACTATCATGTTCACCTCTCAGTAATTTGTCTCAGGCACATTTCAATTGATCGAGTACAACCAGGAATGCTGGACCCTCTGCACTGTCAATTTCAGAACAATTGCTATTTCCCTATCTCTGTCCTTGCTGGCTCACTGCTCACCTCCTCCTGCCTCTTCTCCTCCATAATCCCCCCCTCACCCCCTGGACAGGAATTGATGGTCCTGTTAGTGTCTTATAGGGATTGCTTATCTTGCCTATATTATATAGATAGATACCAAAAGAGAAAAAGGAAAAGGGGATGAGGGGCGAGACCATACTAATAGTTCCAAGTCTAACTGATATCCTGATCGAGAGTAGCTGGGTATCACTCAGTTCAATAGCGAGTGGAATCTGTTATAATCCACCAGCCCAATCCCCTTTTCTTTTAGGGTTCTCTATCCTGAGACTTGCTTAGCTAAGAGCATTTATAGTTTTTTAGTCCTCAGTCTCCATAACCAAAAGGCACCCCTCCTACAAGATCCCATTGCTCTTCAGGCAGTCAAGGCTGGAGCAGTCTAGTGCCACCTATGCCCCCCAGTTATGCCTTTAGACTTTCAATGTGGACCCCGTGAGTAGCCTCAAACCGGTTCAGATGAGGTTTCAAACGTTGAACCCTGTGAGGCAGAAGTCTACAGTCAGGATTCCTGAGGGAATTAATGGCTTTGCTCCCATTGCTGGTCCACTTCACTCCCTTCTTGGCTTGTCCTCATGTGGGCAGGTCTGGCCGGCCACTATCCCTGAACTGAATCCTCAGTATTGCCTTCCTTAGTACTGTCATCTTGCAGTTGGGGGTTTCGGGGAGGGGGATGTTATGTCTTCAGCTGAGAACAGCCCTGTAGTCATCTCTTGAATGAGCTGCTTTGAGCAGGGCCATCACCCTCAAGGATTGGCACATCAGAATGAGTTCTACTCTCTACCTTTCCTGTGTAAACATAAACAATATCCTCCCCTGAGGCGAATTAGTGCTCTGATCCCCCATTGCTGTCTTTATTTTCCTCTCCACCCCCCTGTGAGCTGTGAAGGCCCAGTGGGTGGCGGGGGTGGGAGTGGTGTTGCTGGCATATGCATCTTTGGGTTTGTTCTGGATCTTGCCAGAGTACCTGTTCCTCAGCCTGGGTACTGTGAGATATATGCAATTTCCCCTCTGCCCATTTTGCTGTTTGAACTTACCTAGTGGACTTGTCATTTTGTGTTCAGTTTATGTCACTCAGCATAATGTCCTCAAACTCTTTTCAGAAGAAGAGGTGCTTCATCTTTTCATCATTATTTTTTAGGGATGTGTAGTACTCCATTGTGTGTATATACCAGAGTTGGTTTTTTTAAAATTTATTTGTCTATTGACAGAAATTTAGGCTGTTCCAATTCTTTGCGATTGTGAACTGCACAGCAATAAACATTGGCATACAAATGTCTGGTTGTGGTCTGTTTCTTGTTTTTTTCTGGGTATATACCCAGTGCTGGGTCATAAGGTAATTCAATTTCCATCTGTTTTAGGTATTGCCAAATTGGTTTTCACCGTGGCTGTACGTATCTACAAGACCACCAGTAGTGAATGAGTGTTCCTATCTCACCACATCTCCTCCACCTTTTGTTGCTGGCTGCTTCTTTGAATTGAGCTATATTTATGGGTGTTAGGTAATATCTTGTGGTTTTTTGAATTTGCATTTCCCAGATGGCTAATCATTGGGAACATTTTCTAATATGTCTGTTGGTTATTCGAGTTTCCCTTCTGAATCTTCTATTCAAGTCTTTTGTCAACCTCCTCAGTGAGCAATTCTTTTTTTTTTCCTTATTGTAAGCTTTCAGAATTATGTAGACTTTAGTAATAAGCCCTTTGTCTGATGTGTCATTACTAAATATTATCTCCCAATCTGTGGCCTCTCTTATTCTCTTGATGAAGGCTTTCAATGTACACAAGAGTTTTATTTTTAATATGTCCTACTTGTCTATTTTAACTTCCTCTGAGTGTGCATCCTTCCTTATCACTGATAGCCCATGTGTTCCCTGCACAGTTTTCGTAGTTTTGTCCTCATTTTCTTGTTGATGATCCTGATAGGTTAGGCTTTTCCTCAAGGTCTGTGATCCACCTTGAATTTGTTATTGCTCAGGGAGTGAGGTAAGGGTCTTGCCTAATTTTTCTGCAGGTAGATATCTAGTTTTACCAGAACCATTTGTTAAATAGGGCAACTGTTTCTCATTTGATATTTTTTGAACCCTTATTAGAGATCAGTTTTCTGTATGCTGCTGATTTTACTCCTGGATTTTCTGTTCCTATCCATTGGTACATGTGTCTATCTTTATACCCATACCATGTGTTTTGACAACTGTGGCTATGCCATCCCCCCCACTTTCTTCTTTTTGAGGAGATATTTGTAAATTCTGGGCTTCTTCCATATATATAAAGTGGGCAGTCAGTTTTTCTGTTTCGCGGAGAAAAGATGATCATATTCATATTGGGATTGTGTTGAACTTATATAGTGCCTAAGGTAGGACCAACAGATTTGCAATGTTGAGTCTCCTGATTCAGGAGCATAGGACATTCTTCCATTTGTGATGGCTTCTTTTGGTTTCCTGTAATAATGTTATGTAATTTTCCTTGTACAGATCTTTTGTTTTTTTGGTTATCACTTCAACATTTTGGTTCATATCTCATAAGTCTGAAATACTCTTCACCTTGCCGTAGACACAAGTCAAACTCACTCTCAGGGATTAGGACAATGGCTATGTTTGTGGGATTTAGTGGCATAAACACTGGAATTAAGTTGTGCTAGGCTAGGTTCTCTATGGAGAAAAACCAGTTTTATTTTATTTTTTTACATTTTATTAGGGGCTCATACAACTCTTATCACAATATATACATATACATACATCAATTGTATAAAGCACATCCGTACATTCTTTGCCCTAATCATTTTCAAAGCATTTGCTCTACACTTAAGCCCTTTGCATCAGGTCCTCTTTTTTTTTAAAACCAGTTTTATTATATATGGAGAAAGTGCAATTTATATCTCCAAAATGGTGCACACAATTGTGGAAGTGGACAAGTCCAGTCTGTTCAAATCTGTGGGTCATTTATTGAGTTGGAGGCCTCCCCTCATGTATGAAGCTACTGGGAGAGGGGGTGAAAACCCAGGAGAAAGACAAACCAGGAGTAGGAGGATGGGCCAGGAAGAACAAAAGCTGCTTGGTGCAAAGGCATATGAATCCAAGGTCAGCAGTTCAGACTTGTGTCTGCACAATTCAATGAATCTAAGATTTACACATCAAGTGGCAGGTGAGATGGCAGACTGCTGATGGCTCTCTGAATTGGCAGGTGATATTGTGGGTTGCTGGCTCAAGTTCACAGAACAGTGGTGCATGACCCTGAGTCAGGTTGGAGACAAATAAGAAGTAAAAAAGATTTTCACAGAGTTTACTTATATAGGAAGTTGGCCATTCCCTCAAGGAAACTTTAAATAGCATCAAGGCTGTTACCTGCTTAAGGGGATAGTGCTTCATCTTAATCTTCCCACCAATGCACAACTACTCACCGTGGATCTTGTCACAAAGTTTATAATGGATGTTAGATTACATATGGGGATTACTATCAGACGACTGAAAATCCTGGCCCCGCCAAGTTGACACAAAAGCTAACTCTCACATCGATGTTTAAGTTACAAATGTTACTATTTATTGTAGCCATGACTTTGTGCTAGACACTCCTTCTATATCTCCATGTCTTTGTGAATAAAGTAGGGATACTGGTGGCATCTCGTTCATAGAGTATATTTGAAAACAGAATATAGTAGTGCAAATAAAACATTTAAAATGTCTGAAAATGTAAAATAAACAGTAAAATTTTCTATCATCTGTCCAAGTAAAAGTGTATATATTTTTCCTCTACATTCTCATAGCAATTTACGCTTGTATTTGTTATTTGTCTTATTTTATATGAATTGAAAAATATCATTTTAGAACGCTATTGCTGCTACTAAGTGCCATCTAGTCTGTTCTATGTCCAATAGAATGAAGCAATGTGCTGTCTTTTGCCATCCTTACAATTATGTTATGTTTGAATTTATTGCTGCAGACACTGTGAAAATCTGTCTCATTTAAGATCTTTTCCACTGGCTCTCTATTTTGCCAAGCAGGATGCACTTTCCCGGATACTGATTGCTCCTGATAACATGTCCAAAGTACATGAGATAAAGTCTCACCTTCCTCAGTTCTGAGGAATATTCTGGCCATACTTTTTCAAAGACAGATTAATTTGGTTGTGGTTGTTACATAATCTGGACTAACACATTATGGTACTGGGAGTGGGGTACTGGAGAAATAAGTCATAAAGATGGAGAGTAGAAGTTTGTTTGACCTCTCCCTCATGGCAGTGCTTCTTCTTTGGCTAGCCAGAAGTCCGATATGTCCATGCAGTTAACTGGGTTGTTTTCTGGAAAGAATATGGGAAGTTAAAGTTTTGATACTTTTCATTGGTTGTAGTATTTTGTTATTCCTGTGGGATATGGTGAAAATGAATGTGATTAATGTATATTTTGAGCTCAAGGGACAAAATCACCCCTTGAATTTCCCAAAGCTGCTTAGAGAAAATGGATTACAGAAAGCCTTGCTCAAGTTTAATGCTCTTGGAGATCTACTCCCATATTTTTGTATCAATAGAATAGCTTAGATAAGGATTAACATAAGCTAAATAAGGACTGAACTTGACTGTTTAAAGAATTGAGTTTAGTATCTGATTCTACTTTGTTTTTACTGATTTCTTCTGCTTATTATCAATATAATGATTTAAATAAATCTTTATTCGGAAGTACGGAAATAGAGAGCTTGTAAGACCACTAGTCTTCATCCATTAAAATTGGATTGTTAATTGGGTTTAGGACATGCCTGTCAGGAAGCCTCTGAAGCTATTAGACCCGCCCAATGCTTTGGAGTACTCAGGATATTTGCATTCCAAGAGATAGGCCTAGGGGCTGTTGACAGATTGAAGAAAAAAGGAACACTTAGGAATTTGAAGTTTGAACTAGTGGTCAGAAGCTGGAAAAAACTGGAACAATGAAGAAAACTCTCTAGAACTGACATTAAAGGAAGCCTGTGGGTAGGCTCAAATTCTTGCTAGATGACCACCTTGATCCATTTGTTGAGTGGAAGTGGGAGAAGTACAATAATAAAAAGATAGGCTGAGTTGGGCCATTGATACCCATGGACCTGGTTTACAGAAACTAGAGGAGAAAATGAGAGTGGGTTGACTGGTCTGAAGTTCATGACCTAGCACAGGGGGACTAGGGTTGTTGAGAATTTATGATGGGGACATGATCTGAAGGCAAGGTGACCAATGGACACCCTGGTGAGGCTAATGAGGCAGCCCACATTGCGTTGACCAGAATCTGACCAAATGAAGATAAGTTATTTGAGCCTGTGAACTGGTGTATACTGCTGAAGACTTTATGGATGGCATGTTGAGATAGTTAAAGTTTATTGTGCCAACCTGGCCGATAAACACATGTGGGGTTAATTGAAGGCACGAGATATAAATTGCTTGGTGAGCCTCGCCTTTCTAGTTCTCAGGTCTCTTGCTTTCTGATGGTTGGACCAGGGTGCCGCTGCCTTAGCTAGTTTCCTGCTTTATCTTGAAAGGCTCACTTCCTGCAAGACATCCCCAGGGAGAAACCACATGCACCTACCCCGATTCAGCCCTGGGTGCTGGAGCATCCATGTGCAGACCCCTGCCAGCACTGAGATGCTACAAAGTCACTGATTTGGTTTTCCTCCTGCAGTCAGCATCATTGTGTGTATTTTGGGAGATGGAGGAGGACTTTGTGGATTGGTGTCAGATGCATGGGCTAATGTTGGACTTGTGGGCTTGGACATCACTGGGTTAGGATGCTTTCTTCATTTACACTTGTCCTATATATAGAACTCTCACTTATACATATGCATTTCTGTGGATTAGTTTCCTTAGTTTACCCAGACTGACACACCTATCCTAATTTGACTTTGCTTATGGATATGGAAACACAAGCTTCCAATTGGAATGAAGATTCTTCATACCAAAGGATATGATTGTCTCCTCAGAGCCCTGTGTTGATGTAAGTAGGCAGAATAGAAAGTGGATACCCAAATGCAGATGATAAAAACATGAAGTGGCTGGCTTACAAACTTTCATAGGTGTAGGTGTAACTTAACTGTAAAAGAATACAAAAGGTCAAGGAAAATATTAATTCTTTTTCTTTTAAAAAAGTCATCTATACCTCAAGTCATAAACTTCTAGCCTCACTAACTTATTCCTTCCAGGTGCTTGGTTATGGCTAAGGAATTTACATATTCATGCCCTGATTTGTTATTTTATATACATGAATATATTTATAGGTCAAACAAATATATGTGCATAAATATTGTCTTCCAAAGTGATATATGGTTATAAGTATACCCCCTTTCACCTATTCATACATACTCATCTTGTCTGCCTGCTTATTTATCCACTTGTAGGTTAATATTTGTTATTACTGGCTGTGTCAGTCTGGGTACTTTAGAGAAACAAATCTATAGCAACTCATGTATAAGAGAGGATTCTATATAAAGGGGAAGTGCGCATCAAGGAAACATCCCAATCCAGTGCTCCCCAAGCCTACAAGTCCTACAAGTCCAACATTAACCCATTAATGCATATGTCCAACACCAGTCCACAAAGTCCTTCTCCATCTCACAAAACAGACACAATAATGCTGACTGCAGGAGGAAAGCAGAATAAGTGAATGTGTAAGCATCTCAGCAGGAGCAGGGCTGCATCGGGGTAGGTCCATACAGCTTCTCCTCAGGGATGTCTTGCAGGAAATGAGCCTTGCCAGCTAAAGCAGAGAACTGGCTAAGGCAGCTGCACCCTGGTCCAACCATCAGAAAGCAAGAGACTCAAGAAACTAGAAAGGCGAGGTTCACCGAGCCAGTTATCTCTCCACCCTTCAATTAACTCCACATGTGTTTATTGGCCAGGTTGGCACAATAAACTAACTACCTCAATCCACCCTTGCCAACCTGGCACCTGTGCATAATTCTTTAGCTTCACTGTTGCAATTCAGTAATACTTACACCTCAATCCTATAATCCCATGAATATGTTCACCAACCTGTGAAATTTTATAAGCCAACCACTTCATGCCTTTATCCCCCCAATTTTGAGTATGCAATTAATATACTGCCAACTTACATCAACCCAGTGCTCTGAGAAGACAATCATATATTTTGATATGAAGAGTCTTCATTCCAGTTTGAACCTTGCAAAATCTGCATCCATACCAGTCAAATATGGACAGGCCATTCATAAAGTCAGCAACATCATGCACCAGTTCACAGGCTCAAAATCTCCATCTGGTTGGGTTCTGGTCAACTCAATGTGGGCTGCCTCACTCAGCCTCCACAGGGTGACCATTGGTTGCCTTGCCTTTAGACCATGGGCTCTCACAAATACTCAACAAGACTAGCCTCCTTGTACCAGGTCATGAAATTTAGACCAGTCAACCCGCTCTCATTTTCTCCTTTTTTTCCTGTAAAGTCCACAGATGTCAGTGGCCAAACTCAACTGTCTCTTTATTGCTGCATTTCTCCCACTTCCACTGAATGAGTAGATCCAGGTGGTCGCCTAGCAAGCATTTCAGCCTGCTCACAGGCTCCCTTTAACGTTCAGTCTGAGAGGAGTTTTCTTCATGGGTTCATATTTTTTCCAGCTTCTGACAAATACCACTGGCTCCTGAGCACTCCAAAGCACTGGGTCGGGCATATCTTTCTTTATATAGCTTTCTTTGAAGACATGGCATAAACCCATTTAAAGATTAATGGTTGAAAGCAAATGGGCCTACAAACTTTCTATTTTCCTACTTCCCATATTTTCCCCAGAAAACCACCGAGTAAACAGTGCTTTATCTGGCCTCTGACTATCCAAAGAAGAAAAACTACCATGAGGGAGAGGTCAAACAAACATCTGCTCTCTATCTTATAATTTGTTTCTCCAGTACCCCACTCCCAAGGTACCAATATGTGTTAGTCTGGGTACTTTAGAGAAACAAATCCACAGCAACTCATGTATAAGAGAGAGTTTATATAAAGGCTAAATGTGCATCAAGAAAACATCTCAACGTATATGTCCAAGACCAATCCACAAAGTCCTCCTTCATCTCATGAAACAGATGCAATGATGCCGACTGCAGGAGGAAAGCCAAATGAGTGAATGTGTAAGCATCTCAGCGCTGGCAGGAGTCTCCACACAGGTGCTCCAGCACCCAGGGCTGCATTGGTGTAAGTCCATGTGACTTCTCCTCAGGGATGTCTTGCAGGAAGTGAGCCTTGCCAGCTAAAACATGGAACTGGCTAAGGCAGCTGCACCCTGGTCCAACCATCAGAAAGCAAGAGACCCGAGAACTAAAAAGGTAAGGCTGACTGAGCCATTTATCCTTCCACCCTTCAATTAACCCCATATGTATTTAGTGGCTAGGTTGGATCAACAAACTAACTACTTCACTGACAGTAAGGAATTGTAATAGTACTTACATTTGTTGACTAACTCCTGTGTTTTCTGTAACTCTCTGTCTTCCTTTTTAAAAATGATATTATGCTAATGATCTCCTTTCCTCTCATTCCAATTAGCGCATGTCTGTTGTCTAGTTAAGGAGTCCTGGTGACTTAGTTATTATTCATTGGGTTGTTAACTGCAAGGTCAGCCGTTTGAAACCACCAATTTCTCCACAGGAGAAACATAAGGCTCTACTCCCATAAAGAGTTAGTGTCGGAAAATCACAAAGATACTTCTACCCCGCCCTGTGGGGTTTGCTAGAGTTCGCATTAACTCAGAGGCAGTGAACAAAACCTTTTATTGTGTTTTATTATGTAATTACTGATTATGTTCCCTTCCCTCCAATTCATGGTAACTATCAAATACATTTTTCTTCTCTTCTATTCAAACATTGTCTTGATTTTTTATAATTTTGGACTTGTACAATGTTTGTCCTTTTTGATTGACTAATTTTACAAATTTAGGAGATGTCTACTTATGTATTGTTGATGTTTTCATGTTTTTGCTGTTGTAAATAATGTAGCAATAATATGTGTAGTAAACCGTTGCTGGATTAAATGGTTTCTTGGGAACTTGCATGCATTTCACGTGGACTTGTTAACTTGTGTAAAACTGTGTGGCCATCGTGGAAAAGAGTATAGTGCTTCCTTGAAATTTTGGAAAGCGAGAAACCATTTAAGTATCTAGTTCCAATCTCGCCACGCGCTTGTCCATATTCATTGTTTTCTGTCCTATTGCACCTTGCTATCATTGCTGGGGGAGGTAATACCTCCTTGTTGCTTTGACTTTCATCTTTCTAAAGGCGAACAAAAGAGCCCTGATAGTGCAGTGGATTAAATGTTGGGCAGTAGTAATTGAAAGTTTGACAGTTTGAATCCATCTGCCCTCCACCATAAAAAGATGATGCAGTTGCTTCTGAAATAGTTTGCAACCTTGTGAGAAATTATTATCTGTCCTTCAGGCCCACCCACTAGTAGTAGGAATTGACTGGATGGCAATGAATTTGGTTTGAGTGAACGGCTAATGACCATATGCTTTTCTTCATATGTTTGCTGTCGGCTGAAGGGATGAAGAGGGTTTTTCATCCACAATTCAGGGAAGCAGCAGAACCTAGGAGTTGCGGAGTCAGAGGTTTTGTCTGCACAACGCAGGGCAGCTCGAGTTTGGGGTGAGAAAGAAGCTGCTCTGAAGGTCTGCCGAACTGTCACCTTTGGGCTTTGACTTTTGTTCTGTGCATGCATGGGAGGAAAGTAGCCAAATTTGAGCAAAACAAAACAAAATGGTAAAAAACATAAGGTATTGACAGAACAAATTCAGAACTCACACAGAACTGAGATTAGTTTGTATACCACACAGTAGAATATAAAAAATATAAATAGATGAGCCATCATGTTATTATGAAAGACCAATCCCTGGAAAAAAGAAATAGTGCTTAGTAAAGTTGAGGGGCAGCAAAAAGAGGAAAACCCTCTGGAGGATGCATTGACCTATTGGCTGCAACAATGCTCGGAAACATAAAAATATCTGGTCACGGGGCCAGACAGTGGTTTCTTCTGTCATACACAGAGTACTCTGAGCAGTTCAATGGCACCTAATAAGAGCAACAACATGTGGGCAATCATTTAGAATCCTCAAAGGATATTGCCATTAGTGGGGCCAAATTGTTGTGGTTGTAGTTAGTTGCCATCTAGTACATTCCTAACCATAGTGACCCTATGCACAACAGAATGAAACACTGCGCTCACTGGTTCCATCTTCACAATAATTCTTCCCATACCTGATCCCATCCTTGCAGCCACTGGGTCAATCCATTTCATAAAGAGCCTTCTTTCTTGCTGCCCCTCCACCCACTTTACCAAGCATAATGTCCTTCTCCAGGGACTGGTCTCTCCTGGCAACATGTCCAAAGGATGTGAGAGTCTTGCCATTCTTGTCTCTAAACACCACTCTGACCTTACTTCTTCCAATACAGATTGGTCTGTCCTTTTAGTAGTCTATGATACTTTCAATATTCTTCACCAGCACCACAATTTCAATGTATTGATTCTTCTTCGGTCTTACTTATTCATGCATATGAGGCAATGGAAAGTACCATGGCTTGAGTTAGGCACACCTTAGTCCTCAAAGTAATACTTTGGCTTATCCATAGCACTGATGTGTGTCAGAAAGTGCCATGGCTTGTGTTAGGCACACCTTAATCCTCAAAGTAATATGTTGGCTTATCCATAGCACTGATGTGTGTCAGACTCAAGTCATGGTACTTAATAAAAAGAATGGAAAAGGATCAGAGGGAGAAAACACATATTTGATATAGTGGCCTGACATTTTGAAAATGTGTTTAATGATACAGTCAAAATATAAGAAACCCACTGAATAAACAGAATCACCATGAAGTAAATGAAGCCAAGACATGTCATAATCAAATTACTGAAAACAAGTGATGGCCAAGAACCAAACTCACAGACATTGAGTAGATTCTGACTCAGAGCAACCTTATAGGATAAAGTAGAATTGCCCCTTTGGATTTCCAAGGCTGTACATCTTTACGAAATCAGAAAGCCTCATCTTTCTCCTGTGAAGAGACTGATATGTTCAAACTGCTGAACTTCAAGTAGCACCAGAGGAACCATTAAGAATGGCACATTCCATATAGATAAAAATTAATTAAAAATAAATAAATACATGAAATCAGGAAATGCAAGCCATAATCCAATAAAACAGTACCTTTCATGTACAAAAATGGTAAAAATATACATCTAAATTATTGTACTTAGCAAAAAATACAATAAAAATGAAATAAAATAAAGGCCTTTTCTAACTATAACTGAGAGGACTCATTGCCAGCAGACCTGCCCTGTTGAAAATATTGAAGAAAGTATTTCATGACAGGGGAAAATGATACCACATGACAATTTGGAGTTATAAAGCACAGTAAAGATTATTTGAAATAATAAATATGAGAACACTGTGATTACCTTTTCTCATTATTTTAAAATATTTAAAAATAATTGAATGGTTAAAGAAAAAAAGCAATAACAATGTCTATAATCTATGTGAAAATAAAATGTATGACAATAATGCCACAAAGTAATATAATTATACTGTTGTAAAGTTCTTATGCCTTAAGTAATCTGGTATAATATTTGAAGATAAATTATGATAAGTTAAATATATTTTGTGAATTCTATTAAAATTGTTTAATAATGCCAAAACAATTCAATATTGTAAATCGAGGCTGATTGTCTTCTTTTCTTATTTTTGTTTTCAGTTGAGATACACTGTTCGTGTTCCTTCGTTTTGGTTTTCTATGTCTGTCTTTGCTCGTTTCATCTACAATGTGTTATTTGTCCTCCGGAGCTTCCTTTGCAATTTTCTTTTCAGCTCTTTTACTTTATCATTTTCTATTTGCTTTAGCTGCTTTACTTTCAAAAGCAAGTTTCAGCATCAACTCTGACATCCATTTTGTCTTTTCTGTCTTTTTGTGTGTGTGTCGTGACTTTCATGTTTAGTGTCCTTGATGTCATCCCACAGCTAGTGCCTCCAGTCTTCTGGCATCGGTGCTCAATATTTCAAATCTGTGCTTGAAATGCTCTTGGAATTCAGATGGCATATACTGTAGGTCATATTTTGGCTCTTGTGGACTGGTTTTAATTTTGTTCAACCTGATCTTATATATGAGCAATTGATGGTCTGCTCCACAGTAGTTCCTTGGCCTCATGTTGTTGATGACACTGAGTGTTTTCATTATTTCTTTAAAGTTGTAATCAAGTTGATTCCTGTGTATTCCATTTAGTAAAGTGCATAGTCACCATTTATGCTGTATCATCCAGCTGTATTCCAGCTGTATAGTCACTCTTTATGCCATGGAGTGGTATTTTCAGTCAATAGGTTGTTGGTCCTACAACATTTTGTCATATGATCTCCAGTTTAATTTCATCATCAAGGTATTATTTTCCTAGTGCTGTTCTTTTGTCTGTTTTTACAACTATCACATTCCAATAACCAATACTTATTAATACACTCGATAGTATGTTTAATTAATTTCAGAATAAAGAAATTGGTTGAATTATTTAATTTCTTCAACATGCTATTATTGGTTAGTGCATACATTTGAATAACAGTTCAATTAATTTTTATTCATGTAGGCACATAGATATATTCCTATCTCAGACAACACTGTACTTAAAAATAGGTCTGGAATATTCCTTTTGATCTTGAATGTGATACTATTTATCTTGAATTTATCATTCCCAGCATACTATACCATATGATTGTCTAATTCTAAGTGACCAATATAAATCCATTTTAGCTCACTAATGGTTAGGATATTGATTTTTATGCATTCCACTTCATTTTTGGTAGCTCCAATTTTCCTAGGATACTTTATACATTCCATGTTCTGTTATTAATGGGTGCTTTCAGCTTCTTCTTCTCATGTTGAATAATGCCTCCTCGGCTCATTCAAGTCCCATGACCTTTGCTCCATCACGTCATTAAGGTCAACTTTACTTTGAGAAGGCATCACTTCCCCAGTTGTATTTTGAGTAACTTCCCACCTGAGGGGCCGATCTTCTGGCACAATATTCGACAACATCCGTTTGCTGTTCATAAGGTTTCCAGTGACTCCGCTCTCAGAAGTATACTGCCTACTCCTTCTTTGTATTCTCTTCTTAACCTGCAACTCCATGAAGCCTGTTCACCGTGGGCAGCTATGCTAGTGTTTGACATGCTGCTGGCACGGCTTCTAGGATCACAGCAACCTGCAAGCCACCACAGCACAAACAGCTGACAGATAATTGGGCCCATGGGTAGATAGCTATATTGAATAGACTTCAAATTATGGTAACCTTAGGTACATCCCAATGAAATACTGCCTGGTCTTACAGCAGCCTCACCACCTCCAGTATGTTTGAATCCATCTCTGTGGTGATTATACCAGACATTTCACTGATGATCTCCTTGATTGATCCTCCACTGAATATGATGTCTTCTCTAGTGATTGATCCCTCCCGATGGTGTGCTCAAAGCAAGCAATTTGGAATTGTTTTCTTTTAATCCATAAGATTTTCAGTGACTAATTTTTGGAATTGGATTTCCAGGCCTTATTTGTTAGTCGCTCTCAATCTGGAAGCTCTGCTGAAACTTGGTCATCATGGTGACCTTTGCTGGAATTGGAAGCTGCTAGTGACGGGTTCCATCATTAGAGCAGCACACAAACTCCCACATGATGACAAAGTGACAGGTGGGTGATGGTGCTGAGTTTTATTATATACAAATTATACCCCAATAAAAACAATGAGAAAATTACTCACCCACACTGGGATAAATCTTGTGAGCAGGAAGTAAAAATAAATCCTATAGTAGTTTTGCTCTTCTTACTTTATATTAACAATGGTGTTTCATCTACTCACCATGTTTTGTTTAAATAAGAGATTCATCCAAAGCGAAGAGGAGCATAATTAATAAACAGAAACACTCTTTAGGAGAATGGTATAAGGTTCTTTTGGGTGATGTGAAGTGACAGGAAAAGTAAATAATAATCACTCATGATCTAATTAATTACTGTGTTGAAAAAATAATGGGGAAAACACCATGGAGATGAGGGTAACTCTTTGGGTTTAAAAGTGCTTTAGTGCCTCTTAAATCCCAGGTGTGGAAAGAAAGAAGGAGGGAAAATCCATCAGCAGAGCTGTCAGCCACTTTGGATCTCAACTCTCTGAAAGAAAGGTCATTCTGCCGCTTTTGCTAAAATGCAAACAGTAATCTTTGTAAGGCAGCAGCAAGAGTCCTAGCATCAGTTGAGCAAGCCTCGTTGTCAGTGATTGACAAGGTTTCCACCTTCAGACTTCTTCCATGACTGTGCTTAACAACGTGTGGCTGGCAAGCTCCTGTTCCTGATGAGATTTCAACAGCATTTAGAGAGGCAGAGACCCAGACTTGGGCTTCATGTGGTGTGCATGCCTTATCACTGCACCCCACTCGGGAAAGCACTGCTTGGCAAGGCAGGCTGTTAGCAGTGGAGAGAACGGTAGAACTTGAAACATACTCGGTGTAGCCTAAGCACTTCTCAGTCCCCATTTCTAACAAGACAGATGAAGTTTGGTGTGAGTGGACAATATCATCTTTACCTGAAAATGAACTTGAGGCGATATGTTAAAGGTCTCTTTTGACAGCCCCATTGGTTGCTAATAGGATATTTCAGAGAAATTCATCTCCAATACCTTAGTTCATCTACACAATGTGAGCCACCATTCAGGAATGGCTTCCTGAATTTGCAACCAGTGTAATCAAGAGCGCTGACTTCAGAAAGGCCCAAACTTGGTTTAAGGAAGTTTAAATGATTCATTTTCCTTTTACCATCTTTAAACTCTTAATAGTTTTGTCTTTGAACCTGCGTTGTATCATTCCAATAAGAGACTAGAGCATGCATTTGAATGAAGGAGATGTGTGCACAATGTACACCTGGTGTTCTTTACCGCACTATTTCCATGTAGCAGACACAGTGCCCCTTGAACACAGAATTCCAGTGGAGTCAAAATGTGTGGGAATTCAGTGAGGCTTAGAGTTCATTCAAGGTAAGTGTTGGATCTAACACTGAGCATGTTAAGTCATGGAAAATCATGAATAATCACACTTTCTAACCAGAACATAATTCATATGCAGAAAGAAGGTACTGGTGTCCTAAGATATGCAAACAACCAAGAAATGATCTCATGGTTTGGCGTAGTGGTTACTTGTTGGGCTACAAACCTGAATATCTGTAGTTGGAAACTCTAGTAGTTCTGAGGGAGAAAGATAAAGCTACTTCTATAAAAAGTTACAGTATTGGAAATCCACAGGAGCAATCCTACCCTATCCTATAGGACGGAGTTGAGTCTATGGCACCGAGTTTGGTTTGGTTTCGCATGAGTAAATAAATAATGGCATAAACGGAGAAAGAAAGATGGGCAACTCTGGAATTTTTAAATCTTGCCCTCCTTTATTCATCCTAAGATGTGGGTACAGACTCTTTGTGGAATATGCACACAGCAGAAAGTGAAATAAAAACAATTGAGCTCTTCTTGATCAGTGTTTCCAGTGTTTGTACTGTTCCAGTAAGAATGAAATATGTATCCATGTATGAGTTACAAAATATGAATTATGTACTTTTAGTGATTCCATGCATGAGTGAAATGCTCTTATATTTGCATTTCAAACTGACTTCATAATATAAAAATGAGTAATAAAATCCATGTTTACAATTTAAAAATTTAATTCCTGTTTACTTAGAGTAATTTTAAATAGCAAATAATAAAAACATCATGACAAATTGAAATAAAGGCTGCAAACCAAAAGAAAATGCTTTATATTTCAATAGTTTTAATGATCTTTTTTTTCCCTGTTTGTGAACAAAACATCTCTTATTTTCATTTTGCACTAGGTCCCACAAATAAGGTGGCCGGGATTCTGTCATCAGTACTGAGTTCTGAACCAAGTAAAATGTATCGATGCTCTTTTACATGTCAAATATCAGCTATGGAAGGCAACCATAAACTTTATTGATTTCGTTTCTCCAACTACTCAGCCTTCAAATGTGAATCTATTTTAGGTAAGCCTTTATCTTTGATTTAATGCATCCATCAGCCAATGTGATGATTATGAAACATTTAATAAATGCAACTTACTCAAAACAAGCATCTTATATCCTAGATGAAGGACCTAATAATTAAATGTCCATGAGGAAGAATATGCAGAAGTTTGGTTGGTAGTAATAGGGAGCTGATGCGGTTTCCAAATTTTTCTGTAGTTTTGGTTTGAATTGTTTTGTTCTATTTTTGTTTGTTCATATTAGGGTGTATCTCAGGGCTGTTGTGTTATGGGGTCACCTTCTTGAGGTTGTTTTCTATGTTCTCCTGCGTTTTGGTATATGAAACTCAGGACTGATGAACATATAAAGACAGCAAGTAGAATAAGAGTTTCAGGGGGTGGGGTGAAGGGGAGATGAGGCCAAGGTGTTTAGGTAGAAAAAAATGTTTTGAAACTGATTTCAGTGGCAATTGTACAATTCTGTCGGATGTGACTGAAGTATGGAATGACATATGTATGAAATCCATATTCATAATAAATTTTACTTTGGATGAATCCAACTAGGATATGGCCCTCTGAGCCAGACAAAGAACAAAATAACAAAATTGGGGTTGCAATTCAAGACCTCCTTAAAACCTACAAGTTTGATGTGATAACAGTACTCCAAAGTATTTAACCAAAAACAACATTCTGTGAGAATCAAGGAGCACACCTGAAATTTCTCTAAATTCATTGTAAGAGATCATTGTGGTAACTAAGGCTTTTTTGACTATAGGAGCAGAGAGGCTGATGGAGATTGCTATTACTATTTCTACTGAATAGAAAATATAGAGACTGGTTGTAAAGCAAAACAACTTTATATTCTGTGCCATCTTCTCCATTCCCTATGATATCAATAAGTGAGGCCACAGTGTAGGGTAGTCAGGGAAGGAATAATGAGAAACAAGGTGGAGTCATATATTAAGCATGTGATATGGCTGAGGACACAGAGTACTGATGACATATCCATTATTTCCCACTTCTACTTACATAGGTTCCTTTTGCATTGATTTATATGACTATGAGCCCAGCATTTCTTTCTTCTCTAGGAAAGAAATACATGTACTCCTCACTTATGGACTATTCCATAATCGGAAAGTTCACATGTACAACATATTCAAAGGTCTATTATTCAAATATCGTGTGCATTAGTGGTGTATTTCTGACAGTGATGAATGCTTAGATGTGAGTTAAGAAAATACTGGCTTTTGCAGTTAAGCTTATGTGCGAACTTGGTTGGTCCATGATTCTCAATGGTTTGGCAGTTATAGAATGATATAATTTGGAGGTTATATAATGATGTAGTCATTTTCTATTTTATGATCTGATGCGTTCATCCTCCATTTTTTACAACAATACTTTTCACAGAAGACAATTTCTGGAACTCAACCATGTCAATCAATGCGGAGTGCTTTTACTGGCCACGGAGCAGGAATAAATTCACACAACGCTTTGCATATTGCTAGGTGCTATCCAGTATGTCATGATTCATAGTCACTTCATGTGCTACAAAGCAAACCGCTGCCTGGTAATGAATTCACCATTCTCCCAGTAATTGTGCCTTTTGAGCCTCCTTGTTCAAGCATTGTGTAAATTCATCGCCTTGAACCTCTTCCTCTTTATAGTTATCTACTTCTCCGGCAAGATGTATGCCTGTCTTCAGGGCAAAGTCTCCCCATTTTCCAGTCTTCTAATGAACATTCTCATTGCAGTTATAAAAGACAGGTTTGTCCCTTTCTTCTGAGATTCGTGGCCTTTTCAACATTCTTTGCTGGTGCCACAATTCAAATACATCCGTTCTTCTTCTGTCTTCCTTATTTATTGTCCAGATTTGGCATGCATTTGAGATGGTTGAAAATGCCATGGCTTGGGTCAGATACACCCCAGCCTTCAAAATGACATGTTGGAGTTTTAATATTTTAAAGGTTTTTTTTGGGGAGGGTGGTAAAAGATTTGCTGAAGAATGGGTCATGAATGTCTGACTGGAGCTGTTGTGGCTGAAGGTTATTGTTAGCTCATGTTTATCTGCAAACGTATCCATGTTAGAAGCTTAGTCATGTACTTTGAGAGGTTGTTTTCTTTCAGAGATAAATGTCTTGTCGACACTACTCCCATCCTGCCACCCTCTAAAGAGGCTTTTATAAAGGATGCTCTGTCACTTCTCTTTGTTTGGCTTTTAGCAACAGGAAGCAAAGAACAGGCCCAACTACAGTTCTGAGGGCCCTGGGGAAGAATTGCAAAAATAACACCTGCAGGTGTAGAAGGCTGTTCACTGACCCCCAGTGTGCAGGAGGCCATAAGGAAATTATGAGATTAGAGGATCAAGCGGGTGACAGCAGCTGCTTGTCAGCAGCTTTCTCCTGTTTCCTTGAGGATAATTCGACTTTAGCCAGCTCACTTTGGGTAAGGGAAATGGGGGAAATGAAGAAAGGCTTCTCCGTGGTGTTTGTCTGCCTTAGGGTGAGAAGAGATATCTGAGTTGTCCCCCAGAATGTTGAGAAGTTGAGCGGCCAGCGCGGTTGTGTTGGGAAAGCAGGGCAACATTCTTCTCTGCTCTTCATTATCCTAGGCTTAGAAAAGAATCCACCTAACAGTTGAGATCATCTTAGGTAATTTAGAAAGGGCACTAGCAAAGCCGAGAAATCAGCAAGCCAACATGAGTATGCCAGAGATTGAAAAATGGACAGAAAATGCAGTAATGGAATAATGAAAACATCTTTAAAGGACTAAAACAATTTTCAGTTTAAAATGGCATCTAGTTCATAGCTGCTTACAGGGCTTCTTCCAAGTTTCTGCTAACTGCCAAGGAAGACACGGGGCACATAACTAGACCAAATGGTACTCCAACCGGAAATTGCACCCTAGTCTCAGGTTTACAGCCACTGTGATTGTTCTGAGTGTGTTTGAAAGTGTGCTTGGTTAACTTTTCCAGAGGCCAAAACAGCTGAAAAGATATTCTTCCATTACGACTAACTAGCCTTGTTTCAGGAAACCAAACCCCTTTCCACTCTTGCCCCTGGAAAATGAAGAAACCAACTTACTTTTAGCATTCCTTCTATTTTAATAATTGATGTCTTGTTACCCATTTTCATCCCTACAAAGATCCTTTCTCCTACACTTCTTTAAGAACCACATCTCTGGGGAACAAACAAATAATTTCTCACTTTATATTCAACATCTTCCTTGTACGTGGAGAAGTATTAGAGAGCACATTTTGGGATCTTGGTTTGCTTATTGCATTGGACACTTTAATTGACAAAACTAGAAAAATGTGTGTATGTGTGTGCATGTGAGTGAGTGTGTGTGTGTGTTTTAAAGGAATATAGATACTATCTCAATTTAAATCCTCTAGGGTTCTCTTTGCCTTCCCCCAATCCATATTTGTGTCTTCATTGTGAAGTGTAGAGTTTCCCAAACAGCAATATATTTAGTCATTTGCGAAAATATATTATATATCCAAAGTACTTTCAGTGTTTTCACTTTCCTGTGTCTGTCCACCACTCTGTCAGTTTGTTGTAGTAAGGGAGCTTGCATGTGGCTTTATGTTTGAAGCTATGCTGTTACAGTTTAAATTGCCATCAGGGCGATCCAAGATTAACAGGTTTCATCAGAGTTTCTGTACTAAGAATAGATTATAAAGAAAGAATGTACCATTCTTTTTGGGGAGACCGGCCACTGAAAATATAATGAAAAACAGCAAACCATGATCGCATATAGAGCTGAAGAATGGAATAAGCTGTCTACTTCTGAGGGATGAGCCACAGAAACTCTATGAAAAGCCGCAAAACCATGTCAGATATAATGTCAGAAGATGAGCTCTCCACGTTGGGAAGCACTCAAACTCTAACTGGGGAAGAGCCACCTCCTCACATAGAGTCAGCCAGAGTGATGTCGGTGGACTAAAGCTTTTGAAATATTCATTTTGTTGATGGGTTACAACTAACAATGAGGATAAACAGCAACAAACATCCATTAATAACAGAACTTGGGGTTTACGAAGGGCGCATCTAGGAAAATTATGTCATTAGAAATGAAATAGAATGCATAAAGATCAATATATTAAGTACTAGCGAGCTGAAGTGAGCTGTTTTTTGACAATTTAGAATCAGACAATCATATGGTGCACTATGCGGGGAATGACCAATTGGAGAGGAATCTCATCATCATTATCAACAAGAACATTTCAAGTTCTATTTTGAAGAATGATCCCTTCTGTAATAGAACAGTATCCATATACCTATTAGGAAAGCCAGTAAATATAACTATTTTTCAAATTTATACACCAATCATCCAAGCTAGTGATGAAGAAATGTAAAAATACCAACCTTTTAGTTTGAAATTAATAAAGCATAAAATCAAGATGTGTTTATAATTATTGGCAATTGGAATGCAGTAGTTGGAAACAAAGAGGAAGGAGCGGTAGTGGGAAAATATGGCTTTGGTGATAGAAACAAAGCTAAGTGACCCTGTGTACAGCAGAATGAAACACTACCAAGTCCTGCACCTTCCTCACAATTGCTCCTGTGCTTGAGCCCATTTTTGCAGCGACTTTATCAATCCCTCTACTTTACCAAGCATAATGTCCTTCTGTAGCCACTGGCCTCTCCTTATTACATGTCCAAAATATGCAAGACAATGTCTTTCCATTTTACCTCTAGGGGTCATTCTGGCCGCACTTCTTCCAAGGCAAATTTGTTTGTCCATTTGACAGTCCATGATGCTTGCAGTGTTCTTCATCATCAGCACAATTCAAATGCACTGAGTTTTCTTTGGTCTTCCTTAGTCACTGTGCGATTTTCAAATGCATATGAAGCATTTAAAAATACCATGGCTTGGAGTAGGTGCACCTTAATCCTCAAAGAAAACTGCCTCCTTTTCAACACTCTACAGAGGTCTTGTGCAGCAGATTTTCCCCATGAGATATATCTTGATCTCTTGAATGCTGCTACCGTGAGCATTGGTTGTGGATCTAAGGCAGACAAAATTCTTGACAACTTCAATCTTTGCTCCATTTATCATGATGTTACCTATTGGTTCAGTTATGAGGCTTTTGGTCTTCTTTTTACATTGAGTTGTAATCCACATTGACGGCTACAATTCTTGATCATCAGCAGCAACTGATTCAAACTCTCCCTACTTTCAGCAAGCAAAGTTGTATCATTTGCAAATTGCAGGTTTTTTTAATAAGCCTTCCTCCATTCCTGATGCCACATTCCTCTTCATCTAATCCAGCTTCTCTTATCATCTGCTCAGCATATAGATCGAATGAATATGGTGAGAGGATACAATCCTGATGCACACCTTTCCAGATTTTATACCATTCAGTCTACTCTTGTTCTGTCTACACTACTTCCTCTTGGTTCATGTGCAAGTTCTGCATGACCACAATGAAGTGTTCTGGAATTCCCATTCTTCTCAATGCTATCCATAGTTTGTTATGATCCACACAGTTGAATGTAGGCACAGTCAATAAAACACAAGCAAACATCTTTCTGGTATTCTCTGCTTTCAGGCAAGATCCATCTGACATAAGCAATGATATCTGAATCTCGTCTGAATTTCTGGCAGTTTCCTGTCGATGCATGTACTGTTGCAACCATTGTTGGATGATCTTCAGCAAAATTTTACTAGCATGTGACATCGATGACATTGTTCTTTAAAAAAATCATTTTGTTAGATCACTTTTCTTTGGAATGGGTATAAATATGGACTTTTCCCGCAGTATCTAATGGAGTAACTATGTTCCAAGCTTCCTGGAATAGAGGAATAAGGCTTCCGGCGCTCATCTCCTTGTTCAAAGATTTCAACTGAGATTTCATCAATTTTTGGCGCCTTGTTTTGGGGTAATGTTTTCATTGCAGCTTGAACTACTTCCTTTAGTACCACTGGTTCCTGTTCATATTGTTATTTTTCATATGAAGTGGTTGAATGTTGATCAGCCATTTTTGATACATTCATTCTATGTATTCTTTCCCTCTTCCTTTGGTGCTTCTGGACAGAATACAGAGAAACTAAATAGACTACCGAAAGAGATGATGGGGAAACTCAAATTCTCATATGTAAATTCAGGTTGAAGTTGAAGGAAGTTAAAAGAAACCTATGAGAGCCAAGATATGACCTAGAGGATAGCCCCCTGCATTTTGAGGTCATCTCAAGAATAGATTTGAATCACTGAATACTAATAAAAGCATATATGACAAGTTAAAGGATAACATCAAGAACATCATACACGATTAAACATAAAGTATTTAAAATGACAAGAATGAAAGAACAAGACTAAACTGGATGTCAGAAGAGACAGTGGAACTTGCCCATGAACATAGATATCTAAAGCAAATGGAATAAAAGATGAAGCAAAAGAGCAGAACAGCAAACTTCAAATGGTGGCTTGAGATGATGACATATACTGTTATAATGAAATGTGAAAATACCTTGAGATCGAAGGCCTAAAAGAAAGAACATGTTCAGCACATTTCAAGCTGCAAGAACTGAAGAAAACATTAAGCCTGGAGTTGAAATATTGAAGGATTCTATGGGCAAAATATTGAATAATGTAGGAAACATTGAAAGATGATGGAAAGACCACAAAAAGATACTGTATCAAAAAGAACAGGTAGTTAATATACTATGTCAAAAGGGAACATAATCAAGGACTAACTATACTGAAGGGAAAAGTACAAGCTGTAATGAAGTTAGCAAAAAATAAGCTTCCTGGATTGAAGGAGTATCGATTGAAATGTTTCAAAAAGCTGATTAAGCACTGGAAGTAAAACTAATCTTTGCCCCAAATTTGAAAGACAGTTAGCTACTGTCAACTGGAAGAGATCTATAGCTGTACCTATTTCAAAGAAAAGTGATTCAGCAGAATCAGAAATTATTAAACAATATAATTAATATAATAAACTCCCAGAAATTCAGGCTATATGAAGGGGAGGATGTGGCTTGAGAGATGTCACTGCTGATGTCAGATGGATTCTAGTTGAGCACAAAGAATAACAGAAAGTTGTTTACAAGTGTTTCATTGCCTAGGTAGACATTCAATTGTGTAGATCATAACATTGAGAAGCATGGCAGTTCCAGAAGATTTCAGTTGCTCATACAGAACCTGTGCGAGGAATAAGAGGCAGTCCTCAGAGAACACCAGGGGGATACTCGCTGGCTTAAAACTGGGAAAGGTGTGCATCAAGTCACTAGCATTTCACCTTTCCTATTCAATTTATAATGTGAGCAGATAATCAGAGACAATGGACTATAGGAAGGGAAGCATGGCATCAGGATGGAGGAAGGCTTATTAACATCTGGGTGCGTGTAGATAACACAGCCTTGCCTGCTGAAAGCCCAGAGTAGTTGAAGCACTTCCGGATGAAAATCAAGGACTTCATCTTCAACATGTAGTACAATTTACTCAGTGTAAAGAAAACCCAAATCATCACAGCTAGATCAATTGTAAATATCACGACAAATGGAGAAAAGTTGGAAATTGTCAAGGGTTTTACCTTGCTTGGATTCACAATCTATGCTCATGGAAGCAGTGGTCAATAAATAGAAGGACAGATTGCATTGAGCACAGGAAGCCTGCTACAGAAACCCTCTCTAAAGTGCCGAAGAGCAAACATGCCACTCTGAAGGCTAAGACTCACCTGGCCCCAGTCAGAGTATTTTAACTTGTCTTATGTGAAAACCAGACAATGGATAGAGAAGACTGGAGAAAATTGATGCATTTGAATTTTAGTGGTGAGTAATCTTGGAAGCAGTACGGACTGCCTGGTAGAAGAAGAAACCAATCTATCTTGAAAGATACCCAGCAGAATGCTTTCAGAAGCGAGTCAGGTGAGACTTCGTCACACATTACTTTGGGGCATGTTATCAGGAGAGAACAATGTATGCAAAAGGACACCAGCTTGGTAAAAGAGAAGATTACTGTAAGAGAGGACTACCCTTGAGGAGATGTATTTGCACTGTGGCTACAGCAATGGGCTGAACATAGCAATAATCACGAGGACGGCGCAGGACCAGGTAGCGCTCCATTCGGTTGAACATGAGGTTGCTATGAGGAGGTACTGCCTTGACAGCACCGGCAAACCACAATGAAGCTGAAAACGTCTAATAATGGATTGTTTTATTAGGTGCCATTAAGTTGCCTCAGACCCATAGTGACCGTAGGCAGAACAGAATGAAACACTGCATGGTCCTGTGCCATTCTCACATGGTACTACGTCTTTACTGCATTATTGCAGACATGGTGTCAATCCATCTCATTGAGGGCCTTCCTCTTTTTTGCAGTACTTGACTGAACGTGATGTCTTTCTCCAGGGACTGTTCTCTCCTGACAACATACCCAAAGTATGTGAGACTAAACTTTCCCATCCTTGCCTATAAGGAGAATTCTGGCTCTATGTTTTCCCAACACAGATTGGTTTGTTCTTTTAGCAGTCCATGGTACTTTCAACATTCTTCTCCATCACTCACTTTTCTGTTGTCCATCCCCCAGGGAGCAGGTTATATGTAGATCCTTGTAATCAGCTCCCCCTTTCCACCCCACCCTCCTGACACCCTCCTGATATCGCCACTCTCACTACTGGTCCTGAAGGGATCATCTTCCCTGGATTCCCTGTGTTTCTGGTTCCTATCTGTAGCAGTGTACATCCTCTGGGGTAGCCAGATTTGTAAGGCAGAATTAGGATCATGATAGTGGGGGGAGGAAGCATTTAAAAACTAGAGGAAAGTTGTATGTTTAAATTATACATTTAGATAGAACCCTAATATAATTTCAAGTGTCAAAACTATACATTCATTCCTTTATTTTTCCATCTTTGCTCTTTATCATAATTTAATTAATTTCCTTTTCAAAATTTCTCCATTGAAATTATAATATTACATATAAACTATTTTAAAGTGACATTATATATTGACTTGAAATAGATACTTCAAACTTCTAATGAAATAGCAAAACTATTTTAATTTAGAGTTTAGTTACATTTGGTTTTAAATTTTATTTTTATTGTTGCTATTATTGTTGAGAATATACACAGAATATATTCTAATTCAATATAATCTATATATATAATTTAAAAACACTGATTACATTCTTCAGATTGTGTAACAATTTTCACCTTTCGTTCCCAAGTTGTTCTTCCACCATTCATCAACCCACATTTCCTATCTAATAGTTTGAGTTGCTGTTTGAATTTGATTTCATATAGGTAATTCTTAAAATAACACAATGCTTAAGATAAAAAAATTTTTTACTAGTTAAATGAAATTATTGTTTTGTTAAGCTTAATTCTGATTCTATTTTCAGCTAATGTGTAAACTTTCCAGATTTTCTCAGGGCAATAATTCTTGAGATTTATCTAGCCATCATGGAATTAGACAGTCTGGATTCCATGGGAAATTAAATTCTATTTTACATTTTCTCATTTTTATTAGAATTCTTCTTTAGAACCTTTCATTGAAGTATTCAATTATGATAGCCAGGCACCATCCAGCTCTTATGATCTCATGGCAAACAGTGGTCTCTGGTAGGCAATTAGCAATACATTTCATTTCTTGCATCTAGTGTTGAATTTACCCAATAAGCCAGGGAAGCATGGGATTTCTGGTGTTAATTTACTAATTAGTAGGGAACAATTTTACATCTTTTCACCACATTAAAGGTTCTGATTCTAGATAATGGCTGGTTTCTGTTTCCTTTCCACTCCCAGAGCATCCACCTTTAGATTAAATGCCTCGGTTCAAATTTATCATTCCTAAGAGGAATAGCAAATCTAGTACCCAAAATAAACAATGCAATGTTTCATCACCATAAAACAAAACTCTGTTCATAAGCAATAATCCCCTGGTAACCCTGAAGATACGCTTGTCTCGAAACATTAACTTGCTAGTCTTTTTATATAAATGAGGTTATGCAGAACTTTTCCTTTGTGATAGATTTATTTTTCTTACCATAATAGTTCTAGCTCCATGTATGTTGTAACATGTATCAAGATTTCATTTCTTTTTCGAGTTTGATAGTATTGCATTTGATGTATCATATTTTGCCCAATATAATACAATACAATGATTAAATTCTTGACTGCTGTTTCCATGGTTGTTGATTATGGATACAAGTAAAATTTAATCATTGACAGTATCAATGTTTTCTCCATCCACTATGATGTTGCTTATTGTAAAGGTATTTAAGGGGCAACCTCCCCACAAAATGGTGTAAAAAAGCTGGATGGAGCTTTTTTATTATTAAATACTGTTATTGGGGGCTCATATCTTTTATCAAAATCCATACATTCATTCGTGTGTGAAGCGCATTTGTACATGTTGCCTTCATCATTTTCAATGCATTTTCTTTCTACTTAAGCCGTTGATATCAGCTCCTCATTTTATGTATCTCTCCTCCACCCTCCCTTATGAACCCTTGATAAGTTATGGATTAATATTTTCATATCTTACATCGTCCTCTGTCACCCCTCACCCAATTTTCTATTGTTCATCCCCCTGGGAGGGGATTATATGTTGATCCTTGTGATCAATTCCCTCATTCTCTCCCTACCTTCCCCTTATCCTTCTGGTATCTTGTTCTCATTGTTGGTCCTGAGGGGTTTATCTATCCTTGATTCCCTGCATTGTGGGCTCTTACCTGTAGCAGTGTACCTATTCTGGTCTACTCCAATTTGTTAGGAAGAATTGAGGTCATGATAGTGGTGGAGGAGGAAGTATTAAGTAACTATAGGAAAGTTGTACATTTCATCAGTGCTATACTGCATCCTGATAACTCATCTCTTCCTTATGACCTTTCTATAAGAGGATGTCCAATTGTCTACAGATGGGCTGTGGGACTCCACTGCAACCCCCCTCATTCACATTGATATTATTTCTTGTTCTGGGTCTTTGATGCCTGATCATTGATCCCATCGACCCCTCATGATCACACAGGCTGGTGCGCTTCTTCCCTGTGGGCTCTGTTGCTTCTCAGCTGGGTGGCTGCTTGTTTATCTTCAAGCCTTTAAGACCCCAGATGCTATATCTTTTGATAACCAGGCACCATTAGTTTTCTTCATCACATTTGCTTATGCACCAATTTTGTCTTCTGTGATCATGTTGGGAAGGTGAGCACCACGGAATGCCAGGTTAATAGAACAAAGTGTTCTTACATTGAGGGAGTACTTGAGTAGAAGCCCAATGCAATTCTTCTACCTTGATAATTAATATATGAATAAATGTACATAGATCTATTTCCCTATCATTATATATAAATATATTTATATATATATGCCTGTATTTAGACTTCAATAAATGTCCTTTGCCTCCTAGTTCTTTCCTCTATTTCAGTAGGTCTCAACCTGTGGGTCGCGACTCCTTTGGTGGTCGAATGACCCTTTCACAGGGGTTGTCTAAGACCATCAGGAAACACAAAAATATTTCACAATATATAATTATATGCTTTGTGTTAAATCACTATCCTTTAATTATGTTTAATTATGTTCAATTTGTAACAATGAAGACACATCCTGCATAACAGATATTTACACTGCAATTCATAACAGTTGTAAAATCATAGTTATGAAGTAGCAATGAAAACAATTTTATGGTTGGGGGGGTCACTACAACATGAGGAACTATATTAAAGGATCTCAGCATTAGTAAGGTTGAGAAATACTGCTCTATTTCCTGTACTTTCCTCTTGTCCCACTATCATGTTCAGCCTTCATTCAGGTTTAGTAATTCCTCCCTGTTACATTGCTCTTGATCAAGCCCCACAAGGCATCCTATGCCCTTCTCTCCATTGATTTTAGTTCACTTGTTGTTCCCTTGTCCCTGGGTTGGTTGACCCCCCTGCTTCCTTTCTTCCACCTCCCCTTCTCACATGTCCCCTTGCAACCATCAGTCCTGTTGTTTCATCTCTGAATTGTTTATCCCCACTATGTTATCTAGATAAACATGCATAAACATTATTAAGTTCAAAAAACAAACAAACAGGCAAAGCCAAACAAAACAATGAAGACCAATAAAACCAACAAAACAACAATAAAAAGAAAGTCAATGATTAAAAAAAGGATAACCCTATAAATAACTCCTGGTCTGTTTTTTTTTTTTAATTTAGAAATATTTTCTGGTTGAGTCTGATGGGGTGCCACAACCTGGCCCCAAAGTAAATTTTTGTTATTCCCCAGGGGTTTCATCTCTTTTTCTCCCCTTGTTGCTCTGTTGCATGTCCATAGTATTTCGCCCCAGTGTGATGGGGTCAGCTAGAGCACAATTCCCACACTGTGTCTCCTGTGTTGTTGCCTGTAGTGCTATGGTTCAGTGAGGGATGTCATGACTCTTGGTGGGGCCGGCCCTATGGTCCTCTCTGTGCATTGTCTGCTCTGAGCAGGAATATCGTCTTCTGGGCTTGGTGGGTCAGGATGTGCTCCCTTCACTCTCATCCTTCTTCGTTTCTCCCCTGTGCTCTCATCAGACATGCCTCTCTCCTCAAGCTGTACCTTCAATGGTGTCCGCTGAAGTCCATTCTTTTGGTGGGCCACAGAGTTGGGATTTGGGCCAGGCCCACAGACCTCTCTATTGGTTCCCTGGTACATGCCGGTATGTTGTATTCATGTGTTGGCACACTGGCTGAAGCCTGGTCTCTCTCTCCCCCTCTCCTGTGGAGATATAAACAATACCTCCCCCTTGGGAGGGTTAGTGCCCTGCTCGCCCTCTACCCATGTCGTTTTTTTGTTTTGTTTTCTCTTTCTTTCCCCCTCCTATTTATTTGACTGACATATGTAACCCTGAATTGGGTTTGGCCCCTGCCAAAATACCTGGTCCTCACTCCAGGATTATATGTGTACTTATACAGTAGTTTTTCCCCTGTGCCCCATTTTTTAAACTTATCTCAGTGGGCTTATGTTGTACTTGTCCTTTTGTGCTTGGCTTAGTTTGCTTAACATAACATCGTCCAGTTTTTCCCATGTGGAACTGTGCTTCATGCACTCATCACTGCTTTTTAAGGATGCATAGTACTCTATTGTATGTATGTACCACCGTTTTTTGATCCATTCATCCATTGATGTAAATTTGGGTTGTTGTCAACTCCTTGCAATTTTAAACTGTGCCATGATAAACACTGGAGCACAGATATCTGGTTGTGGTTTGTTTCTGTTCTATTCTAGGTATATGCCCAGTAAGGGGATTGCTGGCAGGGTTGTATGGTAGTTCAGTTTCCATCTGTTTAATACATCACCAAATTGATTTCTATAGTGACTGTACATACCTACACGTCCACCAGCAGTGGATGGGAGTTCCTGTTTCACCACAGCTCCTCCGACAGTTGTTACTTTCTGATTTTTTTTAATTGGGCTATCTTTGAGGGTGTTAGGTGGTATCTTATAGTTGTTTCAATTTGCATTTCTCTTATGGCTAATGATTGGGAACATTTTCTCATATGTTTATTGGCCATTCAGATTTCTGCCCTTGTGAAACTTCTCTCCAGGTCTTTCCCACCTCCTCAGTAGGCATTCTTTTGGGAAGCTGGCAGGGTATTGTAGATTTTAGTAATAAGGCCTTTGTCTGATGTGTCATTGCTAAAGATGTTTTCCCAGTCTGTGGGCTCTCTTAGTACTCTCTTGTAATTCTTTCGATGTACACAAGTGTTTTATCTTCAGTATATCCCACTTGTTAATTTGTGCCTCCTCTGTGTGTGTATCCTTCTCTACTTCTGACAGCCTATGTATTCCCTGTACCAAGGTTCTGAGGTTTGTCCCAATTCCCTCATTAATAGTCCTAATTATTTGGGGTTTTACCTCAAGGTCTGTGATCCACCTTGAGTTCATTCTTGTGCATGGAGTGAGATAAGGGTCTTGCTTCATTTTTCTGCAGGTAGATATCCATTTCTTTCCAGCACCACTTGTTGAAGAGGACATCTGCTTCCCATTTGATATGTGTTGGACCCTTATCAAAGATCAGTTGTCTGTATACTGATGATTTTATTTCTGGGTTTTCAGCTCTTTTCAATTGGTCTGAGTATTTCTCATTGTACCAATACCACACAGTTCTGACCAGTGTGGCTGTATAATAGGTACTAAGTTAGGGGGAGCAATCCCTCCCACTTCCCTCTCCATATGAAGTTGGTAATCATTTTTTTAAAATTCTTTGAAGATGGATGATGGTATTTCTATCAGGTTAGTATTAAAATTATATAGTGCCTTGGGCAGAACTGACATCTTTACTATATTGACTCTTCTGATCCATGAGCATGGGATATTCTTCCTTTTCTTGAGGTCACTCTTGGTTTCTTATAATAATGTTTTGTAGTTTTTTGTACAAATCTTTTGGGGTTTTTTGGGTCAGGTATATCCCTAGATATTTCAGTTTGTGCTTGACTATTGTAAGGGGTACTACATTTTTATCCACCTCTTCTGTTATCTTGTCTGATGTGGATAGCAGTCCAGTAGAGTTCTGCTTGTTGATATTGTATCCTGTCACTCTGTCATATTCCTCTATCACCCCAACACTCCACTTGTGCAGTTTTGAGGATTTTCAATATATGAAATCATGTCGTCTGTGAATAACAATAGTTTTGCCTCTTCCTTCCCCAAATGAATACTTTTAATGTCTTTTCTTTGCCTTATGTTGTTAGCTAGGATCTCTAGTACGATGTTAAATAGGAGTGGGGACAAGGGGAATCCTTGTCTGATCCCCTTTTTTCAGTGGGATTTTTTTCATCTTTTCTCCATTGACTACCACATTGGGTGTTAATCTTTCATATATAGCTTGTATTATATTGAGGAATTTTCCTTCCATTCCTATCTTCTTGAGTGTCTTAAACAGGAATGGGTGTTGGATACTTCTGAATGCTTTTCCACATCTATCAAAATTATGTGGTTCTTATAATTTTTTCGTGTCAATGTGGTAAATGATACTAATGGTCTTTGGTATGTTGAACCATCCCTGCCTCCCTGGTATGAATCCCACTTAGTCATGGTGAATTATTTGTTTTATCTGCTTTTGTATTCTATTGACCAGTATTTTGTTGAGGATTTTTGTATTAATGTTCATTTGGGATCTTGGTCTGTAGTTTTCAATTCTTTTGGGTTATTTGTCCGCTTTAGGTTCATATAAAGAGTTTGGGAGTTTTCCATCTTTTTCTATGTTCTGGAAGAGTTTGTGTATCATTGGTGTCAGTTCTTCCCTGCATGCTTGGTAGAATTGTCCTGTGAAAACATCTGCTCTGGGAGAATTTTTTGTTGGTAATCCCTTGATAATCTTGTCTATTCTTCTATTGATATGGGTCTGTTTAGATTTTCGACCTCCATTAGGGATAGGCTAGGGAGGGATTGCTTTTCCAAGTAATTATCCATGTCTTCCAAGTTTTTTGGATTCATTAGAGTACAGTCTTTTATAGTACTGTGTAATTGTTCCTTAGATTTCATTAAGGTCTGTTGTAATGTCCCCTTTTTCATCTTTATGTTTCCATGAATGAAGCAGGACATGAAAGGACAGTGGTTTGACAATGTAGAAGAGGTAAAGAAAAAATGAGGGGGGTGCTGTCAGCCATCCAAACAGATGAATTTGAAATATGTTTTCAAGAATGGAATTGCAGATTTGACAAATGTATTAAGTGTAATGAAGAGTACTTTGAAAATGATAAGGTTGTTTTAAAAAATTTGAATACATAGCTTTGGAAAAATAATCTGTTTTGTTTGGCTACCCCTCATATAGTACAGATAAAATTCATTTGGAGCTATTATTTCAAAAATAAAAAATCTCAAGACAATCAAAAGAGCAATTAAAACAACAACATACAAATGTAGAATCATCATATGGAATAATTGATAATGTTTATTAAATTTATTAATACAGAAATAGAACCAGTCAGTTAGAATTATTGTTTTATAACAAAATGTAAGTGTTATAAATGTTTAACAATATACATTACATAAAATGCAATACTAATATAATTACAGTGGACTTACACTAAAGTCATATTTTAAAAAAGTTATTCAATCAATTCTGGTTCCATTTTAAGGTTGGAAAATAAAGAAATAGAGGTATGAGTTTAAAACATAATTATATGCCATATACCTTCCCAATTTGCTAAAAAAATAAAAGATGGGCTAAAATACATATATACTGGAGAGGAAAAGATTAACAAGAACAAAACATAAAATGACAATGTAAGGCAAAAGCTCTGATAACAATAATCAATGAGGCAAAAAAAATTTCATCATTCAAATACTTTATGATATGGAAACTTTCAAATTAGGAGGATTATCATTACATACTTGTCATCATAAACTACACATGTAGAGATTATGTGCTAAAAGAAACAAAATATTATATCTACTTGGAAATTTTTAATAACATCAGCTTAATTATTTCAAGGCAAATAGTAAATTAATAAATAAAATTCAAAAACAATTAGAAAATAAACAGTGAGAATGATACTTTCAAGACTTATGGTTTGTGAATAAAGCTTTGATTAGAGAAAAATTCAGACTTTAATTTTATTTTGTTGAACAAACACAAAAGAACCACAAAATGAATGAATCACCATACTCATAAAAATTTAAAAATTAACAATATATTAAACCAAAACAAAGGTAATGAAAGAAAGTAATCAAGATAAAAGCAGAAAATATGTCTAAAATTAGAAGAAAAACTGTATCAAAATTAATAATCCATGAAAAGATTCTTCAGGGAAAAATCAATAAAATAGATAGTCCATTGTCTAGCTCAATAAAGTAAACCACTGAGAGAATCAAATATTAAATAAAAAGTAAAATAGAGAAATAACCAGAGATGCAGAAAAAATGAGAATAAATGATACAGCTCTATTATAGGATACATTTGGGATGCTGGAATTGGATAATTTTCTGAGAGAGTATAAATTACCAATTTTAAAAAGTGGAAATCTAAATAGATCAGTCACCACTGAAAAAAAGTAGAATTAATTATGACATAACAATTCTTTCCAAAATCATATGCCTAAAGTATTCAATGAGTGAATTCTAATTAATGAAAATGATTGTTCTTGGGTGGCTAGAAGAGGAGGGAGGTTTTGTGTTAGACATTTAAGGGTGGTAGCACAGAGATCCTGGTACAATTGTCTAAGATAAGGGAAATGCTGAGCAAAGATAGATATAATTTAGGGACATTGAATGAATTAGGTTTCCACTGAGGTCTGGTGATTAACTACTTCAATAACAATAGGGATACTATCTATGTAAACATATCCAATGTGGGCTACCTGAGGAATGACATGTATTTACTATCATTGGACATAGGCAAAGTTTGGGAGGGCAATCCTCCAGCTATAGGTAATCCAGGAAAAGGGTTCAGAGGAGAGGTATCAGCTGCCAACCCAAAGTGGAGCTCCACAGCACCCATTGTTGTCAACTCCTCGTACTGCTTGGATCTACTTTCATGGTAAAACTTCTGGAAGATGCTTCTCCAAGATTCTAGTGGATCTCTTTTCTTGGCTTAAATTAAAAGAAGGGAGTTATTGTGATGAACTGCAGTCTTTATCTTTGTCACTGGTATTCAAAATATGTCCCGTGGCTTCATGAGGTAGCCATATGAGAGTCATAAGTTAAAATGTAATGGGGTTCTTGATGTGTCTCCTAGTTGACCCATTCCTTCTTTGTCTTGTCGGATTCTCTAAACATGCAGATATAAGAGTTGTTGGAGAATGCACAAATTTCCTGACGGGACCACTAAGAGGGAAAGGTATTTCACGATTGCGGCCATGCGCTTCAATTGCTGATTAAGTGCACTCATTCTCCACTGGGTGCACTTCTCGAGCCTCACGATAAGACATTTTGGCAATATCTTTAGACATTTGATTGATGAGTGCTATTGGTATTTAGTGGGTTCCAAAACTGAACCCATTTTCATTGCATCTTCCTAGTCTTAGAAAGCCAATGGGATGGAGTAGAACTTCCCCATAAGCTTCCCAAAACTGTAATACTTATAGAATAATAAAAATACCATTGACTGCCAAAAGGACCTGTCTTGGAATTTGTATGGCCAGGGTGCTCCTAAGAGGCAAGAATGGCAAGGCTTCGTCTTACGAACGTTGGATATGTTATCAGGAGAGATCAGTCTCTGAAGGACATCATACTTGATAAAATAGAGAGGCAGTGAAAAGAAGACTCTCAGTGAGATGGATTAATACATTGGCTGTAACAATGGGTCCAAGCACAGGAACGATGATGAGGTAGGCGTGAGACTGAACAGTATTCATTCTGCTGTGCACAGTTTCACTATGGGTTTGCAAGGACACAATAGCACCTAACGAAAACCATCTTTAGAGAAGTTGGCTGTCACTTTGTTCTTCCATTAAACCTCTGCTTTGAGCTGTTTAAGTGTTAGTTAGCAGCTGAGCACTTAACCCCTGTACCACCAAGAATTAACCCCTGTACCACCAAGAATTTTATGAGTAAATGTTATTAAAAAATAAAAGGGAAGCCCTGGCAATAAAGATTTATCCAGACTAAAATGTCAATTCGGAGGCTGATTTAGAGTGTAAAATTTATCTTAGAGAACTGTCCCATCCTTGAAAAGTTTCATATCCAAGCTACCATTTAAGTTATATTTTAAACAGGTTATTGAAAAATACAGAAGCTTCTGAGCAATGCAGAATGTAATAAATGAGTCGCATAATCTTGTGCCAATTATCAGACATCATTGTCCACCAAATAAGTGGCTTTATGCAATATTATTTAAGATCCTGTGCTAGCAGATCAAATGCTCTGCAAGACTGTGATGGCGGTGTTAGATGAGGTTCTGTGTGGAAGAAAAGTAAGACCATAGCTCGAGTTTGGGTAACTCCAAGTAAATCAGTGCACACTCTAGAGTTACAGGTATCCAATGTGGTAAATTAGCTGTCAAAGGTCTGATTGATCTTTAGGGACTCACTTTTGATCTTTGTAACTGGCAGGTTAGACTTTCAACAATGGCGGAAACCAGATAAGTCTTATTTGGTTGATAGCACCAGAATGGCAAACGGCAAAAGTGGGATAACAGCTGCTAAGTCACTCTGTTTACAGTGTCATTTAACTCTGGTTCTGTAGTTGATACTCTCTATTGGGAATTTTAAAATATTCACACTTAATCTACACATCTGCAGCACATGCTACTCCCCAGAGATATCTCCTTGTGCTGTACTTTTAGATCTTTCTCCTTCCAGGATCCCTGCCAACCAGTCACACCATTTACTACTTCCAAAGTTTCCATGTACATCATATTCGCAGACCCCTTTTCTTTCCACACACTGGAGATGGCTTATTAGGTATCCCTAAGTAATGCCTAATGGAAGGACATGCTCTCACAACTTTCAACATCAACCATGGATAAAGCTACAGTGCTCACTCCAGTAGTTTTTAGCTTATACCTCTATACAGAGTCAACCCATTTATAAACACCTGGGAATACTGACTTAAGAAAATCTTTAGAAGTTAAACCAAAAATATCCCCCGAAATCCTCTTTAGCTCAAGGCAAAATTTTAGCTTAGTTCATACAGCATGTATACCTTGAATACTATGTTCTTTATGAACATTTAGAGAATGCGTGAACTACTTAAAGAATGTAATTTATATCCCTGACCTGTACATGTAGAAATTGTTGAATTGGTGTATGTTTTACTGGGCATATTCTTAATAAAAAAAAAAAAACAGACCGCTTCTCGGCCTTTTGGCTAAGATCAACTGTAATATCTGTTCTTATCAGTTTAATATCTGATACATTCTCTATCCAAGGACAATATATTAAATGGATTTTTGGAGCAGGGAGATGGAATAGGAGCTTGCTCCATCCAGTCCATTCATCGACCTAGTATTGCAGTTTCTCCAGGAACAGTGCATCCCCTTGGGGAAACCTTAAAAAAAGAAAAAGAAAAGAAGTTATTCATATATACTTCAATATAGGGAATCTTGAAACCATTATGCTAAGTGAGTTACATCAATTTCAATAGGATAAATACTGTATGACTTATATAACAAGACCAGTGAAGGTATAATGTGAATAGCCTTCAGTGTAAATAACAGAAAACTCCCCACAATGGAACCAACAGACTACATTATAACAAATGGTGATGTGTTTCACTTTATCAAGGTTTTCATTTAACTTGAATTCACAACACAGTCCCTGGAAGCAACTATCAGGGAATCAATGTATTCCATTGGTCAACTCTATTACATCAACTGTTGCTTCCATGAACATTGACTGTGGATACAAGCAAGACAAAATCCTTGAAAAATTCAATCTTTTCGCCATTCATCGTGATGTTACCCCATTAGTCCAGTTGTGACAATTTTGGTCTCCTTTACACTGACTTGTGATCCATACTGAAGGCTACACCCTTGATTTTCATCAGTAGTGTCTCATTTCCTCTGAACTTTCAGCAAGCAAAGTTGTGCCATTTGCATATTGCTGGTTGTTAATAAATCTTCATCCAATCCTGCTATCATATTCTTCTTCAGATAGTCCAACTTCTCTGATGAGTTTCTCAGCATACATATTTTGTAAATATGGTGAGAGAATACAACCCTGAAACACACCTTTCCCTGATTAAAAAAAAAAAGCCTGATTCTCTTGTTCTCTTTGCACACCTTCTTAATCCATGTAAAAGTTCTGGAGGAGCACAATGAAGTTCTGGAATTCCCATTTTTATCAAGGCTATCCTTAATTTTTTATGATCCACTATGCTTTGGCATAGTCAATAAAACACAAGCAAATATCTTTTTGGCATTTTCTGTTTTGATGCCAGATCCACCTGAAATCGGCAGTGACATCCCTTGTATAGTGTCCCCTTGTGAATCTGGCAAGAACTTTAAGAAGCCCCCTTTCAATATGCTGCTGCAAATGTTGGAGAATCTTCAGCAAAATGTTATTTACATTTGATATAAATGATATTGTTTTATAATCTGAGCATTCTGTCAGGGCACCTTTCTTTGAAGGGGTACAAATATGGATCTCTTTCCATTCGTTGGGCAAGCAGCTGCCTTCCAAATTTCCTAGAATAGAAAGTTCTCCTATTACTTAATTAGGTTTTGAAACATTTCAATCTGTATTTCATCAACTTCTGGGGCCTTGTTTTGGCTAATGCATTCAGTGCTCTTGAAGTTCTTTCTTCAGCAACATTGGTTCTTGTTCCTACCTGCTGAAATGATAAAATGTGAATAGTTCTATTTGGTGTGTTGATTCTGTGAATTCTTTCCACCTTCTTTTGATGCTTCATGCATCATTCAATATTTTCTCATAGAATCTTTCGACATTGCAACTTAAGACTTCACTTTACATTCTTGATGTCCTCTCACAGCTAATCAGGTCTTCTTTACTGAGTGTTCCATGTAGCAAATGGATTTTGAGATGCTCTCAAAATTCAAGTGGAATAGATTCCAGGTTTTATTTGGGCTTTCATGGTCTTGTTTTAATTTTCTTCAGCTTCAACTGAACTTACATGTGAGCACTTGATGGTCTATTCCACAGTCAACTCTGGTCTGGTTTTAACTGCTATTATTGAGTTTCTGCATCACCTCTTCTTCCCACAGACATCAGCAAATTGATTTCTGTGAATTCCATATGGAGGAGTCCATGTGTCAAGTCACCTGTTTGTTACTGGGAAAAGGTATTTCCTATAAACATATTTTTGGTCTTGGAAACTTCTATCATGTGATCTCTGTCTTAATTTCTGTCACCAAAACCCATATCTTTCAACTACTCTTACTTCCTTTCTGTTTCCAACTTTTGCATTCCACTGGCAAATAATGATCAATGCATCTTGATTGCATGTTTGATCAATTTCAGACATGAAATTGAAACTGAAAATTTGGAGATGACTTCAATTTATCTATCACTAGATTTAATGATTGGTGCATAATTTAAAAAATCATATGAAGGAGAATTGGTCAATTATTATCACATCAGATTTGGAGCATTCCCCCGTCCCTCTGGGTAAATCACCTTGAAAATGAATTGTGAAAACACAATCAGTTCCAGTACTCCTTCCCACCTCCTGCCTTCATTATTTACTCCAGAAATCCCCATTTCCTCCCTCTCACCCTCCCCTGTGTTCCCTATAACACCTTTTATCAGTTAATATCATTATGTATCCACTCCTCCTGTGCTTCACAGCTGGGGAAAACAAAATTGCCCTAAGGTGGTAAGGATAAAATCAGAAGAGTATAATTAAAAAAGTATAAATAATACATATGAAGGAAAAGACCTCTTATCAATATTCAAAAAGCCAGGCAAGGAATTTCTGTCATGGAATAAATTCTTTCCACCTTCTTTTGATGCTTCATGCATCATTCAACATATCTTGTACCCAGAACAAATTCAGGTTGACCCTATAGGGAGGTCAACTGGCAAAGTATCGAGTTTAATCCAGCATAATCAAGATTACAATGGTCTCTGCCTGATAGTAAATTGGAGACTCTTGCCTGTGACTGGAGTGGATCTGCCAATGTCTCAGTGAGACTAGGTATTCTGGAATTTGGCCTCCCACTATCCTCCATAGCCTTCTCCAACTTGGGTGTTCATAATTTTAGCTCTGATTCTTTTTTCTTCACTATATTTGAATTTTTGACTTGTCATCTTTGGATCATATTTGCTTGCATGCTTCTTCTGTGTGGCCTTAGTTGACTCCTTGCTTAGATGGCTGCTTGTTTGAATACACGCTTTTAAGACTCCAGACACTATTCCAATTGATAGCTGGACACCATCTACTTTCTTCACCACACTTTGCTATAGGACCCTTATCTTCAGTGATCATTTCATGAAGTCAGTGCTGAGCAGCGGCATGATGTAAGAACTAAATGTTCTTAAGTTAGAGCTAGGATTTAGTGGGAGCCTAGAACTCATTTATAGATATATACTTTTTTTGCTGTACATTGGAAATTAATCCATATGTCATATCATTCCATAGTTCAATCACGTCGAACATAATTGTACAATTTCTTCCATAATTAGTCTCCAGGAATACTTTTCCTTCCGGGACTTGACATCAGTTCCTTCCTATCTCCTCACCTCCCTATAGCGCCTCCTCTCTCCAAATGCTTATTAAGTTCTCTTTCCCTATAGGTTCAATTTTCTAGGTCAGTTCTGCCTTCCTGCTGCACACCACTAAAGGCCTTCCTTACCTAATGATCCCAAGAGCATTCTGAGTCTCTCTTCCCCCCACCCAGGGGTCAACCCTCCTTTTCCTCCCCCCAACATATATGCAGCTTTGTTCACACAAGCTTGACCTTTCCCTCTCCCCTCTCCTGCGCTGCCCCTCCCATCAGAAAGCTGAAGCAGATGAACTGTGATTCATGGCACTGCTCTGGTATTTTACCAGGCTGTCTGATCCCATCCGGAGACTGCATGACCTGCCAGCTTGAGCATGGGCCTATTCTGCTGCTTACTGCAGGGGACTCAGACAGTATTTGTCTTTTGTGCTTGACTAACTTCCCTCAGCACAATGTCTTCCAGATCCCTCCATGTTTTGAGGTGTTTCATGGTTTCATCACTGTTGTTTAGAGATGCATGGTATTCCATTGTGTGTATGAACCAGAGTATTTTTAATCCACTCTTCTATTGATGGGAATTTAGGCTGCTTCCAGCTTTTTGCTATTGTGAACTCTGCTGCAATGAACATAGGGAGAAAACGTTTGTGATCTGTTTCTGATTTCTTTTGGGTGTATGCCCAGCATTGGTATTGCCAGATCATATGGTAGTTCAATTTCCGTCTGTTTTAAGAGTTGTGATATCACCTTTCACAGGGGCTGCACACATTTACAAGTCCACCAGCAGTGGATAACAGTTCCTCTCCTACATTTTTGTTCTCAGTTTTTATAAACTGGGCTACAGTAATGGGTATTAGGCAGTATCTCATTATTGTTTTGATTTGCATTTCCCTCATGGCTAATGACAGGGAGCATTTCCTCATGTGTTTATTAGCCATTAGAGTGCCATCCTTTGTGAATGTCTGTTCAGGTCTTTTAAGAGGGCTTTTGAATGTTTTTCTTGTTGTAAGGTTGTAAAATTCTGTAGATTTAATAAATAGTCCTTGGTTGCATCATTGCTAACTATCGTTTCCCAGTCTATGGGCCCGCCTTTTACTCATTTAATAAACTCTTTTGATGTACTCAAGTGCACTCGGTATTTTAATAGGTCCCATTTGTTTATTTTCTCTTCCGCACAGTGTGCTTTTGTGTGAATTCTGACAGCCTCTGTGTTCCCTGAACTAGGCTCCTAGCTTTGTCCCAATTTTCTCACTCACGATCCTGATAGCTTTGGGTTTTACATGTAGGCCTTTACCCACCATAGGTTTGGCTTTGTGCCCGGAGTGAAATATGGGTCTTGTTTCATTTTCTGCACCACTTATTGAAGAGGGCATCCGCTTCCAATTTCGTTTTTTGGAACTTTGTCAAAAATCAATGGTCTGCATGCAGATGTTTTTGTTTCTGGATTTTCTGTCCTGATCCAGCACCAGTACCAGTACCAAGCTGTTTTGATGACTAACTGTATAGCAGGTTTTAAAGGCAGGTAGAGCAAGACCACCTACTTTGTTCATTTTTTGAGAAGTTCTTTATCTCTCCATATGAAGTTGGAGAGATAAGTCTTTGAAGAATGATGCTGGGATTTGAATCAGGATCGCATTGAATCTGTACAGTGCTTTAGGTAATATTGATATTTTTACAATATGGAGTCTTCCAATTCACGAACATAGGTGTTCCTCCATCTGTATGGATCCCTTTTGGCTTCCTGTAGTAATGTTCTGTAATTTTCTTTGTACAGTTCTTTTATTATTATTATTATCATTATTGCTTAGACTTACTCCTAAGTATTTCAGCTACTGTGTGGCTACTCAGAATATTTCCTTAGTCTCTCTTTTGGTACTCCCATCACTGGTATATATGTTGATTTCTGCTTATTAATCATATCCTGCTACACTGCCAAACTCCTCTATTGTTTCCAGTAATCCTATTATGGACACCTTGGGATTCTTGATATGTAAAATAATATCATCTGAAAATAATGAAACTTTTACTTCTTCTTTACCCAATTGTATGCCCTTGATCTCTTGCCCTTGTCTTGTGGAAATGGCTAAGCCCACCAGCACTATGTTGAATAAGGGACACCTTATTAGAGTCCCTTTTTGAGTGGAAATGTTTTCAGCTTTTCTCTATTGAGTATATTATTGGCTATTGGTTTTTCATATATGGCCTTTTTTGTATTGAGTATTTTCCCTTCTATTCCTATCTTCTTGAGAGTTTTTATTAGGAATGGGTATTGGCTATTATCAAATGTTTTTTTCTGCATCAATTTATATGATCATGTGGTTATTGTTCCTTTTCTTGTTAATATGGTGTATTACATTAATTCTTTTCAGAATGTTGAACCATCCCTGCATCCCTGGTATGAATCCCATTTGGTCATGATATATTTTGTGTATGTTGGATTCTACTGGCCATGTTTGTTTGAGTATTTGTGCATCTATGTTCATGAAAGATATAGGTCTAGAGTTCTCTAACCTTGTGGGGTCTTTACATGGTTTTGGTATCAGGGTTACAGTGGTTTTATAGACTGAGTTTGCTGTCCCTTTCTATATTCTGAAAGAGTTTGTGTAGGACTGGTGTCAGCCCTTCTCTAAATGCATGGTAGAAATCTCCTGAAATGCCATCTGGACCAGGGCTTTTTTTAGTAGGGAGTTTCTTGATGACCTTAACTATTTCTTCTTTTGCTAGGTTTGTTCATGTTCTTAACTATTTCTTCTTTTGCTAGGTCTGCTTATAATATCCATGTGTGATAATTTAGGGAGAAAGTGTTTTTCTAGGTATTTATCCATATGATCCAAGTTACTGAATTTTTAGCATACAAATTCATAATATGATTATCTTTTTATATCATTATGGTCTGCTTTGATTGCCCCTGTTTCATCCCTAAATCCTAATATTATAATTTGCTTCTTCTTTTCCTTTGTTAAGGTTGCTAGCAGTTTGTCAATTTTGTTGATCCTTTCAAAGAACCAGCTTCTCATTTGGTTAATTTTCTCCATTCTTTTTGTTTTCCAGTACATTTATTTCTGCTCTTATTTTTATGATTTCTTTTCCTGCTGCTCATGTTCTAATTGTTGGAGGTGCTACCTCACCCATTACCTCTTGAATTTACCTTCAGTTTGAGGATTCTTATATTTGTGTTTTTCAGATGTTTTCAGGATTGATTCCTTAAATTCTTGTATAAATCTCAACAGCATTTTCTTGAGTTCTCTATCTGGCAATTCAAGAGCTGTTTCTTCTTTGTCAACTGTTAAGTTTGGGTCTTCTTCAGTAATTTATTTTTGTTTCTATAGATTGTTTTGTGTTAGCTACTGGTGTTGTCTGTTGTCTGCATCACATCATGTATGAACTAAAGTGCTGTGTCATCTTCTTTGATTTCTACGGAGGAGGGGCTGGGTCTACAGGTTAGGGGAGGATCAGCTAGGTTCCAGCGAAAGGTCTTGTGTACACATAATGTGTTAGTTGGGTGTATAGAAGAAATAGTATAGAGGTGCTTGATATTGTGTTTTAGTTAGTGATATTTTTCCTAGGAAGTCTTTTAAATATGTTCATTTTTAGTTATTTGTTGAAGAGGGTTATGGGAGATACATTTTTGCATGGCAAGTTAGAGGAGAATGGGTATTGTAAAGGTCACCAACTAACCCTGACATGCTAATTTACAAGAAAAGGAGCACTGTGTTTTTGTTTTCAGGGGCTAATAAGAATAATTCTAAGAACTACCTGGAGCCAGCTATGCTGTGAGTTCAAGCTGCGTCTCTGTGTCACTGAGGCTGACACTCTCCCTACACTGCTGGAGTTATTTATTTGGAGGGTGTAGCTACACCCTTTCTTTGAAGCAAGTGTAAAGGGTTTGGCAATAGGATTAACCCCATTGGAATTCATATCTGCTGGCCACAGCAGTCTCAAGTGTCTAGGGCCTCTAGAAGTCCATGGATATGTCCTTAGGGCACTATACTCTAGAGGGGAAGTCTTTCCTGGGCCTTCTCCCAGTGAAAGTGCGCTTGCAGGCATCCCAATTCAGGGGACAGGGGCAAGGATCATTTGCAAGTGATGATCCGCATTGGGCGCTGATAGGCAGGCTGGGATGTGGGGGTTATGGAAAACCTCAGGGGACTATGGTATGGGCCAGTCGCAAGTGCTGGTCACTTGCAGCACAAGTGACACTGAGTTTTCTGCTCATGCACAGCACTCATGGGCCACTGGGGGTGGGGGAGCAACTCAGAGGATCAAGGCACATTGCTCACTGGGAATGCGAGGAATCAATACACATATGTGGGCATGGGAGCGGAGGTTTCAGGGGAACAGGGTGTGCAGGAGTCTCCAGGGCCAGGGAGAGCCAGGGAGTGCAGGCATGTGTTGCCGGCACAGGGAAACAACAGGGACCACAGTGCACAATTAAAATGGAAATAATGTCAATTATTGTGTTTATATCAGAGAGCCCTTTTAGAGGCACTTGGTGCACAACTGAGAATTCTCTGCTCCATATGTCCAGTCCCAGGGTGAATATAGGCCATTGTAGTTGGTGCTCCAGGGAGAAGGAGTTTCTGATCAGAGGTGGTCTGGCTAAGACCAGTTCACTCTCTAAAACCCCATTGCCTGTGTTCACTCTCTAAAACCAAATAGCCAGGGAAACACATGTCATGGCGAGCACAGCTGTGCCATCTATGGGTAAACCTCTATGAGTCCTGCGAGGCACTGCAAGACCAGGGCTAGGTCAGAATTCCTGAATTGGTCCCCTCACGGAGAAGTGCAGTGATCATTCACACGGAACTGCAGATAAGTGTCTCTACAGCAATGCCATCTTTCCAGAAGCTCCCGTTCACATTTTGAGTGTCTTCCTACCTGTAGACCTCATCCTCTGGACTGTATCCAACAATGTTCTTCTTCCGTTCATTAGGCTTCAGTATCCGACGTCTCCATGCTAAGCATAAGGCTTTGAGCACCTACTTCCTTCAAAGTAGGCAGCTGCTTCAGGCTTCATAGCTTGTTCTATTCTGGAAGCTCCACTGAAACCTGTCCACTTTGGTGACCCTGCTACCATTTGAAATACCAGTGAAATACAGTCCAGCATTACTACAACACATGTGCCACCATCATATGACATACTGACAGACAGTGTTGGCATTAAATTGTGCCCTTGTAAAATATGGATTGGCATACATGTGTGATAAATATAATTCCAACAAAGCAAAAATGAGCAGCAAGTGTGGCTGTTTATGCATGACTAAATACATCATGTGTTTTGGTTCCTTGGTGATGTAGGATCATGGTGCCATATCCCAGATAATTTTCCTAACGTCATTTTTTAGTTCTTCTGTTGTGCCTCTTGGTTTCTTGTATCATGTCTGCATCGTAAAAGCTTGCAAGGGGGAATTGGTTTATATTCACATAGAACAGCACAAGAAGAAGAGTCAGGAATTGAGGAAGGAGATAGGATATATGGCTACTTGCTTTCACGAAAACAAAAACAAAAAACTCTGCATTTTTTGCCAGGCCAGAAGTAGATAGATAGTGCCTCCCTTTCAATACTGAATGCTCTGAATAGAGATTTTTTTTAAAGGATCTTGAACAAAAAGGGGAAAATGCAGAACAGAAATTTAAAATTTCCATGAAATCCAGACTTACTGGAGCAGAGAGGCTGGTTAAATTCCTAAAACGACGTCTCTGAAATCTCTAAACCTCAACTCAGACTTATTTCTGACATCATAAACCTATACAATACATACTGCTATTCAGTTACTTCCAACTCATAGTAACCCTATAGAACTGTCCATGAGAGTTCCCAAGGCTATAAATCTTTATGAGAGTAGAAGCCTCATCTTCTTTCTGATGAGTGGTTGGTGGTTTTGAACTTCTGACCTTTTGGTAAGCAGACTAATGCACAACCCACTACACCACCAAAGCTACTTTAGCATAATTTAATACAGTGCTGCCAACCACAAGGTCAGCCGTTCCAAATTACCATCTTATCTAGGGGAGAAAAATGGAAGATTCTATTCTCCTTGTGTACATTTCTGCCCAAATAGAAAACAAATTTTTCATGAATAACAATGAGTATAGGGGAAAAGAAAATAAATCTAAATTTGTGGTAATGATTGTACAACTCTATTTAATATGGTTGAACTATTGATTGTGTGATATGTGGATGGAGTGCCAATAAAACTGTTTAAAAAGAGGTAGAGTCTCAGAAACTTACTGGGCAGTTCTATCCTGTGAGAGGGTATGGATCGATGACAATGAGTTTGCTTTCGTGTGTGTGTTTTGTTTCATTTTTGACTAAATAATATTTCTGCATTGAGCATTGTGCTTTCTATGTGGTATCAAATTGACAAGAGCAATTTGAAAGAAAGGAAATTTAGGGGTCAGCGAGTTCACATGAATGGAAGAGGGATAATTTGAGAAAAGCCAGTGAGAATTGTTGCACAATTTAAAGATTCTAATCAGTGTCACTGAATAGTGTTTGTAGAAATTGTTGAATTAGTATATGTTCTGCTGTGTATAATATAATTAAAATATAATATAGAATAAAATATAATTTGTGAATTCTGAAGAAAGATTTTTCACTGTCGTATGTGCATATAAATACATCTTTTTTGCTTATATTTGTACAGATGAAATCATGGTCTCCCTGTCTCTCAACATATATACACCCATTTAAGAACTACCTATGCATAGATATTCATGGATATAATTTTTATTTTTACCAGGTTACTTTGTGGTTACCCCACCCCATATCCTAATTTTAGCTTTACTGACTGTGGAGTGAAGCAACCATATCCTTTTTATTTTATATGAATTTGGGGGTCAAAGAAAAATTAAATATAACAAATTGCTACAGTAAGTAATCATATAATTAATGTTTTCATCACATTTCAACCATGTTCATTGTTATTGGACTGAATATGCTAATGACAGTTGTCATTGTGCTGATCCCATCGCATCGTGACTTAGTGTCAACTACAACTGTGCTTCATCGGGTTTCCAATGACTAATTTTTGGAATTTTCTCAGCGATCTTTTCTTCTGAGGTTCCTGTGGGTGAAGTCAGATAACATTCAAGTCCCTTAACCATTTCTGCCACTCTAGATGGCTATACGCACAGCTTCAAAGGCGGATATTGAAATTCAGTAATCTATCCATAGGAACAAGTGACATTCCCATATTTATATTTAAATGACTCACCTTCACAGATCAACCTGTTCTTTATTTTATTCTCATATTTAATCTTACCTTCATCTTTTTGTCTAACTTAATCACGTAGGTCATTGATATTTGGGAATCACAGTTTATATTTGACATCTTTCTTTTTCTGTTAGAATTGTAGTTAGTTTTTCTCTTTCAAATTATATACATTTTATTCATTTCTAAGTTTAGGGTCAGAGGTTTCTGTTAATCTTCAAGTCTTGCAATAGCTTTGATTTACTGTTCATTTCCTTTTCTTTTAATCCAAGAATATTCTCTTGGTCCCATAACAAACCAAAATGATTTCTTTCTTTTTTAGCTTAAAAACATTTGTTATTTGATTTTTAAAAATATATTCTGCAGAAGAAAACTTGTTACAGAGAAATTCAGATCTTGTTTTAACCCAGTCTATAGGCATTTCAATAGTTCTGGACCAAGTTTTATGCTAATATTGCTGCTTGTGTTTTATAAGTAAATTAATAATGTGTGTTTGTGTTTTCTCAAGCTCTGGATAGACTTTAGGTTTTGATTGATTTTCATGATTTCTTTATTACATTTCTTATATAAGTGGCACATTTCTTTGCTTCTATTTAAGTCAGTGGGTTAACTTGATTTTTGTTTTAAGAAATTTTTATTTTGTGAGTTAGCTCTATACACTAAATTTATTTCAAGGTATATAAAATTAAAATGGTACTTAATCCTTTCTCCTGGCCTTGCGTGGATATTTGATTTCTGACTCCCAATCCCTTATCAGGCATGGAATTTCAATGGAACACAGCAGTGCCAGCTTTTCTTATTTCTCTGGATTTGATATTTCTCTATATTTCTGGGACCTGGTTCCATCCTTCTCCCACCTTTTAAATATGAGCTTATTTTACAGTGAGGCAAACTAAGTTATTGAGAAAATCTGACTCTTCCTGGGAAAATGTGAATGAACTATTTTCAGACATTCCAGACACCACCTGCCATTTTTCCATTGCCATTTTGATCTGTGTTTTCCATGATCTTAGTCATGTGACCACACGCGTAACCTCATTGTTCTGATTCTGGGTTTCAGATCCAGATATTGATAGCTTTAGAGTACTGGTGGAATTCACAGCCGACGAAAAATTAAAAAAAAAACCAAAGTCCCCATCCATTTCTCAAAATCACTGTAAATTATATCCATAAATTGCTATTATTGGTATAATAACAATTATCTGTGGGGTAGATTCACAGTCAGAATCTCTGGGATTCGTCTCTTGCATACTTTCATTAGAACTGTTTCTACTTAGTAAAATGTTGAGTAGAGGATGTACAGTGGGGCTTGGCCAAACCAGCAGGTATTTTGTATGTCAGCTTCTCTAGTAAATGCGTACTCAGAGGGGATATTTGCATCTCTTCCCTTGAGTGATATTTGAAAATTAAATTTATGTTGGAGTTATTCTTCTGTTTATTTTAGCTTCAGAGAAACTAAAACAATAAAAGATATTACCAATTTATATTAGTCATATGCAGCTGGCTCTCCCTCAGAAATTTCAAAGCCATATTTTTGAAAACTAGACTCCGAGAATTTTCACCTAAAACCAATTTATCTTTTTGTGTTTATATTTTATTTAATATGCATTCTACATTGTCTTTGAATCAATAACTGTAGAATCATGAGTTCTTACTCTCTTATCCCTCTATATCTAAACAGTGTCCTGCACACTCACTAGCAATTTTACCTTTATTGTTATTTATTTTAAAAAATCATTTTCTTTGGGGATCTTAAAGCTCTTACAACATTCCATACATCAGCTGTTTCAAGCATATTTGTGCATATGTTGCCATCATCATTTTCTATGCATTACTTTCTATTAGAGCCCTTGGTATCATGTCTGCTTTTTTTCCCCCTCCCTCCTCCTCCCACCCTCATAACCACTTAATAACTTATAAATTATTATTTTCATGTCTTACACTGACTACTGTCCCCTTCACCCATATTCCTATTGTTCATACCGCCCCCGTGTATGAGGGGATTATGCATTGATCATTGTGATTGGTTCCCCCTTCCTCCCTTCCTCCCACCACCTTTTCCCTACTCTCCTGTTATCACGATTCCCAATTCTGTTCCTAAGAGGTTGATCTTACCTGGATTCTGTGTGTTCTGAGCTTCTCTGTACCAGTGTACATTCTCTGGTCTCACCAGAACTGAAAGTCAGGCCTGGGGCCATGATAGTTGGGGGTGAGGAAGCTTCAAAGAACCAGAGGAATATTTTGTGTTTTGTGGGTGCTATTCTGCAACCTGGTTGACACATCCCTTCCTTGTGACCCATCTGTGAGGGGATGTCCTATTATCTACAGATGGGGTTTGTGTCTCTGATCCAGCCCCACTCATTCTCAACAATATATTTTTTGGTTTGTTTGTTTTAGGTCGTCTTGTACCTGTTACCTGATTCTGTAGACACCTTATGATCACACAGGCTGGTGTGCTTCTTCCATGAGGGCTTGCTATTTCTCTGGTAGATAGCTGCTTTTTTAACTTCAAACCTTTAACATCCTAGACACTACATCTTTTGAGAGCTGGCCACCATCAGCTTTCTTCACCACATTTTCTTATGCCCCCATTATTTCTTCAGCGATAGTGTCAGGAAGGTGAGCATCACAGAATTCCAGGTTGTTCGAACAAAGTGCTCTTATGTTGCGGGAGGGCTTGAGCAGAGGCCCAAAGGCCATCCTCTTCCTCAATGTATTGCCATATAAATATATGTACACAGGTTAATACCTCTATTTTAATTAATTAATATATTTACATAAATACACAGCCATGTTTATACCTGCATCCATAGATTTGCTTCCTAGATCTTTCCTTTGTTTCCTTTTACCTTCCTCCTGCCCCACCATCAAACTTGCCCTTCTTGTGCCTCTTACTAATTTCTCTCAACGAGATTGCTGTTGCTCCAACACCACTGGAATCTCTACGTCCTCTTCATTGGTGCTTTTAATACCCTGGGTGTTCCCCTCTCTATGGTGTTATTTGCTCACCCCTCATTTCCACTGCCTCCTTCCCCCCAACCCCCCAGGTCCTTCCAGAACTGTCAATTCCATTGCTTTCTACTTGGGCTTAATTCCCATGCCTCTCTTATATTGGTAGGCAAAGCAATGATAACAGAGACAAAACCAAAGATTGAATAAAAAGAGAAAAAACAAAACAAAACTAGCAAAATTAAGAAAACCCAAAAAGCATACATAATTCCAGTTCTATCTGCTGTCTTTCATGACTATCTCCCCATCAGTCCTGGGGGCTTCTGGGAACTGTCTTTCCTAGCCTGAACTCTATTTTGGGGGCTCCTCCGGGATTTTGTGGCTTTGCTTTGTTCCCATTACTGGTCTGTTATATTCCCTTCTTGGTTCACCCCACTGGGTGAGTGTGTCATACTGGATACCCTCCCCGCCGTGTGCCCCAGTATTGTTCTCTGATGCGGTATGCTCCAGCAAGGGGACCTCATGTGTTGACCGGTTGTTGGCCCTACAATCCTCTCTGTGTCTTCACAGCTCCGTGCAGGGACTTCATCCTCAGGGCTTGCTGTGCTAATCTGGGTTCTAGGCCCTCATTCTCCCTTTTTCTCTTTGGTTTACTTCTGTGTGGATGTGGGAGGCTGGCTCCTGGCCCCAACTTGCAGGTGTAGTCCTCTGTCGCACATATTTCTCGGGTGGGTGGTGGTGGTTGTCAGTTTGGCTCTGACTGGGTGGATCCTGTAGGCCTCTCTGCTTGTGAGTTGCTCTATGTGGTTACGTTGCCCTCAATGTTTGGACTGAGTGGTGGGATCTGAACTCACACTTTCATTTCTGTGGAGACATAAATGATATCAACTAATCCACCCTCCCCTGGGTGGATTAGTGCCCTATTCACCCAGTGCCATCCTCTCCCTCTTAAAATTTTTTTAAAACTTTTAAGTAAGCCCCTTAAACCTTCTATTATCCTACTCTATTATCAAGACCCTAGATTAAAACCAAACAAAGTGTGCCCCACATAGTTTTCAATGGCCATGACTTTCCTCGAGTAGATGATCGTGTATTTGTTCCAATGCCCCTCTGGGTGGAACCTAACAGCTAGATTTGTGATGAGTTGGTACGGGCTGGGCTCTGTTCCACCTGGGGCCTCGCTCCTCCATTCACTGTGAACACTGCCCCCCTTCCTTAGAATACTACAACAATTTCTTAAGTATTTCCTTTTCATTCACATTTCCTCTCCGATTATTTTATAATACTCAAATAAAGATTAGATTACGCCGTTAACTTGTTCAAAAGACTGCGGCAGCTCTCATTGCTTATAAATTGAAACCTTTCCTTCTGTTTTCCTTTTGCCTTCCTCCCTTTCCATGACCCCCTTCCCTGTTCTGTAGCTGAACCAACCTACTGAACTTTCCCAGGAACACTCCATATATACAAAGTCATGTAAAACACAAAACTGGTAAAAAGTCATAGACATGTTTATTAAACAAAACCCTCAAAATGTGAAGCTATTGTTTCCTGACTTATCCTCCACCTAGGCCTACACACTTTCTAATGATGGGGTCCTCATTTCCCTGACCCAGGGGTTCTCAACCTGCCTAATGTGCGACCCTTTCATACAGTTCCTCTGTGGCGGTGACCCCAACCATAACATTATTTTCTTTGCTACTTCATAACTGTAATTTTGCTACTGTTATGAATCGGGCAACCCCTGTGAAAGGGTTGTTCAACCCCCGAAGGGGTCGCGACCCACAGGTTGAGAACCGCTGCTCTAACCCTTCCTCAAGGAATGTTGTGCTCTCTGATTTACACTAAGCCAAAAGAGAAATCTTGGCATTCTCAAAGGTCTTAAATATTGCTCCTGTTCAATGTTACCTAAGCGTTGGCATCAAAGCCCTCTGAGGAGAAAAGATTTGGGCTATGGGAGTGTCGGGTAAAGTTCCCTAAACAAACCTGCATGGAACAGTCCTTCCTGCTGTCAAAGGAGGGGTGGAGTAGCGTGACAGAGAAGAGTCCCATGCAACTCTCCTGGCGCTTTTCTCACACGTGTAGGTTTCCGTGTCCTTAAACCTTCTTCTCTAATGGACGTCCATGATCACCCTGTGTCCTTTGAGAAAGTACCCTTCTGGAAATCCGCCACCCGTAAGAAGGTTTCCATAAACTGCTGGTTAGAACTCTATCCTGAAGTTAACTGATCCAACCGATCTCCTTGTCATCCACTATTTTGATTAGACATTTAAAAGGTGTACCCATTTATTCAGATTATGTAAAATACATACATCTACATTATGTAAAATGTAAAGAAAAATGGGTAAAATGCCTGTTATTTATAAAAACCGCTCATGCCAACTGTTCGGTTTGCTTTTTATTTCCCTTTTATTTTCAGTCGTACTGACATGCAATCTACCTATCGTGCAATGCAATGTGGTTGCCGTCAGGTGCCATGGAGTTGGCTTCAAATCACAGCGACCCTGTGCACACAGAACAAGACGCCCCCTGTCTTGTGGCATCCTCACAATGGCTCCCATGCTTGAGCTTATGATTGCAGCCACTGTGTCAGTCCATTTTGATAAGGGAATGCCTCTCTTTTTCTGCCCCTCTCATTTACCAAGCAAGATGTTCTTCTCTAGGGATTGGTCTCTCCTGAAAATATATCCAAAGTATGTAAGATGAAGTCTTGTCATCTTTGCCTCTCAGGATCACTCCTGCAATACTTTTCCCAAGACAGATTGGTTTGTCTTTTTAACAGTACTTTGCATATTCTTTTCCAGTGCTTGAAGCAGACAGTTCTTGAGTTTAAACCATACAGTATTCTCTTGTTCTGTTTGCATAACTTCTTCCTGATCCGTTTGCAAGGTCTGCATGACCAAAGTGAAGTGTTCCTATTATTCTCAAGGCTACACACAATGCGTTATGATCCAAGCAGTTGAGTGCCTTTTCAAAATCAATAATATACAAGTAAACATCTCTCTGCTTTGAGACAAGATCCATGTGACATCAGCAAAGATATCCCTTGTTTCATGTCCTCTTCTGAATCCACCCTGAACCTTTTAATGTACTGCTGCAACCACTGTTGTATGATCTTCTTTACTTATATGCTATATCAGTGATATTGCTCTAACATTTGAGCATCATCGTGGGTCACCTTCCTTTGGAATGGGTGCCACTATGGATCTCTTTCTGTCAGTTGGCCAAGTAGCCGTCTTCTAAATTTCCTGGCATAGATGAGTGGACACTTCCAGGGCTTCATCAGCGTGTTGGAACATTTCAATTGGTCTCCCACCAATTCCTGGAGACTTGTTTCTGGCTGATGCTTACAGTGCTAATTGAATTTCTTTCTTCAGCAACATTGGTTCTTGCTCAGATTGGTTCTTCCTGAAATGGTTAAAGGTTGACAGGTTATTCTTGGTATAGTAACTGTGTATTTTGTCCATCTTCTGTGGATACTTTATACTTCATTATATCTTGCCCATAGAATGTTTCAATATTTAAACTTGATGCTTGAATTTTTTCTTCAGTTATTTCGGTTAAGTTATCTGAGTTTATTTTGCAATTCAATGGTTCAATTATAGTAGGAAACATTGTGTAGTCATCACCACAGTCAACTTTAGAACAATTTCTTCTTTCACATAAACATTTGTTATTAGCTCCCCATTTCACCCCAGTTACTGTCCCTACATATTTCTCTAAACTAGATCTCATATACAGAAAATCATACAAAACAAGAACTAACAACAAAACCCAACAACAATGACAAAGTAAAATAGAGAAAAACCTCAATAGAAAAGAAAGTAGAAAATATCAAAAACTGAAACAACTTTAAAATGGGGCAAAAGGGAGATCAACTGATAAGTTGTTACAATTTAACCTAACCACCTCTGCCATAATTGACTGCCCATGCTCTTCATCTGATAGGAAAGGTATTCACATCTCTGGACAGAGGGGATTCACCAGAGCCTTAATTTATGTAAGGCCCCTGCAAATGAATTTTGGACTTAGTGTCATCAATGCTGAGCCACAGAGAACCCCTGGGGGTTTCTGAGACTGTATCTGTTTATGGGAATAGATAGCCTAGTCTTTCTTCTGAGGTTCTGCTGCTGGCTTTGAACTTCCATCCACATAGATCATAGACCAGCATGTAAGCACTGCACCACCAGGGCTCCATTCGTGGGAGTTGAGTTACTGACACCTGTAGCCTTCTGCAAACCAATTGTTCATAAAGTAAGCTCTGATATATTTACTGATGTATTTTTCCCTGAAAGTATTGTACGAAAAGTAACACATAGCAAGAGTGTTCCTTAGAAGCAAGAATGATCCCACCTCTTATGATGTGCTTTGGAAATGTTGTCTGAAGAGCCCAGTCCCTGGAGAAGCACATAATTTGGTAGAGGGGCGGTGAAAAAGAGGAAGGTCTTCCACAAGATGGATTGGCACAGGGCTGCTACAGTGGCCTCAAACATAAGAATAATTGTGAGGCTGGCTCAGGACCCAGCGATGTTTCATTGTGTTGTATGTAGGGTCACTAAGAGTTGAAACCAACTTGATGACAACTAACACTAACAACTATTCCCTCCTTAGGATTTGGATTGTATTAGTCACAGTCCTTAGATACCATAAGCTGGTGTGCATCTTCCTTGTAGATTTAATTGATAGTTTTAAGACCCTAGATGAATCTGTTTTTCTGATAGCCAGGCACCATCTGATTTCTTCACAACACTTTGTTATAGCACTCACATCTTCAGCGATCTCTTCACGAGGGCAAGCATCTTCAGGAGGGCAAGCATCAAGCATCTAGAATTAAGTGTAAGCCTCAATCCGGTTATCTGCCTATGACTTATATATGTCTATGGTTCACTGTACAGAGATAATTACCATTTTATAATAGAACACATTATGAATCATCCCCATGGGGCATAAGGTAATTATACTGATAGTATCATTAATTTGACCCATGGTATAGAATTTAAAATAGTGTTGAAAAAGGAAATTATACATACATAGACAGGCTTCTCCGATCAAAGTACATGAATTGCTGGCTTGTCCAGATTAAAAGTTTAAGTGTCTGGTTGTAATTTACAGGAACAAGGAAAGTTGGGGACAGGGAAAATATTTCAATAACATTTATTCTAAAAGGCAGAACCGTGTCTTCCAGGATAACACATATTTTAAAAAAGTAAAGAGAGAGTGAAAATTGAAGCCCCGGCCACCACTCACTGGGAACACTTTTCAAAGCAAGACATTTGGAACAAAGTCCTCGTGCCACCAACTCCATAGCAATGGGATGGCGGTCATCTGCTTCTCATATGTGGTGCTTCAGCCCTAAGAGATTATACCTTTCTGGAAGACATCCTTATGAGTCCAAAACAAGTACATACCTGATAGAAATTCTCTACACCCATCTGGTCATGTCAGGGCATGTTTAAACATGTTTCATTTGGAAAAACCCATGCATGTATGAACTGAAACCTTAGTAGCAACACTTTCTATTTACCTGTAATCGTAGCTTGTTATTTTACCTCTCCAGTCCGTGGGTGGTTCATTGCTTTTGAATCAGTTCTTCCCTACAGTGATCCCATATGCACAGAGGAAAACAGTTCCACAGGCTTTTTAAGACTGTGACCTTTTGGAAGCAAATGGCCAGGTCTGTCTTCAAGGTGCTACTGCAGAGGTTCGAACTACTAACCTTCTAATTAGCAGTAAAGCATGTGAAGCCGCTCAGGGAACAGTAGTCCATGGGTAGGTCCAACTAATTATATAGAGTCCAAAATAAAACCTCTTTGCCCTTGTGAATCTTCTTTGTTATATAATTTTTAAGAACCTTTTAAATTATCTAACATATTAGAATACTCCTATTTTCCATATGGATACTACTCTTTGAGCAATATCTTATTAGAGTATAAATTTGTATATATTTGTTTCTCCCTTCTGATTATGCACTCTTGCTGAGTAGGATCAATTTTGCATTCATCTGTTTCATCTCTTTGCTTATTTAAAATGTGGCCTACGGCCCAACAGATGCTCAATAAGTATTTTAAACAAATTAATGAAATAATGAGGTTATCATATCAAAATAGCAAATGTTTTCATTTTTTTTAAATGATGTATATTTTCATCTAGTACCTGAAGAATAGACCAAGAATTCATTGGATGGCCTAATTCTAAATAAAGCCTGCTGCTGTGTAAGCAAAATTAGAATGTTTGAACTTTATTATTTTCTTTCTTTAAATATAAGTAGCAGTCCCCATTTCTCAATGTGACAGAACTATATATAAGCAAATATAGCCAGCAAATTATTAATGTCAACACACATTGGTAGAGCTCTTAGAAATTACTTTTGTAATTCTCTTGAACACAAAAACATATAATCTTATAGTTTCAGTGTTTCCATTTAAGTTTTAAATAATCTAGAGGCCTTGTTGGTATCATTTGTTGAAGAAACTATCCCTTTCCCATATAATGTATTTCAGTCATTTGAAAATGATCTATTGTCTGTAGGTGGATGGGTTTATTTCTAGCTTCTCTATTTGGTTGTGTTGGTCTATATATCTATTGTTGTACCAGTTCCAGGCTGTTTTGGCTACCAGCTGGGTAATCGATTTTGAGAAAGGGAATTGAGTTGTTCGCATCATTCTTCTTTAGTAGTGCTTTGGTTATCCTGGGTCTCTTTCCTCTTCATACAAATTTGGTGATTCGTTTTTCTATTTTTTTAAAGAATGATACTATGACCTGGAGCATAATTCCATTATATTTATGGATTTCTTTGGGTAGTTGTGGCATTTTCACAATGTTAATCTTCCAACCATGATCATGGAACATTTTTTCCTTTCTGTGGGTCTCTTTTAGGTTTTTGTGGTGGTGGTGGCGGTGTTTGGTAGTTTTCTTTGTACAAGTCCTCTGTTTCTTTGGGTTTATTATTAAATATTTCATCTTTTGAGTGGAAATAATAGGTGGCATTATTTTTTTCAGAGCTTTTTTCATTTGTATACAGGGATCTGATTGATTTTTGTATGTTGAGCTTGTAGTCTGACACATCGCCAAAGCCTTCAATTATTATCAACAATTTTCTTGTTGATATTTTGGAGGTTTCTATCTATAGATTAATATCACCTGAAAACAAAGGGTCTTATTCTTTGTCAATTTGAATGTCTGATTTCTTTGTGTTGTCTAATAGCTCTGGCCATGAATTTCAAAAGAATATTGAAGAAGAGCCCTGATGAAGTGCATCCTTAAATTGTGCTGGTTCACAGGGGAATGCCTTCAGTTTCTCAACACTGAGTGAGATTTTGGCTCTTGGTTTGCGGATGTCTTTTATTATGTTCTGTTTACATTTTGCTAATAGTTTTTAGCAGACATAAAAGGGTTTGGCAAATCCCTTTTCTAAATTAATAATATGATCATATGGTTCATTTCCTTTGTTTTATTTAGATAGTGGTTCCCATGGATTATCTTTCTAATTTTAAACCGCCCTTGCATTCCTGTATGAATCCTTCTGATCACGATGTACTTTGTGTTGTTGTTGTTATATTCTATTGTCTAGGGTTTTGTTGAGAAAATTTACATCTCTATTTATTCAAGATTTGGGTTTGTAGTTTTATGTATTCAGGCTTTTAAAAAGCTGCATTAATATAAAACTACTTGTAGATGCCAACTTAGACTTCAGTGGTTATTTTACAAACATATTTAAGCTACTGGTGTTTCTTTAATATTGATTTACAGTTTTCAGTTCTATTCTTATTGCCCAATCCAGAATCATTACATTCAGTATTACATGAGTTGACCATGTGTCCCTAGTAGTGCTTAAAGACTACAGATGAAAACATAAAATAATAAGACAGAAAGGAAGAAGAATGAAAAAAATTACTCAGCACATAATCAAATTTTGGATAAAAAAAGAACATTTTAGAAAGCATATATTTTATTAAAATTATTCCACTTCTAACTTACTAAACACTCTTCCCTTGTAAGGGAAAATTTGACCTAACTCAAAATGTATTTTGAATATATATATATATATATATATATATATATATATATATATATATATATATTTATATATATATGTCACATAAATAGAGTGTGGGATATAAAAAGAATTTCCCCAGGTTTGTCTCCCTGAAATATATGCCAAACATTAGAGGCTATTTGCCAGCACATGGTGGGAGGTCAAATCCATTCAACCTTCAGATAACTGTCTGGTCCCACCACAGGTGGAGCCCACTCCCTGCTGTTAAGGACAATGGATTACTTTTCTCAGAAGGCTTTCAGCTATAGGTCTGGTCCACTGTAGATGGAGTTCTCACTCTACTGATAATGGTTTCTATGGAGAGCCAGAGAATAGGTCAAACCTGCTCAGTAACATCCAAAATGAGGCTGCCGCCCTGTATCTATGATGCGCCCATCTTGCCACATGTATACCTTCCTATTGCATGTACACGCCTAGATTGTCCCCCTCTCATCACTGTATTACTTATAGCCTGACCCATTCCTGTGACGTATGTCCTTATCTCTAATTAGGAGGCTTCCACACCTCCAAAGATATATAAACCTTGGTTGGTGTGTTAATCCGGGTATTTTAAAGAAACAAATCCACAAAAACTCATGTATCAGTGAGAGTTTTATATAACGTTTAAGTGTCCCTCAAGAAAAGATCCCACCTTCAGCATTCCCTTGGAACCTTGCCGCCCCGTTCCCTTGCTGTGGACTTTGGGGCCAGGGCATGGTATTCCAACAGACTGGACTGGAAAACACTTCTAAAGGCCAACAAATGATCCTTCAACTAACTACAAGCTTTTCTTTTTTATTGTGTTTTGTTTTGCTCTTTGTCAGTAGTTTGTTGTTGTTTTGTTGTAAATTGTTGCTTGGTTTTGCTCTGTCTTGCTTTTGTGCATGTTATTCTCTCTGCAGGTCTGTCTAAATAAGATAGGCTGAATGAAAAATCTGGAGGAAAAACAATGGACTGACAGTTCTGGACGGAAATCGGATAGGAGAAGGTGGGGGGAAATGAAGTGGTGTTAGCAAACCCAGGGACAAGGGAACACCAAGTGATCCAAATTGGTTGTGAGGTGGGTGTGGGAGGCCTGGTAGGACATGATTAAGGGTAATGTAACCAAGAGAACTTGCTGAAACCCTCGTGGGGATGGAACATGATAGTGGGACAGGAAGAAAGTCAAGGGAAATAGAGGAAAGAGTTGGGAGGCAAAGGGCATTTATAGAGGTCTAGATAAACACATGTAAATATGCAAATATATTTATATATGAGGATGGGGAAATAGATCTATGTGCCTATATTTATAGGTTTAGTATTAAGGTAGAGAAGGACATTGGGTCTCCACTCAAGTACTCCCTCAATGCAAGAATACTTTCTTCTATTAAATTGGCATTCTATGATGCTCACCCTCCAGACACAACCGCTAAAGATCAAATGGGTGAATAAGCAAATGTGGTGACGAAAGCTGATGGTCCCAGGCTATCAAAAAGTATAGTGTCTGGGGTCTGAAAGACTTGAAGGTAAACAAGCAGCCATCTAGCTCAGAAGCAACAAAGCCCACATGGAAGAAGCACACCAGCCTGTGTGATCACAAGGTGTTGAAGGGATCAGGTATAAGGAATCATCACTGAATGTACAGATGTCCTTTACACAATTGATTTGTATATGGATTGTGATAAGAGTTGTATGATCCCCTAATAAACTGTTTTAAAAGAAAAAAGAAAACATCCCAACCCAGTGCTGCCAAAGCCCAAAAGTCCAACATTAACCCATATGTCCAACACCATTCCATAATGTCCTCCTCCATTTCACAAAACAGACACAATGTGCCAACTGCAGGAGGAAAGCCAAGTCAGTGAATGTGTAAGCATCTCAGTGCTGACAGGGGTCTCCACATGGCTGCTCCAGCACCCAGGGCTGTATCGGGGTAGGTATGTGGCTTTTCCTCAGGGATGTCTTGCAGGAAGTGAGGCTTGCCAGCTGAAGTAGGGAACTAGCTAAAGCAGCTGCACCCTGCTCCTAACATCAGAAGGCAAGAGACCCGAGAACTCTAAAGGCAAGGCTCACCAAGCCATTTATACTTCAGTCTTTCAATTAATCCCACCTGTGTTTATAGGCCAGGTTGGGACAATAAACTGCCTCAGTTAGTAATAAACCGCTCTTGCTTGCTCCTGCTCTCCCTTCTGCCTTGTACCACCAAGAGGAGCTGAGGTGAGCATGCTACTATGAAATGTGTCTGACTCCTTCATTTCAATCTTTCTGCTATCTCTCTTATTATCTATGACTTTACTATACTATAATCTTTACTTATTATCGCTGTACAATTGTTCCTAGGACCTGTGATGATTTTTTTAGGGGCTGCCTAGCCTGACACTAGAGCATCCTTGCATGCTACAAATGGTTGAGATAACTGGCTGCTAACTAAAATTTTGGAATTTCAAGTACACCATGAAATAACTCAGAAGACAGGTTTGGTGATCTATTTCTGACTTCAGTCATTGAAAACCCCATGGAGCACAGATCTACTCTGACACACATAGAGTCACCAAAAATCAACTTAACAACATTTAGTTTTAGTAGTATTGGTGACTAAGTGGTAGGATTCTTGACTTCTGGAAAAGAGACCCAAGTTCAATTCCTCGGGGATACACATCATGGGTAGCCTCCACCCCCTATTTCAGTACAGATTTGAATGTTGCTATGATGCTTAAATCATCAAAGTAATCCAGGTTGATAAGATGATTACATCTGTCAGTTTGTCTTAGTGTGGTGGGTTTTGAGTTGCTATAAAGTGGAAAATTGTGTCACTAGTATTTTTATTTTTAAAAATACTTTTATTGGGGGCTTTTACATCTCTTATCACAACCCATACCTTCCTCCAGTGTGTCAGGAACATTTGCACATATACCACCATCATAATTTTCAAAGCATCCTCTTCCCACTTGAGCCCCTGATATCAGCTACCCATTTCTTCCCCTCCTTCCCCCCCACCATCCTTCACGAACCCTTGATAAGTTATAGATTATTTTTTCCATATCTTACATTGTCCTCTATTGCCCTCACCCACTTTTCTGTTATTTGTCCCCCTGGGAGGGAGTTCTAATTTGATCCTTGAGCTTGGTTCCCCTTTCTCCCCACACTCTCCCCTAATTCTCCTGGTATCACTACTTTCCTTTTTTGGTCTTGAGGGGTTTATTGATCCTGGATTTCCTGTATTGGGCTGTTCTGGTCTAATCTGATCTGTAAGGTAGAATTTAGGTCATGAGAGTGGGGTGAAGGAAACACCAAAAGGGAAAAGTGTGTTTCATCCGGGCTATACTGCACCCTGATTGGCTCATCTCTTCCCTGTGACCACTCCGTGAAGGGATGTCCAATTTTCTATAGATGGACATTGGGTCTCCACTCCATGTCCCCCAACCCCATTCACCTTGGGTATGGTTTTATTCTGGGTCTTAGATGCCTGATACCTGATTCCATGAACACCTCATGATCACACAGACTATGTGCTTCTTCCATGTGGACTTTGTTGCTTCTGAGCTAGAAGGCCACTTGTTTATCTTCAAGCTTTTAAGATCCCAGATGCCATATATTTTTATATCAGGGCACCATAAGTTTTCTTCATCACATTTGCTTATGCATCCATATTGTTTTCAGTGATCATATCAGGAAGGTGAGCATCACAGATTGCCGGATTGTTAGAACAAAGTGTTCTTGTGTTAAAGGAGTACTTGAGTTGAGGTCCAATGTCCATCTGCAGCCTTAATTGTTAACATATAGGTATGAGTACATAGTTCTATTCCCCTTTCATTATACATATATTTACATATGCAAATGCCTATATTTAGGGTTCTATAAATGTCCTTTGCCTCCTGGTTCTTTCCTCTATTTCCTTTTTACTTCACTCTTGCCCCACCATGACATTTGACCTTCATTTGGGTTTAATAATTCCTCGCAGCTACATTGCCCTTGACTGAGTCCCACTAGGCATCCTATGACCATCTGAGGGAGTAAGGTTATTGTGCCAACCTGGCTGATAAACACATGTGGGATTAATTGAAGGGCTGAGAGATAAATGGCTCAGTGAGCTTTGCCTTTCTTGTCTCTTGTTCTTTGATCATCAGACCAGTGTGCGGCTGCCTTGCTTGTTCTTTGTCTCAGTTTGCAAGCTACACTACCTATGGGACACCTAACCAGTGGACTGTGTCACTGTAATTTGATGTTCCTTCAAAACCTGCTTTGCCACACCATTGGAATTTACTTCTCTTGAGCTGGGGACTGTCAGACTGTGTGGCTCACTGTTGGTCATCTGGCTTGCTGTTTGTTGTCTGTGCCCAGATAGCCTAAATTGCTCTACAGAGGACTTTGCCTCCCATATCTTTCCTCTATTTCCCTTGACTTTCCTCCTGTCCCACTATAATGCTCCCTCTACACCTGGGTTTCAGCAATACCTCTTCATTACATTACCCTTGATCATGCTCTACCAGGCCTCCCACACCCACCTCACCACCAATTTGGATCACTTGGTGTTCCCTTGTCCCTGGGTTTGCTAACACCACTTCATTTCTCCCCACCTCCTCTTACCCCATTTCCGTCCAGAGCTGTCAGTCCATTGTTTTTCCTCCAGATTTTTCATCCAGCCTATCTTATTTAGACAGGCCTTTGGAGATAATAACATGTACTAAACAAGACAGGGCAAAACCAAGCAACAATATACAACAAAACAACAACAAAAACCCACTGACAAAGAACAAAACAAAACACATCAAGAAAGAAAAGCTTGTAGTTAGTTCAAGGATTATTTGGTGGCCCTTAGTAGTGTTTTCCAGTCCAGTCTGTTGGGGCACCATGCCCTGGCCCCAAAGTCCACTTTCAGCATTCCCTGGGGACCTTGCTGCTCCATTCCCTTGCTGTTCTGCTGCACTCCCCCAGTGCTTTCCCTTGATGTGACGGGATCAGGACGGGTGCAATTCCCACACTGTGTCCCCGGTGCTGTCCCCCGCAGGGCCATGGGTCAGTGAGGGACATCATGTCTCATAATGGGCCTGGCTATGTGGTCCTCTCTGTGGACTGGCTGCTCTAATTGGGGTCATGGTCCTCTAGGCCTGGTGGGCAAGGGTGTGCTCCACTCTCTCCTCACCCCCCTTCATCTGCTCCCGTGTGCTCTGTTCAGATATGTCCCTCTCCCAGAGCTGCAGACTCAATGTCGTTCTTTGAAATAAATTCTTCTGGGCGGAGAGGCAGGTGTCCACTTAGTACTTGGGACTGGGGCCAGTCCCCCAGACCTCTCAAGTGGTTCCCTACTCCATGCTGGAATGTTGCATTCACACATTGGGGCACTGGATTGAAGTCTGGTCCCTCTCTCCCTGTGGAGATATAAACAATACCCTCCCCTTGGGTGGCTTAGCGCCCCGTGCCCCCGCTACCCATTTCTTCCTTATTTTCATCATTTTTTTCCTTTTCCCCACCTCCTCCCCAGATGTCTACCATGTGCATCCCTGCATTTGATCTGGTCCCCACCATACTACACGGTCCTCACCACAAGAATGTTTGTATACAGTAGCTTTTTCCCTGTGCCCCTTTTGCATTTTTTTTAATGCTTACCTCAGTGGACCCATGTTCTACTTGTCCTTTTGTGCCTGACTTACTCCACTTAGCATGGTTTCCTCCAGTTCTTCCCATGCAGTGATGTGCTTCATACGTTCATCACTGCTTTTTAACGTTGCATAGTACTCCATTGTATGTATATACCACAGTGTTTTAATTCAATCAATCATCAGTTGATGGAAATTTGGGTTGCTTCCAATTCCTTGCGATTGTGAATTTACAGGCTGATTAGTCTTAACAGCACTAATAAAGCTCCTCAGTGTCCCAAAGCATGGATAAGTCTGGCACTCTTACTAATCCTTGGTGTGAAATAGCAAAGTTAATACCTGCAGTAGCACCACTTATAGATCAGGTGCTGGTTAAAGGAGAGGCTCTGAGTGATCGTATTTTCGATATTTTCCAGGAGTTTTGTCACGATGACAAGTATAAGGAAGGTGGTTGGCTGGTCCTTCTTACAATGGAAAGTGTGATTAAGGAGAGGGATGGTCTCAGAGCCTCAGAAGCATGCCACAGGTGCAGACTAACAGATGTGAAAGCTTCTGTCTGTGCTATAAATGAGAGCCTTCTCTCCTCTAGTAATAGAGCTGACATTGCTGAGAACCAGGTCCCGAGTCTCATTATGCAAATAGCTGAGTGACAATGTCAGTTGAATTGCAATTCTAGAGAAGTGGCTGATACCAAAGTGAGGGCATTGGTCAGAAAAAGTTTGGACCATGAAACATGGGATGGGAACATATGGGTTGATGATCCAGAAGAGGAGGATATTGGGCCCCTAGAAAAAATTGACCCACCCCAGGCAATAGATCCACACCTCCTTGCTGAAAGTGTTAATTCACTAGCAATAAAACAATCCACACCTGAACAGATTAGTCAAACTGTTCAAGTTGATATGCCAGGAGGGCTGCATCAGTAGCATTGCCTGAGGGAGATGCCTTAAAATATTTTGCTTAGAGCTCCTGGGAAATGCCCTCACCACCCATTATTTCCACTAGACCTGTCACTAAAACTAAGTCTCAGAAAGCTCCTAAAGGTGAGGTTGAAATGATTACCGAAGGAGAAGCACGCTATACTAATAAAAATCTGCTCGAGTTTTCAAATACGTACAAGCAGAAACTTGGGGACTATCCCTGGGAATGGTTGCCAAGGGTGTGGGATACTGGTGCACGAAATGTAATATTAGACCAGTCTGAGTTTCTGGATATGGGACCCCTAAGCACAGACTCTTCTTTCAATGTCTCTGTGAGAGAGGCTAAGAGAAGATCCAATTTTTATTTGGTTGGTACAATGAAGCATGGACTGCCAGATGGCCTAGATTAGACGAGCTTGAAGTACCTGACCTACCTTGGTACGCTGTAGAGGAAGGCATCCAAAAGCTTAGAGAAATTGGTATGTTGGAATGGCTCTTTCAGGATATTCCCATAAACCCAAAAAGGGGGTGTCCTGAGGCCATACCCTTTACCACAACCATAAGGAACAAGTTTGTGAAGTGGGCCCCAGCATCTCTTAAGACTTGTGTAATTGCTATTTTATGTGCACTAGGATTAACAGTGGGCACTGCCCTAAGTGAACTCTGACATTTTCTCACAATGGGGCTGATTGGTAGAGGGCAGGTGGCAGCACTTAATCAACAGAAACAGGTGCACGTGGTTATAATAGACAACAAGGTTTCTATAGTAATCAAAGCAACCTGTCTCATGTGGAATTATGGCATTGGCTGCTTAGTCACGCTGTCCCTAGGAATGAAATAGACGAGGAACCTACTCAATATTTATGTGATCTATACAGACAGAAGAATGGTAGCTCAGGTGAACAGCAGTATAGACAGTCACGATCGCTCAATCAATTCCCAGACCTGAGCCAATTTACAGACCAACAACCCCTAGAATGAGGGGGAGGCCGGGTCCCTTTGAAGGAGGACCCTGCTACATCACCAAAGGTCTATACTGTTAGTCTTTCTTCTAGCCTTCCCCAAAGGGATCTGCGGTCTTTCACAAGAGTGACTGTTCATTGGGGAAAAGGAAATAATCAAACTTTTGGGGGATTACTGGACACTGGCTTGGAACTGACACAAATTCCAGGAGACCCAAAATGTTCGAAGACCCACCAGTCAGAGTGGGGGATTATGGAGGTCAAGTTATCTATGTTGATTTAGCTCAGGTACGCCTCACTGTGGGCCAAGTAGGCCCCTGGACCCATTCTGTGATCATTTCCCCAGTTCCAGAATGCATCATTGGAATAGACATACTAGTAACTGGCAGAACCCCCATATTGAATCCCTGAAATGTGGAATAAGGGCTATTACGGTAAGAAAGGCCAAGTGGACACCTTTAGAACTGCCATTGCCTAGGAAAATAGCAAACCAAAAACATTACCGTATTCCTGGAGGGATTGCAGAGATCAGTGCCACCACCAAAGACTTGAAAGATGCAGGGGTAGTTATTCCTACCACATCCCCGTTTAACTCACCTATTTGGCCTGTATGGAAGACAGACGGATCCTGGAGAATGACAGTGGATTATCGTAAACTTAACCAGGTGGTGACTCCACATGCAGCTGCCATTCCAGATGTGATTTCATTGCTTGAGCAAATTAATACTTCTCCTAGTACGTAGTATGCAGCTATTGATCTGGCTAATCCCTTCTTCTCAATACCAGTCTCAAAGGACCACCAGAAGCAGTTTGCCTTCAGCTGGCAGGGGCAAAAATATACTTTCACAACTTTCACCCAGGGGTATATCAACTCTTCTGCCCTGTGCCATAATTCAGTCCGAAGAGAACTTGATCGCCTGTCTATTCCACATTATGTCACACTTGTCAATTATATTGATGACATTATGCTGATTGGACACATTAAGGAGGATGTATCAAAGACTCTAGATTCATGGGTACAATATCTGCATACAAGAGGTTGGGAAAATTAACCCAACAATAATTCAGGCACCCTCCACCTCAGTAAAATTTTTAGGGGTTCAGTGGTGTTGGGCATGTCGAGATAGTCCTACTAGAGTAAAGAATAATCTATTACAATTGCCCCCGCCCCCAGCGACTAAACAGGAGGCAAAATGCCTCGTGGGCCTTGTCACATTTTGGAGGAAACATATCCCTCATTTGGAGGTTCTACTCCAACCTCTTTATCAAGTGACACAAAACCTCCACTTTTGAGTGGAGTCCAGAACAAGAAAACAGTCTTCAACAGGTTCAGGCTGCTGTGCAAGCTTATTTGCCTTTGGGACCATATGATCCAGCTGACCCAACAGTGCTAGAGGTGTCAGTAGTCTATACAGATACAGTGTGGAGTCTTTGGCAGACCCTATTGGTGAATCACTGCGTAGACCATTGGGATTTGGGAGTAAAGTCCTGCCATCTTCTGCAGACAACTACTCCCCTTTTGAAAAACAGCTGTTGGCCTGTTACTGGGCCTTGGTGGAGACTGAACGCCTCACCATGGGCCACCAAGTCACCATGAGGCCTCAACTACCCATCACAAACTGGGAATTGTCTGGCCCATGGAATCATGAAGTTGGACATGCACAGCAACACTCCATTGTTAAATAGAAGTGGTGTATACGAGATCGGGCCAAAGCAGGACCTGAGGGGACAAGTAAGTTGCATGAAGAAGTGGCCCAAATGCCCACAGTCTCCACTCCTGTCACATTACATTCTTTCTCCCAGTCAGTACCTATGGCCTCCTGGGGAGTTCCTTAGCATACTTTAACTGAAGACCAAAAAGTCATGCGTGGTTTACGGATGGGTCTGCATGATATGTACGTGCCACTCATAAGTGGAGAGCAGCAGCACTACAGCCCCTTTCTGGGATCTCCCTAAAGGACAGTGGTGAAGGGAAATCTTCCCAATGGGCAGAACTTTGAGCAGTGCAATGGCCATTCAGTTTGCATATAAGGAAAAATGGCCAGATGTGAGACTGTATACTGATTCACGGGCTGTGGCTAATGGCTTGGCTGGATGGTCAGGGAATTGGAAGGAACAACATTGGAAAATTGGTGACAAGGAGGTGTGGGGAAGAGGTATGTGGATGGACCTCTATGAATGGGCCAAGAAATTAAAGGTAATTTTATCTCATGTGAATGCTCACCAAAGGGTTACCTCCGAAGAGGAGGACTTTAACAATCAAGTGGATAAGATGACACGCACTGGAGACTGGCCCTCCTCTTTCCTCTGCCACTCCTGTTATCGCCCAATGGGCACATGAACAAAGTGGACATGATGTTAGGGATGGAGGTAATGGTTGGGCTCAGCAACATGGACTTCCACTCACCAAGGCTGACTTGGCCACTGCCACTGTTGAGTGCCCCATTTCCCAGCAGCAGAAATCAACATTAAGTCCAAGAAATGGGACCATTCCTTGGGGAGATCAACCAGAAACGTGGTGGCAGGTTGATTACATAGGATGCCTTCCATCATGGAAGGAGCAGCATTTTTTTCTTACTGAAATAGACACCTACTCTGGATATGGATTTGCCTTCCCTGCATGCAATGCTTCTGCCAAAACTACCCTTCGTGGATTTACAGAATGCCTCATCCACCTGTATGGCACCCCACATAGCATTGCTTCAGATCAAGGAACTCACTTTACAGCAATTACTGTGCAGCAACGGGCCCATTCCCATGGAATCCACTGGTCGTATCATGTTCCTCATCATCCTGAAGCTGCCGTCTTGATAGAACGATGGAATGGGTTCCTAAAGACACAATTATGCTGTCAACTAGGTGACAACAACTTGCGGGGCTGGGGCAATGTTCTCCAGGAAGCTGCATATGCTCTAAACCAGCAGCCAATATATGGTACTGTGTTTCCAATAGCCAGAATTCATGGGTCCGGGAGCCAAGGGGTGGAAGCTGGAGTGGCACCACTCACTATTACTCCTAGTGATCCCCTTGTAGCATTCTTGCTTCCTGTCCCAGAATCCCTGTGTTCCTCAGGCCTGGAGTTCCTGGTCCCAAAGGAAGGAACTCTCCCACCAGGAAACACGGTGTAGATTCCATTGAACTGGCAGCTGAGAATGCCTTTGGATCCGGAAGGGAGTCACTGTACTGAGTGGTGTGATTGATCCTGATTACCAAGGAGAAATTGGTCTGGTGTTACATAATGGAGGTAAAGAAGAATATGTCTGGAATCCAGGAATTCCCATAGGCCGACTCTTAGTGTTACCATGCCTTGTGATTAAAGTAAATGGTAAATTACAGCAACCCAATCCTACCAGGACTTATAATGACCCAGACCGCTCAGGAATGAAGGTCTGGGTCACCCCACCAAGCAAAAAACCACAGCCAACTGAGGTGCTTGCTGAGGGCAAAGGTAACACAGAATAGGAGGTAAGCTATCAGTTACGACCACATGATCAATTGCAAAAGTGTGTTTTGTAATTGTCAATGTATTTTCTTTGTATGTGCTCATTGCATATCTTTCCTTGTTCATGTATCATATATCAGATACAATTGGACTCAGCGTGTTTTTATTTATATGTATGATAGATATTTGATGATAAGTATAAGTTTGATTTCATTAATGTCCGGAAATTATATAAATATATATGGCTAAAGAATTGTGTACAGGTGCCAAGTTGGCAAGGGCTGGATTGAGGTAGTTTATTGTGCCAACCTGGCTGATAAACACATGTGGGATTAATGGAAGGGCTGAGAGATAATTGGCTCGGTGAGCCTCGCCTTTTTTGTCTCTTTCTCTTTGATCATCAGACCAATGTGTGGCTGCCTTGCTTGTTCTTTGCCTCAATTTGCAAGCTATACCACCTATGGGACACCTGACCAGTGAACTGTGTCGTTGTAATTTGAGGTTCCTTCAAGACCTGCTTTGCCAAACCTTTGGAATTTACATCTCTTGAGCTGGGGATTGTCGGACTGTCTGGGTGACTGTTGGTGACCTGCCTTGCTATTTGCTGCCTGTGCCCGGATAGCCTGAATTGTTCTACAAAGGACTACCCAGCGGCCCTCAAGACTTGAAGGACTGCCAGTGTCTCACAACTGTCTCACAGGAGTGAGTTGCACTGAGCCATTTGTACTTCTTTATAATTTGATTAACTGTTTATTTCTTTTGTTATATATCTATCTTTATAAATATATATAAAATTATTAACATTCTGGTTTTGTTTCTCTAGCAAACCCTGTATAACACACCTTCCTTCCATTGATTTTAGTTCACTTGTTGTTCACTTGCCTCTGTGTTGATACCCCCTTCCTTTCTCTCACTTCCCCTTCTCCTCTATCCCCCAGAACCATTGTTCCTGTTTCTTTTAATCTCCGAATTATTTAATCCCACCTGTCTTATCTAGATAGACATGCAGATACATTATTAAGTGCAAAAAACAGGCAAAACCAAATAAAACAACAAAGGAAGTCAAAACCAACCAAACAATAACAACAACAGCAAAAGCAAACACAAAATAACAATAACAAAAAGAAAGCCACTGACAAAAATGGGAAAGCCTATATATAGTTCAAGGTCTGTTTGTTGACCTTTACTAGTGTTTTCCAGTTAAGTCTGATGGGGTGCCACACTCTGCCTCCTAAGTACATTTTTGGTATTCCCACCAGGTTTCATTACTCTGCTCCCCCTGATGCTCTGCTGCATGCCCTCAGTGCCTCGCCCCAGCGTGATGGAGCCAGACCAGTGTCCCTAGTATTTTAAATATCAGAAAGATCACCCAAAGTGAACACATTTCAGTGGAGCTTCAAGACTAAGACAAAAATGGAATAGCCTGTCCACTTCCCATAAATTAGCCACTGAAAACTTTATAAATAACAGTGGGACATTGTCAGATATAGTAGCTAAAGATGAGCCCCTCAGGTTGGAGGACACTTAACAGATGACTGGGAAAGAGCTGCCTCCTCAAATTGGAGTCAGCGATAATGATATGGGTGGAGTAAAGTATTTGAGATTTGCTTCATCATATGCTGATAAAGATAAAGAAATAAAAAAGCGCTGCCAACATCCGTTGTGAGTCAATGTGGAATATACAAAGTATAAATCAAGGCAAATTGAAAATCATAAAAAATAAAGCAGAGTGCATAAAGATTGACAGGTTAGGTATTAGTGAGCTGAAATCGATTGGTATTGGCCAACTGAATCAGACAATTATATTTTCCCATGTCAGGAATGACAAATCCAAGAAGGAAGATAGCCCATCCATTTTCAAAAAGAATATTTCAAGATCTATGTTGAAGGATAATGCTGTCTGTGACAGGATAATATCTATGTACCTACAAGGAAATCCCATGAATAAAAGTATTATTCAAATTTGTAAAAAACCACTGAAGCTAATGATAAACTGATGAATTATACCAATTTCTTCAATCTGTAAGCTATCAACGATGAAATCAAGATACACTGATAATCACTAGTAATTGGAATGCAAAAGTTGGAAGCAGGGGGAAAGAACAATTTTTGAAAAATATGGCCTTCGTGAGAGAAATAAGCTGGAGACCCCATGATAGAATTTTCCAAGACCAATGATTTCTTCACTGTGTATTTTTGAGAAAAGGTTATTTTGAGAAAATGCCTTTTCTCAAAAACATAAATGTCTGTAGTCATGGACCTCACCAAGTAGAATGTACAAGAATCAAACTGATTACATCTGTGGAAAAGGTTAGTGGAAAAGTTCAAAATTATCAGCCAAAACCAGACCGGGGGCCACCAGGGTAATAGATTAGCAATGGTTTATATGTAAGTTCAGATTGAAGTTGAAGAAACCTAAAACAAGGCTGAAAGCCAAAATATGACCTTGAGTATATCCTATCTGTGATGGTTAGGCTTTGACTTCTCCATGATATGGGCTAACATAATATTGTCAACTTCATGATGGGATCATCTGTGAAACAGCCAAGCAGTTAATCTCATCACAGTCCTGATAAAATAGAGGGAGGTTTCATTCAGGTTGTGACTTGCTCTTCATAGGGAATGAAAATGTGTAGATAGTGCTAGTTCAATTCTACTGCTGGATCCGGATCCTGCATCTGGTTCATTGGCCTTGTGTTATATTACCTGCCAATCTCAGGAGCCATCAGCAGATGGGCAACCTTGGATTTAATCATCCAATCTTGGATTCACTTAGCTCTGTGTCTACCATCCTGTGGTCTTTCGACTTCATCTTCTTGATTCCTGTTCTTTAGTCCGTGCATGTATGGAGTCAGGAAAAAGCCTTCAGCTTCTTGAGCAGACTTACCCACTTCTATGGAGTAAGCCATTTCTTGATATAAATCTCTTTCTGTACACATACAAGAGTAATTGGTCTTACTTCTCTTGAGAACCAAGTCTAACACATGACCTGAATTTAAAGAACATCTCAAGAACAGATTTGACACATTGAACACTAATTATAGAAGACAAGATGACATCAAAATCATCATACTTGAAGAAAGCAAAATAATCATATGAAAGAAAGAAAAGATCAAAGTGGATGTTAGAAGAGGCCCTGAAGCTTGTTTTTTATTATAGTAGAGTAGCTAAAGGAAATGGAAGAAATGAAGATGTGAAGGAGCTGAACAGAACATTTCAATGTGCAACGCAAGAAAAATGTAAAGTATTGTAATGAAACATAAAAATATAAAAAATGGCTGTAACAATGAGCTCAAACATAACAATTCCAAAGAAAGCAATTTTTTTTTTAATTTGTGCATAAGGTCTCTATGAGTCTGAACTGACTTGGTGGTTCCTACCACCACCACCACCACCACCACCAACAACAACAACAACATGATGCTGAACAGGCTCCTGCAGAGCTTTGGCCGATTAAGAAGTAAGGTCTGGTGACTTACGAATGGCTCATAATAGTCAAAATACTACAACAGATTATGAGATGCTGCATGAACGGGCAGTACTTTGTTTCATTTTGCATGGCATAACTATGAGTCTGGCAGCTAGCAATAACTATATGTGTGTGAAATTGTTAAAATATCTGCCAACTTGTGAGTTCATGTGAGATCGAGTGTTTTGTACCCTTTGCAAGAATTGTTAAAAGTTTAGGGTTCCCAGTGGTGCTGATTTATTTTTATGCCTGCAAAAGCTTGCCTCTATTTTCAGGATGGGTGACTGCGAGAGTGGAATGTTGCATCCCTTCTCAGGCCTGATTTTTCAGGCCTCCATAAAATGTAGAATTTCTTTCGGTAAGCTTTCCTGCCAAGTACATGATGTCATTAAATGTAATAGTCCTCTACATTTGCAAGTGTTACATTTTCGTTTCAGTATGTAAGAGTTATTGCAGTCCACAGCATAAAACATTCTTCTTGGAAATCACACCTTTAATAGAAATGGGTTTTAAAGCATGTACATTACTTCAACCTCAGAAAAATACAACTGGAATCTGTCACTTTAAAAATGTATTTGTAAAACATGTTTATAGTTTTTTATGTGTTGTTGTTTTCTTCTCTTTCACTTTCTTTCTTCCATTTTTATTGTCTTCTCTCTATTCTTAATGAGATTTCAGGAATCTACTTTGCCCTTACTCTTCTAAGACCAATTGGCTGATAGAATGTGAGGCCAGTGAAAGCCGCAGGTAAATTAATAGCGGAGTCAGTGTCTGAGAGCCATGCCCGACTGCTCTTGAAATCCTTCTGAAGCCTGAATTATTTGTATTAAGATAGGCCAGCGCTCAGGCCCCTATGAGTCAATTCTTTGTAACAGTTGCCAATATTTTTATACCTGAGAGAGCGGCTTCATTCTTTATTATTGCTCAGGAATCAATACTCCCATTGCCCTCACAAAATGCTATACAAGCATTATTGGCATTTCACTTGGCAGTGAAGGGTATCAACATCAATCTTGCCAACTGCACACTTCGCTAACCCTGCTCCACTTCTCCCGCATCTGTTCCTATTCCATCTGGGCTGTCTGGCTTCTTGATGTCAATGGGAATCCCTAGCATTGCCCTGACACGTTCTGTGATAAGGAAATGGAAAGGCATCATTTAGCCACTCACAGAAATAGCTCCTCTTCTCCCTACCCTGGCTCATTTTGTGCTTGAAGGTTTTGCAGCTTTTAATGAAAGATCATTTTCCACCGCCCTGTGGATTTTAAAATTGCCTGTTCAGTACTCTTCATTAATAACCAAATAGCAGCTTCTAATTCCATCCATCGGAAGTTACTGTGCATTTTAAAGTAATAGCTGGCTTTGAGAACGGCCCTTAAAGTAACAGATCTTAAAAAAATAAAAACTCACTGCATGAAGGTGCAAAATACACAATCGCCAGGGTGGAATGGCAGCTATGATTGCTCTAAATGCCACCTATAGATTCCCTGGTTGCTGAGTAAATTTGGTCAGATATTCAGCACACAGAAGTTCTCCTTCCACCATGAAATTTTGAGGTGATATCTAAATGATAACAGTTCAAAAGGATTCTGTTAACTCCTCTACCTCATGTTACAAAGTGTTCACACAGTAATGGGCGCTGTGTGATCAAAGAAACGTATACAGAACATATCGAGAGCTTCCACAGCTCAGTAAGAAAAAAACTCAAATATGAATGAGTAATGCATCTGAGCGGACATTTCCCCAAAGACCATGTACACGAGGGTGATATGCACATGACAAGGTGTTCCCCAGCATTATCATTAACTGAACCTGACTCCCTATCGTTGAGTCAGTGCTCACTCATATCGACCCCTGTGGATTCCTCAGACTGGAACTATTTCAGGCAGTAGAGAGCCCAGTCTTTCTCCTGCGGAGCTGCTGGTGGTTTTGACCTCCAATGCGCAACCACTACGCCGCCCGGGCTTCGTTCATTATCATTAGAAAAATGTAAATTAAAACGACAATGAAATACCACTCCATAGCAGCTAGAATAGTTACAGCCAAAAAGATAGATATGAATGAGTGTTGGTGGGAGTGTGGGAAACTTGGAACACATACATTGTTGGTGAAAATCTAAAATGGTACAGCCATGTTGCAAAACAGTCTGGGAGCTCTTCTCAAGGTTAGACATAGAGCTATTGTATGATCCAGTGATTCCATCTTTAGTTATATACCTGCGTTAGTCCAGGTTGACAAGAGAAACACATCCAGAGGCACTCAAATATGTGTATAAGAGAGAGCTTTATAGACAGAACAATTGAATATTGAGAAACCATCCCAGCCCAGTCCAGATCACGTCCATAAATCCAAGATTAGCCCATATCTCCAATACCAATCTATAAATTCCTCTTCAGATTCATGAAACATGTGCAATGACGCTGAATACAGGAAGATCACAAGCCAGTGGGTGGAAAGTCTTGTGGATCCAGTGGCAGTCGAGGCATCTCAGCACTGACAGGAGTCTTCACATGGCTCATTCAGTTCCAGGACTCTAGAATAGATCCATGTATCATGTCAGCAAGCATGTCTCATAGAGAGTGAGTGTGTGTCTTGTTTCCAGCAAGCTATTTATCTCCTTAGCACCTCCATGTGATGTCATCAAGCTGTGACCTAATTGACAGGTTAAACTCCATCCCTTCACCCTTAAGTCTCAAATTGATAATATATTATATAACTACCACATACCAAAGAGACAAAGAAGCATATGTGCACAAAAAACATGTACATGAATGTTCACAATCACATTATTTATGACAGCAAAGGACAAATAACAAGTGTACATCAACATAGTCAAGAAGATATAGTTTGACACATCCAAACACTGAAACCATGTTTATTTGTAAGAATGAATGAAAAATGTTAATAATGATATAGTATGGCTTAACCTGAAAAGCATGATGCTAACTTAAAAAAAAATCTAGTCACAAAAGTCAATATATTGTGTGATTCCTCTTCTGTGATGTTTCCAGGACAGACAAATCTGGAGATACAGAAAGTAAATTGGTGGTTTCCAGAATATGGAAGTTGTTGGTATTGGGGAAAAACAGGGGTTTAGTGTTTTTTTAGGAGAGAGGTGATGAAAATGTTCTAAAATCAGATAGTGGTCATGACTGTAAAACTCTATGAATATAGTAAAAATAATTAATTGTACCCTTTAAATGAGTGGTTTTACTATTTCTGAATTGCACACCAATAAAGGGATTAACTTTTTAAATGGTAATCTGAAGAAAGGAAGTTATATTGCTGGTAATTAAATAATACCTACTTAATTTAAAAATAATCCAGTGTTTTTGTTTTTTTTCTTTGATGCTTCCCAACGTTCCATTTTTATTGACATTCCACCCTGAACCCCCCTTTTTAAAATGAGTTTCTTACCAAATAGATGAGTTTGTAGAATATTGTGAAGGAGGCATTAGAATATGCTCATTAAAAAAAGTGTGCAGATAGAATTTTTCCAAGCTATAGGAAGCAGAAGACCCATTCACACTTGGCACACACAAAAAAGTTGTAGATAGGGAAATCTCAGATGAGTTGAATACAATGTAATACATGAACTTTCCTCTCATTAAAATAATGATTTCTGGATGGTTAATCTAGGCTGCGGTATGGAACTGAGGAACCACATTAACTACCCTCTAGTTTTTTTTTTAATGTTTTGTCCTCTTACTATTATGGTTTTTATTTGTTTGAACTCATTCATCATGTTAGGTTTGCATATATTCTTTTGTATATTTAAGATAGTTTGGTACATGAAAGTCAAGATAGATAACCCATCAGAAGCAGTAACAGGAATAATGGGTCCCTGAGGGTACAGGAAGAGAGCACGAGTAGGGAGGTTGGGGAAGGGGAGAAGGAGAGTTTGAGCTGGTTGTATTGATGACAGCATAACCCCACTTCATCGGATTGAACGACAGAATTGTATATGAGTAGATATATTGGATTTGGTTAGATATGGCAAAAATAAACAAACAAAAAACCTACTATAGAAAGGAGAAAAGGAATAAAGATTCCTGGGAGATATGGTGTGGAGGGGAGGTGATAAAGGGTAGCTGATATCAAGGAGTTCAAGAAGAAAGGGAAAGTTTTGAAACTATTGTGGTAACAATTATACACTGCTTGATTAGATTGAACTATGGAATGTTATATCTGTAAGAGGTCCCAATAAAATGATGAGTAAATTAATTAAATAATAACTTCTGACTGTTTATGTTGAAGTCTCAATGTTGAAACACTATAGGAGTCCTGATGACATAGTACTTACGTGACAGACTGCTAAGTACAAGTTCAGCAGTTCAAAACCACCAGCTGCTCCATGGAAGAAAGACTGGGCTTTCTACTCCCCCAAATAGTTACAGTCTCAAAACGCACAGGGGCGGTTCTGCCCAGTCCTATAAGGTCACTGTGAGTTGGTATTATCTTCAGGGCAGTGAGGCGACGTGAAGTGATAATATACCTTCTATTGTATAAGGTTTCTCCCCCTTCCTCTCTAAATGTAAAAATATTAGCCACTTCTATAAAGTTTGAAATGCTAAGAGCCACCTCCCGTGCTCTGTGCCCACCCCACCCCCACGCAAATACAAACAAACTCACTGCCACTGAGTCAATTCTGACTCATAGGGACCCCTTAGGACAGGATAGAGCAGTTCTCTGTGAGTCCTGTCCCGGACTATAACTACTTTCTCTGGGGGGGCTGGCATTTCGAACAACTGATCTTGAGGTTAGCAGCTCATCGTGTAACCAGTACTCCACCAGGGCTCCGTTGCGATGCTAAGAGATGATCAGTAGTCTGGAAATTTGGGCTGAAATCAGAACACCTCTCAAGACAAAATTATAAAATTAGTGTTGCTCTTTAATCTGAGCTCCTCCTTGCCTTTCATGGTATGTGCCTGAGAAAATTTAAGTTGCTCGGATCAAATAAACTACATCCAGAACTGGCTGTGCTATTTCGTGACTTGTGCTCCAGCAAAGTCCATCTATTTATTCTCCTTCTTTCAACATCTAATCAGGGTTGGTTATTTGGTGCTGCCCTAGTATTTGGAGTCAGAGGGAGGTATTTCTGTTCTGGTTCATCGTTTGTTGTCCCAGCGTCTTTGAGCAAGTGATTTGTTTACTTTGAGCCCCTGCCTCTTGCTCACACAAAAAGGGCTGTGGATAATGCAGATGGCGGTAAGTAGGATGATCATAATGTCAATTCACAGGGTTGTTTTTAAGATAGAGATGTCATATGAAAAAAGATAATTTAAAGAGACTTGTAAGAATGTTTTCAAAGCATACACGTAATCACTGATGGCTTTAAATGTTACTTTAAATACAGAAATCAGAAAATGTGTTGTGTGCTCTGAAACACGGAGATATATTACAGAGAGTAGTTTTTGCCTTAAAGGACAAACAGAGGTTTGGAAATTCGATATTCTGTATTTATAGTCATGTATATGTGTGAATCTAAGATTATAAATTCCTGTCAATGATATTCCATTTCAGAATTACATTAGCTTCAATAGTGGTAAAATGACAAAGCTTACAATTCATCTGAAAAGAGGGCAATTCTTTCCCAGGAGAAAAAAATGTTGATATCTTTTGGCATCACTTTTCTAAGAGAATTTTCTTTTCTGAGCCTCTCTTACCAGGAGGGAGAAAGCGACTATGAAAATATATTTGTTCACTCAATTTGTCTTTTCTGATATCAATGACAAAGCTCATCTCCTGAGTTTTATATATTGTAAATATTCTCTTCACTGCATCTTAGTTTGCATAAATAGTTCCAAAAACAAAGGGAAATGTATATACTCTCTACCAAATGAAAAAATCTATATTGGGCAGGTGGAGCTTTTGTAATATGCATTTTTTTCCCACTAGGCCAGCATCAAACAACTTGCCCTCAGTTAGTGCACCCAGTGGCGTCACCTGGGAAGGTTCTTTCTGGTCATAGAGAATTTTTTCGTAAAAGCAGTTTGGCTCAAACCTTGTTTTTGGTGATGGCCAATTTAAGAGAACAGCGTGCACCTGTGAAATTTTGTTTCCTGCTGAGGAAAAAACGACGCAGAAACTGTTGTGATGTGGAACACAGTTTATAAGGACAGCACTAAGGGAAAAACTCAAGTGTACAAGTGGTTTTCTCATTTCAAAAAGCTGAAATGTTGGTTGACATTTGCTGATGACAAACCTGATTCTGGAAGTCTGTCAGCTTCCTGAACAGCCTAAAAGGTCGACTTGTAGCGCATTTGAAGTTTGTTCCACCAGACTGTTAATCAAGCTTTCTATTTAGAGGATTCTGGAAAGATTGTGTATGTGTGTGACAAAAAAAGGCATGATTGTGGCAAACAAGAGACTTTTGGGCACCATGGCAATGGATATACTCAGGCAGCCATATCAGTGTGCTAGTTTTTGGCAAAAACAAGCATGCATCTCTGTCCCCAGACACCTTACTACCTGATCTCACTTTTTGTGAATTCTTTTTGTTTCCATGAATGAAGAGGAACATGAAAGGAGAGTGATTTGATGATGTAGAAGAGGTGAAGAAAACAAAATGGGGGAGGTGAACCAGCCATCAAAATTGGAATTGCAGATTTGACAAATGTATTAAGTGTAATGGAGAATACATTAAAGGTGATACCGTTGTTTTGTAAAAAAAAATTTAAATACACAGCTTTGAAAAAAATTCCTGTTTGATTGCATACTCCATCATATTCTTAAGCAGAAGCAACTCAGTTGCAGTTTTGTCACATACTAAACAAGTGACTGTGGGTAAGACCTGCCCCTTGTTCATGTGTCTGTTGAAGGCAATTAAAAAAACTTTGTAAAAATGTTTCGTAAATGGCAAAATTTTATACAAATGAAAAGCACCATATTTAAAATTATTTTCCTTTAAGGAAAAAACAACAGCCTGTTTTACTATGACATCATCAGGTTGAGTAGGACAATTATGTATCGTGACTCTGAATCACAGCGATCCTGCCTCAATGATAATCCATGTCATCAGAGTTAGGATTTTTCTCCATTGGGTTTTCACTTGTTGGTTTTCAGAAATATATCATTAAAACTTACTTCTGAGGTGCACTCAGATGGATTTGAACCATCAACCATTCGGTTAAGCAGCTGAACATGATGACCATTTACACTTGAGGTGTATCCAAGGACTCCTCAAATATGAAACAGTGCTCTAATAGTTCAGTTCAGAATGGGCCATCTGGCCTATTTTTTGTTCGTTTAAAAAATACTTTAACTGGGGGCTCTTACATGTCTTATCACAATTCATATGTTCCTCCAATGTGTCAAGCACATTTGCACATATACCACCATCATTATTTTCAAAGCATTCTCTTCCCACTTGAGACCCTGATATCTGCTCCTCATTTCTTCCCCCTCCTTCCCATGACCACCCTCCCTCACAAACACTTGATAAGTTATAGATTACTTTTTCCATATCTTACATCAACCTCCATTCCACTCACCCAATTTTCTGTTATGCATCCCCCTGGGAGGTGGTTCTAGTTTGATCCCTATGATTGATTCCCCCTTTCTTCTCAGCCCTCCACCCCCAATCCTCCTGGTATCTCTGCTATCCTTGTTGGCCCTGAGCAGTTTATCTATCCAAAATTCCCCATGTTATAAACTCGTATCTGTAGCAGTCTTCATGTTCTGGTCTAATCTGATGTGTAAGGTAGAATTGAGGTCATGACAGTGGAGGGGAAGGAAGCACCAAAGAGCTAGAGGAAAGTTGTGTGTTTCATTGGTGTTATACTGTACCAGACTGCCCATCTCTTCTCTCTGACCCCTCTATGAAGTAATGTCCAACTGTCTACAGGTGGACTTTGTGTCTCCACTCTATGCCCCGCCCCCCATTATCATTGGGTATGGTTTTATTCTGGGTCTTAGATGCTTGATACCTGGTCCCATCGACACCTAAGGGTCACACAGGCTGGTGTACTTCTTCCATGTGGGCTTTGTTGCTTCTGAGCTAGATGGCCACTTGTTTATCTTCAAATCTTAAAGACCCTAGACACTATATCTTTTGATAGCTAGGCAACATCATCTTTCTTCACCACATTTGCTTATGCACCCATTTTGTCTTCAACAATCGTGTCGGGAATGTGAGCATCACAGAATTGATTGTAGTCAACTTGTTCCTTTGTCCTGGGGTTGGCTCCCACCCCTATTTCCTTTCTCCCATCTTCTCTTCTCCCGTCTCCCCCCGGAACCATTGGTCCCATTCTTTTTCTCTCCAAATTATTTACCACCTATCTTATCTAGATAGACATGCAGATACATTAATAAGTGCAGAAACTAGGCAAAGCCAAATAAGACAACAAAGGAAGTCAAAACCCCCAAAAAACAAATAAACAATAACAACAACAGCAAAAAACAAAGACAACATAGCAATAACAGAAAGAAAGCCACTGACAAAAATGGAAACGTCTATAAATAGTTCAAGGTCTGTTTGTAGGCCTTTACGAGTGTTTTCTAATCGAGTATGATGGGATGCCACACTATGTCTCCCAAGTCTATTTTTGGTATTTCCTGGAGGTTTCATCAGTCTGCTCCCCTTGCTGTTCTGCTGCATGCCCTCAGTGCCTTGCCTCAGCGTAATGGGGTCACACCATGCACTATTCCTGCACTGTGCTTCCAGGGCTGTCCCCCGCAGCGCCATGGTTCAGTGAAGGACACCATGTTCTGTAGGCTGGCCCTATGGTTCTCCCTGTACATTGTCTGCTCAGAACAGGAAAATCATCCTCGTGCCTTGGTGGGCCAGGAGGCCCAGTATGTCCTCTCCTCCCTCTCTATCCCTTTGCATTTCTCCCGTGTGTTCTAATCCAATATGCCCCTCTCCCCAAGCTAGAGCCCCAGTGCTATCCTCTGAAGTACATTCTTTCGAGGGGGATGGAGGGGCTTCTCAACATAGTCGGGGTTGGGGCCGGCCCTGCAGACCTCTCTATTCGATCCCTGGTACATGCTGGTATGTTGTATTCACATCTTGGTGCATCAGGTTGAAGCCTGGTCTCTCTCTCCTACTGTGGACATATGAACAATACCCTCCCCTAAGGAGGATTAGTGCCCTGCTCCCCACTACCCATGTCTTATTTCCTTTTTTTTTTTCTTTACCTGTCTTATTTAGTTAGCTGTCATATGTATCCCTGGAGTGGTTGTGGTCCCTGTCATAGTTGCGGCACCTCAACCCAGTGATGCATGTACATGGTAACTTTTCCTCTATAGCCCATTATAAAAAAAAAACTTACCTCAGTGGACTCATGTTGTACTCCTTTTGTGCTTGACTTACTTCAATTAACATGATTTCCTACAGTTCTTCCCATACAGCAATGTGCTTTATGCATTCACCACTGCAATTTTGGGACACGTAGCACTCCATTGTATGTATGTACCAGTTTTTGATCCATTCTGCTGTTGATGGAAATTTGGGTTGTTTCCAACTCTTTGCGATTGCAAATTGGGCCGTTATGAACACTGGAGCACAGATATCCGGCCATAGTTTGTTTCTTGCCTCTTATGGGTATGTGCCCAGTAGGTGGATTGCTGGATCATAGGGTAGCTCAATCTCCATCTGTTTTAGTTGTCACCAAATCAATTTCCATAGTGGTTGTATATACCTACAGGTCTACCAGCAGTGGACGAGAGTTCCGATTTCCCCACAGCCCCTCCAACTCTTGTTACTCTCTGATTTTGTGAATTGGGCTATTTTTGCGGGTGTTAGGTGGCATTTCATAGTTGTTTTAATTTGCATTTCTCTTATGACAAGTGATCGGGAACATAATCTCATATGTTTATTGGCCATTCGGATTTCAGACTCTCTGAAATTTCTGCTCAGGTCTTTTGCCCACCTCCTCAGGGGGAAGTTAATTTTTTTCATATTGTAAGCTTGTAAAGTACTGTAGATTTTAGTAATAAGGCTTTCGTCTAATATGTCATTGCTAAAGATGACTTCCCAGTCTGTGGGCTCTCTTACTACTCTCTTGGTTAATTCTTTTATACACAGATGATTTATAGTCAGTATATTCCACTTACCAATTTGTGACTCCTCTGTATTAGTATCCTTCCCTCTTTCTGATAGCCTATGTATTCCCTGTGTCAAGGTTCTCAATCCTAATTCCCTCAAAAATGGCCCTAATTGTTTGGGATTTTACCTCAAGGTCTGTGGTCCACCTTGAGTTTATTCTCGTGCCTGGAGTAAGCTAAGGGTCTTGCTTCATTTTTCTGCAGGTAGATGTCCATTGTTTCCAGCACGATTTTTTAAAAGAGGGAATCCACTTCCCATTTGATATTTTTGGGGCCCCCATCAAAAATCAGTTGCCTGTATGCTGATGTTTTTATTTCTGGGTCTTCAGCTTTTCCATTGGTCTAAATGTATGTCATTATACAAGTACCGCACTGTATTGATAACTGTGGCCATATAACATGTGCCAGGTAGAGCAAGCCGTCCCACTTTGTGCTTCTTCTTGAGGAGTTCTCTGCTAATTCTGCATTTCTTCCCTCTCCATATGAAGTTGGTGATCAGTTTTTCCAACTCTTTGAAGAAGGGCGATGGATGGTATTCATATCGGGATAGCATTAAACTTATATAGTGCCTTGGGCAGAACTGACAGCTTTACTATGTTGAGTGTTCCAATTCATAAGCATGGTGTATTCTTCCATTTGTTAAGGTCAATCTTGGGTTCTTGTAATAGTGTTCTTTAGTTTTCCTATTACATATATTTTGGTTTTTTTTTAAGTCAGGTATGTCCCTAGATATTTCAATTTGTGCTTGGATATTGTAAAGGGTACTACCTTTATTATGATCTCTTCTGTGATCTTGTCTGATGTGTATTTCTATCCCATAGACTTCTGTTAGTTGATCCTCTATCCTGTTACTCTGCCATATTCCTCTATCACTTCCAACACTTCACTTATAGAGTTTCAGGGATTTTCAATGTATAGAATCATATCATCTGCAAATAACGATAAATGTGCCTCTTCCTTCCTCAGATGAATTCCTTTGATGTTGTTTCTTTGTCTTATGTTGTTAGCTAGGACCTGCAGTACGATGCTAAATAGGAGTGGGGACAAGGAGCATCTTTGTCTGGTCCCCTTTTACAATGGAATTGTTTTCATCTTTTCTCTGTTAACTACCATGTTGGCTGTTGTTTTTTTTCATATGTAGCTTATATAATATTCAGGAATTTTCCTTCTATTTCTATCTTCTTGAGTGTCTTAAACAGGAATGCATGTTTGATGTTATTGAATGCTTTTCCTGCATCTATCAATCTTATCATATGGTTCTTATCATTTTTCCTGTGAGTGTGACAAATAATACTAATGGTCTTTCATATTTTGAACCATTCCTACATCCCTGGTATGAATCCCACTTGGTCATGGTGAATTATTTTTTAATATGCTTTTTGTTCTATTGGCCAGTATTTTGTTAAGGAATTTTGTATCCATGTTCATTAGGGATATTGGTCTGTAGTTTTCAGTTCCTGTAGGATCTTTGCACACTTTAGGTATCAGCATTATACTAGCTTCATAGAAAGAGTTTGGGTTTTTCCATCTTTTTCTATGTTCTGGAAGAGTTTGTGTAGGATTGGTGTCAGTTCTTCCCTGAATGCTTGGTAGAATTCTCCTGTGAAACCATCTGGTCCGGAGGATTTTTTTTTTGTTGGAAATCCCTTGATAACCTTATCTATTTCTTCCATTGCTATGGGTCTGTTGAGGTTCTTGAAGTCCATCTGGGCAGTCTAGGGAGGGATTGTTTTTCCAAGTAATTATCCATGTCTTCCAAGTTGTTGAGTTCATTAGAGTACATGCCTTCATAGTACTGTGTATTCATCCTTTTGATTTCATTATGGTCCAGTGTAATGTCCCCTCTTTCATCCCTCACCCTTGCTACTGAAATTTGTTCCTTCCTTTCTCTGCCAGTGGTCTAACAATTCTGTTAATCCTTACAAAGAAACAACTTTTAGCGGCATTAATTTTTCCCATAGTTTTCTTGTTTTCCCTCTCCTACATCTCAGCTCTGATATTTATTATTTTTTTCCTTTTGGTATTAGTAAGATTCTTATGTTGACTCTGCTCTAATGTGTTGAAGTTTTCTGCCAGCATATCAAACACCAGTCTCCCTTTTCATATGTGCATATACTTCTATCAACATTCCACTGATAAATGCCTTTGCTGTATCCCAAAAGTTTGGGTACCTTGTATTTTCATTGTCCTCGGTTTCTAGAAACTTCCCGATTTCATCTCTGGTCTTGGCAAATACCCACTCCTTTTGCAATAGAGAATTATTCATCCTCACATTGTTTGCCCTTGTTTTCTTCACCATCCTTCTGTTGATTTCCAGCCTTGTGGCACAGTGATAGGAGAGAGACATCTCTATAATCTCTATGTGCTTGAATTTACTCAGGTTCGACTTGTGCCTAGCATGTGGTCTGTGTTCCAGTATGTGCCATGTGGGCTTAAAAAGAATGTGAAATATTTTGAATTTGGGTGGAAAGCTCTGAAAATATCTATCAGGTTAAGTCCTCTAATTGTGCTGTTTAGTTCCATAGCTTCCTTGTTGAGTTTCTTTCCCAGTGATCTATCTTTTTTCAGAGTAGTGTATTAAAGTTGCCTACTATAATTGTTGAGCCTATGATTTCTTTTTTCATCATTTGGAGGATTTGATTTATGAATTTCATGGGTCTTTCATTGGTTGCGCATATATTTATTATGCCCACTGATTCTTGGTTTCCTGTTCCCTTGAGCATTGTGTAGTGCCTTTCCTTGTCTCTTGATATGGCTTTTACCTTGAGATTAACTTTGTCATAGATTAAGACTGCTACTCCTGCTTTTTTGCATTGTCATTAGCTTGGTATATTTATCTCTAGCCTTTGATTTGCAACCTGTTTTTGGCTGGAAGTTTGAGATGTGTCTCCTGTACACAGCAGATCGATAGGCTGTTTTCTGAGCCAGTTTGTTAGTTCCTGCCTTTTAATGCCTGAGTGCAGTCCATTGATATTCAGTGTTATTACATCCATCTGTTGACTGTGTGATGTCATCTTGTACCTTTTGTTTTGGGTGTTTTCCTACCTACCTATTTATCTGTTTGTGTTTTGTGTGTGTGGTTCATTCTTGCCTTCTGTCCACTATTCAGATAATGTTATCTTAGGGGCTGTTTTCTCTTTGTCACCCTCTGGGTGCAGTTGTTCTATGTGATGGTCTCTTATTTACACTCAGGGAGTGTTCATCTTCTGCCCATATGGGTAAGGATCTTTTGTAGGGCTAGGTTTCTTTTTATGTATTCTTTGAGTTTTTCCTTTTCTGGCAAGATGCTTACTTGTCCATCCATCTTAACAGTTAATTTGGCCTGGTTTTGTATTCTTGGTTTTGCACATAATTTTCCTTCAATTTTCAGAATATGTTACTCTATTCCCTGCTCTTCTTCATCATGCCTGCAAATAGGGGACATATTATCTGGGTACCTTTATATGTGATTATTTGTTTTTCCCTAGCTGCTCTTATGATCTCCTTTCCCTCATAGTTGGTTTAGTTAACTATTATGTGTCTTGGTACCTTCTTCTTGGGATTCAGTCTGGCTGGTGCTCTTTCAGCTTCCTGAATGGTTGCCTGATTTTTATTTATTAAGCTGGGGAAATTTTCCTTTACGAAGTCCCTTCCTATTTTCACTGTTGACTTCTTTGTTGTGTTTTTTTCCAGTATTCCAATTATTCGAATATCATGCCTCTTCATGCCATTACACATGGCTCATAGTTTTTCTTCAGCTTCTCTGATTGTATTATTTGACAGATTTTCCCATTTGTTGAGGTCTGCTTCATTATCTCTAGGTCACTCGTGTGATGCCTTGCCTCCTCAAGTCAATTGGAAAAGTTTGTCAATTAGCCACTGCATTTCATCACTTCATCCTTCAAGCCTTGTATTTCCCTTTGTTGTGTTTCCTTTATCTTCTCTATCATTTCATACTCTTTCTGTATTACTTCCCTCATAATCTGTATGACTCCAAACAACATTCTGAAAAGTTCTTTCTGTGGTGGGTTAGTATCTGCTTCTTCTATGCACATTGTTAGGTTTATGACTTCTTCTGACATTGTCTTCTTTTCTCCTGCTTTTTCTTTGAGTTTCCTGGGGTGGTTGCTGTTTAAGTGTTGTTTAGAGTATCTTGGTGCCATCTTCCAGATTGAAGAGCACTGGGCTCTCTCTTGGGGGACCCGTATTAGTGCTTCTATGAACTACCTGTAGGTAACTGCACTGGGCAGGGGGGAGGTGGGTCAGGCTACAGCTGTATCTTCCTATGGTTTCAATCTGACCCTAGCGGACCACTATTCCATTATTTGGAATGTCAATAGGATAGTGCTCTCACAGGACACCATGTTGGGTGTTTGGGGCCCAATGGGGTGGCATTTAACTGGCTGATCTCTCAGTAAGCCATTGTGGTGAGTCTCACGGTCCTTGGAGCACCTCAGGTGGCAGGTGATGTTTCCCTCTGCAACTGGAGTGCCACAGAGTGTGTGTGGGTGTACCCTCCCTGGTGTATAGTACAGTATATGACAGGCTGAATTACCCTAGTTAGAGAGATCACTGTGGAGGTTGGATGGATGTTCCTGCAGTAGCGTGGAACACTACCAATGATGGGCAGGAGTTCCCCCAGTCATTTTTAAGGCCTTGGGGTGTAGACTGGAATTCTCCCAGCCATTTGACGGAGAGATACTCCAGCCATGGGGTATGTTGGAGGAGGGGCATTATTTCCACAGCTGCGTGCAAAGCCAACAAATGTGGGCAGGAGCTCCCCCAACTGGGTTGTCAGGTTTGCCCTAGGTGGAGGGGTGTGTCCTGTAGGCTGGTAGTGACTTGTGAAGAGAAAGAGAGGGAGAAGAGAAGAAAATGAGAGAAAGAAGAATATAATGACAGGAGCAAAAGTAAAAAGCAGACTAAGAGACACACATAATGCCAAGACAAAAACTTTTTTAATTAAAACTGAATTTGTGGAGACTATGGGGGTTAAGAGAGAAGAAACTAAAGAAAGGGGTAAAAGATGAAAGAGTGAAAGAAGAAGAAAAGAAAGAAAATAATAGAAGTAAATAAATAAATGGATGAACGAGTAAATAAATAAATAAAGAGATAGCTGAGCCCCATGCCATGCCATCTGTAGCACTTCCTTGTGCTGTGTACAGAACTGCCACAAGGGGCAGGCTGTAGCTCTCCTCAATTGGTGGGCAGAGTTGCCTTAGGCAGAGGGTATGGGCTGGAAACCAACAGTGATATGTATAAGGAAAGAGGAGAGAAACAGAAAAAAGATAGAGAAGAAGAGGGGGGAAAGAGAGAAAAGTTAGAAAGAAAAAGAAAAGAAAGAGAAAGAAGGGAGAAAACACAACTGTGCTCACTAAAATTGACTGGTGGAAAAAAGAGTGAAGAGAGAAGAGAATAATAAAGAGTAAAGAGATATATGATCCCTGATGTCCTGAACGTGGGCCTGAAGGCATTTAATCCCTGCTCCAAGATGGCAGGTTGATGTGCCCCTTTAGTGCTGGGTCCCACCGATGCTGGGCAGAATTGCTCTAGTTGGCAAGATCACCTTAGAGGCCATACTGAAGTATCCTCATCTGTGAAGAGTGCAGTAGTGGGCTGGCACTGCTGCCTTGTGTGGTGTGAGGTTCCCCCTAATATTTGGATTGAGTTTCCCTAAGCAGAGGGTAGTGGCCCAGAAGCCAACAATGGTGTGTCAAAGGAAGATGAGGGAGAGAAGAGAAAAAAGGGAGAAGAAGAAAACAGAAAGAAAAAGAGAAAAAAAACAAAACAAAACTGGGCCCATTGAGACCGACTGTGGTGGGAAAGATAGAAGGGCAAGAGAATAAAGCGAGAAGAGTAGTTAATAAGGAGTTCACTAGGGTTGATCACCTGATCGTGGGGCTGGAGGAGTTCTAACCCTGCTTCAAGGTAGCAGGGTGGTGTGCCATTTGGTGTAAAGTCCCACGGATGCTGGACAGAATTACCTTCAAAGGCAAGATCACAGCAGAGGCCAGGCAACGCTTCCCATAGAGGTGTTCACTGGTAAAGCTGCCTTGTGCTGTAAGCAGCACTGTAATAGGGGGGTTGTTCTCTCAACTCTGTGTAAGACCCCAGGACAGGCACCACTTCCCCAGATGTGTGTAGATCACTGACTGTGAGCTGGTCTTGTTTTCCTGCCTTGGGCCAGGACCACTGATGCCCTAATAGCTCAAAGATTTGGTTGTTTTTTTTTTATCCCTGGCCAGCTGGACTTTAATTAAGTTGCTCTGAAACTGAGGCTTTCCCAAGAGGTCTTTGTTACTCTGATAACATCTGGGTTCTGTAACTACCTTCTGGCCTTCCTAAGTCCAGGCTCCCTTATTATGCTAATGTATGTTAAAGCACTCGTTATACCAGTCTCATGGAGTTAAACAATGAGCCCAGAATTAGCAGCTTCTACCAAGAAAATATTTTTCTCTCTTTTTTATATTGTGCTTATGGAGTGCCCTGATTTGGGGACTGTCACACTGACCCCTGAGGAAGAGATTCAGCTTATCAGAGAGGTTGTTTTCTTCATGGCCAACTGGAACTGAATTAGCCTCCTGGACTATGACTATCCACTTATTTCCTGACACACCATGACCTGACTTAGGTAAATTTCCTTACTTCTCTTTCAATTGCTTCAAATCTATGCCTACCCACCGACCCAATCTTCAGGCTACGAGCTCAAGGCACCTAACAGCTGCAGAGCTCTGGTGTGAGGTCCTGTGATGACTAGCTTTTAGAGGTTTCTCAGATTATGTCCTCCTTAGGGCATTGGCCTGGGGAAATCGCTGCTTGCTCAGCTGGAGTCCACGAACCCAGCACGCTGAACCTAGAGCTATTTAGTGTGTTCTTGGTTCGCTTTGTGAGTGGAAATCAAAAAAATGGGGTTCAGGACAGACCCTACTACCCTGATTCTAATAACAGGACTCCATCTCCCAGTCTCCTTCACCTTACCTCCCAATTTTCTGGTCTAGCAGTAGGAGCTCCGGGCTGGTGAATCTAACTAGACACCATCTTCTTCCATCTTTCTTTTTTGTTCTTAAGATCCTTTAATCTAGTCCAAGGAATATGCTGACTAGCAGAATAAAAGGTAATAATGTTGCATAGAACCCCCCCCCCCAAAAAAAATTGTAAAGTGCTCTATATTTTCCAAGATCTGGTAACATAGTTGATTTTTATATTACACAAAGACACTGAATTATGGTTGTTCTGCTCCTGATGAATATTTGCTTCATTAATTTCAAACATTTTCCTTGTTGCTCTGTCCCCAGTAGTTTCATTTCATTACTAAATCAAAATTTAACATTTAAAATGTTTTAAAATGGAAATTGGATAAATATTGAAGTGCCAATAATGCATAAGTAGAATTGAATGACAGAATATGAATAGCTATATCCAACATTGTGCATGAGCTGTCCAGAATGGGGCCTTTATGACTGTCACCTGGGAGTCAGAGGTTTCAAGAAATCCATGATGTCAGGGTTGCTAAAATGTGGGGAAATGTCCCACAATCCATAAAATAGTGCAATTATATTATGATCTACAACTTTATGTTTCATAATGTACTTTCCTTAGAGTTCATGGATGATGCAAATGTTGAAATGATTAACCACTAGCCCAAAGGTTTGCAGTTTACATCTACCCAGAGGCATGATGGAAAACATGCATGTTGTAAAACTGCTTTTAAAAATCTCACAGCCATTAAAATCCCTATTGAATAGTGTTCTGCTCCACATTGATGTGGTCTCCTTGAATCAGAGTTGACTTGATGGCAACCAACAGCAGGAGAAGTAATGTCTTTCTTAGTATAAATGACAGAGTACATTTACTTACTGTATCGTACTAATAATGAGTTTGAGATCTGTAGAAAGTAGTATAGCCTCCTGCAGTCATGCAGAAAGACTCATCATGAGTTTTCAGTGCCTACTGGGTTACACATTATGCTGTGAACTGCAAGGTCAGCAATTTGAAAACTCCCATTGCTCCATGGGAGAAAGATGAGGCCTTTTACTCCAATAAGGACTTAATCATCTCAGAAACTCATAGAATCAGTTCTACCCAGTCCAAGGAGTTGCTATGAGTTAGAATGGACTCCACGGCCATGAGTTTGATTTTTTAAATTGTTTAATAGGCAGTGTAATGTCTTCCTTGCATAATTTTGTCTCCATAGTTTCCACAGTAAGTCATGATTTCATTGTGTCAGTTTCTTCAAATTTTTTAAAGTTTGATTTAGAGACCTTTCTTTCTTCTTTTTCTCTTTTGAACCAGACTTTATTGTAGAGCTCTTTAATGTATTTGGGACTAAACTTACTAATGTAATTCTGCTTATTAAGATGATTAGTAGAACAGCCTATAATTTAGTAAGAGAAACACATTATTTTTTAGTTTATAGGTAACTAATATTTTGAAAACTTTTCAAATATCCTCATGAGATATTATTTTAAACAATGGTATGTTCAAATTGGTGTCTTTTTTATTTTAACAATTTTTGACATAAAATTCATACATCATGTAGTTTGATAGTTTTGACATATTCCAGAACAAGAGTTGTGTAATCATCACTATAATGTCCCCACTCCTATTCAACATCATCCTGGAGGTCCCAGCTAATAATATAAGACAATGTAAGGATATCAAAGACATATGATTGGGCAAGGAAGAAGTGAAATTATCCCTATTTATAGATGATATGATTTTATATATTGAGAACCCCAATGGATCCACAATAGCATCGTTGGAAATTATAGAGCAGCATTTCTCAATTTGTGGGTCATGACCCCTTTGGTGGTCAAACGACCCTTTCCACGGGGTTGCCTGATTCATACCAGTAGCAAAATTACAGTTATGAAGTAGCAATGAAAATAATTTTATGGTTGGAAGTCACCACAACATGAAGAACTATATTAAAGGGTCTCAGCATTAGGAAGGTTGAGAACCACGGTGATAGAGGAATATGGTAGAGTGGCAGGATAAAAGAACAACAAGCAGAAGTCAACTGGATTCCTAGGTATACTGGTGGTATTACAGAAACAGAGATCAAGGAGGTATACCTTTCACAATAGCCAAGCATAAATTGAAATATTTAGGGTTATTCCTAACCAAAAAAAGCAAAAGATCTATATGAGGAAAACTACAGAACATTATTTCAAGACACCAAAATGGTCCCACACAAATGAAAATATATTTCATGCTCATGGATCAGAAGACTCAATATTTTAAATATGACAATATTGCCAAAGGCACTATATAAATTGAGTGCAATCCTGATACAAATTCCAGCACCATTTTTCAAAGAAATGGAAAAACTGACAAGTAACTTCATATGGAAAGGGGAGAAGCCCAGGATTGGCAAAGAACTCCCCAAGAAGTACCATGTAGGCAGGCTTGCACTATCTGACTTTAAAACCTATTATACAGCCACAGTTGCCAAAACATCATGGTACTGGTATAATGATAGACACTCAGACCAATGAATAAGAACTTCAAATCCAAAAATAACCCAAAACAGCAACATATAGACAACTGATCTTTGACAAAGAGCCCCAAAGGACCAAACGGGGAGCAGATGCCTTTTTCAACAAATAGTAGTGGAAAATCTGTCTATCAGCCTGTAGAAGAATGAAACAAGAACCTACCTCACTCCATGGCAAGAATGAATTCAAGGTAGATCACGAACCTAGAAGTAAAACCCAAAACTATGAGATTTTTATTTTATTTTAAATGACATTTAAGTGATATTTTGTTCAAAGGAAGCAAGTTATATACTTGGAGTTTCTGGGTAGTGTGAATGATTAATACTATCAGCTGCTAATAAAACCGTGGGAAATTTAAGTCTGTGCTGAGGCAACTGGGGAGAAAGGCCATGCGATCTATTTCTGAAAAATCAACCGTTGAAAAATGTATGATGCACAGTTCCATTTTTGACACATATGGTGTTCCTGTAAGTTAAAATAAACTGGACAACTGATCATTATTTGTATGTCGTTCTCTTAAATTACATTTTTAAATGGTTAATTCTTGCTTATTGTCATGTGCCAACATATTTTCAACACTCTTTTTTGGTTAGATGCTGACTCATAATAACCCTCTGAACAAAGGAAAAGAGAATGCTCCTTTCCTATGTTATCCTCTCAGTAGTTGCTACATTTGAGCTCATTGTTGCAGCCACTATGTCAATCCACCTTGTTGAAGGCCTTCCTTTTTTTCAATAACCCTTTACATCACCAAAAAATGAACCTTTATCCAGGGATTGGTCTCTCCTAATAACACGATCTAAGTACATGAGACAAAGACCAGTTATCCTTGCTTCTAACAAACATTCTCTCTGCATCTCTTTTGACACATGTGTTTATTCTTCTGAAAGTCTGTGGTTATACCAATGTTCTTTGCAAATAACATAATTAAAATGTACCAGTTTCCCCCTGTGTTCTTTATTCACTGTCCAGTTTTCATGTGTCCATAGGGCAATTGAAAAGACCAGAGCTTGGGTCAAATGCACTTTAGTTCTCAGAGTGACATTTTTGCTCTGTAATACTCTGAAGATGTCTCTTGCAGCAGATGTGCCTAATGCAATAATCATTATAGCTTCTTCTTAGTCACAGATTGATGATTGTGTTACGTCTTCATCCAACTCTCCTTCTACTATTTTGAATGGACAGAACCCAAATCAGATGGCCTAGTATGAGGAGGCCTGATGATCTAGTAGTTACAAATTGGGCTGAAATCTGCAAGGTCAGCAGTTTGAAACCACCAGCCATTCCTCAGAAGAAAGATTGAGCTTTCTATGCCAATAAAGAGGCACACTTTTTGGAAACCCACAGGAGAAGTTATACCCTGTTATAGAGAGTCAAAAGCGACTTGATGGCAGTGAGTTTGTAATAGTTATTTTGCAATTTATGTAAATTTATTGGTGTTAATAATCATACTCCTAACTTATGTGATGGTAGCCTTTATTACTTACCCAGTAATTGAGACACTGATGAAAAGTCAAGTTCATCTGGACCCAAAAGGCTTAGCACAAGATAGGAAGATTTGTGCCTCTACACCTGCCCCGTGATGTTTTCTGGGCAAGAAAATGGAATTGAGTTTTTCCATCATCTCTCCCACAGATACACTATTATTGTTTCCTGTATATGTTATGTAGTGACGTCCATGTGTACAGTTGCCATTTGTGTTTTTGAAAGGTCTTTCCAATTAATAAGCCATTGACCTTGCAGAATGCTATCACATAATTTCAAGAATCATTTCTCCAACCAAGATAATATTTTCCAACTATCTTTCCTTCTTTATTTTCCAATTTTACTATTCCAATTACCAGTAATTTCCAATGCCCCTTGATTGCATGCTTTATGACTTTTGAACTGTAAAACCTGGTATAAATCATCAATTTTTGTATCTATGCTATTAGTAGTTGTTCATATATTTGAATAATATTAATATTAAATAGTCTCCCTTTTTATTATTGTTGTTTGGTCTCATTGAGTTGACTCCAACTTATACTGATCCTACAGTGAATGGAATAAAACACTGTCTGCTCCTGCACTATCATCATAATTGTTGTTATGCTTGAGCTCAGAGTCACAGCCACTATTTCAATACATATCAGTGAGGGTTTTCTTTGTTTATTCTGTCTCTCTACAAAGTATGCTGTTGTAGGTCTTATACAGCAAATTTGTCCAGTTAAATTCATAGTTAGATTTCTTGGCTGCTGTTTCCATGAGAATTTATTGTGGATTTAAGCAAAACATAATCCCTGATACCTGGAAACTTTTCTCTATTTATCATGATGCTGGTTATTGGTCTCGTTGTAAAGATTTTTATTTTCTATAGTATAAGTTGTAATCTATCCTGAAGACTGTAGTTTGATCTTCAGTATATTTAGTCTTCTGGGTTATTAGTGAGATTGTGTGATGTGTATATCACAGGCAATTAATTAAACTTCATCAAACCCTGATGCTTGGTTCTTGTTTATATAGCCCACCTTTTTCAAATTTGATTTGATTATCATACAGATTGAAGATCTTCATGGTAGATATATGGATATTATTCTATAAGTGAGAAAATTGCACTCTAGTATAGATATTGAAATATTCTCTGAGATAATGCAATGCCATTCCACCTTAATTTTTTATTCTGGCATAGTAGACCATATCAGACCATGACTGATTCAAATGTCCAGAAAATTGATGGTCAGAATATTGATTGTTATACATTTCACTTTAGTTTGTTATTCATTTTTATTGTTCCTGTGTGAAAGCTTACAAACCAATTTCATTGGCACTTAAGTTCTACACCAAATATTCAATGATGTTAATTATATTTTTAGAATGTCTCTATCTTTAGTGTTCAGGTTTCTATATTTCCAGTAATTTCATTTTCATATTCCCTTGTCTTTTCTTCTTTGCTTTGGAGTCATTGTGAACATTTTGGTTTTGTAAAGATGTATGTTTCAATTTATTTTTTACTATTTCAGTTTCCTTGCTTCTTACATTGTATGTTTAATGCTCTGTTTCCTAATGGCTGTTTGCAAATATTAGTCTTCCTTTTGATTTAATCATATCAGCTAACAAAGATTCCAAAAGTTTTACTCTATCCATGTCATTATTATCAGTGATACTTTGAAGAGGAAGCTTTATCTATGAGTTTGCTGTATTATGATGGTTTTATGCTCTATGATTCTGGATGTTACCACGCTACTGGTATTTCAAATACCAGCAAGTTCACTTATGACATATTAGTTTCTGCAGAACCTACAAAATAAAGCAGACTAAGATACTTTTAAAGACCCCAGACACTATATCTTTGTGGTAATTACTTAATCTGGTGTCAATTTGGGACTTTAGAGGATTAAAAGTGAAGGAGTGGAGTCTAGTCTGTCAGTCAGATCAGAGCCAATGAGACCTCTGTGTGGGCATTGACTTCTCCTGAGGAATTCGGGGAACTCCTATATTTCCTCCTTGGAGGCAGGAGAGACACTCTCTTTCTGCTCACTCCCTGAGATATGCTCTACTCACAAGGCACAAGGCACTGTGTTCTGGGAGCTAGAGAAGCCAGATGGGCTTATCCTGAGGGATATTGTGTGTATCATCGGTGTTTTAATGAGCCCTGGTTGACTCAGGGCTTTCTCTGTGACCCCATTGTCTACCGATGGGCTTTGGGTCTCTGCCCCAACCTCCCTCATCCTCAAGAATCTTTTTTTTTTTCATTTGTTTGTTATGGGTCTTCTGATGCCTGTTATCTGATCCTGACAACACCTCATGATCACACAGGCTGGTGTGCTTCTTCCATGTGGATTTGTTGCTTCTCTGCCTGATGGCCACTTGCTTAACTTCAAGTTTATAAGACCCCAGGCATTATATCTTTTGATAGCCAGGCACAATCTGCTTTTTACCACGTTTGCTTATGCACTCATTTTGTCTTCAGTGATTGTGTCAGGAGGGTGAGCTTCACAGAATTCCAGTTTGTAAGAACAAAGTGTTCTTGCATTAAGGGAGGGTATAAACAGAGGCCCACAATACTGTGGTTATTATGACTTAGGAGAATGAGAGTGTATTTTTCTAAGATTCTTTTAATTTTAACTTCTCTATAAAAAAATAACTCCTGCACTGGTTAGAATTACTTCTAGAGCAGACATAAGTTCTTATACCATTGAGGATTTGGGAGACATGAAGACCTGGTGCCTGAATAAAATCTGTGAAATTAAATTGGTCTTTAGTAGTAAGTCTGAAAATGTCAGGTTGATAATAGCCCTTGTGCCCAGAGATTTTGTGGATAAAAGGTGCAGAAATGTATTTCATAGAAAAGATGCAATCTACAGAGTTAAGAAGGCTGGGTGAGAAGCATGTTGACGTTTTGCCCTCCAGAACCACTTTCAAAGAGAGAAGATTCCAGAGGCATTGGAGAAGGGACTAGAAAGGCACTTAGTCAGGAGAGGAGAAACTGTAGAAGAGAATGCATCATCCTTTTCAGAGCTGGAGTGGAGGGGATTCCAGTAACCAAAGTCTACAAAGTTTTTTGCAAGAATAAAAAGTTAATTTTAAATATTTGACCATCTCAGAAAGCATCAGCCCAAGAGGTGAGAGTAACGGCTCCTAGCCAACTTACCCTGTAGGTTCCAAATTACCACTTAGAGATTTAGAAGTGATGGTGACCCAGAAAACACAATCAGGTGATTTCCACCCTCCCATGTACTTCTTGGATTATTTATTTCTACCCAGAACTATCTTAAGAGCTACTTTCTTTAAGTAGATATTCAAGAAGAAATTGGTGTGTTTAGTGGGCCCTTTGGATGACTAAATGGAAAGTGATCATAAAAGACTCCCTCTGGAAGTTTGTATCTGATCACATCGGAAGGACCGCATTTACTGCTTTAAAGAATGCTCAGGGAATAAAGACTGCGATTTCATGAGGCCACCTAACATGATTCTACTCCCCTTCCCAAGAAATACTTTCTTTATATCACCTTTAAGCTTGACTCCATGCTTTCAGATTCCCTTGAGATCATATTTGTACCCTAGTGCCCTGGTCATGTTTACTTGACTTAGTCTCTGTGATCTGTAAATTGGCATTCAAAACAAAACAAACAAGTGGACAAACCAAAAATAAAAACAGATGATGAAGCGTTGACTCTGATTCATGGAAACCTTATGTCTGTCGACATAGATTAAGGTTTTAGAAGGTTTTCAATGGCTGATTTTCTAACAGTACATATCCAGGTCTTTCTTCAGTGAATTACCTAGGAAGATTTGACAGCCCAACCTTTTAATTTGTGGTCAGGCATGTTGACCATTTGCAACACCCAGGGATAAACCAGCATAGATCACTCAAACTCACTGCTACTGAATTGATTTCCTATTCAGAGTGACCCTATAGGATGGAGTAGAACAGTCCCAGTGAGTTGCTAAGACTTACATTTTATGGATGTAGAAAGCCTCATCTTCCTCCCTCGGAGTTGTAGCAGCTCAGCCCAGGGCGACTGTACCTGTAAGGATCCAAAAATCAGAATCCTTAACTATACACTTGTTTGCTTGCTTGTGAATAACTTTACATTTGATAGATATGGATCAAAGTTTTATAATTTTTTGTCTTTAAAAATATTATTATTTTTTTACAAATCGATTTTTGTTACATTATTTTGTTAGATTTGATAGATATGTCTTTTAGTAAAGGTAACTAGAAGCAAATATGAACATTTGCCTTATGAGCCCAACTACTTTTGAGTAATTTGCTGATTTAGTAATTTCACACACAACCTGTCTTCATGTATTAGGGTAAATAAAAACATCTTCCTATAAGATCATGGAAACCTTTATTAAGCAAAATACCCAATTGTGAAGCTATTGCTTTTTGACATATTATCCTTCTAGGTTCCTATACTTCTAAAGTTGTTGCCAACTTTCTACCCTTCCCTAAAAAATCCTGTACTCTTTAATTTTTTACACCACTTTAATGGAAGTTTGGCATCCTCAGGAGCTTGAAAAATCATGTCCATTTTCAAATCTTCTTGGAAGTTTAGAAACAAAGAAATCTTAGTGGGAAAGATTAGGCCTTGAGGATAAATGGGGTAAGGTTTCCCAGTGAAATCCTCACAGACCAGCTCTCAAAGAAGGTTTTATATTGTTGTGAATTGAAAACATTCCTGGCTTTTTATTTTCCTCACCAATGCAGTTTTTAATTTTCTTAAAAGTTCCTATGATTGTCCTGTGTCCTTTCAGAAAATATACCAAGTTTATCCCTTTGGAATGCCCAGAAGCATTCTCAATTACCTTCTGTGCTGTTTTCGTGGTCTTAAATTTAACTGATCCAGTAGATTATCTTGGAAGCCAGTGCTTAACTGGACCTTATTTTTGAAGGCACCCTAACAATACTGAGGCAGGTATATTACCAAAGGAACTTTTCTGCAGCCATATGATGATCCATATGACAGGTTCAATCATGTTTGGTTTGGCTTAAATCCATAAATATATGAATTGGAACAAAATAACAAAATTTCTTACTTACCTTCATGTTTTGATGTGTTTATGCATTAAAGTGTGAACTTCTTAGAACACCTTACCAAGAACTCTGCTTTGGTCACAATCATTTTAAATCAATATTAGGAGGGTATGAATATAAACCATTGTTTACTCTGAACTAGTTCTAAGAATATTTTTCTTATTGCTTTTTGACAGTATCTTTGTTCTCTGCTCAATTCCTATTATCACTACACATAATTATTTGTTAATAAAAGAATCTTTCCCAGTGTGTGGAGTATCTAGCCTCTTGTGACTGGATATTGTCTCTGTTGATCATCTTGTTAATGTAAGACACTTCAACATTGAGAGCAGCAGCTTTGGAGATCTTCTGTATACAGGAATATTCCCCTTTGCAAGATTACTTGTGTACATTCATTTCTGTTTTTCTTTTGAAATAATTCAAGGAGAAAGAGTTTTCAAACAGAATATTAAAAACCCAGTGAGGGTAATATCTGATTTTTTTTAATGTTATCTTCAGTATAAAATAAATGTGCTCTGTTGAAAAACCCTAATGACTTATGTTCAACTCTTGGAGTTCTAAACTTGTAACTCACTGCCTTATAAGACTTGGTTTGGCAAGCTGGCAGTAGTCTGAACACTTGGTCATATTGTCCCTTAAATCATATCTCAGAATTTATATATCCTTTAATTTTCAGATAAAATTGCTAACCATTACATATCAACATTTGATATTTAAATATGTCAATCATTTTCTTTTCCTTCTATATATGGTGTCAATGATTAATATGTTTTATATATGCTTTTTAAATTCAAACTAAGCAGAAGACTGAACATGTTCTCCTGATAAAATATCGAAAACTCAAAACTACACATATAATTTTAGATTTTCCAAAGTCATTAAAAATATGCTCCCCTCCTGGGGGATGAACAACAGATAAATGGGTGAAGGGAGATGTCGGACATTTATAAATTATAAATTATCAAGGGTTCATGAGAGAGAGGGCAGCGGGTATGGAGGGAGGAAATGAGGAGCTGATGCTTAAGTGAAGAGAAAATGTTTTGAGAATGATAAGGTAAATTAATGTACAGATGTACAAGTGTGCTTTACATAATTGATGTATTTATAGATTGTGACAAGAGTTGTGTGAGTCCCCAATAAAATGATTTTAAAAATATGCTCCCCTTTCTCTTGCTTAAAATCCAGAAGTTATTAATTTAGTTACTCATTCCAAACATATTCCTTAACTGCAATTGTCTCCAGGTATCCTGTAGAAAATGTAAACTATTGTCTTAAGTATTTTTAACATTAGTTGCTGTTGTGGTTGTTACTGCTAGGTTCCAGTGAGTTAGCTTAGACTGATATTGACCCTGTGCACAACAAAATGAAACACTGTCCAGATACTGCATATCTTCACAATTGTTGTGCTCGGGTCCATTGTTGACGCTATGTCATCAATCCATCTCATGAAGGGTCTTTTCCATTTTTATTGAACTCTACTTTTCCAAGCATGAGCTTTTATATCAGACAGTGGTCTCTTCTGATGACATGTTCAAAAGAGGCGAGACAAAGAACTCATCACCCTCCTTTTTTCCAGCACAAAATTTCTTGGTTCTTCTGTTAGTCCAAGGCATGTCCCATATACCTTGCCAACACCATCATTCAAATGCATCTTTTCCCTTCTGTCTTCTTCATTTATCCCCCAGCTTTCACATGCATATGCGGTGAATGAAAGTAGAATGACTTCCCTCAGGAGCACATTAGTGACATCTTTGATTGTTTTATCACTTTAAAGAGGTCTTTTGTAGCAGATTTGCCCAGTGTGATACTTGGTCTGATTACTTGAGTACTACTTTCATGGGAATTGATTGCTGATCCAAAGAAATTAATTAATTAATAACATCAATATATTGACCATTTATCATGATATGACTTATTAGCCTAGTTATGAGGATTTCTGGTCTGTTTAGTTGAAGACTGTCCTCTTTGATCTTTATCAGTGTTTTAAATCCTTGTCACTCTCAGTATGCAAGTATTGTCATCTGTATGTGCTATGTGTTAATCTGTATGTGCTGAGTGTCAATGTGTCTAATGCTGACTTCCTCTTCATATAGTAAAGATTCTCCTATTATTAATAATACAGAATAAAGGCATCCTCAAACTATGGCCCGTGGGCCACATGCATCCCCTGAGGACATTTATCCGGCCTGCCATTGTTTTCGCCCTGTAATGTTTTTACTTCAAAATAAGATATGTGCAGTGTGCACAGGAATTTGTTCATAGTTTTTTTTTTTTTAAAGAAAACAAACTATAGTCCGGCCCTCCAATGGGTCTGAAGGATAGTGAACTTGCCCCCTGTTTAAAAAGTTGGTGAACCCCAGAGTAAGAAACAGAATACATACCTAACACACAGGAGTCCTGGTTTTAAATCACGCAGTATCCCTGTGTTCTGTTAGAACAATTGTCTCTGGTCTATGTACAGGTTTGGAATGAGCACAATTTTGTGTTCTGTATTTTATATCCTTCATAATGTTATCTATAATTTGCTATGGTTCACATAGTTGAATCCTTTTGGTTAGTCAATAAAGCACATATATACGTTTTCCTGGTATTCTCTACTTTCAGCCAGGATTCATTCAATATCAGTAATGATAACCCTCATTCTATGTCCTTTCCTGAAGTCTGCTTAAATTTCAGGAAGTTCTCTGTTTATGTATGCCAGTAGCTGTCTGCCAAGTGCCCTACATATTATTCTGCATTTTGCTTTTGATAGTCTTAGTATGGTTTACACATATGAACACATTTGAAGACACAGAACTACATAATTTTTAAAACCTTATATCTAAATAAATCATGGATTACTCAGTTATGTTGTGATAATGAATAGGTTTTTCCTAGTGTTTTTTATTTGTATTTTAATTGAATAATGCAAAAATGCACACCTTGTACATACTTCTTCTTGCAATATGCAAATGTTTCTTTAAAAATGTTAAGTGGAATTATGTGATTACAGAGAGTGAATATTTACAATTTTCATTGATGATGCCATATCAAAGTAGACCTGGTAGTATAGTGTTTACACATTGGCCTGCTAAGTGCAAGGTCAGCAGTTCAAAACCACCATCTAGTCTGTGGGAGAAAAATGAGGCTGTTCACTTGTACAAAGTTACAGTTTCAGAAATCCATAGGGGCAGCTCTACCATTCCCTCTAGAGTTACTATGAGTTAAAAATGACTCCATGGCTGTGAGTTTGGCTTTGAGTTTCAGAGATGCCATATCAATTTCTACAGAGGTTATAACAACTAATTTCCCTGCTTTTTCTTAGTGTTTCTAAAGTTTTCTCCAACACTACATTATTAGGCTTCCATGTTTTTTTGTTTTTCAATCTAATGGTGGAAGGAGTCAGAAAACAATGGCCCATGAGCCAAATATAGCTATTTTTTAAAAAGCCTATGAGCTAACGATGGTTTTCATATTTTTAATGATGATATATTTTTTACTTTAGAATAATTATATTTAAATGGCTTATGTAAGCACCTACATACTATTCTACTTTACTTCCTTATCCGATAAGTCTAGTCTATTTAATACCTTATCATTAATAAAAATGTGCCAACTCTTTATCTAATGAATGTCAAACAGTATGTCATTATGGGTGTAGAATAAATACCCATGATCACAAAATATTGAATATGTTTTCATTTGTTTATTTGCTATTTATATTTCCTCATTTGTGAATTGCCTACTTGTACTTTTTGTTCATTTTATTTTTATTAGTGAAGTCTGTATGCAATCCAAATATCAGTTTGCTAGATGCTATTTACCTATCCAATGATCGGTTCCATTGCACATTCTTTTTCTTGCTAATGAAACTCCACTTATTTTTCAGAAACTGAACAGTGATGTACTTCTGTGATTTTTCATGCCCCAAGTTCTAAAGGAGGCAGTAGTTTATGATGATTCTAAATAATTGTGAACATTGAAATTCCCTTTGTTAGTGTTGTGCCCTGGTTACACTGCTGAGTAAGCATTGGACTGCTAAATGCAAGGTTGGAGGTTCAAGCCCATCGCATACTCTAAGAGAGAAAAATGAGGTTGTCAGCTTCTATAAACATTTACAGCTTTGGAAATGTAGAATTGCTCTGATTTTGAATTGACTCCATTGCAGGTGTTTTGTTTTGTTTTATTGGGTAGTGAGGTATTTGGGATTAAACATGTGATGGAAACCTACCCAAGAGATGGGAAAAGACTCCTGTACATATTCCTCTCCCTTTTACACACACACACACACACACACAACACACACATACACACTCACATACACACACTCACACACACACGCACACATATACACTCACACATGCACACACTACATGCACACACTCATACACACACATATACACACTCACACGCACACATACACACACACACTCACACTCAGAGTGAATATTTTTATTCTTTTATAGCCTCTGCCTGTTTTCTTCTCATGTGACTTTTAGAAATGTAACAACTATCTTTTGAGTCTAACACTAACCAGATTAAAGGTACAAGCAAATATACTGAAAGTAACAAAACATAGAACCTGGGGACTATAATTTTGAATCTTTTGTTTTTGAATTATTTTTAGATGCACTTTCTGTTACTTACAGCCAAGTACCCTCTGTATTTAAATAAACTAAGATATTTAACCTTTGGAAATGTTCCATGCTAATTTTCAGAGCTATATTGTCACATTCTAATTACATAAAATGACTAGGACAACTAGCCCTTATAGATTAATTTGAGTTTAAATAATATATATAATGTTGAGTATATCAATAAAAGTCTTGTTATTATGTATGTCTTTTATTTGGTTTTTAAATTATTTTTTTCCAGGCTACTTTGTAAATTCCTTTTTTTTTTTTAAACAATTTATTGGGGCTGATACAATTCTTTTCACAGTTCATACATATACATACATCAATTGTATAAAGCACATCTGCACAGTCTTTGCCCTAATCATTTTTTTCTCTTTTCTTCTTTTACATTTTATTAGGGACTCCAACAACTCTTACCACAATCCATACATATACATACATCAATTGTATAAAGCACATCCATACATTCCCTGCCCCAATCATTCTCAAGGCATTTGCTCTCCACTTAAGCCCCTTGCATCAGGTCCTCTTTTTTTTTCCCTCCCTCCCCTTTCCCCCCTCCCTCATATGCCCTTGGTAATTTATACCTCGTTATTTTGTCATATCTTGCCCTATTCGGGGTCTCCCTTCCCCCCTTCTCTGCTGTCCCTCTCCCAGGGAAGAGGTCACATGTGGCTCCTTGTAATCAGTTCCCCCTTTTCAACCCACTCACCCTCCACTCTCCCAGCATCGTCCCTCACGCCCTTGGTCCTGAAGGTATCATCCACCCTGGATTCCCTGTACCTCCAACCCTCATATGTACCAGTGTACAGCCTCTGTCCTATCCAGCCCTGCAAGGTAGAATTCGGATCATGGTAGTTGGGGGGAGGAAGCATCCAGGATCTGGGGGAAAGCTGTGTTCTTCATCGATACTACCTCACACCCTAATTAACCCATCTCCTCTCCTAAGCCCCTCTATGAGGAGATCTCCATTGGCCGACACTTGGGCCTTGGGTCTCCACTCTGCACTTCCCCCTTCATTTAATATAATATATATACACATACATATATACATATATACATATATACACATACATACACACACTTATATCTTTTTTTTTTTTTTTTGCATGATGCCTTATATCTGGTCCCTTGGGCACCTCGTGATCGCACTGGCCGGTGTGCTTCTCCCATGTGGGCTTATTTGTTTCTGAGCGAGATGGCCGCTTGTTCACCTTCAAGCCTTTAAGACCCCAGACACTATCTCTTTTGATAGCCGGGCACCATCAGCTTTCTTCACCACATTTGCTTGTGCACCCATTTGTCTTCAGCGATCCTATCATGGAGGTGTGCAGTCAATGATATGATTTTTTGTTCTTTGATGCCTGGTAACTGATCCCTTTGGGACCACTCGATCCCACAGGCTGGTGTGTTCTTCCATGTGGACTTTGTTGCTTCTGAGCTAGATGGCCGCTTGTTTATCTTCAAGCCTTTAAGACCCCAGTCACTATCTCTTTTGATAGCCGGGCACCATCAGCTTTCTTCACCACATTTACTTGTTCACCCACTTTGGCTCCAGCCGTTGTGTCGGGAGAGTGAGCATCATAGAGTTCCAATTTAATAGAAGAAGATATTCATGCATAGAGGGAGTGTTTGAGTAGAGGCCCAAGGTCCTTCCGCCTCCTTAATACTTGACCTATAAATATCGACACAAAGATCTATTTCCCCAACCTCCTATATATATTTGCATGTACATGTCTTTGTCTAGACCTCCATGAATGCCCTTTGACTCCTAGCTCTTTCCTCCATCTCCCTTCACCTTCCTCCTGCCCTACTACCATGCTTCATCGCCACCTGGGCTAGAGTATACCTCTTCTCTAAGCAACCTTACCCTTGATCATTTCCCACCAGGCCTGCCACTCCCCCTTCTCTACCCTTTGGGGTCCCATGTTTTTCCCTTGTCCCTGGGTTTGTTAACACCACTTCCTTACCCCCCCCACCCCCCACCCCAAGTCCCCCCGGAACTGTAGGTCCTGTTGTTTTTCATCCAGATAGTTCATCCAGCCTGTCCTATTCAGACAGACCTGTGGAGTCACTAACATGCACGAAAACTAGACAGAGGAACACAAAGCAACAGTATACAACCAGACAACAAAACAACCAAAACAAACCACTGAAAAAGAACAGAACAAAACAGTTCACAAGAGAAAAGCTTGTAGTTAGTTCAGGGATCTTTGCTGGCCCTTAGGAGCGTTTTCCAGTCCAGTCTGTTGGGGCACCACGCCCTGGCCCCAAAGTCCACTTTCAGCATTCCCTGGGGACCTTGCCACTCCATTCCCTTGCTGTTCCGCTGCACTCCCCCAGTGATTTGCCTCGGTGTGGTGGGATCAGGTCAGGTGCAATTCCCACACTGTGTCTCCGGTGCTGTCCCCTGTATCGCCCTTAGTTACTGAGGGACATCATGTCTCATAGTAGGGCCAGCCATGTTGTTCTCTCTGTGGACTGGCTGCTCTACTCAGGAACATCATCATCACGGCCTGGTGGGCCAGGCTGTGCTCCACTCTCTCCTCCTGCCCCTTCATCTGCTCCCGTGTGCTCTGATCAAATATGTCTATCTCCCATAGCTGCAGGGTCAATGTCGTCCTTTGGAACAAGTTCTTTTCGGGGGAGGGGCAGGAATCCACTTAATTTATGGTGCTGGGGCCAGCCTCCCAGACCTCTCCACCGGTTCCCTCCTCCACACCGGGATATTGCATTCACACCTTGAGACACTGGGTTGAAGTCTGGTCCCACTTTCCCTGTGGAGATATAAATCATACCCTCCCCTTGGGTGGATTAATGCCCCATTTCTGTCATGCTGATTGTACTTACCTCAGGGGACTCATGTTGTACCTGTCCCTTTGGGTCTGGCTTAAATTCCTTTTTTTAAAATCATTTTAGTGGGGACTCATACAACTCTTATCACAATCCATATATAAATTCTTATTAGACTGATTACTAAGTACTTTATGATTTTTGTTATTATAGAAACTATTTTATTATATTATATAATTAATTTTTATTGGTGGAAATGTTTTATCCATATGCCAATGATATAATATGTAAGTTAATATAATATGTACTGCTAAATATCATATTTTGATATCTATGACTTATGTTTAGGTATCTTTGAATTTTTTATGAAGCTAACCATATCATTTGCTAATACATTTAATTTTGTTCCTTCTATTCTTTAACTCATAATTTTTACATCTTGTCTTTTTTACCTTGGCATAGTCACATTTTATAAGTTATGGGAGAAGTAATTCTAATATTGTTTCTACTTTGTCTATGACTGTAATGAAAAATATTTCAAAATGCTATCTGTAAGTAGGGAATGTGTTGTACACTTATTGTGAGTGCCTTATTTTAAATTAAGCTTCATTTTATTTAGTAGTGAGTCCTGGAGGGACTGTTGGGTAAGCCTGGGTTGCTAGCCTTAAGGCAAACTTACCAGTCACTCCGAGGCTGTCGCGTCTGTAAAGGGTTACAGCCTTGGAATTGACTTGATAGCAATGAGTTTTGATTTTTAAAATTGTATTTATTGCTTATTGTTAAAACTTTGTTTTCACTAATAGGTGCAAATGGTGAATACTATAGGGGTAGGGAGAATCACCTTTATTTTCACTATCTGGACCCTGGTAGCACAGTGGTTATGCTCTCAGCTGATGATCCATAGTTTGACAATTAGAAGTCATCTACTACTCCTTAAGAGAGAGAGAACTGGCAGAATGCTTCTGTAAATATTTACACTCCTAGAGACTCCGTGGGCAGTTACTACCATGGGGTCTCTATGGGCCAAACTATTCCAATAGACTACTGAAACAGTGACAGGTATAAGCCACTTGTATTGGACTGAGTTTTCTAGAAAAATGACACCAGTGACAACAATCATATATGTAGATATATAATAAGAAAGTGACCCACCACCTCAAAGAGGGCAAGGTCAGTCCGACTTCATTCCATGGATCAGATGCTCGCTAGAAACCCTTTCCAGCTCACACAGCTGCTGACTAACAAACCCGGAGGATTAATCAGGAGATGAGAAGATGGCAGGCCAGTGGAGGTAGAGGAGATTTGATAAAAGGCAGGGAACACAGCTGACAGCTCCCAGCATCAGCAGGCTAACTTGCGGCTGCCAGCCCAAGAAGCCAGACACGGGACCCAAGCAAGCAGGAAGGCCAAGAGGGTGCAGGAGAGAGAGAGAGAGAGAGAGAGAGAGAGAGAGAGAGAGAGAGAGAGAGAGAGAGAGAGAGAGAGAAAGAGAGAGAGAGTGGCTATACTAGTTTCTTAAATAGGCCTCACCTCCAAGGATGTCTCCTCAGGCTGAGACATTTTCAGAGGCTGAATTCCACCAGATCTTCGTGCAGGTGCAACCAAACTGATACAATGCCGAACTATCACACTGGTCCAAGCATTTTCATAAATGTGTGTTATTTGTTTTCTCTCTAGTAATAATTATCACCCATAAATATTAGCCTTGATTCTGTTGAATCTCCTACTTTCCTCTTTCAATATTCTTTCTACGTGGATTTTCCTTTACTATGCTATTCTCAGCTATCTTTTATTCTTTTAATAATTGTTGAATTGAATGCTTAATATAATTTCAATCTGTTTATTTTTCTTATAAAGATGGTGGGTTTAACTCTGAGAACAGGTTTGGCTTGGTATTATTATCATAATTAGCTGGCCATGAAAAGTGGGGAACTAGTACTTATTTATTAGTTTATATTTTAACTCATTGCTGACTAGTATATTCAGATATATTTACCATAATATATTGCATAATTCTTCTATCACAGGCACTTCATATATATTATCTAAATTAATCTTCAAACTACCCTGATAATATCTCACTATTCCAGTATTTCTCTAATATAACAATGCTGAAATAAACACTGTTAACTCAAAGGGGTTATGTGAGATATATAATGTTACATTTCATAGCTGGTTTGAATTCTGGTTTATCTTTGCCATACAGAATATTTAGAAACATAATTTTAGTAAACTTAACTATAATTTCATTGGTTATAAATCCATAATGTGTGTTTGGATTTGAGGAATATTGGGTTATAAATTGAGAAGGAATATTGGACAAAAGACTAAAAATATATACCCTTCATAACTTCATTGCCATCAGTCAATTCTGACTCATAACAACCCTGTAGGACATAGTAGAACTTTACTTTTGGGTTTCCAGGACTTTACGTTTTACGAGAACAAACAGGCCCATCTAGAGGGTTTGAATAGCTAACTTTGACCTAGTCAGCTACTCAAAGTATAACTTACAACACCACCAGGACTCCTTGAAAAGATTAAACCCCTCTTCTATCTGCCTCTTTTGATAGGAACCCGTACTTCATTAAAAGGTTAACACTGCTATGTGAACTTCAGACTTTTTAATGGAAAGATGTTACTTAAGAACTATCATTTATGGAGCAAGGATGTTTAGAGTTTACAATCTGTCTTCATTATAGAGTGTTGTTTGTGGTAGCATCGTACACACAATGATTACAAATGGAAATGGTGGAGTGTTTGAAGGGGCTTCAAATGGTTTTTAGAAATATTCATCCTTTAGTTACATTTCCCCACAAACTTTTGAAGCCTGTTTATATTTACTAGAATGGGGATGTCAATCAAGTTAATGTTAAACTAATGGAGCTACACCCAAACCCAAAACCACTTCCATCAAGCCAGTTCTAACAAAGTGATCCTAAATAGGTTTATAAAGACTAAATCTTTAATGGGAGCAGACAGACTCATCTTTTCCCCTAGGAGCAGCTGGTAAATTGGAACCATTGAGCTGTGTTTAATAGCCCAACACTTGCCAACAGCATTATCGGGAATCTTTAACTATAGAACTAAGGATGTTGAAATTAGATCAGTCATCGCAGTTTTGGTTCACCTTAGAAACTCAAAAAAGGATGATCATGTTTTTTTCCATTCATCTGTATGTTCAATTTAGGACAATGACCTACATTCTTTTCTAAAACCTGGAGCCCCAAACTGGCATTATTTAAAATATTTGAAGGCAAGGTAGTGAAGATGAAGTTTGTGCGTGTGTGTGTGTGTGCGTGTGTCTGTGGTGGCACTAAAGGTCAATTTGTCCACAAATCCTTAAATTACTGTGACTATGTTTAGGGCGATAAAAGTGATAAACACTGAGAGTATCTAATGATTTAATTCTAAGAAGCCAGCAGTGTTTACTTAGCTCACAACATACATTATAAAAATAGTCTCCAGCAATTTTGAAATGTAATTACAATGATTAAGTTTTAGCAATTGATTAATATTTTATTGTTTTCTCAGGCCATATACAAGACTTTTAAAATATATTTATATCACCTATAATGTTTTCATTAAGCCAGTAATGCACTAAAATCATGACCTAATGTCTCCTTGAATATCATCTTAGCATTTTCTCTGCCTTTTAAAAATATTTTGTAAATCTTTAACATTTGAAAAACTTGCCAAGTAAATCTGAAATATACAGAATATATATTTATTGTTTACATATATCGGGGAAGTCATTCAATGTTTACATATATCAGGGGAGTCATTATTTTCTTTAATTATTTTTATTGTATTGACTTGAAATCATATTATATGTATATTATCATTTAATTAGGTTATTAATTATGTGTTGATATAATTTATTGATATCAAAAATTTGTTGCTCAACTGTAAAAAGTTAAATTGGCAAAAGTTATGTTATAGATATATTTACAACAGAAACAAAGAAAATCCTGAAACTGTTTATGAAAGGCAAAATCTGCCCAAGATTTAGTTCTCTACTTGGAGATTGAGGGTCATGAGTTCACAGGATATCCCAGTTAATTGACCTAGTAATATTTTAGTGCTTCTGTTTACCTCCGACTTTGTTGTCCTTGGGGGCTAATAGTTTACAAGCAGACATCAAAGACATGACAATTAGGTCTCCATTCTTCTATGGCAATAGAAAAAGAAGAGGCAAGAAAAGGAGAAACATTTGGAATATATGACCCATGAACAGCAGCTTTCATTGCATGAGACCAGAAGAACTGGATAGTGCACAGCTACCATTACTGAACATTTTGATAAAGATTATATAGCTAAACCATGATCCAAAGGTAGGAAATGTAGAGCAGAATTTTTAATTGTCTTGAACTGTAGACTTTCTGGAGCCATAAACCCTGGCTGAATACATGAAACTATTGCCCTAGTACAGACTTTAAAATTTAGGTGACAATTACCTCCTGCAGTCTTCTTAAATATGTGTTAATTTATATTAACTGGTAAAAATTGTCTGCCATAAGCACGATACTTTTAAGATAGGCAAGATAAACAATTCAGATGCGAAAAAACAAGACCAATGGTTCTGAGGGGATACTGGAGAATAGGTGGTGGGAGAAAGGAAGTGGGGTGGGGGTGGGGATGGGGAGAAAAGCAATCAGGTAAAAGGGAACAACAAGTGAACTAAAATCAATGGAGAGAAGGGCGTAGAGTGCCTATTGGGGCTTAACCAGGGGCAATGTAGCAGTGAGGACTTACTAAATCCAAAAGAAGGCCAAACATGATAGTGGGACAAGAGGAAAGTAAAAGGAAATAGGGGAAAGAACTGGAGGCAAAGGACATTTATAGAGATCTAAATACAGGCATGTACATATGTAAATATATTTATATATAACGAGAGGAAGGTAGATCTATGTACTATGTACATATAAATATATTTATATGTACCAAGAGGGGGATAGATCTAATAAGAATTAAGCTTGCAGATGGACATTGTGCCTCAACTCAAGTACTCCCTCAACACAAGAACATTTTGTTCTAATAATTGGCATTCTGTCATACTCACCATCCTGATACAATTGCTGAAGAAAAAATCAGTGCATAAGCAAATGTGGTGAAGATGATGGTGCCAGGATATCAAAAGATATAGTGTGTGGGGTCTTAAAGGCTTGAAGATAAACAAGTGACCATCTAGTTCAGAAGCAAAAAAGCCCACACGGAAGAATCACACACATCTGAGTGATTATTGAGGTTATCATGAGGTGCCGATGGGATCAGGTATCAGGCAGCTAAGACCTAGAACAAATTATTCCCAGTGGGAAGGGGGTGGGGGCATGGAGTGGAGACCCGGTCCATCTGTAGACAATTGGACATCCCCTCACAGAAGGGTCACAAGGAAGAGATGAGCCATCAAGTTGCAGTGTAGCACTGATGAAGCACACAACTTTCCTCTAGTTCTTTAATGCTTCCTCCCCACCACCACTATCATGACCTCAGTTCTACCTTACATTTGCATTACACTAGAACATGCACACTGCTGCAGATAAGAGCCCACACACAGGGAATCCATGACAGATAAGCCCTTTAGGGCCAACAATAAGAATAGAGATACCTGGATGATAAGGGGAAGGTGAGGGGAAAAGGGGGAATCAATATAAAACCCAGGGGACAAACAACCGAAAAGTGGGTGAAGGGTGACAGAGGACAAGGTAAGATATGGAAATAATAATATATAACTTATCAAGGGTTCATGAGGGAGGGCAGGCAGGAGAGGGGTGGGGAATGAGCTGATATCAAGGGCTCAAGTAGAAAGAAAATGCCTTGAAAGAATATAGCAGAATATATTCAAATGTGCTTGACAGTATGGATGAATGTATGGATTGTGATAAGAAATGTAAAACCCCCAATAAAAGTATTTAATAAAAAAAGAGTTATCAATTTCCATTATGTTTACCATAGTTTTTTATTCATTCTTTTTTCAAACATTCAGAAAATATTAAGAATAAAATAAAGCAATACATCTACAAAACACTTTATAACATTAATGAAGCAGGAAGACACTGTACTGAGTGAAATAAATGAATCGCAAAAAAGAAATATTGCATAAAACCACTATGATGAAAAATCAAAATAAGATTTCACATAAAAATAAGCATTTTTATGGTTGGCAGGAGGAGCAGGGGAAGAGAAGGTGAATCACTACATAAAGGGCAAATGATATTAACTTGGATTAATGGGAAGGCGATATATGAGGGAAGTCAGCAAAAACTAATGAAGGCAAAGGAAAACATTGGGCACAATACAACCGTTAAAGGCAACAGAGGTAAGTGCTATTGCATACACAGTCCTGAAATAATAATTTATGAATAGATGCATAGGTAGACCCATAACTAAAGTGTGAGACGAGAATGGGACAATACTCGGACACAGAGATTTGACAGAAGGTACTTTTTTTGTTTGTTTGCAATGAACGTGTTTTTCCCTAAAGACTCTTAGTTCATTTCAGTTTTACTTTTCCTCCTTTTATTTTTGGCCACTCAGACCACTTTTAAGTTTGAGGGATAAAATATTTGGAGGTATTTTTGCTTGTTTGTTTATTTTAAAAGAAATATACTGTATATTTTTACCCATCCCATCTCAAGAAACAACAGAGGATATTTCTGCCTATGTATTTACCTATGCTGAAGATATTTCTAAGGAGCCCTGATGGCATAGTGAATTACACCTGAAGCTGCTAACCGTAAAATTGGTCACTTGAAACTGTAAGTCAATATGCAGAAGAAAGATATGATTGTCTGCTTCCATTAAAATGTAGGGGCTTGGAAACCCAAATAAATAGTTTTATTCTTTCCTATAGGTTTTCTCTGAGTCATAATCAACTCCTTGTAGTGGACTTGGTTTCAGTATGGCAAATATATTCATGAATATATTAGAATATACAGAGGGGAAAGTTATGAAAACTTCTGATCCATTGAGAGAATGACTTGTTGGCTCAAGGACTCAGGACCATAATCTTGGGGTACAACAATGTCAATTGGTATAACAGAGTCCACAGAGACAATGTTGCACATCCTATTTTGATGATTAGCAACAAGGATCTTAAAAGCTCATGAGTTGCCATTTAAGGTGCACCTAGTGCTTTCTCCCCAATCAGAGCAAAGTACAGAAAAGAAACTCAAAGATTCGTGGAAACAATTAGCCCAAATAGACCAATGGATCATATAAATTTTAACCTCTATGACTCTGAAACCAACCAATCAAACAAACAAAACACTACATGGTTCCTGCTACCACTATCAACTGCTCTGAAAGGGATCACATTAAAAGTCCTGGATGCAGTGGTAGGTAAATGAGGAACAAAACTCAAAATCATAGAAAACACCAGACTTCATAGTTGAATAGTCTGCTGGACCACATGAAATTATGACCTTTCAGGCTGTGAATTGAACTCACTACAACCGCACAAATTTTTCAGCTGAACAAGACACAGATCTATAAGGTGAAGAGGGACCCCAGAGAGATATGAACCCTTTAAAATAATTGGAGATCCAAAGGGCAGTATTTGCCCAGCGACAAAGTTCAGAAGTCAGGAAGTATTAGGAAATAAGGAGGAATTAATATGATAAACACAGGGAAGAAGTGGAATAAGTGATGTTACATTTTGGAAATTGCAATACATTTCATGGAACAAAATGTGTATGAATTTTCTATTGTAAAAGGATTTTCTTTTTTAGACTTCATTTAATTCTTCATAAAAATTTTTTTAAAAAAAGAACCATCTATTTGTGGAGGTTTAATTTTGTAGAGAAACAAAACCAGTGACACTCATAAATACAAAAGAAAGAGATTTTTTATATTAAAAAGAGCTTTATATCCAGAAAGATCTGTGTATCAAGGAAGCAGCCCAGCCCAGTCCAACTGAAGTCCATGAAGTCCATGTGTCAGATGCTGACTGGAGGCCCCTACAGAGTCACACAACTGCCAGTCATTAAGACAGGAGGTGACTCAGAAAACTGGAAAATCACAGACCTCAGGGTGTAGAATCTCAGGAATTCAAGGTCTGCAGGAATATGACAGGGCATCAAAAGTACCCAGGGTTGGCATGTCACAAATAGTCAATCCCAGAAGCAGGACCCAAGCAAGCATGAAGGAGGACAGCAAGAGACAGAGAGATCAGTTATCCTCAGCATTTCTTATAAAAACTCCACACGTCCAAGGAGATTAGAGGTTGGACTCCGCCCTGACCTTCCTACAGATGTAACAAGTTGACACAAAACCTAGCCATTACAATATGTGATCAAATTGGTGAATGTTTTGTTTGTATATTTTCAACAAGATAAATAAAGAAAATTTAAAAATAAGGTGTATACCCACTAAACAATGAAATATTTCACATTATTCAGTGGACTGATTCTCAAATATGAGGAGAACTTTAATTGTAATTGGGGATGCTGTTTTTGCTTTTGTTAGTTACCATGGAGTCGACTCTGAGTGACGGTGTCCTAACAGAACAAAATTTTTTCCATCTTGTACTTTCTGCATGATTATTGTTCTGTTTGAATCCATACTTTTTGACACTGTATCAGCCAATATTGCTGAGGGGTCTCCCTTACCTTGGCCAACTTTACCAAGGATGATGTTCTTTTCTGGCTATTTGTTTTTCCTGGTGACCTAGCTAAAGTAAGTGAGTTGAAATTGTTATATTCCTAGCTCTAAGGTGCATTCTGTAGTGCTGCTTATAAAACAGAATTATTTGGGTGTATTATTCCTCTGTCATATTTTAAGTGCCTTCCATCTTGGGGGCTTCATGCCCCATCACTGTAATGGAGATATTCACTTGTGCTCCAAACGATTCTCATCGACTTATATTTGGAAATGGATCACGAGGCCTTTATTTCTAGATTGTCTTACTCTGAAAGCTCTGATGAATGTTATTTATCATGGGTGACCCTACAGGTATTTGAAATACTAGAGATACAGCTTCCAAAAATCACAACATTGTGTCAGTGTAGGTGGACTAGAGAAACAAATCCAGGAATACTCGTGTGTGTGAGAGAGAGCTTTATATCAAGAAATAATTATGCACCCCAGTCCAGTCCAGATCAAGTTTGTGAATTAGGTATTCGCCCATGAGGTCCTCTTCAGATTCACACAACACATGCAATGATGCCAAGTGCAGGAAGATCACAGGCCAGAGGGTGGAAAGTCTGGTGGATTCTGTGGCTACGGAAGAATCTCAGGCCTGGCATGGGTCTCCACGTGCCTCCTCCAGCTCCAGGGTTCTGACTGTCATCAGCATAGCTTCATGTGACTTGTCAACAGGAATCTCAGAGAGAGAGCATGGTCTTCCTTACAGGAGAAAAGAGGAAGTTCCCAGAATCCTCCTGGTCGGTGTTACCTTGTGAACTGATTGACAGGCTAGACTCCACCCCTACATGTGATTAATCAAGTTGACATGAAATTATGTAACTACTACAAACATGAAAGCCATGACATTATGACAAACTAGCAGATGGGCGATGGTAACTAGGTATATAGGTATGAAGATGTGAACTAATTTCTTTTTCTTTCCTTTTTTCTCCTCCATCCACCATCAGTGTGTGACAATGTAATTAGGTACTATGGTCATTGACATCTTATTTCTCAGAATGATTTCAGTTGAGCTCTACCTCTTGGGTGTTGTACAGCAGACAGTGCGGGGAGGGAGAAGTGTTTGGAAGCAGACTGGAACCATGGCAGTCATCCTTCATGTCCTCAGGGCTGTTTTCCAGACACCTTCTTCTTTGGGCTTTTGCTTCATTCCACCCAGCAGAGCCATGGGCGCTTTCTTGATCCTTTAAATTTCACACCACTGGCTGGCTTGGTTGTTCCTTGGCCCATAGTCTCTCAGGTATAACATTATTCACTAATATCACAGATATTTAAGCCTAGTCAAAACCTATCCTTTGAGATGTACAGATACTGAATCCTTAGAAAACCAAAAAATGAACTTGTCATCAAGTCAGTTGCAACTCATGGAGACTCAATATCTTAGAAATTATAATTTTTCATAGGATTTTATTCTTGGCTATCATTTTTATGGAAGCATATCAGTAAGTTCTTTATAGCATCAGTGAGTGGGCTCACACTACAAGCTGTTGGGTTAGTAATTGTGTGCAAATGATTTGTAACATCTTTGACCTTCTGAATCATTAGATGGGATGTAAAATGTCCAGAGTAGCAAAAGGTCACTGCCAGGAAATGAGTAGTGTTCAACCAAAATATGTGTCAGTGTTATGGCAGTTATATATCTATGTGACCATTTTCCTGATGTGACCTGATGCAATAAGGAGGTTAAGGTGGGATGCAACATTCTCACTCCGGTCACACCCCAGATCTGACATGAGGGGAGTTTTGTTGGGTTGTGGTCTGCATCAGCTTTTATTGTAAAAGAGGTAAAAGGAGAGCAAACCAAACAAAGAACGAAGGACCAACTACCACCAAGAAAGTATAGCCAGAACTGGAGCACATCTTTGAACCCGGTGCATCTTTGCTGAGAATTTCCTGATCATAAGAGATGATTGACGAATCGCATGTAGATCACCCAGCAGCATAGGCTCGAAGAAATAGGGACCTTTTTCCAAGGCTGACAGAGCGAAATCCTTATCCTAGAGCTGGGGCCCAGAATTGGGCCTTCTGACTCCTAAACAGTGAGAACATAAACGTCTGCTGTTACAGCCAACAACTCGTGTTACTTTTGCTATAGCAACACTAACTAACTAAGACACATGCTTTTTCTGCTTGGTAGGTCTATGATGCAATAGATTTGGTTGGAACTAGACTTTCTAAATTTCTAATTCAGCCATCTAAGTGTCTCTGGGAAATGTTATGGCACATTTCTCTAGGAAGTTATCCCACATATTGATGTAATTTGAGACAATAAACCATAAACCCAACTTTGGTAATACTGAAAAATTAACAACTCTGCAATATTTTCCTGTGATCCTTTCTGATTATCAACATGATCATATTGCTTGTATTAGGAAACCTATCTGTATAACACAAGCTGCTTTTTTATAGAGTCACATAAAGGCTATTAAAATTCAACTTATATAAACATGTATGAGAGCTTCAAAAAGTTTATGGAAAAGTGAAATTAAGAGACAATGGGATATTTCCACAATGTTTTTGAAGCTTCCACAAATTTCTTGCCTTGTGGAAAAGATGAAATTGAAGGCCTCATCTGCAGATTAGAATTTATCGTTTTAACAATGAAACACTTTGTTTTTTTAATCGATTGACCCTGTGTGTTCAGCGGGGATATACTCATAACCTTTTAGAGATTCCAAAATATAAGCTGTTCATGTGGTAGAGTGTTTTCAGTTATGGCTTGATATATAAAGTTTTACAAAAATGATTAGTACCTACCTTGTTTGAATGGTCAATATTTAAATTATCTGAAATATTTGTTGTTCATGATGAACCAGGCACTGCTAATATTGGACAGTTTTATTCCTTTACTCATGAGCAAGGTACCATTGAGTTGGTTCTGTCTCAAAGCAACCCTATGCACAATAAAATGAAACACTGCCGAGTCCTGCACTATCTACACAGTTGTTCCTATGCTTGGGCCCACTGTTGCAGCCACTGTGTCAATCCATCTCACTGAAAGCCCCTCTTCCTTACCAAGCATGATGTCCTTCTCTCGGGACTGGTCTCTCCTGACATTATGTTCACAGTACATAAGACGAAGCCTTGACCTCCTTCCCTCTAAGATTCAGTCTGGCTATACGCCTTTCAAGACAGATTTGTTTCTTGGGTGTCTACTACGTGCTAGAAACTCTGTCCCATGTCAACATGCAGTGTTGAAAATATAAAGACCAGGTGTCTTTTCAAGGAATTATTGTTCAGTTTATTTCAACACCATAGGATATAATGGTTTTCAGTCAATTAAAAGTATATGTGTATAGCTCTTAATATATATTTAAATATATTCTCATGATATATATATTCTAATAAAATGTGTTCTAATGGTTTCCCTCATATGGATGATGTGTCTTTGTCTTTTCTTTGTATCATTTAAGACTTAATAAACTTCTTAAACTATATTTGAGATTTGGGTCTCTTTTGTACCCTAAAGCACTGCAAAGGGTCACAAGAAGTTTTTGGGATGCAGTAGAAAATGCATTGTGTCTTGATTGTGGTTACCTAGGTGTATACACATCAAATTTAATCAAGGGCTACCTTTTTGATTGACACTTTTTCCTGTACATAACCTTTAAAGTTAATAAAATGTCACTGAACAGTCAATGAAAGAACTTGTATAACCAACTATGAGCCAGAAAAATAAAAATACTTCCTAGAGTGAGAGATGTAGACCCATTTAGAATTTCATTCATATTATTGAGTTGTTCAACTAAGAACATATCTTATTGTGTAGTGTAATTTATATTAGACCTTTCTTCTACATATTCTTTTTTTTTTAAATCTAGATGCCCAAACCCGCAGGTGCACTGTGGTAGTTACATAATCTGTTGTAAAGTTGAGGATTAAGAGTGAAGGGGTAGAGTCTAGTCTGTCAATCAGGTCATAGCCAATGAGGCCTCTGTGTGGGCATGGCCTTCTCCTGAGGATTCTAGAAACTCCTGTATTCCTCCTAAGAGGTAGGAGACTATCTCTCTGCTCACTCTCGGGAAGACATTTCCACTTACAAGACACGTGGAACTACGCTAATTCCCTGAGTGGAGGAACCACATAGAGACCCCTGCCAGTGCTGAGATGCTCACACCACCACTGGTTCCACAAGACTTGCCACCCACTGGCCTGTGATCTTCCTGTGTTCGGCATCATTGTATGTGTTTTGTGAGTCTGAAGAGGACTTTATAAATTAGTATTAGACTTATGGACTAATAGACTTATGGACTTCATCTGGACTAGGCTGGGATATTCTCTAAATATTCAATTGCTTTTGTATATAAAAGTCTTTCTTATATACATATGAGTGTCTATGAATTTGTTTCTTTAGTCTACCCAGAGTAACACATGCATGTATCCAATGTCTACGGAAGTAGACACAAAATTGACTAATGGTAAAGCCAGGACCAAAAGACTTGTTTCCTGTCATCTTAATATGAACTTGTTCACCACAAGAAGGCAACATAAGAATGTTTCTCTTTGTCTGTCCTGCAATCTGTCTTTATTTGTCATATTCTATGAGCATATTTCAGAGTAAAACTCAATTGAATTTTTTATCCCATTAATAAGTAGGTTTGAGATTTTTACTCACTGTCTATAGCCTGGTTTCCACACATAGTCTCTTAGATGAGAAAACACACGAGAACAAGAGGCTCTATGTGCTTTGTGCCAAGTACCTTTTTGATGAGGTGTGTGTATGAGGATGACAGACATTTAGGCTGCTATTTTCTCAATTCCAATCTGCTCAGGATTGACTTTCTGCACATGTCAATGATTTTGTAGATATTAGAACAGAGTGAAAAATAACAGCTTGGGGACTTAAAGGCCTAAGTTTGCATTTTATGTTCACTGTGTTGTTCTTAGGCAGTTCACATAAATTCTCTTAACCTCTGTTTTTTAGCTCTGAAACAAGGATGAAGTCATATGTGGAATTTTCTTCTAAAGAAAATAGCAGTCAATTCAATAAATAATCCTGGAGCAGGAGTTGTGGTGATCTTGTTAGTAGAAGAGCCAAGAAGTTCTTCAACTACCAAGGGCTTGAGTATGGATGTCTGACAAAGGCTTAAATCTTGTCATAGAGTTTACTTGAGAATGTAGCTCCTTATTGTCCCAGTACCATAATCATAATCAGGAATGTGCTTCACTGTGATGTATGCAGCAGTATCCAGGACCCAGTAAAATGGTGGGGAGAGGAGAAGTCTTTCTTCTAGCACTAAAGATTCAAAACCACAGTGAGGAAGCCCTTCCCCTCACCTGATGTACCACTAGATTGCTGTGCTTGGGCAGTGGTGACCGATGGAAGCAAAGGGGTGGCACCAAGGACAATGGTAGGACATGATTGTGAGAAACTGAGACTAGCACATGGACTGATCTAAGATCTGCCATCATCATGACTAGTCCTAATGTCAGTGACTGAATTCCAGCCCTTTCCTGCAGGAAAGAGACATTGAAGATGACCAATTTTGGATCTACTTATGCATCCTTGAGTTTTCAGTTTGCTTTTCAGGGTGAGGAAGTTTTAAGAAGAGTAAGCTTTATGGGGTTTGTTATATTTTATTTTAATATAGGGTCACTTCCTGGCCTTTGAATTCCATACTCGTCAAGTGATGTCTATGTTTACAGTACTATTTCTGCTGATTTGATTTGTTGTAAAGATTCAAGACAGTGTAGTTCATAGCCTAGCATAGTTCCTGGCACCTTGCAGGCAGCCACTTTATGGTAGTAAGCAATAATGTTGTTGTAGAAACTATTTCTGTAGGACATTTCCGCTTTAGGATAGCTGTGCTATTGATAAATTGTAACTCTTCAGAGCATAAATAACAATATCATTCTTACCAAAATTTGATGTTATTTATCTTTAGAAACATGTCTCTATGATTTCTACTATCTGTTGCTCTCTATGATTGTCCCTTTTGTCAGTCCAACATAACAGGTATTACTTTGAGTATTTTAACAATGTAACTTTCTTATTTCTCCATCTTGATCATTTTCTCCTGGAGTAGAGAGAATCAGATGTTAAACCCGATGGTGATGTTTAAGATATTTATAATCAATGTAGTACTGACACCACCAACTTCAGTGGATGTTAGGCAACCTGGCTCATCATACCAGTGAAATATTTTCTTTTATATATTTCTTTGAATCCTTCAATGTTCAATACATATTTGTTGGTGATTAAAGTTTGGACAATTCTGCACAGTAGTATTAGGACAAGCTGTCTGGTTTACCAAGTATTATTTCAAGATTATGATGATACAGAAAAATAGATCTCAGGTAGGACTTGCACATTGTAGATTCAGGAACTCAGGTTGGCTGGGCTTATAATCTTTGGATAGATAGAAATTTCAATTGATTCACTTAAAGTGAGGAATATGCATTGATGTCTACACTGGCCTCACATTGCATTCCATAGGTGAAGGTTCATTTACACGGGAAATAATTTATAATATTACTGTGATTTGTATTTAGTCAAGGGAAACTCTTGAACTTATGGTCAATTAACTTTGAAAACTAATTCATTCACTGAGGACTATGGTAGTTTTTCAAGAAAATGATGCCTGCGAAGATTGATTAACCACAAGGAAAAGTTCATTCTAGTCTCTTACTTTATACCATATGAACAAAGTTAATTTAAAATGAATCCTAGATCTAAATTTAAGAAATAAAATTATAAATATTTAAAAATAAACCATGAAATAACATTTTGCTTTGATAATAAAATCAAAGATTTATTAAAAGAATAATTGATAATTTTAACTATCAATTTTAATTTTCAAAAAATACCATTAAGGAAAAAAAGACCAGCCACAGATGGATTTCTTTGCAAAACGCATATTGACACTTTTTTTCAATATTATATATGGAACACTTATAATTCAATGACTTAACAACCTAACTAAATGAGCAAATTATTAGAACACGTATTTCACCAAAGAAGACATTCAATTAGTAAATATTCAGTTACTAAACACATGGAAAATGCTTATATCATTACTCACTAGGGGAATAAAAATTAAACCCATAAAAGATGCGTCTACACATCCACTAGAATGACTGTAACCAGAAAGACTTAAGACGGCAAGCATTGAAGCGGAGGTTGCATCCACAGTCATTATGTGACTGCGATGGTCATTTTGAGGTGCTGTTTGATAGCTCCTTAAAAAGTTTAACAGATACCCACATGTAATCCAACAATTCTACACGGAGGTATCTATACATGAGAAATAAAAATATACGTCTATAAGGTGATTTGTTCATGAATGTTTATGGGAGTCTTATCATGCATTGTTAAGTGTCAAAAACTGGTAGATAAAAGGTCTCCTTGGCTATGGCCTGATTGACAGTCTAGACGCCACCTTTTTGCAAGTTAACAGATTATGTAACTGCCACAATCAATTAATTAATTAATTTTTAAATCTTGGAAATATACGACTAAGTAAGTGGAAAGAAGAATAGGCGCAAGTCAATAGGATCCAAGACCTTCGGAAAGATGGCAGAGTACGCAGGCACGCCACACAGACCTGCTACAACAGTGATTCTCAACCTGTGGGTCTCAACCCCTCTGGGGATTGAACGACGCTTTCACAGGGGTTGCCTGATTCATAACAGTAGCAAAATTACAGTTATGAAGTAGAAATGAAAATAGTTTTATGGTTAGTGTGTTTGTCCTGGTAGACTAGAGAAACAAATCCGTGGACACACATCTTTGTCTAAGGAAGAGGTCTACATACAAAAGCAAGCGTACATTAAGAAAACATCCAACCCAGTCCAATCTAAGGCCATGTCTTATTTTAGCCTATATGTCTGTTACCAATCTATAAAGTCTTTTTCAGACTTATGAAGCACATGCAATGAAGCTAAATGCAGGACGATCACAATCCAGCGGGTGGAAAGCCTTTGGGTCCAGTGCCATTGTAAGCATCTCAGTGCTGGCAGGGGTCTCTCTGTGGCTTCTCCGGCTTCAGAGGTCCAGTTGCATCCATGTGGCTTGTCTTCTGCAAATGTGCCCCAGGGAGTGGCAGAGAGAGAGAGAGAGAGAGAGAGAGAGAGAGAGAGAGAGAGAGAGAGAGAGAGAGAGAGAGAGAAGTGTCTTCTGCCTCCAAGGAGGAAGTACCAGATTTCCCAGAATTCTTAGAAGGCCATGCCTACACAGAAGTCTCATTGGCTATCTCCAGATTTACAGTCTAGTCTCCACCGCTACACACTCTTAGTCGTTAAATTGACACCAGATTCGGTGACTACCACAGCTGGGGTTCACCACAACACGGGGGACTGTATTAAATGGTCGAGGCATTAGGAATGTTGAAAACCACCACTCTACAACCAAGGCAGGAGACATCAAATGAAGCAGATACATGTGAGCATGCTGGGGTCCTGAGTTTCAGAGGAAAGGCTAGAGAAGTGGATTGAACACTGACTAAGAGAAGAAGCTGAAAAACTTGAGAGCTGAATCTGATGGAGCCTGTGGATTGTCAGCTAGTCTGACACAGCACGGCCATCTTGAATGTTTGCAGGCAGCATTCAATCAAGACAATGGCCTGACAGCACAAACACAGACTGGTGATTGGTAACCACCCTCCTAAGCACCAGAAGCATGGGTCAGCCCCCACCCTTGCCCACTAATAGCCAATGACCCCACCCATTCCCTGCACAGCCCCTGCTCCACAAAAGGACAGAGCACCACCTCTGCACCTGGGGGGACATGGACCTCTGTGTCATCAGCCTGGCCGAATGCTCACTGACAACCCTGTCTGTCTCCTGCCACTCCTAAGAGGCCAGAAACTCCTTCCTTAACCAGCCGCCTTGCTGCCAGCTGCCCTCTGGACCTGGAGGAGTTCCTTCTGGGGACAAACACCCAGACTCAGCCACTCTCTAAGCCAGTTTGAATGACTTCTGGACCAGATGCCCTGATCCTAGTCACCACTTTTAGTGGTGGCTCGTCTAGGACTGGCTGGTCCATCCTTCAGCCCTCAGTCCTCACTCCACAGCCTGGAAGTTCCTTCTCTGGCAGAGAGCACCAACCTCCACCAGGTGCTCTGCCCAGGGCACTCTGCTCTTCTTTGCCCTGCCCCAGCTTTCTCCAGTGTGTGTTTTAACTTTCCTCTCCCTGTTCGTTATCTCTTCTCTGTTTTCCTTACTTTCTCTCTTTTATGTTTCTCCTTTCTTTCCCCCTCCCTTCCTCTTTTTAACCCTCTTAGTGTTTTACTGCTCCTTTCTCTCTTCCAACCCTAGATTTTTTTCTCAAATTATATGAACTTTCTCTCTTTTTTAAAAATCATTTTATTGGAGCTCATACCACTCGTATCACAATCCATACATACATCAGTTGAGCAAAGCACCCTTTTACATTCGTTGTCCTCATCATTCTCAAAATTCGCCTTCCACTTGGGTTCCTGGAATCGGCTCATTTTCCAACCCTAGATTTGTTTATTTTTGATTGTTCCCTCTTCTTTTGCTCTTCACTGGTTTTTACTTTCTTCTCTTATTTTCTTTCTGTGATTCTTTTTAGTTTTACATTCTCTTTTCTTGCAGTTGCTTGCCTATTTCCTACTCCTTGCTTATTTTCTTTTTTATACTCCTTCTTTGTGATTGTTTTTTTCATTGTCCCCTCCAACAAGAGACAGAAATTGTGCCCACACAGCCCAGTCACACCCATATCTCCTAAATCTCCACCCACTAGGTGAGGCCCATTACCTGCTCCTGTACCACCTGATGGAGCGCTGATGCAGGGGTTAGAAGTTCGGTCATGATCTGAAAGGTGAGCTGCTCTTCTAGAGAAAGACGGGGCTTTCTACTACCGTACAGAGTTATGGTCTCAGAAACTCACAAGGGTGATTCTAACCTGTCCAGTAGGGTCATTATTAGTTGGTGTCAACTCAATTCAAGTGAGTTTGGCTCTTTGGTCAAATGATCAATGATTATTTTATCATTGATCAATGATAGACAGAAGCCAACATCAGCCAAACTTACCCTCAACTCTGCAACATGAACAGAAAACAGAACTGCACACGTTCTCTCTCACACCCACCAGGAGACAAATGGTGAGTGCCTATAAATATACCAATACAAATCAGATTTTACATATAAATACAAAAAAACAAAACCTGAAATTGAGAGGCAGACAATTTCAGTTCACAGTAAGAAACAGAGTTGCTCAAATAGTGACCAGAATAATGAGCCAGTAAAGCTTTCTGAGGAGGAAATGGCACTGGAATTATCTGATCACAATTGATAGCAATGATTTTTAAAGTCTGAGTACTTTAATGACTTGAGAGGAAGATGAAGAAGCTGCAGGTAGACATAGGGAAAATAGTGAAGAATTCAGGAAAAGACTGAATTTTTAATTTATTCTAGTTTTAATATTTTCTTTCCTTTTGATTGAGGTTTTTATGTTTTACTTCATTATTGTTGGTAGCTTTTCTTCTCATTCCTTTAATGCTGTTCTGTATATGAAATCCAGAATAGGAAATCTACAGAGACAGTAACTGGGTAAATGGTTCCTTGGAGGCATGGTAGGGGAAGGTGGGGGCAATGGGGAGCTAGTAACAATGAGTACAAGAATGAAGATGCTCTAAAACTGATTGTGGTGATGACTGTACAACTCTTCCCAATGTGACTGAACTCTTGAATTGTATGATATGTGAAATATATGCCTATAAAATTGTTTTAAAAAACTTTTAAAACTAAATATCTGTCCCATCCTGCGGGAACTTCAGCGTGGATCCTGGAGGAGAGAATTGGGGGGAAAAGAGACACAGAGAATGGAGAGAAGACAATAGCCTGATCAAGTCTCATTTATTGAACAAAGGTTTACAGCTTATATGGGCCAGCAATGGGGGAAGCACCCGTCGCACATGCAAATTAGGGTACTTTGGCGACAGACCAATCAGGGAGTTCGGGAGAGCGCGCTCTGCCCGTGACTCAGTATCGGCTTACCGTCTTCAATCAGGTACACGGAGTGGCATGTTTATGCAAATCAGGCGCAGGCACTAGATAGGGCGAAGACAATCTTTTACCCAATCAAGTGGAAGCAGGACATAGGTGCTTATCTAAAGAACATCACACCTTGCTTGCTTAAGCTTTACAGGCTGGGTACTTTCTGGGAATGCTGACCATAAAACAGGATTGTACAGACAGATAGAGACTTCCTTATCTATGTCTGGCAAGCTAGGAATGTCAAAGGCAGCTGCAGTGCTCTGTCATGTAGGCTGGGGTAGAAGAATACCAAGAGCTCAGGCTAATAAATTCCAAGTAATGGCCTGGCCACATTGTCCAGGTTTCCAAGTAATGGCTCCAGACAAATATCAGTTAGAAAAAACTGGTGACTAGATAAACAGAATATGGTATAACTCTAAAATGGAATGTTACACAACAGTTAAAAAGAATATCTATTGATACAAATGAAATAATCTGGAATAACTTAAAAAAGTTATTTTAAAACCAAATGAAAAAGGCAGACACCAAAGATTGCATATGGCTTCATTTCTGTAAAGTCTCTAGAAATAAAAATCCATAGAGATAGAAAGAAGATTCTGTTTGCCTGAGGCTGGGGTGGGCCTTAGGATTGATTAAACTGGGCATGAGGGAACCTTATGGGTGATGCAGTTTCTAAAACTGACTTGCGGTCATGATTGCACAACAAGATATTTGCCAAAAATCACTCAACTGTACACGTAAAATGCGTGAATGTTACAAATCATAAATTATGTCTCTGTTAAGCTGTTAAAATATTCAATGGTGGTAGAGTGGGATGCTGGATAAAATCTCTCATGCACTAAGAAATGTAGGCTAACTAATATTATTGCAAAAGAGATATCCACATCAAATTTGCCTGGCCACACCAATCTCTTGAACACTGAAGAAATAATTGAGAAATACCATATATGCTTACATACATACACATAGACATTTATCCCATTAAATTTATTTTAAAAATTTTTCATTCACTTCAGTTTATTCTTTTAAAAAATCATTTTGTTGGGAGTTCATACAACTCTTATCACAATCCATACATCTATCCACTGTGTCAGACACTGAGTTGGTCTGGTCCCTCTTTCCCTTTGAAGATATAAACAACACCCCCTCCTTGGGTGGGTTAGTGCCCTGCTTCCCCCAACCCATGTCTTTTACCCCCCACTAACTTTCCCACTCCTTTTTAGTTGGTTACCATCTCTATCCCTGGATTTGGTTTAGCCCCTGCCCTACTACCTTGACCTCACCCTAGGAATGTATGCATACAGTAACTTATTTCCCCTACGGCCCTTCTCAGTTTTTAAGCTTACCTCAGCGGACTCATGTTGTACTTGTCCTTTGTGCTTGGCTTACTTCACTTAGCATAATTTCCTCCAGTTTTTCCCATGTGGCAATATGCTTCATGTTTTCATCACTGCTTTTTAGGGATGCATAGTATCACAGTTTTTAATCCATTTGACTGTTGATGGAAATTTGGGTCGTTTCCAAGTCCTATCAATTGTAAACTGTGCCATGATGAACATCGGAGCACAGATATCTGGCCGTGGTTTGTTTCTTACCTCGTCTGGGTGTATGCCCAATAAGGGGATTGCTGCATCATATGGTAGATGAATTTCCATCTATTTAGATATCGCCAAATTGATTTCCATAGTGGCTGTACATACCTACAGGTCCACCAGCAGTGGATGAGAGTTCCTATCTCAACACAGCCCCTCCAACACTTGTTGCGTTCTGATTTTTTGAATTGGGCTACCTTTGAGGGTGTTCGGTGCTATCTCATAGTTGTTTTAGTTTGCATTTCTCTGATGACTAATGACCAGGAACATTTTATCATTTGTTTATAGGCCGTTCAGATTTCTGCCCTTGTGAAACTTCTGTTCAGGTCCTTTGCCCACCTCCTCAGTAAGAAATTAGTTGTTGTTGTTTTTTTCTTTCTAGAAACTAGCAGAGTATTATAGATTTTAGTAATAAGGCCTTTGTATGATGTGTCATAGCTAAAGATGTTTTTCCAGTCCGTGGCTTCTTAATACTCTTTTGGTGAATTCTTTCGATGCACACAGGTGTTTTATCTGCAGTATATCCCACTTGTCAATTTGTGACTCATCTGTATTTATGTCCTTTCCTATTTCTGATAGCCTATTAATCCCTGCGCCAAAGTTCTCAGGTTTGTCCCAATTCCCTCATTGATGCTCCTAATAGTTTGGGGTTTTACCTTGAGGTCTGTGATCCACCTTGAGTCTATTCTTGTTCATGGAGTGAGATAAAGGTCTTGCTTCATTTTTCTGCAGGTAAATATCCGTTTTTTCCAGCACCACTTGTTAAAAAGGGCATCTGCTTCCCATATGATATTTTGGGGGCCTTATCAAAGATCAGTTGTCTGTATGCTGATGATTTTATTTCTGGGTTTTCAGTTATTTTCCATTGGTCTTAGTATCTGTCATTGTACCAATACTATATGGTTTTGACCATTGTGGCTGTATAATATGTGCTAAAGTCAGGTAAAGCAAGCCCTCCCACAGTGTCCTTCTTCTTGAGGAGTTCTCTGCTAATTCTGGGCTTCTTCCTACTCCCTATGAAGTTGGTAATCGGTTTTTCCAATTATTTGAAGAAAGATGATGGTAATTTTATCGGGACTACATATATAGTGCCTTGGGCAGAACTGACATCTTTACTATATTGAGTCTTCAAATCCACAAGCTTGGGATATTCTTCCATTTGTTGAGGTCACATTGGTTTCTTGTAATAGTGTCCTGTAGCTTTCCTCATACACATCTTTTTCTTTTTTAGTCAGGTATATCCCTAGATATTTCAATTTGTGCTTGGCTATTACACAGGATACCACTTTTGAGATCTCCTCTTCTGTGATCTTGTCTGATGTGTACAACAGTCCAATAGACTTCTGTTTGTTGATCATATATCCTGCCACTCTGCCATATTCCTCTATTGCTTCCAGTACTACCCTGGTGGAGCATTTGGGATTTTCCATATATAAAATAATATCATCTGTGAATAATGTTAGTTTCAACTTTTCCTTCCCCAAGTGAATACCTTTGATGTCTCTTCTTTGCCTTATACTGTGAGTTAAGACCTCCAGTATGATGTCAAATAAGAGTGGGGACAAGGGGCAATCTTGTCTGGTCCCCTTTTCAGTGGGATTATTTTCAGATTTTCTCCTTTGACTACCACATTGACTGTTGGTTTTTCATATGCAGCTTTTATTATATTGAGGAATTGTCCTTCCAGTCCTATTCTTGAGTGTCTTAAATAGGAATCATTGTTGGATGTTGTAGAATGCTTTTTCCATATCTATTGATAGTATCATGTGGTTCTTATAATTTTTCATATCAATGTGGTGAATGACACTAATAGTCTTTGGTATGTTGAACCATCCCTGAATCCCTGGTATGAATCCCAATTGGTCATGGTGAATTATTTGTTTTATATACTTTTGTATTCTATTGGCCTATAATTTGTTAAGGATTTTTGCATTGATGTTCATTAGAGATATTTGTCTGTAGTTCTTGATTCTTATGGGATCCTAACCCTGGTTTGGTATCAAAATTATAGAAGCTTCATAGAAAGAGTTCGGGAGTTTGCCATATTTTTCTATATTCTGGAAGAGTTTGTGTCAGTTCTTCGTGAATGCTTGGTAGAATTCTCCTGTGAGAAGCCATCTGGTCGAGGATATTTTTCTGTTGGTAATCCCTTGATGTCCTTCTGTTGCTACCGGTCTGTTGAGATTCTTGACATCCACCGGGGATAGTCTAGGGAGGGATTGTTTTTTTCAAAAATTTGTCCATGTCTTCCAAGGTGTTGAATTTGTTGTGGTACAGTCCTTCATAGTCCTGTTTAATTGTCCTTTTGATTTCATTAGGGTCTATAGTAATGTTTCTTCTGTCATCCCTCATCCTAGCTATTGAAATTACGTCTTTCCTTTCTTTGGTTAACTTGCCAATCGTCTCTCAAAACTGTTTATCCTTTCAAAGAACCAACTTTTAGCAGCATTAATATTTTGCATAGTTTTCAGATTTTCTCTCTCCTGAATCTCAGCCCTGGTTTTAATATTTTCCTTTCTTTTGCTATTAGTAGGATGGTCCTGTTGACTTTCATACAGTTACTATACATTTTGGGCCAGCATACCAATCATACTTCTCATTTCCTTTTTCATGTGTGTATGTATTGCTATGAAGCTTCCTCTGATAACTGTCTTTGCAATGTCTCATAAGTTTTGGTACATTGTGTTCAATTTCTCATTGGTTTGTAGAACTTTCCTAATTTTGTCTCTGATCTGGGTCAGTACACACACCTTTTGCAATAGAGAGCTATCCAACCTCCAATTGTTTGCCCTTGTTTTCTTCATCTTTCTTTTGTTGATTTCCAGCCCTATGACACAGTGGTCACAGAGAGAGGTTTATATGATAGCAATCTTCTTAAATTTATGCAGAATCCACTTATGCTATGCCCTAGTGTTTGGTCTATCTTTGAATATGTGCCCTGTGGGCTTGAATTAATGTAAATTTTTTTGTGCTTTGGTGGAGGGTTCTATAAATATATATATATATATATATATATATATATATATATATATATATATATATATATATATATATATATATATTCAAATTGTCTAATTAGAGTGTTTAGATCCATAGCCTCCTTGTTAAGCTTCTTTCTCTTTGATCTATATTTCTCACAGAATGATATATTGAAGTCACCTATTATAATTTGTTGTGCCTGTGATTTCTTTTTTCATTTTGTGGAGCGTTGATTGCCATATTCAACCAGTTTCTTGTTTGGTTAAAACATGTTAAAAATGCTTAGTGGTTCTTTGTCTATAATTCCAGGCATCATTATATAGTCTCCCTCCTTATCTCTCTTTATGGTTCATACTTTGAGGTCAAGTTTATCTGAGATTAGGATTGCAATCCCTGTTTGTTTGTGTTTTTTTTTTTGAATTGCTGTTTCCTTGGAATGTTTTTCTTCAGCCTTTGATTCTCAGCCTATTTTTAAAGTCTGTAACCTTGAGATGTGTCTTCTTGTAGGCAACGTATTGAGAGGTTGTGTTTTCTAAGCCAGTCTGCTAGCCTCAGTATTTAACGCCTAAATTCAGTCCATTGATATTCAGGATTATTACATCTATCTCTGGACATGGTGATGTCATCTTATACCTTTTTTGTTGGGCGTTGTCCTACATTCGCTTTCTTATTATAGTGTTGTGCATTTGTGAGTGTGTTTGGTTCATGCTTGACTTCCTTCCACATTTAAGCTAATGCTATCTCGCAGGCTGTTTTCTCTTTGTTGCCCCCTGGGTGGAGTTCTATGTGACCATCACGTATTTGTGCTCAGTGAATGTTGATCTTCTGCCCATATTGTGTAAGCAGGGATCATTTGTAGGGCTGGGTTTATTTCTACATACTCTTTGAGTTTCCCTTGTCTCAGAACACTTTTACATCTCCATCTATCTTAATAGATAATTTGGCCAGGTTTAGTATTCTTGGGTTTGTGTTATCTTCCTTCAATTTTTGGAATATGTAACTCTACTCCCTCCTCTTCTACATGGTACCTGCTGATTGGTCTGAACACATTCTTATTAGAGTACCTTTATAAGTGACTATTTGATTTTCCCTAGCTGCTCTTATGACTTTCTTCTTTTCCTCATAATTGGATACATTAACTATTATGTGTCTTGGTTACTTCTTGGAATTCAGTTTGGCTGGTGTTCTTTCGACCACTTGAATGATTGCCTGATTTTCATTTAATGTAGGAAAGTTTTCCTCTAACAATTCCCTCACTATTTTGACTGTTGATTTCTTTGTTATGTCTTATTCTGGTAGTCCAATTATTCTAAAATTGTTCCTCTTCATAACATTACCCTGTTTGATTTAATATAACCATGATGCACCCCAATCACCAGAACAATTAGAACCTGCTTTGTGTATCTCAACATTCCTATTTTCCACCAACCTTCCAAGTAAATACATATGCCTCATAATCCTGTGTGCTCAGGTCCTGTGATCATCTGTCCGCTTATGTGTTCATAGCCTGCCTAGTGCCTCCCTCCTGCTAGTGGAGACCTGATGCTGCTGCTCGTGCTCAAAGCCTGCAACCTGTCTGTTGCTCTTGAGTAGCTCCATCCCTTGCCAAGGCCCATGAGTGCAGGACATTTCTGTGTGCAATCAGTCTGTTCTGTCCACCCTTACTGAGATGGCCACCCATTTTGCCCTCCAGATAGTTCTGGCTGCCTATGGTCAGAGTACACCCAAGTCAGATAAATACACAGCTCAAGCCTGTAATGCAGCTGGCCCCAGGTAGTCCTAAAAATGATGCCTACTAGCTTATGAAAATTAAATAATAGGGCTTCTGAACTCCCAAAATGGTGCTGAACTCCACCAAATATCCCCGCAGCCAACAATCCATATCAGCCAGTCACCACAAAAAAGCAAAAGAAACAAAACACAATGTTGGGAGGGACCTAAACATAGCGATGTGAATAGTGGAGGCAAAATTTGAACTCACAGAAAGGAATCTTCAGATTGAAGTTGAGAGTGACACAGAGTACTAGGGGATTTATACAGAAAAACAGGATGAAAATTTGAGATGATAGAGCCCACTTATCAAGAGAAATACAAGAGTTAAGGGGAAATGCAGAAAAAGCAAAGCAAAGCAACGTCCACAGAGCACCTTACCACCAAATTGGATGAGGCAGGGAAGCATATCATTGACGTCAAAGATAGTCTAGTAGAATCCAACAAACGTGAAAGAAAATTTTAAAAAGATAACCAAAGAAGCTGAAAACGTCTTAGAGTAAGGAGTGATGCTATAAAGAGAAATTTTTTTTGAATAATTGGTTATCAGAGCAAGACATTAAAAAGTCAACAACCAGGATAGTGAAGGAGTTCCTCAAAGAAAACTCCCCAAGTTTAATGAAGGATAATTAGACAATCATCCATGACGCAAGGAGGATACCAATTAGATTGCACCCCAAGAAGAACACACCAAACATATAAAAGGAAAAATATAAAAGCATAAAATTGAGGAAGAAGAGAAAATTATCAGAGCAGCTAAGGGCAATCAGATAATAATATTCTCAGGCTTATCAACAGAAACCATGAAGAAAAAGAGAGAGTGGAATGGCATCTTCCAAAAGCTGAAGGATAGTAATGGTAACTCATGAAACCTCTGTCCCACCAATCTCTCCATAAAAATAGATCGTGAGGTAAGGGTTTTTCCAAATCAGGAAAAAAAAACTTAGAGAACACATCAAAACAAAACAAAACCAAAAACAGCACTACAAATATTACTTTTCCACTCACTTTGTTCAGAATATCAACATTTATATGTATATGTGCCTAACGAGAGACTGCAAAATATGTCAATCAAATTCTTCAGAAAATGAAAATGGAAATCCTGAGATCAACAATAATAGTAGGAGATATCAATATACCACCCTCTCAAAAGGATAAATCAATGGCAAAGAACCTCAACAAGAAGACTATGGAACTAAACTCTACAATAAGACAACTCAAACTGATAGACATATTCCGAGCTCTCCCCCAAACTGCCAAAAAGCCCCTCATATTCTTTTCATGTTCGCATGGTGTGTTAGTCTAGGTACAGTAGGGAAACAAATCCACAGAAACTCATATGTATAAGAGAGAGTTTTATATAAAGGATAAGTGTACCTTAAGAAAGCACCCCATTTTCCCTTTGGGGGCCATCGCTGAAGGAGTAGCCGCCAAAATGAAGTTCAATCCCTTTCTGACTTTGGACCGGAGCAAAAACCGGAAAAGGCATTTCAATGCCCCTTCCCACGTTCTTAGGAAGATTATGTCTTCCCCGCTTTCCAAGGAACTTAGACAGAAATACAATGTTCGGTCCATGCCTATCCGCAAGGATGATGAAGTTCAGGTTGTGCAAGGACACTACAAAGGTCAGCAGATTGGCAAAGTGGTCCAGGTTTACCGGAAGAAGTACGTCATCTACATTGAGCGGGTGCAGCGAGATAAAGCTAACGGCACCACTGTCCATGTGGGCATTCACGCCAGCAAGGTGGTGATTACGAGGTTAAAACTGGACAAAGACGGCAAAAAGATCCTGGAGCAGAAAGCCAAATCTTGCCAAGGAGGAAAGGAAAAGGGCAAATACAAGGAAGAATCACTTGAGAAGATGCAAGAGTGAAATATCTTGTACACAACTTCCATTAAAAGTGGCACATTTGAAAAAGAAAAAAGAAAGCACCCCAACCCAGTGCTGTCCAGGCCCAGAAGTCCAACATTAGCCGATATGTCTGAAAGCAACTACAAAGACCTCAATCTCATAAAACACATGCAATGATGCTGAGTGCAGGAGGAAAGCCAAATGTAAGCACCTCAGTGCTGGCAGGGGTCTCCACCCGGCTGCCCCAGCACCAAGGGCTCCATCATGGTAAGTTCATGTGGCTTCTCCTCAGGGATGTCTTATAGGAAGTGAGGCTTAGCAGGAACTGGCTAAGGCAGCTGCACCCTGGTTGACCATCAGAAAGCAAGAGACCTGAGAATTAGAAAGGTGAGGCTTACGGAGACATTTATCTCTCCACCATTCAATTAATCCCACATGCACTTATTGGCCATGTTTGGCACAATAACCCTTAACTATCTCACATGGCATGTATTTGAAAATAGCATGCTGGGACAAAAGTTAAATTTCCGTAAAATCAGACATATAGAGAGGTCACTCAGACTTCCTTTGACCAATACGCCATACAGCTTGAAATCAACAAAAGAAAGATTTAAACAACAAGGGTGAATACGTGGAGGATGAATATTTTACTTCATCAAGAGGAGTGGGTATTGGCCCAAATTAAAGATGAAGTTAGGTAGTTTCTAGAAACCAATAAAAATGAGGAAACGACAAAAGAAAATCTATGGGATGCAGCAGAAGCAGTAACCAGAGGAAGCTTGATAACAATAAATGCACAGATAAAGAAGGAAGAGAGACTTATGGTGGATACCCTTTCACAAAACCTTCAACATTGGAACAGAGCCAACAGAATAATCCATCCAAAAGTAAAAGAAAAATCAGGGCAGAAATAAGTGAGTGGGAAACAAAAAACACCAGAGAAAATCAACTCAGTAAAGAGTTGAGTCATCACAAGGATTAACAGAAGCAACAAGTCATTGGCAAACCTAAACAAAAAATAGGAAGGAGCAGATATCAATATTCAGGTCGAGGGATGAAACAGGGGAAATTACAACAGACCCCAATGAAATTAAAAGACTAATTACATAGGACTATGAAGGACTGTACTCTGAGGAATACAGCGACCTGGAAGACATGTACAAATACCTGGAAAAACAAACTCTCCCCCGATTATCTCATATGGATTTCAAGCACATGAATAAACCCATAACAAAGAAGAAATAAATACGGTTATCAAGGTACTAACAACTACAAAAGCCCTTGCCCACATGGCTTCGCAGAATTCTACCAAGCATTCAGGGAAGAATTGACACCAATTCTACACAAGCTCTCCTGGAACATAGAAAAGGACAGTAAATTCCCAAACACATTCTTTGAAGTTAGTAAACATTGATATCAAAATGGGAAAGAGTAGAAAACTACAGGCTGATATCGCTAATGAACACAGATGTAACAATCCTTAACCAAATCTTGGCCAAAAGAATACAAGAGTATATTAAAAGAATAATTCAACATGACCAAATGGGATTCATACCAGGGATGCAAGAATGGTTCAACATTTGAAAATCATCAACATTATCCACCACATGGGAAGAAAAAAACAACAAAACAAAACAACAACACATGATAATATCGATAGATGCAGAAAAAACATTCAATAATCTTCAATACCTATCCTTAGAACTGGAAGGAAATTACCTCAATATAATTAAAGCTATATATGAAAATCCAACAGCCAGGATTGCAATCAATGGAGAAAAATTTAAAACATTTCCGCTGAAAGGGAACCAGATTAGCATTCCCTTTCCCCCACTTTTATTCAACATCACCCTAGAGGTCCTAGCTAATAATATAAGGCAAAGGAAGAATATCAAAGGTATACATCTGGGGAAAAAAGAAGTGAAAATATCATTATTTGCCAATGATATGATTTAATATATTGAGGACCCCAAAGGCTCCACAATAGAACTGCTGGAAGCAATAGAGGAGTATGGTAGAGTGGCAAGATAGAGATGAACAAACAGAAGTCAATTGGATTGCTATATATAACCGATAGGATTACAGAAAAAGAGATCAAGAAGGCAGTACCCTTCCTAATAGCTAAACTTAAACTGAAATATTTAGGGATATACCTAACCGAAAAACCCCAAAAAATCTGAATGAGTAAAACTACAGAACAGTATTACAAGTAGCCAAAAGGGACATTCACAAATGGAAAATTTCCCATCCTTGTGGATTGGTAGCATCGATATTGTAAAAATGGCAATCCTACCTAAGGTTCTATATTGGTTCATTGCAACCCTGATACAAATACCAGCATTATTTTTCAAAGAAATAGAAAGACTGACTACCAACATCCCATATACAGAAAGGGAAGAAACCCCAAATTGGCAAAGAACGCCTCAAGAAGAAGAAGAAAGTGGGTGGGCTTGCACTACCTGACTGTAAAACATATTATACAGCCACAGTTATCAAAGGAGAATGCTACTGGTGAAATGATAGCTATTTGAACAAATGTATAAAATCGGAAAATCCAGAAATAAAAACAGCAGAATACAGTCAATTGATCTTTGATAAGGGAAGCCCCCCGTGCCTTCCCACAAAATCAAATGGTGCTTTAAAAACTGGATATCAGTCTGCAGAAGAATGAACCACGACCCTTACCTCAGCCCATACACAAGGACAAATTCAAGGTGGATCACAGACTTTGAGGAAAACGCACAACCATCAGAATTTTCTATGAATAAATTAGGACCAAGCTAAGAACCTTGGTGTAGGGAATACATGAGCTATCAGCAATAATGAAGAAGACACACCCGGAGGAAGAGAAACAAAATACGTGGGACAAACTAAAGATAAAACACTGTGTGCATTCAAAGACTTCATCAAGAGTCATGAGAGAGACCACAGACTGGGAAAAGATATTTAGAAATTACATATCAGATAAAGGGCTTATTACTTAAATCTACAGAATTTTGCAACCTTACAGTAAGAGAAAGCCAAATAGACCACCAAGGAGGTGGGAAAAATACTTGAACAGAAGATTCACACAGGAGGAAACCCAAATGGCTAATGAACATAAATGCAAATCAAAACAATCCTGAGATACCACCTAACAACCACAAGGACAGCCCAATTAAAAACAAAACAAACAGAATGCAACAAATGTTGGAGGAGGTGTGGTGAGATAGGAACTCTCGTTTACTGTTGGTGGTCTTGTATACATATACAGCCACTGTGATTTGACAATGTCTAAAACAGATGGAAATTGAGTTACTTCATGTCCCAGCAATTTACCCACGACTGGGTAAATACCCAGAAGAAATAAGAAACAGGCCACGAACAGACATCCGTGCTCCAATGTTGATCACTGTGCAGTTCACAATCACAAAGAATTGGAAACCACATAAATTTCCATCAATAGACAAATGGATTAAAAACTCTGGTATATGCACACAGTGGAGTACTACATATCCTTAAAAATATAGTGATGAAACAATGAAGCACCTGACCTGATGGAAAGAGTTGGAGGATATTATGCTGAGTGAAGTTAGCCAAGCACAAAATGACAAGTATAACACAAGTCCACTGAGGTAAGTTCAAACAACAGAATGGGCATAGAGGAAAGTGTACCTATCACACAGTTTCTGGGATGAGTACCAGATAATTTGTCAAGAGCCAGGCCAAACAACATGATGCATATGTCATCATAAATAAGAAAGAAAAGAAAAAAAATTTTAAATGCAGATAGCACCTGTGCAGAGACACCCCCCTACCACCCATATGCTTTTACAGCCACAGAGAGGTGGAGGAAGAGAAAATGGGGAAGAGGGCACTAATCCACCCAAGAAGAGGGTATTGTTTATTTCTCCACAGGAAAGGGAGAGAGAGTGTGTACCATTCTGGTGGGGCAAAGCTTGTTCACAGAGAGGACTGCAGGGCAGGCAGTAGCTTGAAACATGATGTGCCCTCCCTAGACAGCAGTGCTACAGAGGACAGCACTGAAGATACAGTTCAGGGAATGCAGCCGGTCTGAACCACTCACATGGGGGCAAACCAAGAGGAGAGTTCAACAGATCAGCTGCAGTAGTTAGTTTATTGTGCCAACCTGGCCAATAAACACATATGGGGTTAATTGAAGGGTGAAGGGATAAATGGCTTGGTGAGCCTCACCTTTCTAGTTCTCAGATCTCTTGCTTTGTGATGGTTGGACCAGGGTGCAGCTGCCTTAGCCAGTTCCCCACTTCAGCTGGCAAGGTTCACTTCCTGCAAGACATCCCTGAGGAGAAGCCACATGGACCTACCCACATGCAGGCCTGGGTGCTGGAGCAGCCGTGTGGAGACCCCTGCCAGTGCTGAGATGCTTACACATTCACTGACTCAGCCTTCCTCCTGCAGTCGGTGTCATTGTGTGTGCTTTGTGAGATGGAGGAGGACTTTGTGGATTGCTGTTGGACAACTGGTGTTGGGTTAATGGGTTAAAGTTGTACTGTGGGCTTGGGCAGCACTGGCTTGGGATGTTTTTTGCTATGAACTTAACTTTTATATAAAACTCTCTCTTATACATGAGTTGCTGTGGATTTGTTTCTCTAAAGTACCCAGACTAACACACCAACAATGTGAGCAAAGCCACAAAGTTCCTGAGGAATCTCACTTGTAGACTTCTGACTCCAATGCCAGCGCTTGGCACCACATCTGAACTGGTTTGGGGATATGTACAAGGGGGTGGGTAGCACACTGAAAGTCCAATGTGCAGTGGAGTGGAGGATGGGGCACTAGACCACTCCAACCTTAATTGCAGGAAGAGCAACGGGGTCTTGTAGAAGGTGAGTCCCTCAGGCATGAATGCTGAGGTCTAAAAGGGTCTAAGTGCTGTTTGTAAGCGGGTCCCAGGACATGGATCCCTGAAAGAAAAAGGGGGTTGGACTGATGGGTGATAATCGGGCCTGCTCGCTACTCAACAGAGGGATATTCACGGACTCTGGGTCAGAACACCAGTTAGACTTGGAGCTATTTTTTTGGGATTCCCCCGCCCCACTACCACCCACCCTTGGTGTCTATCTATATAAGATAGGCAGGATAAGCAATCCCAAGGAGACAGCAATGGGACTGGAAGTTTCGGGAGGGTGGGGATGGAAAAGGAGAAATAAGGGCGAGGGGACGATGAGTAAATAATGACAGGGACACGGGAAGAGCAAGGCACCTAAAATGTACAGTGAGGTGGGTGTAGAATTCTTGGTCATGCTTGATCAATTGAAATGTATTTGAGAGGAATCACTAAGAAGTGAATGATGGGCAAACATGATAGTGAAGCAGGAGGAAAGAAAAAACAAAAATAGGAAGGAATAAGAAGGTAAAAATTATGTATATAGGTATAAATATAGATGTGTATATATGTAAAATATAAATATACAAAAGTGTATCTGTGTGTGTGTGTGTGTGTGTGTCGCAAGGGGGTACTCCTCAAAAAATTGGAATTGCACTGGGCAGAGCAGAGCTTTTGTAGTATGCATTTTCCTGTTAGGTGAGCATTGAGCAATTCACTCTGAGTTAATGCCCTCAGTGTTGTCCTCTGGGAAGCAGTTTCACTCAAACCTCATTTTTTGTGATGACCAATTCAAAAGAACTTTGTGCAGCTCTGAAATTTTGTTTCCTGGTCAGAAAAATTGCTGCAGGAAAGTGCTGTGATGTTTAACAGAGCTAGCAAGGACATCACTATGGGAAAAACTCAAGTGTATGAGTGTTTTACTTATTTTTAAAAAAGGTGAAATGTCAATTAATGACAAACCTCATCTGGACATCCAGTCTCCATCCTGAATAGACAAAAAAGTGGACTAGTCGTGCATTTGGAGTTTTCTCCACCAGGTCAGACTGTTAATCAAGCTTTCTATTTAGGGGTTCTGAAAAAAATTGTGTAACAGTGTGTGACCAAAAAGGCCTAGTTTGTTTGTGGACAGGGGACTGGCTTTGCCATTATGACAATGCACCTGCTCACCCAGCTGAACATGATAGTGGGACAAGAGGAAAGTAAAAGGAAATAGAGGAAAGAACTAGGATGCAAAGGGCATTTATAGAGCTCTAAATACAAGCATGTACATATGTAAATATATTTATATATGATGATGGGAAATAGACTATATACATATCTTTATAGATTTAGTGTTAAGGTGGCAGATGGACACTGGGCCTCTACTCAAGTACTTACTCAATGAAAGAACACTTTGCTCTATTAACCTGGCATCCCATGGTGCTCACCTTCCCGACACGATCACTGATGGAGCCCAACGATCAAAGTATCTAGCATCTGGGTCTTTGGAGATAAACAAGCAGCCATCTAACTGAGAAGCAACAAAGTCCACATGGAAGAAGCACACCAGTCTGTGTGATCACGAGGTGTTGATAGTATAAGGTATCAGGCATCAAAGAACAAAAAATCATATTATTGTGAATGAGGGGAGTGTGGAGTGGAGACCCAAAACCCATCTGTATGTAACTGGACAACCCCAGTCAGGGTGCAGTATAGCACCGATGAAATATACAACTGTCCTCCAGTTCTTTAATGCTTTCTCCATTTCCCCCTTCCCTCCCACCCCCACCCCACCTCTAGTATCATAGTCCCAATTCTACCTTACAAGTCCAGCTAGACTGGAGGATGTACACTAGTACAGATAAGAGCTGGCAACACAGGGAATCCAGGACAGATAAACCCCTCAGAACTAATAATGAGAGTAGTGATACCAGGTGGGGAAGGGGAAGGTGGGAGAGGAAGGAAGAACTGATCACAATGATCTACATATAACCCCTTCCCTGGGAGGTGGACAACAGAAAATTGGGTGAAGGGAGACATCAGATAGTGTAAGACATGAAAAAATAATAATAATTTATAAATTATCAAGGGTTCGTGAAGGAAGGAAGGAGGGTGGGGGAGGGAGGGAAAATTTGAGGAGTTGATACCAAGGACTCAAGTAGAAAGAAAATGTTTTGAAAATGATGATGACAACAAAAGTACAACTGTGCTTGATACAATGGATGTATGTACGAATTGTGATAAGGGTTGTATGAGTCCCCAATAAAATGATTTAAAAACAAAAAAAAAGCAAAAGATCATTAAAAAGACAGGAAAGAAAGAAATGATTGAAGTGGATGTGAGAAGAGACTGAAACTTGCTATTCATCGTAGAGTAGCTAAAGCAAATGGGAAAAGGGTATCAAGTCAAGGTCTTGCATAGAAAATTTCAAAGAGAAGCTCGAGACAAAAAAGTCAAGTAGTATAATGAAATGTGCAAGCACCTATCAATAGAAAACCAAAAGGGAAGAACTTACTCAGCATATCTGAAACGGAAAGAACTTATCAAAAAATAGTCAAGCCTCAACTTGCAATTTTGAATGGCTCTATAGGCAAAATATTGAATGATTCAGGAGGCATCAAAAGCAGATAGAAAGAATATTCAGAGTCACTGAACCAGAAATAACTAATTGACAGTCCACCACTATCAGGAGGGAGCATATGAGCAAGAACCAATGGTGCTGAAGGCAGAAATTCATGATACAATGAATGCATTAGTCAAAAACCAAGATCCAGGAATTGACAGTATGCCCAATGCAATGTTTTGGAAAACTTAAAAAGCACTGGAGGCACTTGTTCATCTATGCCAAGTAATTTGGAAGACAGCAGCCTAGCCAACCAACTGGGGGAGACCCATATTTGTACCCTATATAGTTAGAGCATTAAACCTCATCACTCCGTGAGCTTCCTGCGACTGTTATTAGGATTACACAGTGTGATTCTCTCTCTCTCTCTCTCTCTCTCTCTCTCTCTCTCTCTCTCTCTCTCTCTCTCTCTCTCTCTCTCTCTTCCTTTTTGTAGTTCAATTTACTTGTAGTTACAATAGGGACTAAAAAGCACACGTTAACTTAGAATTTAGGTCCAACAACATATCTCTATTTGACAATACAACTTCTTTACCCAGGAGAAACCAAGAAATCAAAGTACAATAGAATGAGTCTACCTACCTATACATTTTCTTTTGTATATGAATTATTTGCTTACAGAAAATGAAATACATTTTTTCCTGGAAAATAGAAAATATAAAGAGTAGTAAACATTTTATTCTCAAGAAGGAATTATATAGTTTATCCTCACAACTTCCCACTTCTTAGACCCCTGGGAGTGCCAGATGCCTCTCATGCTCTGTCATGGTGGTTTAGTGGTTACACTTGGGCCTACTAACTGCAAGGTCAGCAGTTCAAAACCACCAGCCTCAACACAAGAGAAAGAAGGGACTTTCTTTTTCCATAAAAAAGTTACAGCCTTGGAAACTCACAGGGCAGTTCTGCCCTGTCCCTTTCGTGTCTATGTTCCACATGGACCATCGACATGATGCCATTGGGTTTGGTGTGGTTTTGATTTTGATCTACTACTTAAGTCAAGGCCCATGGATGAACTGTTGTTAGAAAATTGCTGAGCACTGATGTGACAGATCTTTTATGTTTTAGGCTGGAGTGAAAGAAAGGAGCCAGAGGGGCATTTAAGTGATGAAGGAACATTCCAGGGGTAAGATCGCATGTCTATGTTTGTACAATAATGATATGTGAGTGAGATCCTACTGAAATGTGTAGGTGATTGAAGTGAGGGAATGACATGACAGAGGAAATCCTTCCCTACCTCCTATTCTAGAGCACAAAACCAAGAACCTAGTCTTTTCTGGATTGTAGAGGAAGATAACTGGATTGAATACAAGAGTGAGATTTTAAAATTCATTGCTTTGCATCAAAATCTATCTGAAAATATATGACATTGAGTTGAGTTATCGCTAGAGAACTTGAAATCAGTCAAGAAAAATGCACTGACAAAGTATTTTTATTAAAGGTACTAATAGGAAACCCTTCTCATGTTATCACAAATTGATAAATGTCAATGAAATAATTTGATTTAATATCAATTATTCATTATAAATGTTTCTATCCTTATAGGACTAAATGTCCTGAGAAGTTATGGATCTTATGGGCATTCACTCAATCCTTGGCAGAGACGAAATTTGACTTGCTCTCTGTGTGGCTATCTTAAATTGTTCATGCACGTGTTCATTTATTCAATCTACATTTATTGAGCATTTAGACACTAAACTACTGAACCAAACTCTTGGGTTGGGATAATTAAGCTAGCCAAATACTCAGCTCACATGATTTCTCATGGACTAAAAAGAGCATTTTTCCCCTGTAGCTTTCGAGGCAGGGCAGTGCGCAGTACAAAATCGAGCACATGATTACAATAAAAATCACTTCGCACCACCTAGTAGAACTAATAATGAGCATCTACCCTGAATTTTCGAGGGTAATCTTGATTTCTTATAATTTTTAATAAAGTAAATTTATAACTTATTTAATACACAACTAAATGCAAATTGGTTTTTAGTAAAGTTTTAACAAATTATTTTTTTATAAATTATGAAAGTCTTGCCAGACCACATGATCTAACGTTTTATTTGAAAAAGTGGACATTAAATGCTGTAGTTCTCTTTTATAAAGCGAATTGTATATGTAGCATGATGATTAAAATTATGCAAATATTATTGTTTTCTGGTAACATAACTTCCCGGTGTTTGTAGCTCTTGGAAACTTACTCTATTTTTAAAGTTATAACAGACTTTATCTTCTTTAATGCAAATTTTAACCTGTAGTCCTATGAAGTTCACGGCTCTTCTGTGCTTAAGAGCTTAATAAATAGGCCACCTGAGCTTTCATATAGTTCATATTCCCAGAACGATCAATAGGAAGGAGTGAAGAGAGATGAAAGAAAGACATTATGACAGAGAGAACATGAGAAGAAGGGAAGAGGAAAGACTCAGCGTGGAATCGCATGTAACCATCTTCACCCTCATCGCAAAATAGTTTCTTGTACAAGCTTTTCAAGCAGCGTGATGAGGTCAATAATCAGCCATTGTTTTAGATTCCTTTTAGTTTTATTGTGAAATGATTTAATTAAAATACATCTTTATTACCATTTTATGTCCTCTGTCTGCACTTTCTACTGCTCTAATTTCCTGGAAAGGAGATGCATGACATCCTGGGGCATTCCTGGTAGCTTTTCAATCATCAATTCATAGCTTCTGAGTTCGTTTCATTTTGCCAAAGGAATCCTTTTTTAATTTAGTATTCTTGTCACTGAAAATGAGTGCTTTGATTATTTGTTGCCCTCTGCAGTTATTGAAAAAAAAAAAACCCGAAACCTTAATTTTATATCCTCTTAGAATAAGATAGACTTAGAAAATAAAAGTCTTGCAGTATTTCATTTCTGGTAAGAAAAATACCCTTCAGTTTCCCCAACTGCTGTAGACAGAATAATGTCACTGCTACTGAAATCCATATCTGAATCCCAGACTTTGTAAAAATATTTAATGTGGGAAAAGGTCTTTATAGATATGATAAAGTGAAGGACCTTGATCCAGGGAGTTATTCTGGCTCATATTCATGGGCCTGATTTAATCCCCAACACTATCAGTTGCTGCCAAGTAAATCCTGATTAACTGTTAACTCTTGTGTACCCAAAGAATTATAGACTTGCATTGATTACATCTTTCAGATATAAGTCACCTGGCCTTTTTACCTGAGCTCCTCTTGGTGGAGAGGAACTTTCTAACCTCTCAGTGAGCAACCTAGTCTTTTGCTATTTCACCACTAAGGGATTCTAATTGAATCATGTTGTTATTGTTGTTAGCTGCCATCAAGGCAATCCTGACTCACAGTGAGTCTGTGTACAGAAAGAAGCACCTGTGCCATGATCACAATTGTCATTATGGTTGGGCCCATTGTTGCAGCCACTGTATCAACACACCTTTTCTAAGGACTTGCTCTGGATAGCACATCCAAAGCAAGTTACAGCAAGTCTCTTCATCATCTCTTCTAGGGAGAATTTTGGCTGTACTTCTTCCAAGACAGATTTTTTCCTGTTAATCTACATATACTTTCAATGTGTTTCCCCAACACTATCATTCAAATTTATTAATTCTTCTATGATCTTTTTTGTTCATTGTCAAACTTTCACAATCATATGAGGTGATTGAAAATACCATGACTTGGGCCAGGTGCACCTGAGGCTACAAAGTGACATCCTTCCTCTCCAATACTTTAAAGAGGTCTTTGGTAGCAGATTTGCCCATTGCAATGTATCATTTGCTTTCTTGACTTCCATGAGCACTGGCTATAGATCCAAGCAGAAAGAACTTCTCGACAACTTCAATCATTTCTCTTTTTAACATGACTTTAAAAAATTAGTCTTGTAAGGATGTTTCTTGAGTCACAATTCATACTGATGGCTGTCAGTTTTCCTTTTCTCAGTAAATACTTCAAATTATCCTCATTCTAAGCAAATTAAGTCAGTCTATCTGCATATTGCAGGTTATTAATAATCCTATTTCCAATCTTTATATATTCCAGCCTCTTCGATTGTTTGCTCAGCATGCAGATCGAAAAAGTATGGTGAAAGGATAGAAGCCTGAAGTACACCTTTCCTGATTTAATCATAAGGGTCCTTAAAAGTGGAAGAGGTGACAGAAGAAAGTTAATAGGAGGTGTGACTACAGAAGAAAGGTCATATGGATGCTGCACTGATTGCTTTGAAGATGAGCAAGGTGACAAGTTAAGGAATGCTGATTGTCTCTAGAAGACAGAAAAATCAAGGAAAAGGATTCTAGATGAAATACAGACTTTCCAATTGCATGATTTTAGCCTGTGAGACCAGTGTTAGATTTCTGAACTATAGAAGTGTAAATTTTTAAAAACAGTATTGGTTTAAGCCATAAAGTTTGAGTAATTTGCTATATTAGCAATAGAAAATGAATTCAATAAGAACCCTTTCTGAGTATAGACTGAATTCTAAATTTACTAGTTTATAATTGCAGTACTTAATAAAAGTCTTTCTAATCGTACTTGCCTTTAATTGCACTATTTAATATTCTTGAGGATGGGAATATTGGCAGGATATTTCTAACCTCTGTACACTCCTTTCATAGTGCTGCCCTTTTTAAAACTCAAGTTTCATTAGCAACATCATGATATTACTGCTTTTTGTCAAGTCTAATTTTAATCAGATTTATCAGTAGACAGAAGACCCAAACCACATAGGACTTAATGAATTTTCTAAGCAAAAATAAGAGGGAGCACTCTCCTTTCATATCTAGATGATTCTTCTTAATTTGAATTATAAGAATAAAGTTTCAAAAAATCATATCATTGACTGCACACCTCCATGATACGGTCACCGAGGACAAACGGGTGCATTAGCAAATGTGGCGAAGAAAGCTGATGGTGCCCGGCTATCAAAAGAGATAGTGTCTGGGGTCTTAAAGACGTGAAGGTGAACAAGCGGTCATCTAGCTCAGAAGCAACAAAGCCCACATGGAAAAAGCACACCAGCCTGTGCGATCACAAGGTGCCAAAGGGATCAGGTATAAGGCATCATCTAAAAAAAAAATACCATAGTGAATGAAGGGGGAAATGCAGAATGGAGACCCAAAGCCCATTTGTGGGACACTGGAGATCCCCTCACAGAAGGGTCTAGGGGAGGAGATGAGTCAGTCAGGGTGTGATTCCCCTAGATCCTGGATGCTTCCTCCCCCCAACTACCATGATCCGAATTCTACCTTGCAAGACTGGATTGAGCAGAGGTTGTACACTGGTGCAGATAGGAGCTGGAGGCACAGGGAATCCAGGGTGGATGATACTTTCAGGACCAGGGGTGTGAGGGGTGATACTAGGAGAGTAGAGGGTGAGTGGGTTGGAAAGGGGGAACCAATTACAAGGATCTACATGTGACCCCCCTCCCTGGGGGACAGAAAACAGAGAAAGGGGTGAAGGGAGATGTCAGATAGGGAAAGATATGACAAAACAATAATCTATAAATTATCAAGGGTTCCTGAGGGAGGGAGGAGCGGGGAGAGGGAGGGCAAAAAAAAGAGGACCTGATGCAAAAGGCTTAAGTGGAGAGCAAATGCTCTGAAAATGATTAGGGCAAAGAATGTACAGATGTGCTTTATACTATTGATGTATGTATATGTATGGATTGTGATAAGAGTTGTATGAGCCCCTAATAAAATGTTTTATAAAAAAGAAGGGAAGATAACAAAAAAATGTGCTTAACATAACTGATGTATGTATGGATTGTGGTAAGAGTTGTATGAACCCATAATAAAATGATTAAAAAAGGAAAAAAAGTAAAGTTTACTATAATCATTTTCATATTGTACCACTGTGATGAGTATTCAATGACTATATACAAAACAAGTCAATTCACTAGAGCAAATATAAGTTTTTTTTCCAATAAGGAGAATCTTGGAATTCAGTCAGAAAACTTAATTATTGGAAGCCACAAATCAATGTGAAATCAGAAGTGATATAGGTGTTAAATTTGATACACTTTATTATATCAATCATGCAAATTTTTATCACCTGTGGTTTCTTTTTACTTTTAAAAACTCTCATTTAGATTTTTTTTGCAACAATCATATATAACAAAAAATACGTGGCTGTTTTTTCTCTTTGTGGTTCTAACAGAGGCTTTGTGAAGACTGGGCAGGCTTTGGGTGAGGACAGTTCCTCTGCTGCAACTCCAGTTGTGACAAACAGCCCCAATGACACTCCACGCCGGTCTGTTTATGGGTCCAGCAAGTATCACACAGTAGTTTGTTAGGATCCTCATTAACAGATAGCTGAATTTCACTATGATTACAACTATAAAATTTGTGACAGCAACATTTTCAAATCATTAAATTCCTCAAAGTGTTGTATGATGTGTACATGCAAGTGTGTTTGTGAGACATGATAGACATGGGTAAAGAAATAAAGGGGGGAGGGGAAAGAAGGGAGGGGAGACTAGAGCAGAGGAGAGGATTCTTACACTTTCCAATTTGAAATCAGGGTGCACAAAGCAGGAAAGGAACTCACTGAAAGCCTTATTATAAAATGCCCTGACCCTTCGTTTTCTTTGTTTTCCAATTCTTCGCATCCCTAAACTGCTCTCCCCTCTCATCCTTCAAGACGAATTTGACTTTGTAGAGAAACTAAACACCTTTTCAAGACAACTCAAATAGCTCTCCAAAAACAAAAACATCTCAATATCTAACAAGCAAACATAAATTTCCATAAATCCTTATCAGTGTATCAGGAGCTATGGTGTTTGAGTGGGTATACGCTGGGCTGCTATCTGCCAGGTCAGTAGTTCAAAACCACCAGTCACTCTGTGGGAAAAAGACTAAGCTTTCTACTCTTGCCAAGAGTTACAACCTCAGAAAACCAGAGTGATAATTCTACCCTGTCCTATAGGGTTGCGATGAGTCAGAATTGAGAATGAGAGAGAGCAAAAATAAGTAGAATGGACACATCAAAGAATTTTTCTTTTCCTGATCTTTCAGAAACTTTTGGCACGTCTACATTCCCCAAATATTCTTTCCTTGAATTCTGTAATGCAATACTGCCTTGGCATTTCTCCAACTTATCTGTACCCTAGAAGTGACTGCTGCAGCTAATAACAGTTCTAGTATTTTTACTTTTCTCTTCCTACCCTAGACCGTTTACTCTTGCCCATAACTTCAATTCCTATCTCTCGTTGCATGGATCCTAAACATTTTTTACCTAACTGATATTATTTCCTTGTTCTGAATATGAGTTCTGTTTATGTCTAATTTAGGCCAAAATTATCCTCATACTTTCTCTTTCTCCTAGCTTGTCTCCTTGATCTTTTCCAGGAAAACGGCATCAGTAATGAATGCCAGCAGTGGGTGCTCTGCCAAACCAGGAGCTTGAAAGTCATCCATGACACCTGCCTCTGTGTTCCTATCTCAGCCCCATTCAGCACTAAGACTTGTCCTTTAATCTTCTGAAAAGCTATGCAAATATATTCATCACTCCCCATCAACACTTTTATACATCTTCAAGTTGACATATTAGTATCTAACTATCATGGGTTTACTAAATTGTAGTGAAAATTTTTGCAAATTTTTATCCTCAAAGATATGAAATTACTCACTAACAATTAGTAATAAGCCTATGCGGTCCTGGTTATTGAGTACTGTTTCTCTGATGAATGAAATGAAGAAGCATTCAGCTTCCGAATTGGAGGAAAACTTTAACTACCTGCAATATGAAGATGACATAACCTTGCTTGCTGAAAGCAAACAGGATTTGAAGTACTTACCAATGAAAAACAAAGACTACAGCCTTCAGCATGAATCACATCTTCACAAAAGGAAAAGAAAAATTCTCACAAGTGGATCAGTAAGCAGCATCATGATATATGGAGGGACACGATGAAAATTCTTCAGAATTTCATTTTATTTGGATCCACACGTGGTATCCTTGGAGGCAGCAGTCAAGATATCAGATGATAAGTTGCATTGGGAAAACTTGTTGCAAAAGAGTTCTTTAACATGGGTGGTAATTAGATTTTATGTCAACCTGATAATACCTGTTTGGAGGTGAGGGTGGAGTCCAAACCGTCAATCAGGTGATGCCTTCTTTGGGGTGTGCCTTTTCATAAGAGAGAATCTGGCAACTTCCCCACTTTCTCTGCCCTGGCCTGTGTCAGGATTGGAGGCAAGATGCTGCAGCTCTGCCCCTTCAGGGGCAGCCCCATGAGGTTCACCGGGCCCTGAAATCTGCTTGTACCCACACGACTCTGCACTGTAGGCCTGTGATTCCCGGCTTTCTGCTTCCTCTTTATTACATCATTGCCTTGTACCTACGAAGATGCCTCTGGCTTGCGTTAGACCCATGGGTTTAAGTTGAACTGGACTGTAATGCCTTCTTAATATGAAATTACTTCTTGATATAGAGTCTTTTAAAAAAATATGAGTGTCACTAGTTTTGTTTCCCTGGACAATCCAGTCTTACATGTTCAGAGCACATTAAAAAGCAATCAGGTCACCCACGCGGACTCCTTCAGGTACACCTGCGCCATGTCATGGTATTTTCAGTAACTTCATATGCATATGAAAACTGGACAATAAAGAAAAGTGCTCAAAGAATAATCTAGAATTTCAGTTATAATATTGACAAAGAATATTGAACGTGCCATGGCCTGCTAGAGGAAGAAGCAAATCTGAGTTGAAAGAAATACAGCCAGCATGATCCTTAGAATCAAAGGTGTGGAGACTTTCTGTCAGAAACTATCTCTGGAGAGGCCCGCGGTGGATAGTAAAGCTGTGGTCCCCTGAAAAAGAGGGAAACCTGCCATGAGATGTACAGAGACAGTGCCCCCAACAGTGGGTTAAACACGGTCATGATGGTGAGGATGGTGCAGGACTGGGCAGTGTCCCTTCGTATAAAGGGTCAGTCTGGGATGGCACCTAACAACATCAAGCTACTGTGATAACTGGTCCCCTTCTAATGCATTTTCTATAATGCATCTAGAAAAACATTTTCTTAATGGATCTGAAATCATACTTTCTAAGTTAAAACTTCTGATGATTTGCCACTTCTCTATGGCTGGAACAATGTTACTTCAAATGTCCCGTGACATTCTATTACTACTCCTGACTCTGCATCATGTTCCCATTCTCTCTTATTGGCTCTTTCTACCTGTTTACACAAACCTGAATGGGGTTTGTATCAATTAGCTTAATAGTGTTGGTATTGTAGAACGAGTAGTAAAGCATGCATTCAACATACCCAGTGCAAATGAACTTTTACAGATAATGACCCAAAGTCAAATTTTCTTGTCCAAATTCCTGTAGTTCGCTGAGTTTCTTGTGTGAAATCAACGTGAATATAAAACTGACGCAGAACTGAAACTCCATCCGAAATGTGTACAAGAGCTGGCTAAAATTCCATAGAAATTTTGATTCTATCTGTTAATTCTCCCCTTTGGGAAGCATATCAGTTCTTCACCTGTCCTATGCACTCAGATCAATTTACTGCATGCTGTCTTTTTGAATCTATACTGTAAAGAAGTTAAGACTAGGCTGGGAGAAAGACAAGGTTTTCTCCTCCTGTAAAGAGTTACAGTCTCTGAAACCCTAAGGTGCAATTCTACCTTGCCTTGTGGCAGACACACTATCCCGAATTAGCTGACAGGAGTTTTGTTTATTAACTAGGCACTGGGAATGATCATCCAGTGGGAACAAGGATGACTAAAGGACAAGAGGGGGTCATTTAAAATTGTGTGTCTTTCTCCCTCTTTGTCTTAGTCAGTACTTGAATTTCCTCCATTCATGTTCCTGGAGGATAACTCCTCTTTTAATGGCCCAAGCTCCCACAGAAAGCTCTTTAGCTCTTTTCATGTTATCATCATTTTCATTTCATGTCCTCAGCTTGGGGGCTTCAGTAAAATCATATTGTTCTCCCTAGCAATCTAGAAGGGGATACTGAACCTGTTGAGAATCTGTGGCTTATTTCATGAATTCTTTTTTAACTACTTGCCTATATTACACGTCTTGTGAGATAGTTTATTTTGTCCACCTGGCTGATACATACAAGTGGAATTAATTGAAGGGCAGACAGATAAATGGCTCGGTGAGCCTCGCCTTTCTTGTCTCTCGCTCATTAATCATTGGACTAGTGTGCGGCTGCCTTGCTTGTTCTGTGCCTCAATTTAAAGGGTACACTGTCGCGTGCTCAGTCTCACCAGCAAGAAGGACACGCCACAACAGGATTCTTCCACAGGCGTTTAATGCGGGTTCGATTTGCAGATGCGGAAAAAGACCCTGAAGCCCCAAACTACTGCTGCTTATATGCACTCTATGGGGACGTGCTGTGCATTGATTGGTGCGTTCGCCAGAACCCTTATTAGCATACTCCAGGGTGGAGTTATGACTACGTCATCTAAGCAGTGCGCATGCTCTAAGTGGTTGTTTACCACTTAACTGGGCCACCGCCCTGACTGCCCGGCGCCATCTTGTAATGGCGACGAGAGCTGCGGCTTCCCACAGTACACTACCTGTGGACTGTGTCATTGTAAGTTGAGGCCCCTTTAAGACCACATGATTGGAATTTACATCTCTGGAGCTAGTGACTGACAGTTGTTGACATGACTGACAGTTGACCTGCCTTGCTGTTTTGCTGCCTGTGTTGGGATAGCCTAGCTCTCTCTCTACAGAGGACTACCTGGTGGCTCTCAAGATTTGAAGGACTGCTAGTGTCGCACAACTCTCTCACGGAAGTGAGTTGCACAGAGCCACTTGTATTGCTTTACAATTTAACTGTTCATTTCTTGTATTATCTATCTATAATATAACAGTTCATTTCTTGTGTTATATATCTATCTTTATATATATATGTATATATATAAAGTATCAGCAATCTGGTTTTATCTCTATAGAGAACCTTGTCTAATACATCTTATTTGAAGTATTTAACTTAATTTCTATTTTCCTGGTTATACCTTGATGTTTTGTGCATCAAGATTAATCCTAGAAAATAGAAATTCTGATCTTGGATTCCTTGCTTCTTTCAGCTTGAACAGTGTGAGGAATTTCTTTCATATGGAAAGTGGTATATCACAATTTATTTGTCTCATGAAGTGGCAACACAATTGCTTAAACGAGAACCTGGTTTGTTCAGAATGATGATCCAATTGGCTGTTTCTAAGATACGGACTGCTCAATTAAAATGATAAGTCCAGGTCTTTAAACCCTTAGCTTAAGGGACACCCAGAGACTCAGAAAGTTGCTGTAGGACTCTTTAAATTGTTTTACTTCATGTCACTGAAAAGTCAAAGCAGAGGACCAGATCCATGTACAATTTGCAGAAATATTTTGTGAGTTGAAAACAGAAACTCACCAATCTATTGTGCCAGTGTTAAGACATTAATTTGAAGAAATGGAACCCTGAGAGTTGAAATTGTGGAAATTTTAGAAAATATATTTGAATTTGAGAACCATGAATAAAACATATCCTAAGCTTTCATTACCTGCAGATGCAACCTCTCTCTTCATGTCCGATGAAGCTAGTCTTTTCTTACTTAAAGAGCCTAATTTATTCATCTGAAGATGTTGCCTTGAAAAGTATACTTATTGGATTTAAGACTTACCAGAAGCATCTCTCATTGCTTACAGATCCATCATTTAAGTCAGATGCTGGCATATTACAGTTAGAGAAGTATACCATATCTTCCAAGAATAAATAACTTATATACAAAAAAATTAAAGCTATTTGAAAAATTGTTTTTAGAGAGCCTCCCCAAACATCCATAGTAATGGAATCTATGAGAGCCAAACTAAGTTGGGCAATAGGTAATATAGGAATAATCAGTATTTGTCATTGTATTTACTTGTTCCTGCTAGTGTCCGGGTTAAATGTACTAGTTTGAGAAGCTGAAAATTGTACTAACAATTTCATTGGGTGGCTGAAACATGGACTCAGAAATAGCTTGCAAAAATGAGGCCCCAATGCCAGAATTCAACTGTAATAATTTTGAAGAAGCATTCAAAAATATAAGAAAATGAAAATGTTTGAATTAATTTATTAGTATCAATATACTCACTTCTTCCATTTAAGAGAACACAGAGGAGTACTCTTCTTTTAATAAACCATTGTCAAATGTATTCATGAGGGGAGTCCCATAATTCTTAAGTGTTTATTGTGCCTTTGTACTGTAGGCTATGGGTGCCAGTCAGAAAAGTACATCTTTGAAGTTGACAGATTTCAGTAGAAAGATGGGACCCCAGACTGGTAGGAGCAAGCTTATCTTAGCATTCTTCCACTCGAGACAGAGTAGCCATATGTACTGTGCTTTAGGGTACAAACGAGACCCTAGGTCTCAAATATAATTTAAGGAGAACATTCATTAACTCTTAAACAGGACAAAGACACATCACTGGGACATGGGAGACCATTAGTATGAGGTCATAATGAATTAACGAATTCACAGAGAGCTGGTGACAAATAGGATATGAGGGAACTGGAAACTGTCACAGTTGCAGGTGGAACCTCAAAATCAGGACTGGGACCATGATATAAACACATTATGTTAGACAGAGAATTTACAAGATTTGGGGACTCTGGCCCTGGTGGTGTAGTGATTAAGCTTTGGGCTGATAGCTGAAAGCTCCAAAGTTTGAAACTACTAGTTGCACCTCAGGAGAAAGATGAAGCTTATTCCTATTAAAAAATACTGTCTTCAAAGCCCACAGGAACAGGTCTACCCTGTCCTATACAGTCCTATTAGTCAGAATGGGCTTCATGGCAGCGAGTTTGCTTTGACCTCATGATCACGTGAGCAAAGCAGACCAATTATCATAAGGGTACACGTTAGAGGACAGACTAGGTGAGCTGTAATAATTTCCTCTCTAATGCACTCTGCCCGAAGGCAAGGCTAGTCACAGGGCAGAAGTTAAAATGCTCAAAAAGAATTCGAAAGAGAAGCATTGTGGAAACTCAGCGTGGGGTTTGTGCTTTCAGTGCAATCTGAGTTTTCCTGCAAACCTAGTGCTCAGAATTTAAGCTGGAATCCAACTTTAATGGAGAATAAAGACATAAGGGCAATCTAGGTATTTTCATCTGTGTGAATTAATGGAAAGATAGCCCAACAAAGAATTATGTGACGTACATAAACAGACAACTCTAGATCTGGTGATCAGAAAATTACCCTGAGTAAGTGCAATACAAAAGAGCAAACTCTCCTCTTTGTAGACTGTTATAAATACTTAGATATACTGTAAATTATTCTCCAAGTCTGTTTTGAAAGGATGTGCAATTATTTTATCAGGATGACTGTGCATAGAGGGAGGAACCCTGGTGGTGTGGTGGTTACATGGTAGACTGCCGGCTTCATGGAAGTTTGAAACCAGCAGCAGCTCCGCTGGAGAGAAACTGGGCTTTCTACTCCCGTAATAGTTACAGTGTCAGAAACCGACAAGGGATCACTGTGAGTCAGCATTGACTCGCTGCTAGTGAGTTGGATTTTCAGTTTGGTGTAAAGAAGAAAAGGAAACAAAACGAAGAAAGAAAGAAACCCAGATATTTTGAAGATTATTACTTTAGGTTCTCAGTCCATGCCAATACCTACTGCCATAAATGATATTCTATTCCAGTGATCAGAGGGTAGCTTGAGAAGTCTGGCAGTCAAATGGAGTTTTATCCCCAATTATTCTCATGGTGAGCCTAAATTGTGGCCATTTCTCCAATTTGACGGCTCAATTAGAACAGAAATACTTAGAGAATGGTACAACACCCACTTTGGTTCCACAACTCATGGAGCAGGGACTATCATGTTGTGGAGCTCCCAGTCAAGCCCCCCAGAAATGTACTTCCAAATTGAAATACTAAATCAAGTCAATACCTGTTGTGATTACAGAGTAGTATGCCACCATTTAAGTTTTGAAGGCTGCAGAATAGTATTATAATATCCTTATTTAACTTTTCTGTTTACTCCAGATCAAAGCTGAAAGATCTTGAGAAACTGACTGAGACATTTACCAAACTTAACCAAGTAGTAATTTCAATGGTATTAATGTTTTATGTATGGTATATTTGCTAGCGCAATCAATGTGGCCTCTGACCCTTGATATGAAGCCATTGATCAGTTAACTATTTTATTTTCCATAGCTACGAGCAAAGGATAACCAAAAACATCTGGAATGGGCTGTAGTGCACCTTCTCTGTCTCACCTTTCTATTGCTTTCTTCCATAATTGTCTTGATAATCTTCGTATTTCATAGTTATCATGCTGTTCTACTATGTTGACATTATACTGACTCTAGTGAATACCAAATAGTGAAATTTGTGTGCTAGAATGGAAGAAAAATTCGTTGGGATTAATTGGCCTGCCATTTCATTAAAAATAACTTTCAGTTTGATGTGAATAACAAGTAAGGACGCTTTGCATTGCTTATCATGAATAGAGAAGTATATGCAACACGTTCATGGAATTTGAAGGTGACATATACAATAATTCGTATGCTTTTTTTGGTTCCTTTACTCATTATCCCATATGGTCAGTAGTTGTTAGTAAGACACAGAGAAACATAAAGCTCTGTTGAATGTCCAGGATTTTATACAAGTTGTCTTGTTATTTGAGACTTATGACTTAGCAGATGCTGCTGTGTTGTGTCAGCTACGAACTTGTATAGAATCACTAGCAGAACAATTAGAAAAATCACAGTGGAGATGTCCTTAGGGTTTTGGAGCAAAGGCATGTCTTCCTCTACAGCGAAGTCTTCCATTTTTGAAATAATAATAAAAAAAGAGTAGCTGGTTTACTGCCTTGACTCAGGAAATTGACTGCTTAACCATGAGACACCAAAGTAACTTGGCATTCTGAGCCGCCTATAAGGAACAAAGAGCTATCTGCTTTACCAAGTCACAACATTGGAGTTTTGCAGTAGTAATCCATCATCAAATAAAGGAAGTATGTGAAAGAATGGATTTTCACATATCTGGAAGGCACATAAGTTATAGGAATTGGTGGCTCAGACTCCCACTGCCTCTAAATTCTGAATTCTAATTCAGTTTAAATGCCCCTTGCAATATGATGCGATACCTAGAAAAAATGGATCACTCACTCTTTGTGCCCTAGCTGAATTCAACACAATTACATGTACAGCTACCCACACAAAAGACTAAAAATTCTCTGAGTCTAAGGAATTAATCATTTTCATATCTTCATAAATATTTGATAAATGAATCATTGGACAAAAGACTGGTGATGAGTGGGGTTTGCACAATATATTAAAAAATATATCAACCCAGTCTCTTGTCAGTCACAAGGTGACTATTTTCAGTCATCATCAGTGATTTCTGTAGGAAAATATGAAATAATAGCCTATGGCTATAGCCTGCTTTCAGTATAAAGAAGTAGAACCCACTAGGAGCACATCTGCATATCATTTATTTACACCCTCCGACTAAATTAAAAAAACAAACTGCAATAGGTGGCCAGCAGCCTGCTTGTTTCATAGCTGCTTGTTTTCCAGCCCATGGGACTTGGCCATAATCCCAATGAACAACCACAGAAGGGGCAGGTTATGAACACGGGATCAAGACTGGCCCTCTGACGCGTCGGCATGGAGCATATTTAATGTCTTCAGAACTCACCTTAGCACGTCATTTTCGGGCATTCCTCAAGTCCTCATTGTCTATTGACTGGAGTTCCCTCCCAGGAATTGCAGCTGCTGCCCTGGCAGAAGAACACCTTAATCATGCTGGCTCCTCCATGCGAGCGACATAACTAAAGCTATGCTCTTCTGGAATGCTTCCTTTCTCCAAATCGAATATATTCTGAGTCCTTCCCTGAGGTAGGAGATTAAAAATGATTTATTGAAAACTGTAAAGCCTAGGGACCTAGTTTTCTACTATTTTAGGAATGATTTATCCTTTTTTTCTGGTGAAATCTATGCTCTCAGACAGCTTGTCATTTCATAGTACTGTTGGTTTCAAACCAACCAGCATGAAGCCTACTGCATTAACTGGGGGGCACGTACAATTCTTACCACAATCCATACATCCATCCATTGTGTCAAGGACATATATACACTTGTTGCCATCATCATTCTCAAAATATTTGCCTTCTACTTGAGCCCTTAATACCTGATGCTCATTTTCCTCCTTCCCACTTCTAATCTCTGATATGCGAAGCTGGAGTGAAGATCATCAGAGAGAGTGTCCCTTTCTCTCTCCTCCTCTCCTGAGCAGGCCCTCCAGCTAAGAACCATGTGAAAACAATGCTGCATTGGAGGTCTCCTTCAGAAGCAGCCCGTCAGGCTTCATATTCGTCTACATTTCTGAGATCCAATTGAAAAGGCTATTTTGGCTTTGCCAGAGGGAGATCGGGTGAATGTGCCCCGGTAACATTTTTAGTGTCTCGAAAGATCCAGGCTTGGATGGCCCTGAGGAAAAGGGCATTAAAATAAAGAGCTTCGCTGTCACCTGCTTCACATTGCTTTTGCCTGTAGCATATAAGACAGGTATATGTGTGGAGGAGAGAGGCGATCAAAGGACTGGGGATTGCCTTTTTCCCCCAGAGGCCGAGAGAGATTGGAGTGCTGGATGGTTAGGAGATAAAACTTTCGTTTGTAAAATCAAGGGGTGATAAAATGCATTATCTCCATCAACTTCCCATCATAAAGTTTTACTCTTTCCTGTAATTCCTATCAGTTTTCTTTCTTCCTTCCTATTTTTTCCTTTTACTCAAGTAAAGTGTAATATTCTCAACATCAGTAATGCACAATTGTCCATATCTCAGGATGACTGCAGAGGATAGTCTGAAACTGGAGTTTTCTAAATCATCTCTTAGTGGTGTGAGAGGCGATACCGGGAGGTACCGATTACAAGGGTCTACACATAACCCCCTCCCTGGGGGATGGACAGCAGAATAGTGGGTGAAGGGCGATATCAGGCAGGGTAAGACATGTCAAAACAATAATGATTTATAAATTATCAATGGTTCATGAGAGGGAGGGCGGGGAGGGAAGGATAAAAATGAGAAGCTGATTCCAAGGGCTCAAGTAGAAAGCAAATGTTCTGAAAATGAACAAATATACAAATGTGCTTGACACAATGCATGTCTGTATGGACTGTGATAAGAGCTGTACGAGCCCCCAATAAAATTATTTTATAAAATAAAAATGAAAATAATTAAGAGCAAAGGCTTACTATCCCTCTGTATTAGTTTTCTTCTTTTTTGGTAAGTTTTATTGATACTCTATCCAAATATCACATAATTCAATAGTTCAATCCTATCAAGAGAAGTTGTATAATCATCATCACAATCAATGCTAGAACACATCTGCATTAGTTTTTATGGCCTCTGTAACAAATTACCACAAACTTAATGGTTTTAAAATACAAAATATAAGTTTTTGAACCAGTGGTGTTGCACCTCTTTTGGGAGAGCAATATGGAAATCATTTCCTTGCCTCGTTTAGCTTTCAGAGGTAACCTGAAAGAAAAGCCTGGTGATCTACTTCTGAAAATTAGACAAAGAAACGTCTGTAGATCACAAAACAATGTTATCAGATCCACAACCAGTCATGGGGCTGGCATAGGACCTACCAGTGTTTTAATCTATTGTATATGAGGATGTGATGGGGTGGGGGGGGCAACTCTAAGATAGCTAAAAACAATGGCAATCGAGACAACTCACATTTCTTGACTTGTGGCTCTGCATGACTCTAACCTTGGCTTCTCTGCTGTCACATTGTTACGTTGATTTCATGACTGTCTCTTCCTCTTCCTCTTCTACAGCCTCTTCTGATGTCCACTCAAATGATCTAGGAGAGTTTCCCATCTCAAGACCTTTTAGCTTAATCATATCTTCGACGGATCTTTTTCCAGATAAGGCAACATATTCACAAGTTCTGGATTTTGGAAATCTTTGGGTAAGGTGACATTACTGTGCATACTATATCCTAACTTATCGAAATGCTTAAAGTTCAAGAGCAAGATTCTTTATATAAATAATTGTGCTTTGTTTCATTTAGCAAAATATTTTCATATATTTCTCTTTAATTCCAAGAATACCTATTGTTCCACAGAACAGAACTTGAGCAATGGAAGACTAAATAAATCTATCTAAATAAAGCATTTAATATTTCTGATCTGGTTGCTGCATCACAAACCACTGTTGGGTGTACAGTAATGGGATAAATAGTGAATACGTTTGGCTCTGAAGTTTTCAACCAGGTGAATTTGGGCAAACTGTATGACTTCTCAGAGCATAATTTTCTTAATCTTCAAAATGGAGTTAAGAATGTCCTACTTTTTTGGAGTGGTATGTTAATTGCAGGGAATTAAACAATGTGTTTCTATATCCTAGGATAAATAACAGGATCCTTGGTGAAGCTATTGGGCAACATTGGATAACTAACAGCAAAATCTGTGTTCAAAACCGCGAGCCACACTGTTGGAGAAAGCTGAGGCTGTCTGCTTTGCTGAAGATTTACAGCATCAGAACCCTTCGTAGGGTCTATATATATCTCAGAATCAACACAATAACAGTGAGTTTGGAGGCTAAATAAGGCGGCATCATGGGGTGGTGGTTAAAGTGCATAACTGCTAACTAAAGGGTCATAAGCTCAAACTGACCGCCTGCTTATTAGGAGAAAGATATGGCCGTCTAGTTTCACAAATATGTATACTTTGGGAAACTCTGTGGAGCAGATCTGTTCTGTCCTATAAGCTCACTAGGTCAGAATCAACTACACAGCAGAGGGTGTGTGTGTGCACGTGTGCATGTTGTCTGAGTTGTTGTAAGATGCCACGGGGTAGTCCTGACTCATAATCATCCTGTGTGGAACAGAAGGAAACATTGCCTGGTCCTATACCATCCACAAAAATGGTGTTATGTTTGACCCATCATAGCAATCATTGTGACTTCCTCTTTTGGGCTGGCGCTTTCCTTTACTAAGCATGACATTCTTTTTCAGGGACTGGTCTCTCCTGATAGCATGTCCAAAGTGCATGACATCCTCACTTGCTATCCTCACTTCTATAGCATTCTGACTGTACCTCTTCTAAGACAGACTTGTTTATTCTTCTGACAGTCCATAGTATGTTCCATGGTCTTAGCCAGCACCATAATTCAAATGCATTTAGTCATCTGTGATCTTCATTATTCAATGTCCACCTTTCACATGCATATTGGCTGATTGAAAATACTGTAGCTTGGGTCAAGCACACTTTAGTTCTCAATTGTAGTTCTTAATTTCTTTAAACTGCCAGTCCCATTTTGCTTGCTTGTGGAACCAAACAAAACAAAATTCTTGACAGCTACAATCTTTTATCTATCATGATGTTGTTTATTTGCACAATTTGAGGGTTTAAGATAAATAAAACAGTTGCACAATGAAGGTGTTACCTCATTTTCACAATACTTTACCTACCTCCATTGAACAACCGATCAGTTACAATAGCTTTTCTTTGAATTATAAAAGAAATCTTAGTATCAGTTTAGTGTTTCTGATTGTTGGCCTTAATTATGATACTTTTAAATCATATAGCCAGCGACCACTGACATATGAAAGAAATATATATGTATGTTCAACCATCAGTTATTTTTATGACTAATTTAACTGTTCGAAATGACGTTTATTCTTGATTTTCTTCCCCTTATTAACCTTGTGTATTCGTCTGGGTACTTTAGAGAAACAAATCCACAGAAACTCATGTACAAGAGAGAGCTTTATATAAACATTAAGTGGACATCCAGAAAACATCCCAACCCAGTGCTGCCCAAGCCCACAAGTCCAACATTAACCCATATGTCCTTCACCAATCCACAAAGTCCTCCTCCATCTCACAAAACAGACACAATGATGCCAACTGCAGGAGGAAAGCTGAGTCAGTGAATGTGTAAGCATCTCAGCGCTGGCAGCGGTCTCCACGCGGCTGCTCCAGCACCCAGGGCTGTATCGGCGTAGGTCCATGTGGTTTCTCCTTGGGGATGTCTTGCAGGAAGTGAGCCTTGCCAGGTGAAGCAGGGAACTGACTAAGGCAGCTGCATCCTGGTCCAACCATCACAAAGCAAAAGACCTGAGAACTAGAAAGGTGAGGCTCACCGAACCATTTATTTATGTGCCCTTCAATTAACCGCAAATGTGTTTATCGGCCAGCTTGGCAGAATAAACTTTAACTATATCACATTGCTCACTTCTAGATTTTCTCTTATTTATGTCCACTCAAAAATACAAGTGGGTTTGAATAAATTGTAACAATTATGTGGTAAACTCATTAATTATGATTATTTCTGCATTGCATTTGTGGTTGTATTTTGATTGTCTACAGATATTCTGTTTTATCTCCATCCAGACGTGGTGCTATGGAACTTTCCTAGTTCTAAGAAATTAAGCCTAGTTATGCAATTTTGGCCAATGAAATGAGGTGGACAAGCTTATCACTTCATATAGAAATCTTTAGAGATGGCATTAGGTTTATTATTTTCCTTTGAACTCCTTAAAGTCTATGAAGGCCCATGCAAGATGGAACTACTCCAGACTACATCCATCAAGGACAGTAGATCTGTGTTGATCTAGTGTGAATTTGTTATATGTATGAGAAATAACTATTTTCGGGTTATGCCACTAGAATTTTGAGATTTTTTACTTCGACTTAACCTGGTTCACCCTGGTTGGAACAACATAAAACCTTTTAAGTGAGATGACTAGAATTAATCGCATGAAAACATGCGCATGGCAGCTTTTGGAAAACCAGAAATTAGTTGAGAAAATTTCACTTTTGTTATTGTGGAGACAGTTTGGTGCTAGAACCTATAAGAAAGGAGAAGAAAAAGATTACGGGTTTTGAAATCAGATGTCTGGGTTCTCATTCTAACTTAATTTTAATTTATATTTTGTAAGATAAATTGGATGCATAAATCACTATTTAACTTTTAAAAGTACCACTTTTTCTTGTTGTTTAGGTGATGTGGATTCAATTTTTCCTCAAAGAAACTCTATAGCCACATGAACAAAACACTGTCTTCCCTGTGCCAGCCTCACAATTGTTCCCGTGTTTGAATCCACAGACGCAACCATTGCATCAATCCACCTTACTGATCAACTACTTCACTAAGCATAGTGCCCATCTCCAGGGACTGGCGTCTCTTCATAACATGCCCCAGATGGATTTAGTCAGTATTCTGGTAATCCATGTTATAGACCACATTTTTATTCAACACTGATACTCCAAAGCATCCATTCTTCTTTGGTCTTCTGTATTTATTGTTGAACTTTCATGTGCTTATGGAGCAATTGGAGAAGATATATGGAGAAGATATGTCTTAGTCTTCGATATAGCATCTCCGAGAAGAAGCCTCATCATCCCTGCCTCTGAGGAGCACTCTGGCACACTTCTGCATCCGATTTGTTCATCCTTTTAGCACTCCACAGTGTTTTCTTTTCTTTCTATAGATATAAAATCATTTTGTTGGGGGCTCGTACAATTCTTATCACAATCCATGCATACATCCACTGTGTCAAGAACATGCTACACTTGTTGCCATCATCATTCTCAAAACATTTGCCTTCTACTTGAGCCTTTAAATATCTGCTACTCTTTCCCCCCCTCCCTCCCCACTCCCCCCTCCCTCATGAACCCTTCATCATTCATAAATTATTATTATTTTGTCATATATTACACTGTCCGACATCTCCACAGTATTTTCAATCATCTTTTCTGGCACCACAATTTGAATCCATCAATTCTCTTGTATGAAGCAATTGAAAATATCATGGCTTGGGTCAAATTCACCCAAATTCACCCAAAGCTTAGTCATCAAAGTAACGCCCTTGTTTTCGCTAATATAAAGACATTCGTACAGATTTATCCAATGCAACACGTCTTTGGATCTGTTGAACTTCTGCTTTCATGGACATTGATTGTGGATCCCAGAAAGACAAAATTCTTGACAACTTCAATCTTTCCTTCATTTATCATGATTTTACCCATAGGTCCAGTTTTGAGGATTTGGGTCTTCTTGATATTGAGTCGTAATCCATACTGAAGGCTGTAGTTCTTGATTTTTCATCAGCGAGTGGTTAAAATTCTCTCCACTTTCAGCAAGCAAGGATGTGACATCTGCATATCTCATGTTATTAAATAGACTTTCTACAATTTTGATGCTGCACTCTTCTTAATATAATCCAGATTCTCTATTGGTTCAGGATACAGATTGAATAATTATGGTGATAGGATACAATCCTGAAACACACCTTTCCTGACTTTAAACCATTCCCTTGTTCACAACTGACTCTTGGTCCACATACAAGTTATACATGACCACAAAGAATGTTCTGGAATTCTCATTCTTCTCAAGGCTATCTACAGTTTATGACCCACACGGTCCAATGCCTTTGCATAGTAAATAAAATATACATAAGCACCTTTATGGCATTCTCTATTTTGATCCAAGATACGTATGACATCAGCAGTGATATCCCTTGTTCCATATTCTCTTTGGAATCTGCCCTGAACCTCTGGCAGCTCCCAGTCAATGAACTGCTGTGACTTTTGTTGGATGCTTTTCAGCAAAATTTTACTTTCATGTGGTAATGATGATATTGTTCTATAATTTGAGCACCTTGTTGGCTCCTCTTTCCTTGGGGTGGCTAAAAATATGGATCTCTTCCAGTTAGTTGGCCACGTAGCTGTCTTCTAATTTTCCTGGCAAAGACTAGTAAGTGCATCCAGTGCTTCAAAGCCTGTTGAAATATTTCAATAAGTATTCTACCAATTTCTGGGGCCTTGGTTTTGGCTTATGCTTTCAGTGCATCGTGAATTTTCCTTCAGAACCATTGATTCTTGCTCATAGGCTACCTCCTGCAGTGGTTGAATGTTATTTGTTGTTCTCTTGGGCACAGTTGGCAGTGTTTCTTCTCAGCTCTAGTTTTTGAGATACAGAACATATATCGTATACTTGGCTTTACTCTGATTATCTTTTAAAAATTCAGATCTTTTAATGTTGCATTAGCTAGACAGAGACAGATGATAGGCCGGGTGGCTTTATTAAAAATGTGTCTTGTATTAAATATTTAGGTCATGTTTACTTCACATGGTGTTTTTTGATTAAAAGAAATATTGATTAGTGAAACTTTCATGAACTTATAATTTCCCCAAGTATCATTTCACCTTTATTAGGAACTGAATAGCAGGCAATTACAATTTTTTATCTTCAAAAGGGAGCAAGATTAAGAGTTACATACAATATAATAGGAACCCTGGTGCTGTGGTGGTTTTGAGTTGGGCTGCTAGCCACCAGGTCAGCAGTTGGAAACCACCAGCCACTCCGCAAAGTAAGGTGAGATTTTCTACTCAAGTAAAGAAGTACAATCTCATAAACTCACACGCAGTTCTACTCTGTTCTAGAGAATCACTTTGAGTCAGAAATAACCTAATGGAATAGGTTTGAGTGAGAGATTGAGAAGTGGATTATTTGTTTAACTACTAACCATACGGTCAGCTATTTGAGTCCACTAGCTCTTCTATATATCAAAGAAAAACCTTTCGACTCCCATAAAGATTCACCGCCTCGTATAGTAGGAAATGAACTGATTTTTATTAACTGCTTAGCCTATATAAAATGCTGAAGTTCAAAGGACCCATTGGGGAGCAAAGTAACCAGGTATAATGCCAAAAGAAGATAACGTGCACACAGGACTGGGTGTCTGACAGTGTTTCTCAACAGTGATGATCAGCTTACATTACTAGTATTTGTGGAATCAGGACTGTTGACCAATTAAGTGACCACTTCTAGGTAAAGAACATATGGACCACTCTTTTCCATTGACTGAACTTGCTACATAATCTATCAATTCTAAAACAAAACACCCTTATGAGAAACCCTGTGATATGCCTATGGGGTGTACTAGATCACAGAAATATGCAAAAATGTTGTATATTGACTGACAGGTACTTCCATAACTTTCACTTGTTTTGTGTTAAAGGTATTAGGGAAAGACATACTCAATACAAATGAAATAAACAAGTGTGACCTAAGAATTGGTCTTTGATTTTAAATATTTAATTTGTTGGTATGAACTTGGTCAATAAAAGTACAAAATCCCCCCAAAAAGATTTACAGCCTCAGAAACCCACAGGAGAAGTTTTACTCTGTTTTATAGGGTTACTATGAGTCATAATAGAAGGTCTGGCATTTACTTTGGTACAACAAGCAGATTAAAATGTTCTGAAAACTAAAATGGGTCTGTCAGAGTTCAAATTTCTTCATTAAAATAAAAATGAAAATGTTCCTGTCTTGGTAGAAGATGGTACAATTTCTCCACCTATGAACAGAAACTCTTAGAAGAAAAGTTAGAATTTTCCTTATAAAGGCGAGTCACTTACTTATTTCTTACAAAGGTGAGTCAACCTCACTTTGGAAACATTTAACATGAATTAGCTATTGCCTTCTATATATTAAACTGTATTTAGAAATTATGACTGCATAATTTGAAGAGCAACATTTATATCTTCAAAATATTTATGAAAATGTCTATGAAGTCTCACATTTTGACATTCTACATGGCCCTCACACCTTCCATATATATGCATTTTCAATTTTCTTTTTTATTTTCCACACTTCTCAAGCTGTCTTCTGGCTTTGCAGTATCCAACTTGTAGTCTCTGTATATATTGCACAGACTTCCATATCAAAACGAAAAACTTGATGCTTTTTATTTGATTCTCACTCATACTGACCGTAAAGGAAAGAGAAGAACTGTCCCTTTGAGATGCCAAAACGTTAAATCGTTTTTTTTATTGTTTACATTTTATTACGGGCTCATACAACTCTTATCACAATCCATACATATACATACATCAATTGTATAAAGCACATCTGTACATTCTTTGTCCTAATCATTTTCAAAGCATTTGCTCTCCACTTAAGCCCTTCGCATCAGGTCCTCTTTTTTTTCCCCTCCCTCCCCGCTCCCCCCTCCCTCATGAGCCCTTGATAATTTATAGATTGTTATTTTGTCATATCTTGCCCTATCCGGAGTCTCCGTCCCCCCCTTTTCTGTTGTCCATCTCCCAGGGAGGAGGTCACATGTGGATCCTTGTAATCGGTTCCCCCTTTCCAACCCACTCACCCTCCACTCTCCCAGCATCACCCCTCACACCCCTGGTCCTGAAGGAATCGTCCACCCTGGATTCCCTGTGCCTCCAGCTCCCATATGCACCAGTGTACAACCTCTGCCCTATCCAGTCCTGCAAGGTAGAATTCGGATCATGGTAGTTAGGGGGGAGGAATCATCCAGGATCTGGGGGAAAGCTGTGTTCGTCATGGGTACTACATCGCACCCTGACTGACCCATATCCTCTCCTAAACCCCTAAACCAAATGAGAATGGCAGATATCAGCACATTCTTAGGTACCACTTTACAGTGAAGTGGTGGCAGTGGCAGTGGCAGTGGCAGTGATGTCACAATGGTGGTAGAGGTGGAGGAAGGAGTACCAGGTTGCTTGCAACCTGAACTTTCATGGAGTTGTGATGAAAATAGTAAGGGACAGATAATCTATGGAGTTTCAGAATGGGTAACACAAGGGAATTTCTGGAATACAGGTCACCCAAACCTGCCCCTGAGCAGTAGCCAGATCAGAGCAATTATTGATATTTGTTTCCCATTTAATTCTGTCTAGCATTCATTAGCAACTTCCTGCAAGTATCCTATCAGTCTACCTGCCAGAGACACTTTGGAGAAATTCCAAAGATTACAGGCAGAGGCAGCCCCAGCAGTTTTCAGTGAGAAGGCTGGTTTTTATTCCTGTCCTTCTGTGGAGCTTCCCCCCAGCCCCACCTTGAAGTGAATCAGGCAGTAAAGCACACATGGTAAAAAGAAGATGAGTTTTGGAGTCCGAAGACCTGCGTTCCGGTTTCGCCTCTATCAAATACTTAGGAGAGCAGCAGGCACACAATATTTTTAGAATATTGAAACATTCATGCCGCCTAATAATTTTGTCCACCTTGTTCACAATTATTCTGACAGTGAGTGCCTGTAAAGACCTTTTGAAACCCTGTCTCAATTTGATTTTCCCAGCGACTCTGAATTTGCCAGGGTAATAGGATGAACCTTTGCTATGCTCTTCGGCTGCCTGAGAAAGGTACCACCTTTTAACAATGACAGCTACTTGGCTGAGGAAAGTTGCAGGCCTCTTGCAACAGTCCACTACTATCCACGGTCATCTGCCGCAGGGTCTTCAAAAGACGCCAACAAGTGCAGAGGCGGGATGAGGTGATTTGCTCTTTCACTCTCATCAGCATCTTCTTTTCATGGGTCCTTCCGTGCAACCTATTGAAAGCATGGCGTCTGCTTTTAAGGAAACCAGGTGGCTTAAGTTTTGTTTTCTCTTTTCTTTGCTTCATCCCAATAAAATGCAAAACACCAAGGGCTAACTGATGTTTAATAAAGTTAAATTTTGACCATCCATTTGTTGGGTCACTATAGCAAATTAAAGCTGGATTCAGTCTTTGATATTGTCTCCATTGACAAGAGGGCTCTGGATTTTCCTCCCCTGGAATCTGGACTGGTTGATAACTATATTAATCGTTGCCATACAGCAACATTGTTGTGATTCTAGTTCACGTCAAGTAGTAAGAGGGGAAGGGCAGCTTCCGCTTTCCTCTCCTACAAGGAAAAAGACAACTTTGAGGTGAACTTGAGCATACCAATCTGTGAGAAACCTCAGCCACGTAAATAAGCTGTGGAGAATAAAATGGCATGGAGACAGAAAGCACCTGTGAAAGAGATATAGAAGAATCACGTACCAATTTAGCAAACGGGCATCTCTCGTCTCAGTCTCAGTCTCAGTCATCCGAGCGGCTGCTCTGCGGGACAGAGTCCAGCTGTTCAGTCAAGCTCTTCCTGGATCCCTGACCTACAAGCAGTGAGTAAAATGAGAAGGTTTCTTTAGGACATTAAGTGTTGAGGTCGTCAGGTATGGACTAATAGCTACTTGGATGAGTTGGCATTATTACCCCACTAGGCATACTTCATGTTGGTTGTTTTGTTTTTGTTAGGGGCTGTTTCATCATTAGCTCTTTGGGGAAAGCCCTACCTACTTGCACTATGAAAAAAATGGATTTTCTCACATTTTGGTCAAAGTAATCAAGGGGTCAGTGTTTCTCCTGATACTTGAGGTAAGGGCAAGGAGACTCAAGCGGCTGCTGAGTCTGGGAAGCATACAAGACCTTCTAGTGAAGACTCCAGAGCTGGAGGAATATTTGATTTGCAATTAACTGTAAACCATAGCAACTTCTTTCCTGGAATCCCCAGCTACCACGCATAGACTTCCTATAACATGAGTTAGGTCAGGTCTAAGGAGAAGCATTTATTCAGTAAAGCTGCCTTATGATTTCTCAGGAATCTGCTAGGTCAAGTGGTAGAACAGATTCTGTTTTGGACTATTCTATTGTAAAGATATTTTCAAGTTTACACGTGTTAACCTCGTCAACTCTTAGATAGGCTATGAGCTAGCTCTGAGCCAACTCCTCAAGCCTTATCTACATGCTCCCCTACCTCCATCATTTAAGAAACTATAGAGAAAAAAGTAGCTAGTGTTTCAGTCAGATATTTCTCAAGGACAAGATAATTTTGCTGTTTACATAATGCATAGAAAGAAACAAAGCAAACGTGGATCATAGGTCCTAGATAAGTACTTTATTGTACTGAACTGGAAGGGATCATCTTCCACAGTGGACATTTCTCTTGGGATTTAAAGACTATTAAGGTTGAGGTCACGGGAGACCTGCTTTTTAGAGGACATAGACTTTTTGACATGACATAAACTCTTACTCCAACTCCAAACTCAATGGCATTGAGTCCATGCCAACTCACAGTGATCGCATAAGAGAGGGTAGAACTGCCCCTGTGGGTTCCCAAGACGTACTGTCGTTCTGACTTCCATTACAGCAGTACAATACATCATTTTTCTCCCTGGGAGCAGCTGGTGGTTTTGAACTGCTGACTTTGTGGATCAGGGATCACCAAGCAATGTGTAACTCCTATGCCACCAGGACTCTGCAAATCTTACTAGAGAGAAATAAAAACAAAATTTCTTTCCTTTGTCACCTCTTCATCTTCTGGAAGTTTGATTCTCTGTCTTACACCACTGCACAGTGTACAGTGTACCAGGTAGGAGAGTGACCTAATGCTATCTCAAGTAAAACTTCCTTGCCCAGCTGTCAATATACTGTACAGTGGTGATTTGCATATTGATAAGATACAATAAGCGATACTACCAATATTTCAAATACCAGCAATACCAACCATGTTTCATCGGGGCTTCCAGATACAGAGACCATAAAGCAACGATTGGTGATCTGCTTTCAAAAATTAGCCCATGAAAATCATATATATCATAACAAAATATTGTCTGACTTACTTGCTTTTGATACATCATCATCAGGAGGGATCAATTGCTAGAGCAGTCATCCTCTTTGGTGGAACAGAGAGCCAGTAAGGGTGAAGGGAGCCTCGGGGAGATGAATTGGCCCAGTAGTTGCAATGATGGACTGAGCAGGCAACGTTTCCTTCTATTGTACATAATGTACCCACGTGTTGAAATCTACTCCTCAGCAGTTTACATCAACGCCATGCTATTCTGAGGTTCACTGTTTCCTCTTTTTCACCTCTTTCTTTTCATATAACTAATGTTCTTTTTGTTCTTCTTCACCCCATCCCTCTGTTTCCCCTTCAGGATGCAGCATGATGGGCTGGACCTCGCTGGTCTGTTCCATCAAGGGAGTAGGCACCGAACTTTACTGGCATCATTTGTGGGTGCTATTCCAGTATCTGCTCGCCGAGACTCTCTGGTGTTGGTTAACAAATTATAGAGGAATCAGAATAAAACACTCCTCAGACCAGGGAATGAGACAGATGTAAAGTGTAAGCAAAGTAGTCGGTGTCAAAGCAATTTGCCAAGTGAACTGATACATACATATTGTGTGTTGTTTGAGGGTAGCTGGTCTCTGCTTATCACTGTCTAATTGTGTAATTGACCCCCCTACAACTCACCTAGTGTTGTTTCTGACCACAGATCCTTGAAACAATTAAAGTCTGCACGTCAGATCTGTCTCCAAGGATTTCTAAGGTCTGCCACTGTGGCATTGATGGACAAAACTAGAGAGGCAGAAGCGAAGTTTGATGAATGTGGTGTAATTGCTCTTTGGTATGACATAGTAATAGGAAAATTCATATAATTGACAATGTAAAGACCCCTACTGCTAGCAGCTGCTTTGCATTTAATGGAGCTGAGATTGTTAATAGTCTTCTTCACAGGGGTCTTTCCTTCGGCAGCCGCCGCACAGAGCAAGGGTGTCCCATCATCAACACTTCCCCTCCAGGCCCACAAGGCAGCCTTGCGGTGGTGGAAGATTGTGGGGAAATGGGTCCATTTGTTCGTTCTCATCTCATCTTAATGATCTGGTGGAACAATTGGTGTGCGCCATGTGGCATTTCCTCCCAGGGTGACCTCTCCTCCTGTAGCTGGATGCTACAGAGAGACAGTTCTGCAATTGAACCAGAGATACGCCACACACTTGCTTAAAATCTTTCACAACTTACTGAACCTCCCTAAGAGGCAGCCTCTTTTAGAAAATTAGAAAAACAACGCCTATCTGTAAAATGGCATGCACGTGGCAGAGAATATGTTGATTACACATTAAGCACTAATTTCTCTCCCGAACTTCAAACCAAACCTACTGCCATAGAGTTGACTCTGACTCATAGTGACCTTGTGAATGATTTCCAGGATATAAAACTTAACAGGAGCAGGCACCTGCATCTTTCTCCCATGGGATGGCTCATTGGTTTTGAACCACTAACCTCACAGTTAACAGAACAGCCCTTATCAGACAAGAACCCTAAAATCTGTCAAGCCCTTTTCAGTCAATTCCAGCCTTCATTTTCTGATTTGTCACTGGAGACGAGAGAGAGAGAGAGAGAGAGAGAGAGAGAGAGAGAGAGAGAGAGAGAGTGAGAGAGAGAGAACAAGTAATTTGATTTTGTGCAACATAATTCCTCACAGCTGCTTTCCCATCTGCTTAAGAGCTACCTTGCTTTCCTAAACCCTCTACAACCAGCAGGAATCTTATGTTATACACGAGAATCAACACAAGAAGACATCACTAGAAATATAGAGTCATTACAATTGGATTAGGTTTTTTGCATAAGTCTCATTCACAGGTTCAAGCCAAATCTAGAATAAGCATAATTAATATCACTTAGGCATTAATGCACTTAGAAAATGAAAACCTTCCGATTATAAAATTGTGTGTGTGAGCATTATGTGTGTTCGGTGTGTGTGTGTGTGTATCTAAGAGGAAAAGAGTGAAGTTGAGAGCAGAAAAGAAACAGGGATCTATATGGAGAGGGGTCGAGATGGTAGAGTGAGATATATAAGATGGCAGGCAGGTAGGTAGTGGTAGGACAATAGCGATATGATAGCAAGAAATAGACATTTGTTGCTAGTTAACCAATGCTGACTTACAAGACATTATAATTCCGACATTCTAAGACAAGGTCTAACCACAGATCATTCCCTCCTGGAGCAGTTGGAGGCTTTGAACTTCTAACTTTGGGATTAGCAGCCAAGTATGCAGGCTCCCTTTCAGAGAGATAGATGGAGGTGAGAATTCTGCTAAGCCTCAGGTGCCTTCTGGAAAAATGTGTTCACTGTATATTCTTGCTAGGCCCATCCTAATTGTTCCCCTAGGCTACAGACAGAGCTGATTTTTGTGTGCCTGTCACCAGCTTTCTCCAGGTAAGCCAAAGCCACAGGTGCTGAGCCCATTTTCTCTGCAATCACTCAGCTGCTTTCTTGTACAGGGATTTTGTAATTAGTGTTACCTGGGGATTTCACTCTCTATGTTGTGAACAGATGGACATTAAGACGTGCCCAAATCAGACTAATAGAATATTTATAAGCGGATGCTGCAATGATTCAGTATGAATATTACAAAGTTTCTTAACCTCCTAGAATAAACCTCCTTAGATGGAAATTGGTCTACTTCTTCTTTTTAATCAATGGTTCTCTACTACAGCTGAGCTTCCTCTTTATTGACTCCTAACTACCTTTCTAAGCACTATTGATTTTCCTTCTTCTCTCCTAGTAATATTTAATCAGACAATTGTCACTACAAGATTTTCTAGGGGAATATTTTATTTAACACAAAATCTCTGAATGACTGGTTTTAGGCACTAGCTAACTCATGTTCTAATGTGGCTTCTGTTTAGATACACAGTTTATAATTTTCAAAAGCCAGAATTTTTTCCAAGGAAATGTGCAGGCTTTGAGATATATTGATTTCACCACATTATTGACATTTATTTTATCTTTTCTTCTTGCAAAATTTTAAGGGATTTTTATCTAGAAATACAGTATTATGTTGCAGCAAGGGTATCCCAAAATTAAAAGGATATAAAAATGTTGCCATATATTAAAGGAGAACTAGCAAATGTGTGGGTACTTAGGTGTGTACAAACACTGTAAATAAAGGAAGACCGGTCCACACTGAGAAATGCCAGTTCTCTGAATTTAAGGAAGACCCTAAATTGACACAGTGGCTGCAACAATGGGATCAAAATAGCAGCGATTTTGACGGTGTGAAAGATCAGGATGGGTTTGTTCTGTTGTAAATGGGGCTGTTATGAGCTAGAATTGGACTCCACAGCATCTACCCACAGCAACATAAATTGCTTGAGCTTCTAAAAGTGGGAATGGTGCTGTTAGGTGCCATCAAATCTTTTCAAACCCATGGTAACCCTTGGCAAAACAGAACAAAACACTGCCCAGTCCAGTACCATCCCCACAATTGCTCCTGCCCTTGAGCTTATTGCTTCAACCTCTGTGAAAATCCAGCTCTTCGAGGGCCTTCCCTTTTGGCACTGCCCCTCCACTTTGCCAAGCATGATGTCCTTCTCCACGACCTGGTCTCTCCTGACAAACTTCCCAAAGTATGTGAGATGAAGTCTTGCCATCCTTACCTCTAAGGAGCGCTCTGTTTATATTTCTCCCCAAACAGATCAGTTTGTCCTGTTAATAGTCCATGGTACTTTCAATATTCTTTTCTGCTCCACAATTCAAATGCAATGGTTCTTCTCTGGTCTTCCTGATTCAATGTTCAATTTTCACATATATATGAGGCAATTGAAAATACCATGGCTTGGCTCAGGTACACTGTAGTTCAATGTAATATCCTTGCTTTTCAATACTCAAAAGAGATCTTGTGCTATAGATTTACCCAGTACATTGCATCTCTTGATCTCTTGACTGCTGCTTGCATGAGCATTGATTGTAGATCCAATAAGGACTAAATCCTTAACAATGCCAACCGTTTCTCCAACATGATGTTACCTTTTGTCCAGGTATGAGGATTTTGGTCTTCTTAGATGGGGTAATAATCCACACTGAAGGCTGCAGTGTCTGATCTTCATCAGCATATGCTTCCAATTGTCCTCACTTTCAGCAAGAAAGGTTGTGTCATCTGTATATCAAAGGTTGTTAATAAGCCTTCCTGTAATCGTGATGCTGTGTTCTTCTACTCTGGGTTTAGTACATCTGTTTTATTGTTGATGATGCGCAATTTTTCCCGCCTTATGTTTTATTGAGTCTGACAATAAAAGGAATTTTATGGTGAGCAGTCACCTCTCACACAGCCACTTAATTCAGATGCTCCATTTCTATAAGAACATGGCATTATTCAGAAACTTTTCCGAACAGTATTTAGTTCTTTGTTGCATGTAGCGTGATTATACTTCAAAGGCATATGAATTTCTGCTGTGCTATCCTATTAAGCCTGCCAAAGGCAATATATGGTGTTCTTGCTTTATTAACAAAGAAAGATACCTCTAGTAATATGGAATCTGCTGAGCCATATGCATCAAAGGGCAGAACTTTGGGAAATACCTTGAGCTGCTGCAAAAGTTTCTTTATCTGGGCCCAAACCTAGTCAGTAAGATGACCAGGTGGTTTCAATATTCCCAATTAAAAGATATACTTCCTCCCAAACCCAAAGCTGCTTTCCAAGCTCATGCTTCATTTGTGTGTGTGTGTGTGTGTGTGTGTGTGTGTATGAATTGTCTGAGCTACTTATCACTTTCTAGATTACATGCATCTTTCCAAGGTACCTGTAGTATTTCTTGATCATACCAAAAATTCGATATGATTTACTTTCCAAAGAATACCCAGAGATAAGGTCCTGTCAGCCTATAGTATGACAGACAGAAATATTAACATAATATTGGGATAAATTATTGATTGTATGCCTCATGTGAATGTACACTGCTTCCAAAATTTATTTTCACTCTCTCTGTTTCTTTTTTGGCATGGATAGGAATGCATTTGCCAGTTCAGTGGCCACATTTCGGGTTCCTGAGACTGAATTTATGTGCTGTAAGAAAGATACCATACCTAGGACAGGAGATCCAAGTAGTTTTCACATGGACCAAATTGGTAAATGGATGTTGGAGTAGTCACCCCTACATGCTTTAAGTCTGTCACTCTAGCACTTGTTATTAGTCTTGGGATCTTGTATTAGTCGGGGATGTGATATCATTTTTAGTCATAATAATTGAGGTATGGGAGTGACTAGTTTTATAGAACCCCACATGTGTTTCTCTACTTCAAGTCACTCTTACCCTGTAGGTCAGAAAAAAAAACAATGTGAAGTGTCTGCCAACAACTAAATATATCCATTCAAATTACACTTCAGGGAAACAGAGAAATGGAAATAACATGGATCTATAATCCAATAATCCCACTAGGAGCCAGGTCTATGTCAGGACTCCATTTATTAGCAGAACCTCATATATCCCTAACCAATGGGGAAGGTGGCAAAATGGTACTTTAGGTCTCTTGCGCAGATTGAACTTGAAGCACATAACCAGCTGCCCTTGAAAGTGTTCCATTAGCAAAGGAAATGGGTACAGTCTCGTTAGGTAAGAGGACTAGGGATAAACTCTGCGGTATGTAATTGCTATGGTGTTTCAGCACCGTCATCAGAGGGGCTTGCCATTTCCTTCAGCCGCTGAACTCTGCATCTGAGAGCTGCCTCCAGTCTGGAAACTGGGCAAAGTACTTATGCCTTCCACTGGGGAGGGTCCTCTAGTCCTTCCGGTCAGACGTGCTTGATTTCTTGTGTTATGCATTGATAGTACCCTTGTTGGTGGCCTACTTTTCTTATTATTGGGAACATAATGGACGCGGAGTAATTCTATAGATTCTTGCAACGTAAGCCTCTTAGATTTAATTCTAACCTCTATAACCATGTTATTTCAGATCCTATCATCCCCATTGCCTCTAGGAAACTAAGTTTTGTTACCTAGGGAGTTGAGATCCTTGAATGATGCAGACAGTTAAGTGCTCAACTATAAGCCAAAGGTTGATTGGTTGAATTCACCTAGAGTCATTTAGAAGACAGTACTGAAAATCCCCTTCCTGAAAGTCTCTGCCTTGAAAACTCTACGCTGCACACATGGCTTTGTTATGAGTCAGAATCAATTTGACAGCAACTAACAGTGATAGCAACAATCATGAGCCCAGTCTGCAAAGCACAGGTCCTGCTAAACTTGGTAATGATGCTAGTGGATTCCTCACCAGAGCATTCTGTCTTGCCTAAATATATGGAGTGACTCCTGGGCCTTCTTGAGGAAACCGACTCCGTTTTAAAGAATTGTTTTTTCAGTTTTAAATAATAGATTTTAAGAGCCCTGGTGGCCTCATAGTGGTTAAGCATTGGACTGCCAATTGCAAATTTCAAAGCATTTGCTCTCCACTAAAGCCCTTTATGTCAGGTCCTCTTTTGTCCCTCCCTCCCCGCTGCTCCTCCCTTATGAGCCCTTGATAATTTATAAATTATTATTTTGTCATATCTTGCCCTATCCAGCGTCTCCCTTCACCCCCTTTTCTGTTGTCCATACTCCTTCGTCTTTCCTTATGAATCTTCTCAAATTCCTAATTTCCATATGCATTAATTTGGGTAGAGAGTGTTTTTCTAGGTATTTGTCCATGTCAAGAAGCACACCAGCCTGTGCAATCATGAGGTGTTGATAGGATCAGGTATCAGGCATCAAAGAACAAAAAAACATCATATCATTGTGAACGAGGGGGAAGGCAGAGTGGAGACCCAAAGCACATCTGTAGGCAACTGGACATCCTCCTACAGAAGGGTCACAAGGAAGAGACAAGCCAGTCAAGGTGCAATATTGCACTGATGAAACATGCACCTTTCCTCCTGTTCTTTAATGCTTCCTCCCTTACACTATCATGATCCCAATTTTACCTTACAAATATGGCTAGACCAGAGTATGTACATGGGTACAAATAAGAGCTGGAAACACAGGGAATTCAGGACAGATAAACCCCTCAAGACCAGTAATGAGAGTAGTGATACCAGGAGGGTAAGAGAAAGGTGGGGGGGGGGAGAAAGAAGGAACCAATAACAGTGATCTACATATAACCCTCTCCATGAGGGGCAGACAACAGAAAAGTGGGTAAAGGGATACATTGAACAGTGTAAGACATGAAAAAATATATAATTTATTATATATATATATATATATATATATATATATATATATATATATATATAATCAATGGTTCATGAGGGAGAGAGGATGGAGGACGGAGAGGAAAAGATGAGGCGCTGATACCAAGGGCTCAAGTAGAAAGAAAATGTTTTGAAAATGATGATGTCAACAAATGTACAAATGTGCTTGACACAATGGATGTAGGTATGGATTGTGATAAGAGTTGTTTGGGTCCCCAATACAATTATTTAAGAAATAAGATTACTGAATTTGTTAGAATGTACTTTCATAATACTGTCCTATTAATATTTTTATTTCATTAGAGTCTGTTGTGACTTCCTGTTTCTTCCTAAATTATAGATATTGTCGTCTCCTTCTTCTCCTTTCTTCAGTTGGTAGTGGTTTGTCCATTTTGTTGATCCTTTCAAAGAAGTAACTTTTTGCTTTTTTTCAAATTATTTTCTGTTTTCCAGTTTATTTTTTCTTTAGTTTTTATGGTTTCTGTTCTTATGCTATAAGAAAATTTATGCTGTTGACTGTTCTAATTGTTGGAGGTGGGTTGTGTGCTGAACATGATTATTTTTTCATGTGTGTACAACTCTTCTTAATGTGATTGACCTATTGAATTGTGAATTATATGCCAACAAATGTGTTACCAACCATTTTATATATACCTTTTTTCATAAGTTGACTTCTTAAAATTATCTAACCAGAAATATTTAAACATGAATTATTATGACTTCATTAATAGTTGGTCTATAACCAAAGGTTCCTATACTTATATATAACCAATGACTACGGCATATAGTTAACACATAGACTATAGTGAGCAGACTTGCTGTTGCATGCTGTGGAGTTGATTTCAGTTCATGGAGACACGTTAGGGCAGCGGAAAGCTTCCCCACAGGGTTTCACAGGCTGCATTATTTGTGAGAATAGATTACCACAGTTTTCTCCTGAAGAGAAGTTGGTAGATTCAGCCTTTCACTTTGCAGCCAATTCCTTAACAAGGGCTCTGTTGAATAGACTTCATATACCTTTAATAATGAGAGGGTGCTCCTGGATTTTTTTCTGATCAGCCATAGGACCAAATCTGGATAACTTGAGCAAAGGACAAGGATTGGAACAATGAAACAATATTATGTAGCGTATGGAAAGAACAGGAATTCTGTAAACCAGTGATTCTCAACCTTCCTAATGCCACAACCCTTTAACACAGTTCCTCATGTTGTGATCCCCCAAACATAAAATTATGTTCATTGCTACTTCATAACTATAACTTTTTTACTGTTATGAATCAGGTGACCCCTGTGAAAGAGTCATTCAACCCCCAAATGGGTCATGACCCACAGGTTGAGAACCACTGCTGTAGATCACGGATCAGACCAAGAGGAAGCAATAGCAGTTCTCTGCATCTCAGTAGTGAGAAGATTCTAAAGGACTGTGCAAACCGGACTCACATGAATGAACTTCCAGGCTTTAAGGCAGCAGTTCTCAATGGACAGATCTGGAGCTGGTGGAGGACTTTTAAGTTTTTGGTGTTGGATTTTCTTTTTTCCTTTTTTTTGGTGTGTTTTTTTAATTAGCTGTTGTTGTTATATCTTTTGTTTTTTTGCAGGGGTTAGGTTTTGCTTTGCTTTGTTTTTTTAGTATTGTTGTCTATGCATATCTATCTGGACAAGATAGGCAGGAGGAACAATCTGGAGGAGAGAACAATGGGACTGACCTTTCTGGTGGGGTATGGGAGGGGGAGATGGGAGGAATAGAGAGCAGTTCCAAAAATTTAGGGACAAGGGAATAATAAGTGATCTAAAATTGATGGCAAGGAGGCCATAGGATGCTTGGGGGGCTCTACCAAGGGCAATGTGGCCTAGAGGAATTACCAAAACACAAATGAAGGCCAAACATAGTAGTGTGACAGGAGAAAAGTAAAGGGAAATAGAGGAAAGAACTAAGAGGTGAAGGACATTTTTTAAGGTCTACATACAGGCATGTACATATGTAAGTAAATAAACTTATATACAATGACAGGGGAATAGATCTACATACATATATTTATTTATAGACTATCACGGCAGCAGATAGACATTGGGCCTCCACTCAAGTACTCCCTCAGAGTGCAAGACCAATTTATTCTACTAACATGGCACTCTGTGGTGTTTACCTTCCCTGGCACGATCACTGAAGACAAAATGGGTGCATAAGCAAATGTGGTGAAGAAAGCTGATGGGGCCTGGCTATCAGAAGATACAGTGTCTGGAGTCTTAAAGTCTTGGATATAAACAAGTGGCCATCTAGCTGAGAAGCAAAAAAAGCCCACATGGAAAAAGCACACCAGCCTGTGTGATCATGTGTTGTCAATGGGATCAGGTATCAGGTATCAAAGACCCTCTAGTTCTTTAAGGCCCCCCCCCCAACCCTGACCCCAATTCTATCTGAAAAATCTGACTAGACCTGAACATATCTACTGGTACAGAGAGGAGCTCGCAACACAGGGAATCCAGAGCAGATAAACCCCTCAGGACCAAGAAGGGGAGCAGCAATACTAGGAGGGTAATGTTGTTGGGTGTGGGGGGAATAAGGGGGAACTGATCACAGTGATTGGCATATGACCCCCTTTCAGGGGGATGGACAGCAGAAAAGTGGGTGAATGATATAGCAGTTGGTGTAAGACATGAAAAAAAAGAATAATTTATAAATTATCAAGGGGACATGGGGGAGGGAGATGGAAATATGAGTAGCTGATGCCAGGCGCTCAAGTAGAAAGAAAATGCTTTGAAAAAGATGATTACAACATATGTACAGATGTGTTTGACACAATGGATATATGTATGTATTTTGATAAGAGCTGTGAGAGCCCCCAATAATTTTTTTAATGAATAATAAAAAAAATGAGATAAGGTCATGGCAAGTCTCAGATATAAAAATTTCTAATATGTAAATATTATAAAATCATAAAGCTATAAGACAAGTTATAGAGAGTATTCTACTACAATCCAGACTTGAGATTCCAAACCTTATTTAGGATAGAAACCATTAGAAAACATTATAGGCTCGATGTAATTCTCCTCAAGCAATATTCTGCAAGGCCAAATGATTTGTTATGCTCCTGCAGTTGATCAGAGCATTTCAGTCTCACTGCTGGAACACTGAGCATATTGCTTGGAGGAGATCCACAGATAAAATATACTCCGACTTTAAGCAGTGCATAGTCTGGCATGAGGGTGGGGTGAGGAAAGAAACCCTTACAGCTAACTATAATTCAGCAGTATATATGCTCCATATCAGAATAAGTAAAGAAGTGACATGGGACAAAAAGAGAGAGATTGGTGCCTCTTGGATTTGTAGAGGGTAATGCATACAAAGGTGGACAGTTGAAGTGAATCCTAGCAAAGAAGTAGTCCTTGTTTGTTTGTTTGTTTGTTTTTCTGAGTTAAGGAAGGGAATGTGGGCATTGGAGATAGAAGGAAATATTGAAATAAATACATAGAGAAGTGGAAGGTGCTGACTTCATGAACATGGAATAAGCATGTAGGGTGTGGGCGAAAGAAATGTTACTGAGTCTAGAGTTAAGGGAATGCCATTCTAATGACTGAAATCTTCACATTACATATAAAGGGAAGGCACTAGTTTTCGGAGGCAGATGAGTTGTGCTGAGATTCACACTACTAAAAGTTCCTTCTGATGGCTTGGGGGCCAGGGGAAGGGTGTGAATGGCAATGGAAAAGGACCAGATGAAAGCGAGGTCAGCAGTGATCCCAATGAAAGACGATGGAAAGCTGCCACAGGGATGAATTAGCCTTAACTGACTGAGTAGGAGAAAAAAGGAGAAACAGAGTCTAAACCTACTGATGAATGTCTAGCACAATTTTCAGGATTCATGTTGATATTGCTAATAAAACTGGAAAAAGAAATACAGCACGAGGAGAACTAAATATTCTTATGCATTTAAGGTTAAATATTCTTAGACTCCTACACTGCATTTTTCTTTCCCACATACCAGGCTATATGCTATCTTGTATTAATAACAATATAATATTCTATATAATAATATAAAACCCACACTTCCTTATATATTACTGTATGAAAAATAAATGAAGGAAAACAATTGCCGTTTAGTTGATTCCAATTCATGATGACCCTATGCATGTCAGAGTGAACATGTTCCTTAGGATTTTCAATGGCTGCTTTTTGGAAGTAGGTCCCCAGACCTTTCCTTGGTAGCACCTTGAGGAGGGTTTTAACCTCTAATCTTTCACTTAGCAGTCAAGTGTATCAAACTTTTGCACCATCCAGGGACTCCATACCCTAATAGTTGTTAAACAGCGTGGCCAGCAGGCTCATAATAAACACACATACCTTTTATGTCTATAGTGCCTTGCTTAGATCACAGGAGATGAGAGATGAAGGGGTGCACTTTAGAGAGAAGACCAATGTCTGAGTGACCCTAGATGGAAATCTAATAAATGAAGAGTCTAACACAATCTAAGATATGGTGTCCATTTGTGAGCCTTGAAAGGCTGGCTTTATTATAGACTGCCTTGGGTTATCAGTGTAGACAGTGACAAATTATTCTGTAGGGCCCAGAGGGAGCCAGATCCATCTGTCTAGAAAAACAAATAAATGCCAGCCAAGAACCCAGGTTACAAAAGATTGGCAAGGCTCTCTGAAACATGTATCTCTCTTTGGGCTCAGAGTGACAGTGACCATAGGATGTGTCTTTAGTTGGCTCCAGTGTCTTGCCATTGAAGAAGGCAGCTTCTGGAATTCTCCTGGGGCATTTCCCAGTCTCCAGGGCATTTTTCCGTTTCCTTTTCTATAGTCTAGTTTGGGTAGGAAAAAAAAAAAAAAAAAAGGTCAATAGGCTAGCGGAGGATGAAAAATAAACAAAAGAGTAAAAAGTCTCCTAAAACAAAACATAAATCTTTAACTGCCTGACCTTTTAGCTCACATGATTTCTGGTGCAGGAGGGATAAATCAGGGCTCATCTGGAGACTCGGGGGAGGATGGCGTTCAATGGGAAGCCGGCAACAGGAAGCAATCTCTCTGTGAAAGCATATCGAGGAGCCATTGTTTCTAATAGAAGCTTGATTGATTTCCTAGAACTTGAATTGCTCCTTGGTTGAAAAATGACATTTCGCCTTGGCCATTCTATCTTTTGTCATTCCTTGGAGAAAAGTGTTATTGCACATTGCTGGAACTAGCAGGAAAAGTCAAGGGCAAGGTCTTAGGGTTGGAATTCCTCATAATGGGAAGACTATCGCCTACATGCAAATCAAACAGAACAAGGTTAAGGAATGTACAGATGCAATTCTCTGGGGTTCTGTGGGGAAAAATCATCAGCCCATTTTTCTCATGTTTCTCCAAGCTCCCTGTTTTATATTGCTCTTCGGCCGCCATTAAAAGACAAACACAAGAAAATATGATAGCCTTCGAGTTTGGGCAACCCTGTCTGTGTCAGAGAAGTGTTGTGCTCCAGTGTGGTTTCAATGGCTGCTGTTTTAGACGCATTTTACCAGGCCTTTCTTGTGAGGCACCTCAGAATGGACTGGAAATTCCCATTGGTACTTAAAGGCTGCTTGGCATGCTTACTTTCAGTGTTAGCAGCTGAGAAGAGTGTTATCCTTTGGGCCATCCAGGGACTCCTTTGTCCTTCAACTGCGTTATAAGAGTTCAAAGAAGAGCTTCTGAAGTGAGTCAGCAGCCCAGAGGACATCTTCCACCTGGGAACCGTGCATTTGGGAACTCTTTACTTTTGAAGATACAGAAAGAGGACGTGCCTCCCCTCAGCACGTGGGCAATATGTGCTATGAAACTTCAGCTTCCTGACTTCAGAGAAACATTCATTTCTTTTCATGTATTTTATTTAGTTATTTTGGTAAGGGAAGGGGTAAATGTAAACACTCACCGACCTGATTCTGACTCATAGCAAATCTATGGGAGAGAAATGAATTGTTCATAAAATTTCTGATACAAGAAATCTTTTTCGGGTAGACAGCCTCATTTTTATAACAAGCAGTGACTGGTGGGTGTGAGGTTAGAGACTCAGAGCTTAACCCACTGTACCACCAGGGCTCCTTAATTGAAAAAAAACAAAACAAACAAAAAGCTCACTGTCACTGAGTTCATTTTGACTCATAGGGTTTCTGAAACTTTGTAAATCTTTGCAGGAGTGAATGGCCTCCTCTTCCTCCTATGGAGTGGCTGGTGGATTTGAACCACAAATCTAGCCATTAAAAGGTCAACAACCTACCAGCAGGCCTTCTTAAATAGGAGCACTGTAAATCAGTAATAAAAATATTGGAACAAAACTAAATTTGGAACCAAACTTCAATGATAAAAGTCTGCTTTTCTAGTTTACTGAACAAAAGATGAATCATAGCCTCTTTGTGTGTGTGGGGTGTGTGTGTGCGTTTTCCATATCAGTTAATCAGTTGACATTGAGTCCATTTTGATTCATGGTGACCCAGAGTGCGCAGAGTAGAACTGCTTTCTCTATGATAAGTTATCAAGGGCATGACCTTCAGAAGCACGGTGCCCAGCTGCTGCTCCACTGTGCCCCTGGGTGGGTTTGAACTGCCAAAGTTTTGATCAGTTGTCAAATGTTTAACTATTTGTGTGCCCTATGGATTCCTTTCCAGAGAAAGACAAGGCTTTCTACTCCTATAAGGAGTTAAAGTTTCAGAGCTGTAAGAGGCCCCAATCAAATGATTAAAAAAAAAAAGAATTAAAGTTTCAGAAACCCACAGGGGCAGGTCTACCCAAGAAATGACTTGATCACAATGAGTGAGTTTGAGGGACTTTTTTTGGTCCCTAAAAAGGCTCAAATGTAAACAAAACACATATATCAGGACCCAGCATAGGAGGGAATGAAATGAGTATTTTTATTCCATTTCAAAAGGAAAGCTATTTGGAATTCCTCCCATATTCGATTTGCCTGGGTCTGCTCTTCCCTTTTTATTGTTATTGTACTCTTTATTTTATTTTTATTATTGTTGAGAATATATGGCAGAACATACACCAATTCAATAATTTCTACATGTAGAATTCAGTGGCTTTATGTTGCTTGAACTGTGCCACTGTTCTCACCCACTTTGTGGGTGTTTCATCCCCCAGTAGCATAAATTTAGTGCCCCCTAAGTTACCTAAATGCAGGCAAGTAAAATAACATTGTTATAAAACCATACAGACTTTTATTAAACAAAAACTATTAAGAGTGATCCCTGGTGGTGTAGTGGTTATATGTTGGGCTGAGATTGCCATGGTCAGCAGTTAGGAACCACCAGCAGCTTCTTGGGAGAAAGACTGGGCTTTTTACTCCATAAACAGTTACAGCTCCAGAAACCTACATTGCTATGAGGCAGCCATGAGCCAATGGCCCTGGGTTTGGTTTCCCATTATCAGAGCTCCTATAAACAGTTACAGTTGTCTCGGAAACCTGCAGCAGGGTCACTATGAGTCAGCAAAGATGTGATGGCAGTGAGTTTGGTTTTTGGAGTATCAAAACATGAGGCTATTAATTTTTTTTATGCCTTCCATTTAGGTCGACAGACTTGTAAAAACAGCGCTTTCATCTCTCAACCCCTGCCTCAAAGAAGTCTGTGCTCTTCAATTTTTACCATGTCAAAATTACATTGTAATCATCCTTTTCAAAGTTGGATGATGTGTTACGGAGTAGATTACTTGTCTGCAGCTCTCCTCTGATCACAGGGACATGTTTAGACATGTTTTCCTTGGAATAAACCAATGCGTGTCTGAACTGGAACCTAGGTAACAATACTCTGAATTGCACTCCTATAGTCTCTTAACCTGATGTTGTCCATTTGAAACCACATAGAGAGCTCGCTACAGAGCTTATGCTCAAAGTAGATATTTTTATTTGTTACACTAAATTACTGTTTGATGTCTTCTTTGGGAGCTTTGTTTTTATCGCCATCGAGTCGATTGCAACACATCTTGCCCGTGCACAACAGAACAGAGCATCGCCCAGTTCTGCGCCAGCCTCACAAATGTTCCTCTGCGTGAGCCCTTTGATGTAGTCACTGTGTCTGTCCACTTCCCTGAGAGCCTTCCTCTTTGTCGTTGCCCCGCCACTTTACCAAGCATGATGTCCTTCTCCAGGGTCTGAGCTCTCCTGACAACATGTCCAAAGCATGTAAGATGACGCCTCTCCATGTTACCTCTAAGGAGCTCTCTGGCTGCACTTCTCAGTACAGCTAGTTTGTCCTGTTAGAATTCCATGACACTTTCAATGTTCTTCTCCAGCACCACAATTCAAACGCATCAATTATTCTTCAGTCTTCTTTATCCAATGTCCAACTTTCACATGCATTTGAAGAAATTGAAAGTACCATGGCTTGAGTCAGGTGCACTTTAGTCCTCAATGTAACACCCTCGCTTTTCAATACTCTAAAGAGGTCGTGTGAAGCAGCTTTTCTGAGACAGTGAGTCTTTTGATATTTGAACGGTCGCCTTCATGAACGTTGATTGTAGATCCAAGCCAGACAAACTCCTTGGAAACTTGAACCCTTTCTACACTTATCATGTTCTCTATTGGTCCGGGGGTGAGGATGTTAGGTTGTTACATTGGGTTGTGATCCATGCTGAAGGCTGCAATCCGTGATCTTCATCAGCAAGGGTTTTATTTCCTCCTCGTTTTCAGCAAGCAAGGCTGTGTCATCTTCATACTGAAGGTAGTTAATAAGCCTTCCTCCACCTCTGATGCCACATTGTTCTTTATATAATCCAGCTTCTCTGGATATTTGTTCAGCATACAGATTGCATATTTATGGAGAGAGGGTATAACCTTACCACACATCTTGTGATTTGAATCCATGCAGTCTTCCCTTGTTCTGTTCTCAGACGTACTCGTGTTCCATATACAAGTGCCACAGGAGTACAAGACAGTGTTCTAAGATTCCCATTATTTTCAAGGTTATCCACTTTGCTATGAACCACACCGATGAAGGCCTTGGCACAGTCGATAGAGCAAATAAACATATTTCTTGGTATTCTTTGTTTTCAGCCAAGGTCCATCTGCCGTCAGCAACAATATTCCTGGTTCCATGTCCTTTTCTGATTCTGGCTGAACCTCGGGCAGTTCCCTGTCAAGGTACCTCTGCAACTGTTGTGGGATGATATTCAGCAAAACTTCACTTCCATGTAATATTAATGACATTCTTCTATAATTCGAGTATTCTGTTTAGTCACCTTTCTTTGGAATGGGTCCAAATATGGGTCTTTTCCAGTCAGTTGGCCAAGGAGCTGCCGTCCACATTTCCTGACATAGGAAAATTAGTGTGCAGTGCTCCATCAGCTTGTTGAAGCATTTCAATTGGTATTCCACCGATCCTTGGAGCCTTGTTTTTGGCTTATACTTTCAGTACATCTTAAATTTCTTCCTTTAGCACCATTGGTTCTTGTTCACATGCTATCTTCTGAAATGGTGGAACGTGGACTAATTATTTTTGGTAATCTGTTTGTTTCTTTTGTTTCCTTGAGCTTCTCTTTGAAATTTTTTACTCAAGTATCTGACTTATCCTTTCTCCTATTTGATTTAGCTGATCTGCAATTAAGAGCACGTTTCAGAGTCTATTCTGACACCCATGTTAGTCTTTTCTTTCTTTGCTGTCTCTTTACTAATCTTTTGCTTTCTTCATGAGTGATGCACTTGATGTCTTCTATTGCTCAACAGGTCTTTTTTCATTAGTGTTCAATGCATCAGCTCTGTTCTTGAGGTGTTCTCAAATTCAGGTGGGATTGACTCAAGATCATATTTTGGCTCTCATGGACTTGATTTAATTTTCTTTAGCTTTAATCTGAACTTAGATAAGAGCAATTGATGGTCTGTTTCACAGTCAGCCTCTGGCCTGGTTTTAGTTGCTGATATTGAGTTTCTCTATCTTCTATTCTCACACATGTAGTCAATTTGTATTTCTGTATTCTATTTGGAGAAGCCCATGTATATAATTGCCTTGTGTATAATTGAAAAAAGACATTTGCCATGAACAAGTTGTTGGTTTTGCAAAATGCTGTCATGTGATCTCCAGCTGTATTTCTAAGACCATAGTTTCAAACTACTGTTTCTTTCTCTTTGTTTCCAATTTTTACATTCCAGTCGCCACTATTGCATTTTGACTGCACATTTCATCAATTTCAGACTGGAAACACTAGTAGGATTCTTCAATTTCTTTATCACCAGCTTTCATGGTTAATGCATAAATTTGAATAATAGTTATATTGAATGATTTCCCTG